>NC_089697.1:0-625000 GCF_031753505.1 Anomalospiza imberbis | reverse complement strand
CTCTGTCCAGTCTGTCCCTGTCTCCTGTACTGGGCAGCCCAGCTCTGGGCCCAGCACTCCAGGGCTGGCCTCACTGCTGTGGAGCAGAGGGAAAGGATCCCCTCCCTCCAGCAGCTGTGTCGCATCCTCCCGGTGCAGCCCAGGACGCTGTTCTGCATTGCTGCAGGAGCACATTGCTGGCCCGTGGGCATCCTGGTGTCCAGCAGGACCCTGCCAAACTTTAGTTTTTCAACCGGGTGGCCCCCAGCAGATACCGGTGCCTGTGGTTGTTCCTTCCCAAGGACAGGACTCAGCACCTGTCATAGAACTGTCACCCTTGTTGAACTGTCCCTCGGGATGGCAGCACTTCTCTCTGGCAGAGCAGCCACCGCTCCCGGTTTGTGGGAGGGCACCCCCTGGCCCCATCACCCAGTTTACTGACAAAGGTGTCAGCAAGGACTGGACTCAGCATTGTCCTCCAGGCTCCACCGCTAGACTTTGTGCCACTGACCTCCAGGGTTCCAAGAAGGTAGATTCTGTGCAAGGCGTCTTTGCTTGTATGTACAAATTCAGAAAGAATTGGCAGGATTTACAACAGGGATTTCTGCTCCATATCTTAAGTGGGAAAAAATGTAATGATCCATGCTCCCTCTCACTGGCAGTGGCTAAAGGAAAAGAGGTCCTGTTGTTGGTGACAGTGGATGTCACCTGCAGAGGAACTGTGCCAGACTGGTGTGACATACAAGGTCAAGGGTTGAGGGCATAATTTAAAATAACTTAGCAAAGTGAAAAGCAGAATCACAACCCTGGGTGATAGGAGATCAAGTGAACCGGAAACTTCTGACCAACCTCATCTCAGAAAGGAGGGATGTGGAAGAAGAATCAAGTTATCCAGGGGGCGTGTACAGACATTGCTGTGGAAGCAGTTATGGAGTTAAGAGGAAGCCTGCCCTGCATCATGTGAGCAAGAATGCTGAGAAATGGGGAAGAAAGCTGATTACACACGATCTGAAAACTGGAAAGGCGTCCTGATTGTCAAGCCTGTAAACCTTGTGAGAAGAAGAACAAGCCGTCAAAAGGACGGATTTATTACAGGCCTGCAACCGCTTTTGAGCAAACTGCTGAGCACAGTTTCTCACAATAAAATGTATAAATAATGTCTTAACTTTGCAATAAACCCAATTCACTTGCTTCTAGCTTGTGTCTCTCACATTCATATGCCACAGCAGTAGGGAAGGGGGAGAATAGTTAGGGAGAATAGTTAGAATCTTAAGCCAGGCATACACGAGGTCTAAGGACGGGAGGAAGCTACGTCAGCTGTCCATTGTCTTCAGAAGAGCCTGGCCAGTGCAGGTGGTTCCTGAGAACTTCCTGAGAACTACAGCAGTCTTAAAGATGGGCACAAAGGAGGGTCTGAAGACCTACAGGCTAATCAGCTGCTTTGGAATCCCTGGGAAAGTGATGGAGCAAATCCTCCTGGACACCCTTTCAAGCAACTGAGAGAGAAGGGCATTGGGAACAGCCAGCACAGATTTAGCACAGGGACATGGTGCCTGGCCAACCTGAGCGACTCTGCAAATTACGGGAGACCAGGCATGGTGTTGCCCGACATTGCAAAACATTCAGCAGCCACGCAGTCCCCTTACAGCCCGACTGGTGAGATATGGACTGAGTGAATGGCCAAGGGAAAACCGCCCAAACCAGCGGGCTCAGTGCTGCTGGATCAGATGTATGAAGTGGCCAGGCTGTGGTGACACCACCCACTCCAGATCATCCCTGGAGCCAGCATTACTGTTGATTAATGACTAATATTTATATGCAGAGAATGTCTCCTCTAATTGAAGAAACTTTACAACAGGGGGTTTATTCCACCATGATCATGCATATCACAAGGTAGTTCCTAGCTCATACATAAACATTACTTTTCATAGAACTATTTTACCCACCTCTGCCTCTTGCTGGAAGTCCCTTTATGGTCTTGGAGGGTCATCTAAAGAGGTCTCTGGTGGTCATATTCACAGTGAGCCCTCAAAACTGGAAGTGCCCTTGCCTTGAACTTCTCTTAGGGCATGCACTGTTGTTTCTTGTTACATAACTTTGCCACAAAACCCACTTGGGTGCCTTATAATCTGTTTTTCCACTGCTTCCAGCTCTGTTCAACATCCTGTCTGTCTACTTTTACATTCTTTTATCTCATTTGCTAGTTAGTCTTTAAGCTGTATTTTGCAACCAACACTTTCTGTTTTCCACGTTTTCTGTCACGGTGAGTGGCAGCAATGCGTCTTCCTGGCTGGAGCCACCCCCATTTCTGTGGTCCCTGCGGCTGACAGACATGCCACGCACTGATGTCATGTCCAGCCTCAGCTCAGCTCGCATCCCTTGCCCAGACAGGGGAGAACCACAGGCAGGAGAGGCAGAAGCCATGTGCTCAGGCTGCCCCGCCTTGAAGGCACAAGAGCCTCCAGCTTCTACCGGTCAAGGGTCAGGGCACCTGACAGTGAGCCTTCAGCACTGAGTGATGGCATCCCACTTCTGCAGCTTTGGCCCAGTCAGATGACCCTGTCTCCTCAGGAGCTGCCCTTTGACCTTGCCAGGGACCACTCAATGGACATGATGCCATGGCAGCTTGGCAACCCCTGGATTTGTCATCAACTCTGGTGATGTTTCACCTCAGCATAGAATCCCCGACTGGTTTGGGCTGGAGAGACCTCAAAGCTCATCCTATTCCACCCCCCGCCATGGGCAGGGACACCTGCCACCAGACCAGGTTGCTCCAAGCCGCCTCCAACCTGGCCTCGGACACGTGCAGGGACGGGACAGCCACAGCTGCTCTGGGCAACCTGTGCCAGTGTCTTACCATCCCCACAGGGAAGAGTTTCTTCTAACCCTGCCCTCTGCCAGTGGAAAGCCATTCCCCTTGTCCTGGCGTTCCAAGCCCTTGTCCAAGGTCAGCCCTCAGCTCTCTTAGAGTCCCTTTAGGCATTGGAAATGTCTCTAAGGTCTGCCTGAAGCCTTCTCTTCTCCAGGCTGAACACTCCCAGCTCTCCCAGCTCGGCTCAGAGCAGAGGGGCTCCAGACCTTGGAGCATCTCTTTGGCCTCTCTGGACTCACTCCAGCAGCTCCACATCCTTCTGATGCTGGACCCGAGGGCTGGAGGCAGCTCTGCAGGTGGGGTCTCACCTGAGCAGGGCAGAGGTGCAGAATCCCCCTTGTCCCCTGCTGCCCACTCTGTGGGGCCAGCCCAGGACATGGGGCTTTCTGGGTGACAGCGCAAGGGGTTGGGGCACACTGGGACTTCTGTCCACCAACATGCCCCAGTCCTTCTGCTCAGAGCTGCTCTCAACCCCTGCCCTGCCCAGCCTGAGTCTGTGCTTGGGATTGCCCTGGCCCAGGGGCAGGCCATGTCCTTGGCCTCATACCAGCAGAGTCACACTGGGACTTTGGTGATGGTCTCTGGGCCTATGGCAATGACTCCAGCTCCTTGAAACTTTTAAGCTCCTCTTGCTGCTTCCCCTACCTCATGCTTTTCTTGAGAACCCCATGCTCCCTTTGGTACTGCCTCATCATCCTTGTCGCAGGTTTGCATGGTCACATCCGGGTAGCAGGGGCCCGCAGGGTGACCCTCTATGAGAAGACACCAGAAGCTGCTCCCGTGTTGGGCAGAGCTGGCTCCAGAGGGCTCCAGGAGGGACCTGCCACTGGCTAAGGCTGAGCCAACCAGTGATGCTGGGAGGGCCTCTGTGAATAGGTACTAAAAAAGGGCTAAACACTGCTGTGCAACAGCAGCTGGCAGGGAGGAAGAAGATGGGAGAGCAACAGTGGATTTTGACCCATAGCCCGTGTAGGTGAGCAGAGGAACAGATCCCCAGTGCAGCCCATGTGAGGAGCCCACAGCACAGCGGGTGGGGATGCCCTGAAGGGATCTGCAGCCTGGAAGGAGCCCACGCTCCAGCAGGTATTGTAAAGGCAGGCGAACCTAGTGGGAAGAATGATGATGTCTGACTCAGTTCAGAAGGCTGAACGATTTCTTTATTATAACTATGCTATAATACATTAATTGACTATATAAAGGAGGATACTAAAACTACATGCTACTTTCTCTAACACTACTAAATCTAACTAACCAACAGCTTGTGACCCTGTTCTCCAGAGTCCAGACACAGGTGGATCCGATTGGCATCAGGCCCAAACAATTCTGACCAGAATCCAATCCAGCAATCACCCCAGGTAAACAACTCTCCAAACACATTCCACAAGGAAAAACAAGGAGCAGAAATAGAAACTGTTTTCTCCTTCTCTCTCTCTGTGCACCTCTAAGAAAAATCCTGAGAGAGAGAGAAATGTGCTTGCCACAAGCGGGCTCCTGGCAGGGGCTATGCTCTGTGGAGAGGAGTCCATGCAGGAGCTGGCAGAACACTGGAGCAGGCTGTTCCTGAAGGACTGGACCCCAGGGAAAGGCACCTTGCTGGAGCAGTTCTTAGAGAACTGCAGCCCGTGGGAAGGACCCACATTGGAAAAGTTGGTGCAGGACTGTCTCCCATGGAGAGGGGAATCTATGAGGAGAAAGGAGCAGCAGAGACAAGTGTTATGAGCTGACAGCAATCCACGTTCCCCATCTTGCGCACTGCTCAAGGGGAGGAGGTAAAAGAGTTGGGAGTAAAGCTGAGTCTGGGAAGAAGGGAGGGTAGGGGGAGGTGGTTTTAGGTTTATTCTTAGTTCTCATTTTCCTACTCTGTTTAAGTGGTTATAAAATAAATTAATTTCCCCGAGGTGAGTCTGTTTTGACTGTGGCAGTAATTGGTGAGTGATCTCCCTGACCCGTGGGATTTTTATCACATTTTCTTCTCCTTTTCAGTCAAAGAGGGGAAGTAATGGAGTGGCTCAGTGAGCACCTGGCTAGCCAAAATTGACCAACCACAGTTCTCCAAACTCCTTCATCACCACCTCCACCTTCAACACCCATTGCCCATGACTTCTTCATGTCCCTGACTCCACTGTCAGTGAAGGGTCTTCCAGCATTGCAGCATTTATTTTGCACTTTATTTACTGCACACTCCAGACATGCCAATGGCACAGGCAACTCTGTGATGTCCAGTGCTCTGGGCCCGCGTCTGCCACCAGAACTCCCCTGCCAGGGCTGGACAGTCTGGAATTGGCTGTGGCAGGTCTGTGGCACGCCCACGGCAAGTCCACAACAGGTCCATGGTGGGTCTCTGATGGGCGCCTGATGGTCCTTTGGCCCAGGTGCCGTGCGCCTTGGTGGGGAGCTGTCACTTTCTGCCCACGTGGTCCTTCAGTGTTACCAGCACTTTTTGTGCCCGCTTCAGGACCTCCTCCTCATCCACGCTGGGGAAGGCCTCACTGGGGGTCATGGGAAAGGGATGGTAACTCGGGTACTGTGTGGCCTTGCCGTCCGTGCCACGGTCACACAACCACTGCACGTCCAGGACAAGGCCCCTCAGCTCCGGCTCCTCCGCCTCCAGCCTTTGGGCCGTACCCATCGACCCCCTGTGGCCCGCAAAAGCTTCACCACGGCAAAGCACGGCCGCCACCAGTGCCTTCTCCAGGGCCTGGTGCACTTTGAAGAGCACCCAGTTGGGGCAGCAGTGCCGGATGTCATTGCGGGCTGCCTGCAGGTCACTCGTGGCCTGACACAGCCAACGCAGGGCCTCGGGGACGGATGGAGTCAGGGCCATGAGCTCCTCACTGCTCAGCCAGGAGCCACAGCCTCCCTGTCTGTGGTGCTGGGCAGCACTCACAGGTTTGTATTGGACCCACACCTTTGGCCCCCTGACACCATGCAGAGGCCTCAAGGCTGGCAGGCTGGGAGCCTTCCATGGATCAGCTTCAGCCTCCTCCTGCAGCCTTTTCTCTGGCTCTGGCTCTGGTGCAGCACCCACCAGTGCCACGTTGTTCGCCTCCAGAACCAAGGCCACGTCCTGTGGCTCCTGGCAGACCAGCATTTCACGCAGCACGGACAAAGCCTGTGCCTCCAGCTGCCCACCCAGGATGTTATTGATCTCCTGTGCCAGTGTCTCCACGACCCTCAGCTGCTGCCAGTTCAGCACCATCTCTGCATGCCGGATGTAGAGGAGCCGCTGGGCACCACCAGACGGGCACACATAGATAACTTGTGACTGGGAGCTGCCCTCCACCTTTGCCCCACTGTGCACCAGCACAGTGCAGATGTCCTTGCAGCACTGCACTTTCACCTGCTCCACTGCAAAGCCACCATCCCCCTCCATTCCCATCGTAGCCTTGGGGGTCTGCCACTGCAGCAGGGACTCCAGCCCCAGCCTAAACCACGGGGATACCAGCAGGGTCTGGAGACGCCTCTGCGCAGCGCACTGAGAGCCGTAATGACATGGCTGCGGACCACCCTCCTCCAGCTGCTTCTCTGTCACCTCTGAGAGTGCCCGCGGCCGCAGGTGCGGTGGCAGCCTTTGCAGCAGCCACCTGACATTACACCCAGACACTGGCAGCGCAGCCATGAGCACAAAGGTCTTCTCTAGGGCCCGAGCGGTCTCTGAGGGCACACAGTCATTGAAGCACAGTCTGTGGGATGGCTCCAGGCAGTCAGCAGTGCTCAGCAGGTACAGCTCAGCCACAGCAGAGCAATCGGGGGGCTCCGGTTCCTCCTGCAGCAGCTGGAAGAAATGCCGTGTGGCCAGCAGGACTGTCTTCTCCTGGCTACTGGAAAGGGTTCCACTGCCATGGCTCTCCTGGTAGATTTGGGCCAGGACACGGCTGTAGTGAGTCAGTGTGGGGACCAGGACGACACCAAGGTGTTGCAGGAGATCTCCAAAGGCAGCCACGTGGGGGTGAGGCGTGAGGAGGTAGGGGTAAAAGTCAGCCTCGTCCGGGAGTGATGTCACCACCTGCCGTGGCCTGGCCATGTCCCATGACTTGGCCAGCACCACGGGCAGCTCAGAGAGGTGCTCTGCGTCCACCTCCTTCAGACGGGTCTGCAGGAAGCTGTACATGCTATGGAGCACCCTGGCCCGTGTGCTTACCTGCAGTTCTGTCGAGCAGGCTGCCCTGCACACATGCTCCAGGTTGGCCACCACCAGGGCAGTGGGTATCTCTGCAAAGACTTCCATGGCCTCCAGGGACCGCTCCCCAAGTTCAAGGGATTCTGGCAGGATGGTGGCTGATGTCCACAGGAGCTCAGCCACATTTTTGCAGTAGGAAACGCTGCCTTTCAGAGCCACGGCCTTAGTGCAGTCTGTAAAAGGAGGGTGAAGGTTCATCAAGTTTGGGGGGATATCCAGTGAAGGCAGGAATTGGATTGAGGCAATTTTCCTCAGGAAATTTTCCTCAGGATTTTCCAACAGGATTGCAAGTTGCTTGAGCATCTCCTGCTGTCGCTCCAGCAGTTCTGCAGCATGGCATGTAGTCTGAGTGGCTTCACGCTCTATCTCCTCAGCCAGCGCCACAAAGTCCTCTACAGAGAGGCTGGTGCGGACACCTGCCTTAAGGAAGAAATCCACAATTACTATGCAGTTCGAAGGTAGCTTCTTAAAGAAAGATTTAGGCGCAAAGCGGTTTTTGAGCCGCATGTCATGGTAGAAGTAGGAGGCCAGGCGCAGTGTTCTGTGGGCATCTGGTATAAAGGCCGCCTTCCGAAATGCTGCCACAATGGCGTCCACGCTCTGAGTGGAACAGATGGGTCGCAGGACAAAGAACGAGCGTACAGCTTCCATGAGGTCTTGCTGTGTGAGCTGGGACAGCCGGGGAAGTACCACAGTCATGAAGAGCTCTTGGTCATCGGTGAACTCCCCCTTCAAACGCTTGGCCAGCCATTTGGGGTCCTGGCTTAGTGTGAGAAGCAGCATGCTTCTCCATGGAGGAGCTGCTCCAGTGCACGTGAATCCAGCTTTCCCTCCTGGACAAACCTTAGCAGGGCTGACACGTCCTGCTCCCCTAAATCCCCCCAGCAGAGATCAGCTCTTGTGTCTGCCAGATGGGCCACTACAGCCCTGGCATCTGTGACCTGCAGTGCCCTTGGCTTCAGGCAACAGTAGGCAAAACTCCAGGGCAGCAGGGACTGCTGGAGCACAGGGATGCCCAGTTTGTGCAGCACCTTTTCTACTTTAGAGTGACACTCAAAAAGAACCTTGGAGAGGGAGGATAGTGGCAGTAGGTGCTTTGAGTCTGTCTTACTCCCCTGAATAGGCAGCACTGCCGTATTCTGGAGATGATTCATGAATGACTTCATGTCCACATCTGAAGTCCTGGAGGGGACCATCCTGTCAAAGAAGGTCCACAGCCCCTCGAGCCACCTTTCTCCCTCTGTGGTCCACTCCAGCTGACCCAATACCTCCTGGATGAGTGGTGTGGCCTCTGGGAGGTCAAGCTCCTTCACAAAGCAAGGTGGCATCCATTCAGGAATACACTTCCCCAAACGCCTATCTCTTCCTGGGATGCTCCAGTGCACTGGTTTTGGCTGGGATAGAGTTAATTTTCTTCCCAGAAGTGTGTCCAGGGCTACATTCAGGATTTAGCATGAGAACAGTGTTGGTTGCACACTGATGTTTGAGTTGCAGCCCAGTCAAGGACTTTTCAGTGTCCCACGCTCTGCCAGCAAGGGGCAGCATGGCCAGGAGACCTGACCCCAACTGGCCAGAGGGATATTCTGGACCACAGAACCTCCTGCCCAGTACAGAAACTGGGAGGGGGTTGGCCAAAAGCCTCCCCCCCTCTGCCCCCCAGAAAGAAAACCCCCACAGCCCCCTTCCCGCAACCAGTTCGGGAAAAATTTCCTCAGAGAGAAGTGGAGAAAACCTGTTTATTTAACAGGCAAAGCACTGTCCCGCGCAAAAAAATGAACAATACCAGATGACAAAACTCATTTGCTGCTCTGAAGAGATGACAAATTCAGAAAGTCTCTCCTGTGGCTGCTCGCTCTGTTATCAGTCCCTCCGGCACTGGGAAAGGCTGCTGCCCAGAGTAGGCCACAAAGTGCGAGCTCTCGGTGCTCCCCGGGTCCTGGTCCAGAGCAGGTTCGAATGGTTCCAGGAAAAGGGAAAGAAAGAAAGACAGTCCAGGGAAAACTTCACTGCCTCAGCTAGCTAAACTAACTAAAAAGCAAAGGAGCGCTCTGTTCTGCTCCATTTGTGCCCAGACAACACAGTCAAGCAGAATGTGGAGGAGTGCGATCTGGTAACAAACTCCGTGCTTCGTCTTCTCCCCTCCTTTGCTCTCAGAACCAGTCTTGAAGGCACTGAATACAATATCCAGCATAAACAGAACAGACGACTGGGGATACAAGCATCATAACATCACCCTAGGACAGAAAGAGAAACAGCACAATGGACTACTTAAGACGAGCCAAGGGGTCTTGAGAGAGTTATCCCACCAATTGGCAAGAACAAGCAATAGATAAGCTCTCGTGGCAGGGGAGATGCCCTGCCACACCAGGGAACCCTGCTGCACCTTGCCCGGTTTCTTACGGGCAGAGCCCAGCGGATGCACGGCCTGGGCTCTGCTCCAGCTCTCAGGCAGCCCTGTTGTTAAGGAAACTTCCCTGTCTGAGCATCCCCGAGGCACTCTGGCATTCACACTCCCATCACCAGACTGTTCCTGCGGGGACCAAATCCCCTTTGCAGTGGGTGGCTCAGGTGAGCCAAAGGGTGCCCCCATTGACTCCCTGCACTCCCCCCACTCTCACACAGTCAGGCCAGGTTTCCCACAGCAGAGTCTCACGTGTCTCATTCCAAAAAACAATTTATTTGCAGCACAGGAACACAGAAATAGCCCGAGCCGGTGCCTCCAGGGAGGGACCTCGAACCCCTGGGCTGTTACGCCTTCACGGTCAGAGCACATCAAAGTCTCAGCTCTTCCTCCCGAGGCTTGGCATCTGCCCTGTCTCTGAGCGGCCACTGTCTCTGGCTGTGCCACAGGTCCTTGGGCTCTTTGTCCTGCCAAGGGTCAGCAGGTCACGGGCTCTTCCCTTTGGGCTCCTGCCAGCCAGAGCTCAGCCTGGAGCTGGCACTGCAGCTGCACCCCGAGCTACCTGCACCAGGTGTATTCCTCAGCACCTGTGCTTTGCAGCTGCCGAGGAACTGCACACAGGACCGCCCACTCGGCCTCCGGGACCGCACGCTGGAGCTGCTGGAGCTGCCCGAGCACTGCCCCAGCTGCGGGTGTGCGTGAACGCGCTGCGGGGCTCACGGCCCTCGTGGCTGAGCAGTCCACGTGTCCCAGGGAAGCTGGGGCACAGCCAATGCTGCTCCTCCCCTGGCCAAGCTGGAGAAGAGCTGCAGCTGGAGCGTGTGCCAGGAACTGCTTTGGGAGCAGAGGAACAGTGTCCCTGGGCTGCGCCCCTCGCTGTTTCCCTAGAGCCCCGTGGTGATCAATCACTGCACCTCCAACAGATTGCTCTGCCTGTCTCTTGCCTTTGTGCAAAGAGCGAGGCTGGCAGGGCTCTGTAGGGTGAAAGCTGCCCCAAGGAACCAGACAGGCTGGAGGAACGGGCGCCAGAGACCTCGCCACATCCAGCCAAGAAGGGGTAGGAACAGAGAGTGTCACCAAACAGGAAAAAGGGAACTTATCCAATACCAATTTGATGTGAATAAGCAGACACTTCTTTATTCAGGTGCTGGGAACGCAGGGATAACTCCTCTGGAAATGTGTTCCACTTAACAAACAAAACCCATCCATTTTATTTACTTTTTCTGCTGAATCATCATTATGTGCCTTCTTTTACATACTGCGCATACTATGCCCACTCTTAAATTTAACCTTTACATTGATTGGTTCTAAGAGTTAATAACTTCGCCAATATTCTAAACCAATCATTGCTCATCTCTCCTGAGGTCTACTGACTGGAATCCTTAATCTTAAAATCAAGATGGGAAGGATAGTGGGTTTCCAAGCAGTGTTACTGGTGAGCGTGACTGCAACAGAAGGGTCCAGTAACTTCCTGGGGAGGTTTCACCAGTTACATTCCAAACACAGCGCTCCTGACATTTCTATACCTTATACTTCACAACTGTCTACTTATAATCATAGTAACCCTTTTATATGATCTGATTATTTGATCAAAGCATTCATCACAAGAGCAGACAGAAACAGCAGAAGCCAGAGCAGGGGAGACTGGGAAGGTGGCAGAGAGGTGTCTGGGCTGAAGGGGATCCTGAGGAAAGGGGAGGAGAAGGCTTTCCCTCAGCCCGTGCTTCTCTTCTCTTTCTCAAAACATGACCAAGGAATCTCATGTTGCCAGGGATGGGCCAAATATCCAGTTTGCTGCAATTTCCCCAGACGTTGCTGCTTGGCCATGACAGGGAAGAAGCCCTAAAAAGGGAAAGGAGGAAAAGCAGCCCCCAAACTGGGCATCTTTGGCGTGGCAATTCCTCCCATTCCTTCCTGTTGGTGAGGAAGCTTTGCCTGGCAGAATGACACAACAGGGGAGGGGGGAAGGGGCCTGTGGACAGGAGCACCACAAGAGCTCTTGGAAGGAGCTGTGGAGCTCCATCTCACTGCTGGTGTCCTGCCAAAAGGCAGAGGCACTGCTGAGTGCACTGGGAATGACGGGGAGGAAAGCAGTGGGCTGATAGAGAGAGCTCAGCCGCTGAGCCTGGGGCTTGCGGGTCTGCTCTAGGCCTAAGGACCCTCAAGAGCCTCAGCTCCTTCTCCTGCACCTGCTGTGCAGGAGGCTTCTTGAGCTACTGCCCAAGTGTCTGTGTCTTCACAGATTGGCCCCGGAACGCCACACCTGGGAGACTGAGCCACCGGGCTGATGGATTCTGACCTGCTGGACCTCCCACTCGGAGTCAAGATCTAGGTGAAGCCCAAGTCCAACTCTGTCTTCTGCAAGGGAAAGCTGGGGGAAAAGGTAAGGAAATAAAAGAGCGCAGAAAAGCTCTCCTCTTTCATGGGGTCCTCATCATGCACAGAAGTTCTTGTGGCCACCTCCTCTACAGCAGGAGCTGCAGCCCTACAGTCAGGCAGGGCTGGGCAGCAGAGGGAAGCTCCAGGCTGACACAGCCCTTGAGCCTGCCTAACCCGAGGAGACTGGTTTCATCCCCTCTCCACTGTCTGCATTTGAAGCACTGGGCCTGACCTTTTCAGCTGGAAGGTTCATTTGTGGGTGGGTCAGCAGTTCTTCCTGGTGGCCTAAGGTGTCTATTTGCTGCTGGGGTTTGTTTTCTCTCCCTCAGCCCATCCCATCACAGCCCAGCCTGGCCCAGCACGGCCCCGCAGTCTTTCTGTGAGGGTCTCTGTGTCTTCAGAAGGATGGTCTTCAAAGTGTTGGTCTTCAAAGTACCTTGCTCTTTCCACAGGTACCGCATGGCACCTCTTTACAGCTCTCCGGCCTCCTTCATACTCTGGGAAATGTCTCTTACAGCTTCACTGGCAATGTCCTTCTTTCAGTCTGGACGACCCCTACATGCACCACCTGAACCTGCAATACAACTGCCTGCATGACCCCCACCTTCAGGACTACCACAAGCGCAAGGACATCCTGCGGATGCTGAAGAAACAGGGCTGCAGCACCAGTGACAACAAGGTAGGTTTGGACATCAGGCTGATCAAGAACAGCCCTCTTCAAGCAGGGCTCCCACAGCCCCTGCTGCAGCCGCCTGCTGCTGCCAGAGGACAGAGCCGTGCGCTGGTGTCTCTGGGAGCAGAAGCAGCGCCAACATCGCCCTGGCAAGCCCCAGTCCTGCCCTTCTCAGCCTGCCCCACGCTGCCTCTTCAGCCCTGGCTGGGGGGACATCAGTGGCCCCAACACCAGGGTATGGGGGGAGGGCTTGGGGGCAGCTCCTCTCCCACTGAGGTCAGGCTGTTTTGGGGAAGGCCGACAGCATGGCTTGACAGTTTCTGGGGGATTCTGTCCTCGTCCCTCCACAGGTGATTTGCACTGTGAAGGAGTTCAACGAGTGCAGGCAGTGCCTGACCAGGACCAAGCTGCAGTCGGAGCAGATCTTGGGGCGGCAAGAGGTAGGCAAAGCGTTGTGTTCAGGGCCATGGGACTGTGCAGGGCTGTGCTGCTGGGCTGGGTGCTGTGGTGTGGAAAGGACTCCACGGCTGGGAGCTGAGCCAGCGCAGGGCGCTGAGCTGGGCACGGGCAGCAGGGCCATGTGCAGGCACACCCCGTGCTGAGGGAAGCCCTTCTCTCCTGCCCTCGTGGCCTGGCTGAAGCAGAGTGCCGGCCTGGGCCCGCAGGAATCCTCAGCACGCAGGGGCTGAGTGCTTGTCCAGGCGCCATGACCCACAACCTGGTGTCACCTTTCTGGAAGGGCTTCTGCCACTTTTGGCCAAATTAAAGGATGGTCCCAAACTGTCAGGAACCACTGACACTTCCTGCAGGGCACAGCGGCAGCTGCAGCCTCAGAAACCTTCCTGCCCACCTCCACAGAAGAGCAAAGAGACCCCCCTGAAATCAGGGAGATTCAGAAGAGTGAAAGCACCTTTAGACAAGGGCCAAACCCACTCCACAGCTGAGCTGGCTCAGGAAGATGCCAGCAGAGCCGCTGGCTCCCAGAGGAAGCCGGACAACACTGCCGATGGCCTCTTTAAAGCTGTCTTTGAGCAGCTGACCACAGCAGAAGGCCAGAAGCTCCAAGAGCTGGTTGAGACCATTGTGTACAAAGTGTTTGCGAGGCGGAAGGTTCCTTGGGACCAGCGTGTCAGTGTCTTAAGAAACACTGCTCAGGGGATCAGAGGAAGAGTTTTTGGCAGCTCTGTGAGAACAGAGCCTGCAGAGCCACCACTAGACCGCCAACAGGAAATAGAACTGGTGGCCAAGGAGCTTCCAGCGATGGTGTTGGAGATCTTGGGGGACCATCTGGAGTCCAAAGCTTCTGAGTCAGGGAGGGCAGCCAGGCAGAAGGAGCAGCTTGTTGATGGAGGAGCCACCCAAGCAGACACACCCAAGGAAGCTGAAACAGACAGAGGACGTTTACACGCTTGCCTTGACTATCTCACCATCCAAGTTGTCAAGAATATTCCCTGCCTCTAGAAATCCATGGTAGCTTCTCAGTTTGGAGGAGACTCCAGCTGTGACTACACCAAAATCCTGAAGCTTCCCAAGGGTAAGGTCTCCAGAGGACAGATGCCACCAGGATTCCCTGGAGCATCTGAAAAACAGAGCCAGGAAGAAAGCACGGGAGTAAAGCTGCCTGCCTTAGGAACACAGCTCCATGCAAAAGGGACAGGCTATGCCAAAACCATGGAGCCCGAGTATCCAGCAATGGTGAAGGGGAACTTGGTGAGAGAAAGGAACCCAGCAATCTCAGGCAACACTTGGGACATAAGGACCATGGCAAATTGGATCGTTCAGTCTGTATTAGGGTGGGTTGTTCGGCATAGGCCTGCACCAACCTGCAGGCAGAATTTCCAATGGCCTGTCCCAAACCCAGCCACGTGCCAAGGCAGAGAGGAGAGCTGTGCTGCTGAGGACACTCTCCCCTCCTTGGACCCACAGTTTTCCCCACAGCCCATCCCTCCGGAGGGTCCAACGCCCCCTGCCCAGGACAGAGCACGGCACAGATCAGTGCACTCAAAGCTCGTCTGAGGCGAGCAAGGCGTGTGGCAGGAGAGCTGAAGGGCCTCTAGACAGCAAACTTCACACCCTTGTTCCATCAATAAAGAGTTTATCCATAAGGCCTTGCTTGTGCTTCCTCCAAACCAGGCCAAACTGCATCCACGCATTTTCCCTGTTCCCCCATCTCTCCCCCGCAGTCTGCTCCCACAACCTGCTCAGAAGCCCCCAGGATCTCCCAGGACCTCCCCAGAGCCACCCAGGACCCGACCATCTCCCCTCCTATATCTGCCACCCAGGACTCTGTACTACCCATCTACCTCCCATATATCTCTTCCCAGCCCATCCAGGACTGCCTGAATCCCCTCAAGGAGTCCTCAGCTCCCTGTGCCTCTCATATCTCTCCTATGTCTCCCTTCCATGAGGCCCCCAGGACCCTGTACCCCCTGTATCCCCCCCCATTTCTCCAGCCATATCCCCACTCGGGACCCCATAGCTTCCTGTATTCCCTCATATTCCCCCCATATCTCCCCCTATTTCCCCTACCAGACCCCTGAAGGACCCTCTCAGCCCCCTCCAGATAGCCAGAGATCCCCCGAGCCCTGCCCTAGGACTGCCCCAGGATGGCTTGTACCTGATGGTGGAGAGCCAGTGTCCCCCATATCTTCCCCCACAGAGCCCCCAGGATCCTCCCCAGATCCCCCCCGGCAGTGGAGTGCCACCCACCGAGGATGAGGGTGTGGGAGGGGGGTGGAAGACCATGGAGTAGCTGGTGGTGGGCAGGTGGAGGGCTTCCCCCTCCCCCAAGCCCCAACCGCTCCCAAGGGCCCCCCCTCACAGCGGGAACTGGAACAGCTCTGAGGAGAAAACATCCTCAGATGTGCAGCCTGGGGAGGGGACCCCAAAATCAGGAAGGGACCCTGGACCCTAAGAAGTTGGGACCCCTAAAGCCCCCACCCAGATGAGAGGAGAAAATGGCCTGAGCTGTGTGGTCCCCGCCCAAAAATCAGGAGGGGCCCCAAAATCAGCCTCCCCAGCCCCCTCCACACCTCCGAAGATATAGAGCAAGTCGCCCACCAGCCACCCCAGCCCTCCCATATCTCCCCTATTCCAAATGTCCTCCAGCCCCCCCAGATCCCCTGAAGCTCTCCCAGCCCATTTAGCCCTGCCCAAAGTTCCCCAGAGCTCCCCTCAGACTCCCTGAAGCTCCTCCCCATCTCCAAACAAGGAGACCCAGTTGTCTCCCAGCCCTTCAAAAGCCCCCAACCACCCGTCCCCAAATTCCTCCAGCACCTCCAACCCCTCCAGCCCCCCTCCATCCTGTAGAACCCCAAAACCTTCCCTAAACCCCCCTAGAACGCCCCTCAGGGCTCCTCCTGACCTCCAGTCATGTAGAGCTGCCAACCCCAGCCCCCCAGACGCCACCACCTTGCCCCCATTCTGAATTTTCCCTGACTCCCCCAAACTCCCCAGGCCCCCTTGTCTTGTAGCTGCCCCAAATCCCCCTAGGATTCACCCAGGACCCCCGAGCCCCCTCCCCACCTCCAAACACATAGAGCCATTCATCCACCAGTGCAGCAAGGGTTGGGGGGTCTCTGGGGAGGTTTTGGGGGTCTGGAGAAGGTGACATCACCTTCATCACCTTTATACAGTTACATCACCGAGATACATGCATATTCGTGTGTTTTGTACATTAGTCAAACATTCTTTTGAACTTTCTGAAGTTTCGGGAACTCCTTTGTTTGATTTCTTCACACTCCGGCTTGTCTGCATAACATCCTGGGTATCAGGTCAATATATTTTATTTCTTCTTGTGTCTCCATCCTGCTGTTTTACATCCTCTGTTAAGGATTTAGTGTGTCCTCCTTAAATGGAACATGGCATTCTCTAATTGTCCTCCGGTGCTCTGGATTGTGTGACGGTTATCTTATCACTTGGACGGGTCGGTCAGTGGACGGCCTTACATTGTTCTTCTTAGTTACACAAAAGCCTTTTCTATTCTACAATACGTTCATCACACTCTTATTTCCATAACTGCTACACAGATATTATATTCATTACACTATTTCTATGAGCAATACAGTGCACACTTAAGCTGACAGATTCTATTATATTCACAAGCAGCTAAAAAGAGTTACAATTGGTACTATTTCTAAATACTTATAATCACTGACCACATGCAAAAGCTAATACGTAAAGGTGAAAGCCAATATTATGTAGTCATTTTACACAGACTTTTGCTGCAATTTTGTTCAGGTTTAATAAACCTTTGGAATTTTAAAAGTGAGCATAATTTCTCACAAAGTTAATATTCAAAACCCTATTAAGTCTTTATTCTTCTTCCCTGAGAAGAAGTCCATGGCAATTAGTAAAGCTTTCTAAAATAAATTAATGGATTCAGCTGATTGCAGTGATCATGGCTTGTGTGTCTTACAGAGGGCACATACTAAGGGGGACACGGATAGGCGGATCGGGAAGTCCCGAGTACCTCCCAAGTAGCTCAGCCAAGGGGGAAAGGGACTGAGGAGAAAATGCAGCCGGGAAAGGAGAAAAGAAGGCTGCTTGCTCCAGCTAATTGAGAGAGACCCTGATGGACTCCCTCCCTTTGTTCCAGCCAAGGGACTTTTACAGGACTCCTCTGTCTCCTTTGTGGACACGACCCTCGAGCCACGTGAATTTGACGCTCTGGGCGGTGGGGGGTGCTGGAACTCCACTACCTGGGCAGGGGGGAGAATAAACCAGCATAAACCAGTCCAGACTGGGGCAGCTGGGCAAAGTTCAGAGTCACAAGGGGCCACTGGCAGCGAGGCAGGGGAGCGGCGGCAGTGATGGGCAAGGGGAGGGCGGGGAGGAGTTCCGGCCTCAGCCCGACCCCCCTCAGTGAGTGACAACGGGGAAAAGTGCCCTCAGGAATTGGCTGGGAGGGTACGCAAAATGACCCCAAAAAGCCTCAAAACCTCCTCGAAATTTACACAAAACTGACCAAAATGGAATAAATTTGAATAAGTAGGAAATATTTCAGGCTATATTTTAGTTCCATTTAGACAATGGAGTGTGGGAAAGGCAGACTGTGCACTGAAACGTGGCAAGGCCAAGAAAAACCCCAAAGGCCCTTTAAGAATCCCTGAAAATTAAGTAAAATTGAGTAGAGGCATAATAAATATCAATAAATATAAATCAGTTAAAGCCATAATTAACATATCAGTATAAAAGGGGGACGTGTAATATGGGGCTTGGGGTGCTCAAATGCCTCAAGAAAGTACCAGGAAACCCCAAGCACCACATTCCCCTCATGCTTGGGCTGGCTGTTGAGCAGCTCAAGTAGAAGAGTCCTCCAGGAACTGAAGGGAGCAGCAGCCCTCGTGCTGAGGCACAGCCTGTGGAAAAAGGGCTCGGTGGCCCAAATGTGTGCTTTGGAAATCAGAGTTGGGTTCCTAAATCCCCTCGGAACTCTCTCTAACAGACCTGTGGTGGCTGAGGGATGTCCGTGGGAAGGCTTTGCCAGCCTTGAACTGGACCTGTTGATCATCTGAGCTCTGCTCTGTGTGGGAGCCTGTTCCCTTCCCCTTGCCCCAGGGCAGAGAGTTGGTGAGGGCTGGAGTTGGAGGCTGTGTCTGCCCCGAGAGCCGGTACCGTGGGGCTGCAGGTGCTCCTGCCAGCGTGGGCTTGTCTGAGCCGGGCCTTGTGCCTCTTTCAGGTGTCCCTGCTGCAGTCACAGCTGGCCCAAGACCGACAGGACCACCGGCAGAACTACACTGAGAGCTGTGCAAGGACCAGGCAGGAGCTGTCAGACCTTCAGCAGGAGCTGTCCTGCTCCTTTGCAGCTCTGCTCAAGGAGCCCAAAGCTGCTCTTGTGGAAGCAGACACTTGAAGCTGCATCGGTCTCTGAACCTTAACTTGGCAGTGACATCCAGGGGCTGTCCGTCTCTGGAGAGACAGGCCCTGCAGAAGGCAGGTGCAGCTCTTCTCTTCCACGCAGGATTTGTGCCCTGCTCAGAAGCCAATTCCTGTCAACTGGGGCACAAAATTCCTCCCTAGGTCACAGATGAACGCTATCGAAGATGAGGGCAAAAAATACCTGCCAAAGCTTTTACAAGCAGGCTCATTTAGTTCTTGAAGTTCTGTTCCTAGAGAGGAATCTCTGATGTAAGCAGCAAGACTTTTCTTCTGCCTAGAAAACCTAGTGATATATTGCCAAACAGAGAGCAGAGAAAAAAAATGCCCTTGTGGTTGTCTCAGCATTCTTAATCACTTTTATGAGCCTTAAACACTGCAGCTCTTGGCATTTCTCTGTAGGAATTTGAAAAGCCCCTGAAACACCATTCTTCCTTCTCATGCGGCTGTTCTAAAGGCAAAGCTTTAGTTTCCATGAATATTTGTAAGCAGCAAGAACCTTTGCAGGCTTTTTCTTCCATCTCTCCTTTGTCAGGAAAGACAGAAGAATTCCTGCGACTCAGGAACCAAGCGCATCCCTAAAGAGCCTGCAGGTCTTGAGAACGCTGAGCCTTAAAACTGACACTGTCTGCACCAGCAACTTTGAACTCATGTTATGAGCCAGGTCCCTGCCCAGCTGCCCAACAGGGCTCTGGGGACACGGGGGAGGCAGGGCCCGTGCCAGTGGTATAAATAAATTTGTTTTAATAGGCCAGCTTAATAATAGTTCATCGTTTTAATGAGTTGTAATGAATTGCTAAATGATATAATTAATTGTTGGAATTGATGTAGTAAGTTACAAAGTTAAAGGTATTGTCGGTCAAGTGTGCGTGCATAGCTGTCAATCACGGAAAAGAGGGTCGGAAAAGGTGTCAAGGCAAGAATCTTCTAGACGGGTTACATCATGGAGCGATGTCAGCAACTCAACCTATGACTGGGGGACTAACCAGCCAATAGTGCCTCAGAATTCCAGGATGATTGGCCAGGAATGCGCTGTCTTATGGAGCAACCAGCTACCAGGAGGTGGACCAATCAACAAGTGGATCAAAAGTGCACCAGTCTCGCACCTTTCAGAGACTTTAAAAACCCCTGGGTGCCGAGCACCCGGGTCTTTCTGCAGAACTAGTATCCAAAGAAACTCCCTGTGTAGCACAGAGTTACTTGGATCTCTGACTTGCCCCTGAGGCCCTGGGCTTATCCTGGGGCCTCGTCTTCAGTTGTCTTTGTTTTTAATAAACAGGCCCAGGCCTTTTAAAATGTCTTGGCTCCAGTTCGCCTGCTTTTAACACCAGGACCGGCAGGAAGCTGGGATGGGGGGAGAGCCAGGGAGGGCATCTCCAAGAGCCCCTGGAATGCTGGGCTGTGGACCCTGGTAACCATCACAAAGGCTGTGGAATGTTGGGAGTTGGAGCCTGACAACTGTCACAAAGGCCATGGAATGTTGGGGGTTGGTCCCGAGAACTGTCACAAAGGCCATGGAATGTTGGGGGTTGGAGCCCGAGAACTGTCACAAAGGCCATGGAATGTTGGGGGTTGGAGCCCGAGAACTGTCACAAAGGCCATGGAATGTTGGGGCTTAGACCCTGGCGACAACCAACAGCTCCTGGCTATTGGGGTTTGGACCCTGGAGCTGTCAACAGCTCATGAGCTTTGGGGCTTGGACTTTGCAAAGGCCAAGGGCACTTGGATTGTGTGCTATTGACCCTGCAAAGGCCAAGAGCCTTTGGATATTGGGGTTTACACCCTGCTAAGGCCAAGGGCCTTTGGATATTGGGGTTTAGACCCTGCAAAGGCCAAGGGCCTTTGGATATTGGGGTTTAGACCCTGCAAAGGCCAAGGGCCTTTGGATATTGGGGTTTAGACCCTGCTAAGGCCAAGGGCCTTTGGATATTGGGGTTTAGACCCTGCTAAGGCCAAGGGCCTTTGGATATTGGGGTTTAGACCCTGCTAAGGCCAAGGGCCTTTGGATATTGGGGTTTAGACCCTGCAAAGGCCAAGGGCCTTTGGATATTGGGGTTTAGACCCTGCTAAGGCCAAGGGCCTTTGGATATTGGGGTTTAGACCCTGCTAAGGCCAAGGGCCTTTGGACACTGGGGTTTAGACCCTGCAAAGGCCAAGAGCCTTTGGATATTGGGGTTTAGACCCTGCAAAGGCCAAGAGCCTTTGGATATTGGGGTTTAGACCCTGCAAAGGCCAAGGGCCTTTGGATATTGGGGTTTAGACCCTGCTAAGTCCAAGGGCCTTTGGTCATTGCTTTTTACTCTCTGCTCGTGCCAAGGGGAGGATGGAGACCCGGCGGGTGAGTGAGAAAGCCACTGCTCTCCTTGTGCCAAGCCCAGCAGGGACCTGGGAGGGCCTGGGCTGGGCCTCGGGGAACAGTTCCCTTTGGCAATAGCAAGGGATTAACAGTTGGCTGTTCCGGAGCTGGCAGCAGCTTTGGTGCTCGCTGTGGGGACAGGTGTGGGAGGGAATGGGTGGCTCCTGGCCATCCCAGAGCACAGCCACATCTCCTCCTCCATCCTTGTCCCACTGGAGGCTGTGGGCACAAACAAGGGAGCAGCTTTTCATTGCCTTCCCCTCACCCAAATTACAGCACAGCCTCAGCGCTTCCCAGAGTCCAGAATGAGTTTCTCCCAGACATCTCTGAAATGATCCCTAGTGGCCCAGAGGAGGTCACAAGCATGATAGGAAGATGCTCCAAGGGCTGGAGCACCAGTGGCAAGGGAAAAGGATGCAAGAGTTGGGGTTGTCCAGCCTGGAGAAGGTTCCAGGGTGACCTTAGAGCCCCTTCCAATGCATGAAAGGGCTGCATGAGAGCTGGAGATGGACTTAAGCCAGAGGCCTGCAGGGACAGGACAAATGACAAAAGCTTCCCACCAAGACAGGGCAGGGATGGATGGGATATTGGGAGGGAGTTCTGCCCTCTGAGGGTGCTGAGGCCCTGGCACCCAGGCTTGAGGTTTCCCAGAGAAGCTGTGGCTGCCCCTGGATCCCTGGGAGTGTTCAAGGCCAGACTGGCTGGGGCTCTGGGCAACTCCCCTTCTGGTGCTCTTAGAAGTGATGAAACACCTTCCAGCATGTTCATTTCTGCTGCTGTCAAACTACTGGGCTGAAAATATTCCCAAGGAGGGGAGGAAGAGCTCAGCTGGAATTGCTGTGCTCTGGGACAGGCTGGGAGGCACTCAGAGGCGACTGCCTCAGGGGCAGCCATGCAGTCTGAGTGTGCTCTTCCCCGTGCTCTTGCAGGGAGCTCGAGGGCTTTCTCAGCAGGGACGTTCCTCCGGAGCCCCTGAGGTGAGTAAAGTGTGCTGAGCTGGCTGGCATTTTGAAACTGGTTCTCCATGAATGGACGCTGGTTCTTGTGGGATCAGAAAAGAGGTATCTCAGTGCTGCTTTGGAATGGGAACAGAACACCTGACTAACAGCTGGATGTGGGCTTTCAGGCGCTGGTAGACGACAGTGACAGCATGGCCAATTCCATCATCTGCACCGACAATCCTGGGAACATCCTCTCGACTCTGACATCCACTGATGAACAGCATCCTTTTGAATTGGTTCGGGAAGCTACAGAGAACTGGGGGCGCATGCAGCGGCATTTTGATCAAATGGAGGACAGAACCCAGAGGATCAGAAGCCGCTGCCAGCTGATAGACTCTCTGCTAGAAGAAATCAGTAGGTGAGTCTTTCCTCCTCCTCCTCCTCCTGCATGCCAGAGGCAATCTCCTTCCAGGCTGGGGAGTTCAGAGGAGTCCTGGGTGAAGAAGTCACCTGCCTACCATGTGTAGTCCTCAGTGCGGCTCTCGAGCATCGTCCTGTCTGGTTTTTCCATGCTCTTCTGTGACTCCCAAGGCTGTCTGGGAGCTGCAGAGCCATGTTGGAATAGGAGACTCCTTCTCCTCGCCGTGCTGCTTCCCTGAATTCTGTTCTTTAAGTGCCCCTGCCCAGCCATAGCTTCTCACTGAAAGAAGGCAGCCCCTGGAGGATTTTCCTGGGAGGGAAAGAGCAAGGTCTTCCTTAGCCCACTGCCCCCAGCTCCATCCTGGAGAGCTGAAAATGGCATTGCTGACTCTTCAGGCCTCTTGATTCTTCTGACTGAGCCTTGTCTCTGCAGTGACTGTGCAAACCTTGAGATGTCCAGGGAAATGCTGCTGCAATGCACTGGAATCCCGGAGCCAGGAGCCTTGTGTCTGCATCTGAAGAACACCAAGCAGCGGAAGGAAGCATCAGCCCAGGCCGAACAGGCAGAGCAGCAGGACAGGATGGAGGTTGGTTTTGGAAATGAGACTGGTTTTCCCTTGAAAACTCGTCTTGCCCCTTCTTCTACACTGGAGGACTTGGCTGCACTCGAGGGAGAAGACCCATTGTTGCAGAGCGAGCTGGAAGTCAAGAGGCAGTCATTGGAGGAATTGCAGCTTCAGAGGGATCTGCTACAGCAGGAGAGGGATGATGTTAGCACGGCTCTGAACACCTTATTGCTCGGCAGCACCTGTGGGAGGGGGAGTTGTGGCAGCCAGATCAGCCCAGATGCTGTTGCTGGCAGGAGAAGACGGGCACACTGCTGTGCACACCTGGCTCAAGACGGCACATGCGTTTATGAGCCAGGGATATGCGTGTTCATCAGCAAAGTGTTGCATGCTTCTGCAAAATGTGTTGCTTTGGGCAGCCACAGAGCCTCTAAAACGGGGATCGGAGCTGGGGAAGGGTCTGGAGCACAGGTGTGACCAGGAGCAGCTGAGGGAGCTGGGGGGGCTCAGCCTGGAGAAAAGGAGGCTCAGGGGGCACCTTCTTGCCTTCTACAGCTCTCTGTGACAGGAAGCTGCAGCCAGGTGAGGGTCAGGCTCTGCTCCCAGGGAACAAGGGACAGGACAAGAGGAAACAGCCCCAAGCTGTGCCAGAGGAGGTTTAGATTGGGTGTTACAGGATAGCTGCAAGAGAAGGCTTTGTTTCTGATGGTCTCTGTCAGACAGTCTCAGTTCTGGGGAATGTGATAGGTTGGGCAAATGCACAGCAGGCGTTTTGATTTGGCCACATCAGGCAGGCGTCCACAAGTCACAAAATGTCTGCTCAGCACAAGAGCCATTTCCCGGCGAGGCATCCTCTCCTTGCAGAGAGCTGCGTAGAATATGTGAGGAGGAGAAACTTAGACGAGAGTTTTGTTGTGGCAGGGGGAAATCCTGTATATTTCCCCTTGATGCAGCAAGCAAATTTGTTTTCACAAATCTTCCTGAAAATGTCCAGCAATGAAATATATCCAGATAATAATTTTGTTTCCCAAGTGGCAGTTGCAGAAGATGCAGTATTTTTGGGTGACAACACGGAGTTTGGAGTGGGGATGTTTGTTGGGAAGGAGCTGTCTGGTCCCAGGCAAGCCAGCAGGGCCTGACATAGCACTTCCAAGGTAACAGTGCCAGAGGCTTTTGGCAGCCCCGGCTATCAGAGCTGCATAGGGCAGATGCTGTGAAACTTTGAGCCCAGAGCACAGGTGCTCCTTGTCCTCTGGCTGCCTGTGAGGTGCCACTGGCTGACTCTGCACAGGCCTCCCGAGGAAAGGCTCGAGCTGTACCTTGTCCCACTTCCAGGTTTCCCAGGAGCAAGATTCATCGAGCTGCTCTCTGGAGCAGCTGGGCCCGGAATCCTCTGGCCAAGGGCACGCACTGGCCCAGGTGTGCCGAGAGCAGGAGCTGCTGGGCCAGAAGGCTGACCTTGAGGGCCGACTGGCAGCCATGGAGTGGCTCCAACAAGACCTTTCCAGGCAGCTGGAGGAGACCAGGTAAAGGCAGGGAGCAGAACCTTTTCAGATCTATTTACATTCCATGGACAGAATATGGAAGAGACCCAAGAACAAAAATATGCCACAATGTGAAGGTTATTTTTCTGACACCTAAAGCCAGCAAAGCTCTCGGGAGCCTTGGGCTCCTGTTTTTGCCGCCGAGCACACTCCTGTGGGAAGTCCAAAGCAATCCACCCAGCCCTGAACTGAGTAGTAGATAAACCATGCAGATGCTGAGTGAAACCTCAGGTTTCTCTTGGCTTTGGTTTCTTCTTCTGGGCATTGAACGTCCCTCATTCCTTAGCACGTAGCTTGACATGATCCTGATCTTCAGAACTGAAGCTTCGTCTTCAGCATTCCAGGCTCCGACCTTGGCACGTTGGGGGTAGCACACTGCCATTCAGGGGGTAGCCAGAGGCTCCTGCTGAAAATCTTGAGGGCTTTCTGCTTCCAAGCACACTCTTGAGAAGTGTGGGACAGGCCCTAGAGCTGGCTGGAGAGCAGCAGGGAAAGCTCTTTGGAATTCTCAACAGCCTCTGGGGATTCTTGCTGATTGTTGATGGGCACCCAGCTGCCAAACCTGCCAACCTCCCTTTGGATGGTCCCTCTCACTCTGTAAAGAAGGACAAGTGCCTCGGGCTACTGCCTGCTTGCCCCGCAACATTAAAATAAAGGTGGCAAGTCTACTCCATGACCTTGCAAGAGTTTAAACTGCAGTCTCTGCATTCAGGTAGTTGTTGTTCAGACAAAAGGGTGTCCGGATTTTTTACAAGTGCTGCTATGAGATGACCATGAGATTTTACTGTGTCACGCAAAGTAGTTCTGAAGCCACATAAATACAGGGTGTCTGGAAGATGATGGACCTTTATGTCCATTATCAAGAGCATTAAAAAGTCAGCAGTCAGCAAGGACAAGAGTCTGTTGTGTCCCCCTGCAGAGCAGCTTGGAAGTGCTGATGAGAGAAGGGCTGTGAGCAGGGGCTGGGCTTTTGCTCGTCGCCCCAGCCTGTTTGGACACAGCTAGCCAGTGTCATAGGTCAGGATCAGCAACTGAAGGTTTGGCTGTTGAGGCCAAGTTGGGCTGGGCTGTCTGTGCTATGCCAGGCCATAGGGAAGGCCTGGGCAGTCCCTCAGAGGGCCCTGCTCTGCTGTTGAGATGGCACAAATGTGCCTTGTCTGGGCGAGTTTCCACGTGGCCCATTTCCCATACTCAGGTGTGGGGATCTTGAGCCACGTCGTCCTGGAATAACCGGCTGTGGGTGTCTGGAGCAAGCAACTCATGTCTCTCCGTATGTGCAACTCGTAGGTCAGCAAAGGAGAGCTTGGAATCCAGGCTGAGTGCTGCTCAGCAGCAGATATCTCAGCTGCAGATGACCAGGAACTATGTGGAGGTAGAGCTGGAGGCTGAGCTGCAGGAAGCTCACAGTGAAATCCAGGCAGCACTGAGGAGGCACAAGGAAGAGCTACAAGGCCTCAAAGAGGAAATGAATCTGCTCCTTGAGCAGAGGGAGGCTCTACAAAAGCAGGTGAGTGAAACAGCACTGGCACGGCAGCCATGCAGCGAGGGGTCTGTGGCCTTCTTGCTTTTCCATGGCAGAGCAGCAGCTGGTGGGGTGATCCCTGGGGCTGTCTTGGGCTCTGGAGGCTCCATGGCAGCTGCTCTGCAGGACACACAGTGCTCTGCTGAATCTCAGCTGCTGCTCTGGACAGCTGGGCTAGTCCTCTGGGCTGTTGGCCAGCAACCATCAGCATGGATTCCTGCTGGCCTCTCCTTGCCAGCCTTGGTTTGGGAGGTGCTTTTTCAGGTGCCCTTGGTGGTGGGCCTCTTAGAGACTGAAACAAGTTGTCCATATCCAGTGTGAATCTGGTGCTCTCAGGACAGGGAGAAATGGAAAGTTGTCCTTTGCCTTTCCTCTCAGCCTGTGCTGTGGCTGACAGTGACAAGCTGTGGCTGCAGCCCCTGACTGCTTTGTTCCCTTTGACTGGAGGTGGGAGAGTTGACATCTCAGCTGGCAGCCTCCCGAGAGTCCCAGGAAACAACTGTCCAGAGAGCCCAGCAAGAGGTGAGGGAGGCCCAGGAAGAGTCCAGGCAGAAGCTGTCGGAGGTTGAACACATCCAGAAGATGCTGGAGGAGGCAGAAAATCAGAACAAGGAGCTGCAAGTGCATGTGGAGTCCTTGGAGAGGGAAAGGAATCGCTGGGAAGAAGTGGCTCAGCAAAATTCAGAATTGCAGGCTTCGGTGAATGTCCTAGAGTGTGAAAAAGCCAGGTAAATGAAAGCCTGTGGGACTCTGCATTGTGGTGAATGGATTCCCTCTTTGCCCTCTTTGCACCTGCCAGGGGCTCTGGCAGCATTTCCTAAGTGGCAGATTCTGAACTCTCCGTGCAGACACTTCTCCTTGTCTGGATGTTGTCTTTCATTTTCTTTACTTTTAAGACTTCAAACAGAGTTTTTCTGCAGAGAAAGGATTTGGGGGTAGCTCTTTCCCTCTAGGGGTTATTGTGTCTTTAGGTGGGTGTGTTGACACTGCCCGAGCTGCATTGTGAGGAGCTGGATACATCCATCAGCTCCACCTTGGGTCCTGTAACTTGAAGCCTCTGGGATGTGGATCAGCCTGGTATCTCATGCTTTTTGTTGACATAAGACGTGTTAAACCCATGATTTTTTGTCTAAGCCAGACAAAAAGAATCGCAGAATGGGTAAGGTTGGAGGCACCACAGTGGCTCATCTAGTCCCACCTCCCTGCTCACGCAGGGTCATCCCAGGGCACATGGAAGAGGATTGCATCTAGATCGTTCTGGAATGTCTCCAGAGCTGGCGATTCCACAGCCTCTCTGGACAATCTGTTCAGGGCTCGGTCTCTGCACAGGAAAGAATTTCTTCCTCTTGTCCAGGTGGAACTGCCTGGGCATCAGTCCCTGCCCGTTCCTCTGGTGCCATTGCTGGGCCCCAGGGAGCAGAGCCTGGGCCCTGCTCTGACCCTCCCTGCACACAGGGACACCCAGGGCTGAGGGCCCCTCTCTGACTGGGGCTGCTCTCCAGGCTGAGCAGCCCCAGCTCCCTCAGCCTTTCCTGGGCACCGAGATGCTCCAGGCCCTTGCTCAGCTGCGCAGCCTCCGCTGGCCCCGCTCCGGGAGCTCCCTGTGCCTGCTGTGCTGAGGAGCCAGAGCTGGACACAGCACTCCAGATGTGCCTCACAGGGCTGAGCAGAGGGACTGAATCCCCTGCCTGACCTGCTGGCAATGCTGTTCCCAGTGCTTTCCAGGATCCCAGTGGCCCCTTGGCCACAAGAACACACTGCTGGCTCGTGGAGCGTTTCTTGTCCACCAGGACCCCCAGGTCCTTCTCCACAAAGCTGCTGCCCAGCAGGTTGGCCCCAGCCTGTGCAGGTGCCTGGGGCTGTTCCTCCCCAGGTGCAGGACCCTGCCTTGGCCCTTGCTGGATTTCAGAAGGTTCCT
This sequence comes from Anomalospiza imberbis, assembly GCF_031753505.1. NCBI lineage: Eukaryota > Metazoa > Chordata > Aves > Passeriformes > Viduidae > Anomalospiza > Anomalospiza imberbis. Next base: position 597,372 of record NC_089697.1, on the reverse strand, counting down.
CTGCCCATCCCCAGCCTGCTGAGATCCCTCTGAGGGGATGCACAGTGACCCTGCTGGGGAGAGATCGACCCCCTCATCCAAGTCATTGATGAGCAAGTTCAACAATAGTGTGCCCAGGAGTGAGCCCTGGGGGACACCACTAATGACAGGCCTCTAACGAGCCCCTGTGCCACTAATTGCAGTCCACTCCTCCAGCCACCAATGTCTGAGTTTCCCAAGGAGGATGTTGTGAGAGACTGTGTCAAAAGCCTTGCTGAAATCAAGGTAGACAATGTCCACTGCTCTCCCTTTGTCCACCCAGGTAGATGTTTCATTGTAGAAGGCAATCAGGTTGGTCAGGCATGATTTATCTTTAGTGTATCCGTGCTTACCATTCCTGATCACCTTTTTGTCCTTCCATGTGGGGAAGAGGGGACCTCCAACATGAGGTACTCCATCACCTTTCCAGGGATTGAGGTGATTCTGACAGGCCCATAGTTCTCTGGGTCCTCCTCCATGCCCTTTCTGAAGAGCAGAATGACATTTGCTTTCTTCCAGCCCACGGGCACCTCTCCTGATCTCCATGACCTTTCAAAGATAATGGGGAGTGGCCTCACTCTGCTGTCCACAAGCTCCCTCAGCACTCATGGACACATCCTGTCAGGGCCTAAGGACTTGTGGATGTCGAGTTTGCCCAGGCATTCACTAACCCAGTCCTCCTTGAAAGGACAGTCTTGCTAAGGTGTCGCTGCAGGCCCCCAGCCGGGTAATAATTAGCATTGACTCCATGATTGCAGAAGGCTGATCAATTGCTTTATTATATCATCTTACACTATACTATACTATGAAGAAATTCAGTAACCTTTACAGCCAGTCCGATACAGCTTTGACCTAATTGGTCAATCAATCCAACCATCCAGTGTCCAATTAAGAAATCACCCTTTGGTAAACAAATCTCCATGACACATTCCACATGCGCACAACAGCAGGTGCAACAAGTGGAGATAAGAATTGTTTCTCATTCTTTTCTCTGATCTTCTCACAGCCTTCCCTGGGAAAATGCCTGGGAAAGTCTGTGCCTGCTCTCTGTGGCCAGAGAGCTGCTGCCACACTAAGGGATAGTCTTCCTTCCAACATTCCTTTAGCCTGGTCTCCTGGGCCAGAGATCCCCGAGGGCTGGTCTTAACCAGTACAGACTGATTCAAAGAAAGGCACTCAGGAACTCTGCCTTCTCTGCATCCTCTGTTACCAGGGTCTCCCCTCCATTTAGGAACAGACAGAGACACATCATCCTTGGTTTTCCTTTTGTAACTGATGTATTTTAAAAAGCTCTTCTTGATGTCCTTGATGTCCTTGCCCAGATTTAATTCCAAGGTGGTCCTTGGTCTTCTTTGTCTCATTTCTAATTACTCCAACAATCTCACTATACTCATTTTAAGTGGCCTGAGCCTGCTTCCATCTCCTCTGTACTTCCTGCGTGTGCTTGAGGAACGACAAGAGTTCTTTGCTTATCCACTCAGGTCTCTTGCCCCCTTTGCCCAGTTTCTTGCTCACTAGGATGTATTGTTGTGGAGCCTGGAGGAAGTGATCCTTCAGTATCAGCTTGGATCCCTTTACCCTGCAAGGCCTGTTCTCATGTGCTTCTTTCAAGAAGGTCCCTGGAGAGACTAAAGTTAGCTCTCAAGAGGTCTGTGGTTGTAATCTTGCTTGCTACCCTGCTTTTTCCTCACCCCCAGCTGAACTCCACAATCTCATTCATAGGCAGTGCAGCCAAGGCTGACCTCAGGCTCACATCTCCAACAAGGCCTTCCCTGATTGTTAGGGTAACGTTGAGCAGCATGCTGTTCCTTGTGGGATCCTCCACTGCCTGTGTCAGCAAGTTGTCATCAGTGCTTTCCAGGAACATCCTGCACTGTGTTGCTTCTCTAGCTGACAGCAGGGAAGCTAAAGTCCCTCACAAGAACCAGGTCCTGTGACTTTAGGTTGCTTTATGTTGCCTGTAGAAAGCCTTATCTACTTCTCCTCCTGTTTAGCTGGCCTCTAGCAAGCACTCACAGCAATGTCACCCTTACTTGTCTGTCCTTTTATTCTGACCCATAAGCTCTGGACTCACTCATCATCTACCCCAGACTAAGCTTGACACATTCCAAATGTTGCCTGACATAGTGGTCAACTCCATCAGTTGAGCTGGAGTTGACCAACTCTGAGGCACCCAAGGGATATGAATGTCTCTCATGGCCATCTGTTGCCTTGTTCTACAGGCTGACTCTGTCTCTGGAAGAAAAGGATCTGAGCCTCAGAACCCTGGAAGAAAACAACCTGGCCCAGATCAGTCAGGTGTCTCAGCTTCGTTCTGCCCTTACCGAGGCTGAGGAGCTCCACGCAGAGCACAGAAGAGAAATGCAGGAGCTCAACACCCAGGTAAGCTGTGCAGTGGCATCCTCTTCTCCAGGGACACACAACAGCACCTTTGCCTTGGAGGCCCCAACCTCTTTCCCCTCCCAGCAGCACGCACAGCTGCCGTCTTCTGCCCGGGGCTGCTGCTGCACCCTGAGGCCGAGGCTGGATCTGCTGTCTGCTGCCCAAGTTTTGCACCGTTCTCTCCCAGCTCCCAGCAGGAAATCTGGGAGGGGAGCAGCAGCAGACTCCTCTGGAGCCTCTGTGTCCCTCAGTTAGCAGTGTTGTCCCAGACAGAGTTGGTGCCTGTGCCGGGCACTGAGCAATGTGGGGACACAGAGGTGGCTATGGCAGGCTGGGCAGGGCACTTCCAGCGCAGCCATCTCAGCTGCTGTTCAGAGCTGCAGCCTCAAGGATGCCCATTGCCTCCCTTTCCCTCTTTTCTCTACATTGGTCTCCTTTGGAATCCTTGCTTTTCTGCCTTTTGGTTTTGGCATGGTTTTCTGCCTGAAATAATTTCTTCTTTGCTGCTCTCCCTGCGGCCCACTCTGCAGCCTCAGGAGCAGCCCTGTCCCTGAGGCTCTGTGCATCCATCTTCCAGATGCAGGCCGTGCTGCTGGCAGAGATAGAGCAGACAGCTCACCAGGCAACTCAAGAGAAGCAGCTGCTGGAGGCTGAGGTGTCTGAGCTGCGAGTGAGGCTCCAGAGCTCTGAGGAAAGAGCAGAGGCCATGGCCATACAGTGTAAGGACGTGGAGCTGGAGCTGAGGAAGACACAGGCTCAGAGGGACCATCTCAGAGCCCACAATCAGGAGCTGCTGAAACAGCTGGAGCAAAGTGAGCAAGGTACAGCTTCTCCTCTCCCACCCACTGCCCCATCCTGCCTCACCTGCGGCGATCTCGCTGATGGCTCGCAGAGGAAAAGTGCCCAGAGATGGCAGAGGGGAAAAACAACCAGCAGGAGATTTATCCATCCAAGTGCCAGTGAAAGCTTTTTCTTGAGAAAGATGCTGTGGCTGGCAGTGCCATCCGGCTGTGCCATGGCTGATCCCGTGCACAGCTGGAGCCTTCCAGGTGCCGTGTCTGTGCTGAGGAGCTGTAGCTGGATGCCTCAGCTCGATTCCCCCAAACTCCAGGCCCTGCCAGAGCCTCCAGGCTACTGGCTTCTCTGGAGCAGGGCTGCACAGGCATCCCCTCTCCTTTGTCTCTCTTGGATTGCTCACTCTGCACAAGGCCTAGAGCAACCACACTTTCCCGTCCCTCTGAACATTTCCCCTTTCATTCCTGCTTTTTTCTCTGCCTGCAAATTTCCTTCCTTTCTGTCAGCTTTGGAGCCCTTGTGGGCTCAGGGCCTGACAAACTCAGCCAGGCAGAGAAGACACTGCTGTTGTCTCTGCAGGATGCACATCAGTTTGCCTTTGCTTTGCTTTTCCCCTTCTCCTTTCTCCTGTTCCTTCCCCCTCCCTGCTGCAGATTTGTGGGAGGCAGCAGTCAAGCACACCTCTCGAGAAACTGCCCTGGAGAAAGAGGCCTGTGAAAGGCAGGAAGAGGCTGTGACTCTTCGTCAGGAGGTGGCATCTCTGCAGAGGAAATTGGAGAGCCTACAGAAGGAAAGGATGGATGTGCTGGTGAGATTGGTGGATGCCACAAAGGGCCATTTCCTAGCTGTGTTTGCACATTCAGTTAATAGTTCTAAGGAGCACCTTTTTCCAGTTAAACTTCTCCAACTGCGTTCTTCTGAATAAGGAGGAGAAGATGTTGTAGTCATGTCAAAGCCAGTTAATGCTGAGCCTGCTGATTTTCCTCCATGCTGGGCTTCTGTGCCCTAGAAGCTTTAGTCCTCAATGTCCACACTGCCTCTATGGACATTGCATGCTTTGGGGAATTCCTCGTGTCCAAACCCACGTCCAGATTCCTAAATATCTGGATCTGGAAGGAGGGGTGAGAAGACCAAGTTTGCTGTGAATAGAAAGGTGTTTGGCCTTGGCCCTCTGAGAGCAGCCAGTGGGGAGAGAAGAGAGGAAAGCCAAGTGCTGATCCACACCAGGACGTGTGCCTGCAAGGGGAGAAGTCGTCCTGAGTGGCAGCAGAGGATGACAGAGGGATCTGGCCATTGCTGCTCCAAGAGAGGGCAGTGGGGCTCTCGGGGATGGAGCCATGGAAACTCTACACAGCAGAGCTGGAAAACCACTGCTGTCAGCCCAAGCCCAGGGAAGGAAATGCTGGCGGTGTTTGCTCTTCCCTTCCTCCCTGATGGAGAGCACATCCTCGTGGCACTGCCTAAATCCTGCTTAGCATGGACTTGAAATCCTGGCTGCAGTTCTGGCAGCTCCTCCCCAGAGGAGCACTGGAGTGGGGCTGCAAGAGCTTGGGGAAGGGCAGAAAGGAAGCTGGGACAGGCTGAGGGAAGGAGCGGTATCAAGGGGGGAAGACCAGCAAAGGTCTGCAGCATCCCGAGGGGCAGAGAGAGAGGGGCAGCCAGTGCCTGCCCCTGCAGCAGGAGTCCAGATCTGGTCTGAAAAGCAAACCGAGGGGGCGAATGAGTGACCCTTTTTCTCCCTGTTTTGGCAGCATGGACAGGAATTGAACCAGCAGCACATGAGAGATGTGGAAGAGAAGAATGAAATGCATGCAGATGAGTTAAGATATCATAAGGAAAATACTCAAGAATGGGAAGTGGAGAGAGAAGGCGAGCAGGAAGAGTTGGAGCATGGGGCTGCTTCTTTGAAGAAATGGAGAGAGAACACCCAAGTACTGAGTGCTGCACTGAAGAAAAGTGAAATTGCCAAAGGGACTCTGATGAAACACTTGTACATCCTGATGGGAAAGTCTGGTATCCAGGAAGGCACTGGCATTGACCTTCAGTCCACTCCAGGGTCCCTGAATTATTCCAGTGCTGTTTCCCATGAGGAGGTGGGTCTCTATCCCTGTCAGTCCAGGCCTGCTTGGGTAAAGCAGCCCGGGCTGCAGCAGGCAGCCTTGTCTGTCTGCCTGGCTCCAGCCAGAGACCATTGACTGCCAGATTGTTTCCTGGCTCACCCAGAAAGACTGCTCCAGCTCTGGAGCTTACTGTTCCAATCTGCTCCAGGCCAAAAGCTGGGCATGGGGAGCTGCTTTTCCTGTGCCCATGCAACAAATGGGGGTTTGGATTTGGTGTGGGAAGTAATGGAGCAGGTGAGCAGAGGGATGGACTAAACTGAGTGATGGACTAAAGTGGACCAATGGCTGAAAATCAGCTGCACTCCTGGTGCTTAGAGTAAATGGTATTGCCAGTTGTAGAAGATGCAGTATTTTTGGGTGACAACACGGAGTTTGGAGTGGGGATGTTTGTTGGGAAAGAGCTGTCTGGTCCCAGGCAAGCTAGCAGGGCCTGACACAGCACTTCCAAGGTAACAGTGCCAGAGGCTTTTGGCAGCCCCGGCTATCAGAGCTGCATAGGGCAGATGCTGTGAAACTTTGAGCCCAGAGCACAGGTGCTCCTTGTCCTCTGGCTGCCTGTGAGGTGCCACTGGCTGGCTCTGCACAGGGCTCCCGAGGAAGGGCTTGAGCTGTACCTTGTCCCACTTCCAGGTTTCCCAGGAGCAAGATTCATCGAGCTGCTCTCTGGAGCAGCTGGGCCCGGAATCCTCTGGCCAAGGGCACGCACTGGCCCAGGTGTGCCGAGAGCAGGAGCTGCTGGGCCAGAAGGCTGACCTTGAGGGCCGACTGGCAGCCATGGAGTGGCTCCAACAAGACCTTTCCAGGCAGCTGGAGGAGACCAGGTAAAGGCAGGGAGCAGAACCTTTTCAGATCTATTTACATTCCATGGACAGAATATGGAAGAGTCCCAAGAGCAAAAATATGCCACAATGTGAAGGTTATTTTTCTGACACCTTGTCATGGTTTGACACTGGCGCAATGCCAGCGCCTCCATGAAAATGTACCTTTTTAAATAATTGCTTTGAGATGTGATCAGGAACAGAGCAGAGCAGGCCCAAACTTAGTAACAAAGGAAAGAACTTTATTAAACTACTACTACTATAAAAACTACAAACACTAAATCTTGGATGAAGACTTTCCAAAACACCCCTCCTCCTCCCACCCAATTTCTAACCAAACTCAACAGTGAGACACCACCCAGGATCCTGATCAAGTTGCCACCCTTCAGATAATCAATACTCAGTCCATCAAGGGAGACAGGAGTCTCTCCTGTGCCACAGACTCCCCAGGAAACACAATTGCCACCCTTGTGTTTCCATGTCACACATGGCAACCGCCCGGAGAAAATCTGCCATGGTGACACTCTCCTTTCCATGTCACAGTGCTCTCACCACCGTGCATGGACAGACTGCTCACAGGGCTCTTTTAAGGATGCTTTGCCATGGACCAAAAGAGAAAACAGTTCAGTTTCTCATTTTGGGACTACAGTCCCCCCCCCATTTTCCCCTGGGGCTGAGGGTCCAAGAACAGAGGTCCTCTTCTCCTCTTCTTCTTCCTTGAAGATAGAGGGCTTCTCCACACCTTCTCCAACTCTCCTCTGTTCTCTCTACTCCTCTGCTGGTAATCACTGAAACAGGTCTCCTGGCACACCAACGCACCACCCTAAGTGCAGCTTCTGTTAGGAGAATTTGGTTCAGTCTATGGCTAACAAGAGAAGTCCAGCCACAAGCCACTCCATCATCTCCTTCCAACTCGAGAATTTCTTCTTCCATCACCTTGGATCCCAGACTGTCTCTCTTCTACTTCAAATCAAGGAGGAGTAATATTTTACAAAGCCTTCATTTCTCAGGAAAGGGTTAAAAGCTCAGACTCCCTGGACGGCTGATATTTCTGCCCAGCAGCCCATTCCCAAGGCCAAGGCTGGGCGCCTTCCCCCCCCCTTCTCCTCCGCGCCGGCAAAGTTACAGGTGCCGTCCGAACTCTCTATCTCTTCCCTCTTGGGGGGGGGAAATGACAGAAACATCTCCGTTTCTCTCCACCCTTTCGTCCACAGGAGCTGGCTCAGTTCCAGTCCTTCTACCCCTTGGCTCACCTCGACCAGGCCTCATGGCTCCCCCTCCCCCACCCAGCCCCATGGCTGGGCTGGGAGGTCTGCACAGCACCCTGACCAGAGCCAAAGAGACCGAGCTCTTGGGAGTTCTTGGGAGTTCTTTTAACCCCCTGTGTTCTCAGAGGCATATCCCTATCTTCAGTGGTCACTTCAGGTGCCAATATTCAAACTTGACCACTGATTGGTTTGACTCAACTTCCTGAAAAAAATCACTTCCATGTAAAACCACGACACACCTAAAGCCATCAAAGCTCTCGGGAGCCATGAGCTCCTGTTTGTCCCGCCGGGCACACTCCTGTGGGAAGTCCAAAGCAATCCACCCAGCCCTGAATTGAGTAGTAGGTAAACCATGCAGATGCTGAGTGAAACCTCAAGTTTCTCTTGGCTTTGGTTTCTTCTTCTGGGCATTGAACATCCCTCATTCCTTACCAAGTAGCTTGACATGATCCTGATCTTCAGAACTGAAGCTTCGTCTTCAGCATTCCAGGCTCCAACCTTGGCACGTTGGGAGTAGCACACTGCCATTCAGGGGGAAGCCAGAGGCTCCTGCTGAAAATCTTGAGGGCTTTCTGCTTCCAAGCACACTCTTGAGAAGTGTGGGACAGGCCCTAGAGCTGGCTGGAGAGCAGCAGGGAAAGCTCTTTGGAATTCTCAACAGCCTCTGGGGATTCTTGCTGATTGTTGATGGGCACCCAGCTGCCAAACCTGCCAAGCCCCTGGATGGTCCCTCTCACTCTGTAAAGAAGGACAAGTGCCTCGGGCTACTGCCTGCTTGGCCCACAACACTAAAATAAAGGTGGCAAGTCTACTCCATGACCTTGCAAGAGTTTAAACTGCAGTCTCTGCATTTGGGTAGTTGTTGTTCAGACAAAAGGGTGTCCTGAGTTTTTACAAGTGCTGCTGTGACCATGAGATTTTACTGTGTCACGCAAAGTAGTTCTGAAGCCACATAAATACAGGGTGTCTGGAAGATGATGGACCTTTATGTCCATTATCAAGAGCATTAAAAAGTCAGCAGTCAGCAAGGACAAGAGTCTGTTGTGTCCCCCTGCCGAGCAGCTTGGAAGTGCTGATGAGAGAAGGGCTGTGAGCAGGGGCTGGGCTTTTGCTCGTCGCCCCAGCCTGTTTGGACACAGCTAGCCAGTGTCATAGGTCAGGATCAGCAACTGAAGGTTTGGCTGTTGAGGCCAAGTTGGGCTGGGCTGTCTGTGCTATGCCAGGCCATAGGGAAGGCCTGGGCAGTCCCTCAGAGGGCCCTGCTCTGCCGTTGAGATGGCACAAATGTGCCTTGCCTGGGCGAGTTTCCACGTGGCCCATTTCCCATACTCAGGTGTGGGGATCTTGAGCCACGTCATCCTGGAATAACCGGCTGTGGGTGTCTGGAGCAAGCAACTCATGTCTCTCCGTATGTGCAACTCGTAGGTCAGCAAAGGAGAGCCTGGAATCCAGGCTGAGTGCTGCTCAGCAGCAGATATCTCAGCTGGAGACCACCAGGAACCATCTGGAGGCTCAAGTGCTCACAGTCACACAGGCCAAGGAGGTGATAGAAGGTGAGAACCTCGTGTGCTTTGTTTGTGGTGCTGCCCCTGCCTAGAGAACTAAGCACCCTGTAAAGCTGCCTCTGTCCACAGAGCTTCTGAGGAGTGGTGGGGCTTGGTGGCACTGAAAGGGCCTGAGGTCAGTAAAGTCAGTAAAGACTCTGACTCTTGCTGTTGGTCGTGTTTGTAGGAGAAGTGAAGTGCCTGCAAGATGAGCTGGAAGCAGAGAGATCTCTCAGGAGGCAGGAACGGGAAGACACAGCTCAACAGCTCCTGCAGGCCGAGCAGCAGCATCATGAAAGCCTCAGGCTTCAGGGAACTGCTCAGCAACTGGAAATAAAGAAGCTCCTGCAAGACCTGGTAGGGGACAGTACACTTCTGGAGTGTCCAAGCCAGCCCTGTGGGTTGGTTTAGCACAAGCAGAGCCTGAGGGTGTGAAAGGGCAGCAATCCTCTGCCAAGGCCTCCCGCTGCTGGGCCGGGCAGCAGAGGCAGCAGCTTGGACTTGGAGGTGCCTGAGAGCCCCCAGGATGGTGCTGGGACAGTAAATGCAGCCACAGCTTCAGTGAGGGCGTAAGAGGAGTTCCAGAGCAGGTTGGGCAGTGCCCACCCAAAGCGTGGCAGCCCAGGGCAGGATTGTCCCTGAGTCCCACCTGCCACGGAGCAGATGCCAGCGTGGAGCACTTGCCGGCATGGAGCAGATGCCAACAGTGCTGCTGGCTGCAGGCGTGGGAACTCGGTTCCTTTCTTGCTGTGCTTCCATGGTGGACAGAGGGATTAGCTTTGGGCTGGAAGCAAAGGGAACAGGCCCCTTGTCCCTGGTCCTTCAGTCCTTGTGACTGGGGTGTCAGGGAAGGGAAGGTGACACCTCCTTTTCTGAGCACTTGGACTCAACGCTTGGGAAGGTCTTTGCCAACAGAAGAGATTCCACGAGTCTGTGATTCTTGCACCTGCTGAGCCTCCTTTTGAATTCCATGACAGGACACGGTTTCTGGAGTGCTGTTGTCTTTTCCGGTTGGGGGTTGTGGGAGGGATGAAGCTTCACCTTTTTCAGCAGGGAGCTTGCCTGGGACTTCATCTTGCAAATTTCTCCTCCCCTCCTCAGGCAAGTGAGCGCGAAAGGCACCGTGCAGAGATGCAGGAGACGCTGGAGCAATGGGAAAAAGAGAAGGCAGAGAGAGAGCAGGAGCACAAGAAGGTGCTGTTTGAGATGAGGCAGAAAGATGCCACCCTGCTGGCCCAACAAGAAGAACTAAGGAGATTTGAAAATGCCAAGCGACAGGTAATGACTGAGAGAGGAGAACTGGTGTGATTTTTTGCAAGGCTGGAGCTGTGGGAGATGGCAGGACATGGGGCTGTGTGGAGCATGCCCTCCGTGTCTTCTACATTGAACTGGGGGAGGTGAAAGCTGAACGGGGCTGTCTTTGGGACCAGCAATGAGCCCTCTCATAGGAAGCCAGGCAGAAACATCAGCTATCAGCTGAGATCTTTGTGCTGCTCTTGTGCTCTGTTGTTCTAAGATGTACCTCAGGGTACCTTCGCTGTTCTCTTTCCGCTCCCCTTTTGGTGTGTACTGGTAGGTGTTCACAGCCAAAGTGAGTTTGTAGCTCTTTTCTTATGTGGGAATGGGGAGGGTGCAGCAGGAACACTGACAAGAGAAAAATCTTTTTAAAGACTTGCCTGGAGTATTTCTGAACAGTAACCCAGAGATGTCTTCTGGGCTGTGTTTTAAGTCACTTCCTGGGAAGCTGTGTTGGCCCCGGGGCAGGCAGTGGCCCAGGGGAGCAGCAGCCGAGTGCTGTGAGAGCACGTGAGCCCATCAGTCTTTGCCTCTGCCACACGGATGCTGCAGGAGAAGTGTGAAGCCCTCTGCTCTTTCCTTCGGTGCAGGTGCTGCTGGAAGAGCAGAAGGAGAAGAGTGCTTTATCAGAGGCACTGCTCCAGACTCAGGGAGAGCTCAGCCGAGCCCACCAGCAGGTCCAGCAGCTCAGGCAGGAGGTGAAAGAGCTGCAAGAGAAGGGGCAGGTAAGTGTGAGTAGGCAGGCAACAGAGGGCAGGGCAGGGACAAGGGCACAAAAGGCAGCTCCTGGGACTGAGGAGGCAAGGGCTGCTTCAGGCCCTGGGAGCACAGAGCCTGGTAAGCTCCAGAGCTCAGCCCCAGGAAGGAAGGCTTGCAGTGGAAGCAGAGCTGGCTAGAGAAGCCAAAAGAAGCAGCTGAAGGAATGGGATTTTGAGGCAGCACGTGGAACAAGCTGAGCCTGAGGGCAGGTCCCAGGAAGTTGCTCTGCATTTTGTTGCCAGACCATCAAGGCAAATCTGCAAGCTGAGCTGCAGGAAGCTCACAGTGAAGTCCAGGCAGCACTGAGGAGGCACAAGGAAGAGCTACACGGCCTCAAAGAGGAAATGAATCTGCTCCTTGAGCAGAGGGAGGCTCTACAAAAGCAGGTGAGTGAAACAGCACTGGCACGGCAGCCATGCAGCGAGGGGTCTGTGGCCTTCTTGCTTTTCCATGGCAGAGCAGCAGCTGGTGGGGTGATCCCTGGGGCTGTCTTGGGCTCTGGGGGCTCCATGGCAGCTGCTCTGCAGGACACACAGTGCTCTGCTGAATCTCAGCTGCTGCTCTGGACAGCTGGGCTAGTCCTCTGGGCTGTTGGCCAGCAACCATCAGCATGGATTCCTGCTGGCCTCTCCTTGCCAGCCTTGGTTTGGGAGGTGCTTTTTCAGGTGCCCTTGGTGGTGGGCCTCTTAGAGACTGAAACAAGTTGTCCATATCCAGTGTGAATCTGGTGCTCTCAGGACAGGGAGAAATGGAAAGTTGTCCTTTGCCTTTCCTCTCAGCCTGTGCTGTGGCTGACAGTGACAAGCTGTGGCTGCAGCCCCTGACTGCTTTGTTCCCTTTGACTGGAGGTGGGAGAGTTGACATCTCAGCTGGCAGCCTCCCGAGAGTCCCAGGAAACGACTGTCCAGAGAGCCCAGCAAGAGGTGAGGGAGGCCCAGGAAGAGTCCAGGCAGAAGCTGTCGGAGGTTGAGCACACCCAGAATATACTGACGGAGGAAGAAAATCAGAACAAGGAGCTGCAAGTGCATCTGGAATCCTTGGAGAGGGAAAGGAATCGCTGGGAAGAAGTGGCTCAGCAAAATTCAGAATTGCGGGCTTCGGTGAATGTCCTAGAGATTGAAAAAGCCAGGTAAATGAAAGCCTGTGGGACTCTGCATTGTGGTGAATGGATTCCCTCTTTGCCCTCTTTGCACCTGCCAGGGGCTCTGCCAGCATTTCCTAAGTGGCAGATTCTGAACTCTCCGTGCAGACACTTCTCCTTGTCTGGATGTTGTCTTTCATTTTCTTTACTTTTAAGACTTCAAACAGAGTTTTTCTGCAGAGAAAGGATTTGGGGGTAGCTCTTTCCCTCTAGGGGGTATTGTGTTTTTAGGTGGGTGTGTTGACACTGCCCGAGCTGCATTGTAAGGAGCAGGGTTCATCCATCAGCTCCACCTTGGGTCCTGTAACTTGAAGCCTCTGGGATGTGGATCAGCCTGGCCTCTGATGCTTTTTCTGGGCAGAACCATCTGAAGGCCCTGATTGCTGATCTAGGCCAGATTGCCCTCGGAGGCAGCCCAGCAACAAGAGCGGCTCTGTTGCATGGTTCCTCATAAAATGTGCCCCGGTGCCTGGAGGGGGTCAAGCAGGCTCCCTGCCACCCTGCCCAGTCACAGGCTTTACTGACTGTGCAAAGAATGCAAGAAACAGGACCAAGGTATGGGGGGCTCCTCCAGCTGATCAAGTCCTGCCAGTCTTCAGTGCCACAGGATTCTTCTTCCAAGAAGAAGGCAAAGGAAAGGCAGGGCACTCCTGCTTGCCTGGAGCCTTCTGCATCTTCCATCAGCTTTTGCTCCAAGCCTCTGTTGCCACTTGGGCCTTTGTTTCTCCGGATGAAAATAGGATGGGTTCTGGTAGATCTTAGGGAACTCGCCTGAGATCCCCTGGCTGTAGGGTGCTGCTCCTCCTACCTGGACATACAAAATGGGGGAAGGAAATGTCTCTTCCATGTTGACCAAACCTCCCTCCCTTGGAGCCGGGTTAGTCCAAAGAAGAAAATGGTTCCTCTCCTCTAATGTCTTCATTGCAAGACTTTGTTAGGTTTGTATTCACATTCCCACCTCAAAAAGAAGGTAGGGCATGTAGGCAGGAACTCCCTGTTCTTTTAGGGCCAAAAGCAGAGTAGGCACATGCTGGGCTTTGACTGCAGGGAGAACAAACAGCCAAGTTGTTTAGACAGACCTCATCAGACAGAGGAGTTTTTCCCTGAGGTGCTGCAAGTCCTGAGAGTTTATAAAATCTGATACCGTGTAGCAATGAGTTGCATATTCCCTTCTAGGCTGATAGTGTCTCTGGAGGAGAAGAACCAGCGCCTCAGAACTCTGGAAAAACAGAACCTGCTGCTGAACAATCGTGTGTCTCGGTTATTTTCTGCTCTTAAGCAGGAACAGCAGCTCTGTTCTGAGCATAGAAGACAAATGCAGGAGGTCAACACCCAGGTAAGCTGTGCAGTGGCATCCTCTTCTCCAGGGACACACAACAGCACCTTTGCCTTGGAGGCCCCAACCTCTTTCCCCTCCCAGCAGCACGCACAGCTGCCGTCTTCTGCCCGGGGCTGCTGCTGCACCCTGAGGCCGAGGCTGGATCTGCTGTCTGCTGCCCAAGTTTTGCACCGTTCTCTCCCGGCTCCCAGCAGGAAATCTGGGAGGGGAGCAGCAGCAGACTCCTCTGGAGCCTCTGTGTCCCTCAGTTAGCAGTGTTGTCCCAGACAGAGTTGGTGCCTGTGCCGGGCACTGAGCAATGTGGGGACACAGAGGTGGCTATGGCAGGCTGGGCAGGGCACTTCCAGCGCAGCCATCTCAGCTGCTGTTCAGAGCTGCAGCCTCAAGGATGCCCATTGCCTCCCTTTCCCTCTTTTCTCTACATTGGTCTCCTTTGGAATCCTTGCTTTTCTGCCTTTTGGTTTTGGCATGGTTTCTGCCTGAAATAATTTCTTCTTTGCTGCTCTCCCTGCGGCCCACTCTGCAGCCTCAGGAGCAGCCCTGTCCCTGAGGCTCTGTGCATCCATCTTCCAGATGCAGGCCGTGCTGCTGGCAGAGATAGAGCAGACAGCTCACCAGGCAACTCAAGAGAAGCAGCTGCTGGAAACTGAGGTGTCTGAGCTGCGTGTGAGGCTCCAGAGCTCTGAGGAAAGAGCAGAGGCCATGGCCATACAGTGTAAGGACATGGAGCTGGAGCTGAGGTACACACAGGCTCAGAGGGACCATCTCAGAGCCCACAATCAGGAGCTGCTGAAACAGCTGGAGCAAAGTGAGCAAGGTACAGCTCCTCCTCTCCCACCCACTGCCCCATCCTGCCTCACCTGCGGGGATCTCGCTGATGGCTCGCAGAGGAAAAGTGCCCAGAGATGGCAGAGGGGAAAAACAACCAGCAGGAGATTTATCCATCCAAGTGCCAGTGAAAGCTTTTTCTTGAGAAAGATGCTGTGGCTGGCAGTGCCATCCGGCTGTGCCATGGCTGATCCCGTGCACAGCTGGAGCCTTCCAGGTGCCGTGTCTGTGCTGAGGAGCTGTAGCTGGATGCCTCAGCTCGATTCCCCCAAACTCCAGGCCTTGCCAGAGCCTCCAGGCTACTGGCCTCTCTGGAGCAGAGCTGCACAGGCATCCCCTCTCCTTTGTCTCTCTTGGATGGCTCACTCTGCACAAGGCCTAGAGCAAACACACTTTCCTGTCCCTCTGAACCTTGCCCCTTTCATTCCTGCTTTTTTCTCTGCCTGCAAATTTCCTACATTTCTGTCAGCTTTGGAGCCCTTGTGGGCTCAGGGCCTGGCAAACTCAGGCAGGCAGAGAAGACACTGCTGTTGTCTCTGTAGGATGCACATCAGTTTGCCTTTGCTTTGCTTTTCCCCTTCTCCTTTCTCCTGTTCCTTCCCCCTCCCTGCTGCAGATTTGTGGGAGGCAGCAGTCAAGCACACCTCTCGAGAAACTGCCCTGGAGAAAGAGGCCTGTGAAAGGCAGGAAGAGGCTGTGACTCTTCGTCAGGAGGTGGCATCTCTGCAGAGGAAATTGGAGAGCCTGCAGAAGGAAAGGATGGATGTGCTGGTGAGATTGGCGGATGCCACAAAGGGCCATTTCCTAGCTGTGTTTGCACATTCAGTTAATAGTTCTAAGGAGCACCTTTTTCCAGTTAAACTTCTCCAACTGCATTCTTCTGAATAAGGAGGAGAAGATGTTGTAGTCATGTCAAAGCCAGTTAATGCTGAGCCTGCTGATTTTCCTCCATGCTGGGCTTCTGTGCCCTAGAAACTTTAGTCCTCAATGTCCACACTGCCTCTATGGACATTGCATGCTTTGGGGAATTCCTCGTGTCCAAACCCACGTCCAGATTCCTAAATATCTGGATCTGGAAGGAGGGGTGAGAAGACCAAGTTTGCTGTGAATAGAAAGGTGTTTGGCCTTGGCCATCTGAGAGCAGCCAGTGGGGAGAGAAGAGAGGAAAGCCAAGTGCTGATCCACACCAGGACATGTGCCTGCACGTGGAGAACTCGTCCTGAGTGGCAGCAGAGGATGACAGAGAGATCTGGCCATTGCTGCTCCAAGAGAGGGCAGTGGGGCTCTCGGGGATGGAGCCATGGAAACTCTACACAGCAGAGCTGGAAAACCACTGCTGTCAGCCCAAGCCCAGGGAAGGAAATGCTGGCGGTGTTTGCTCTTCCCTTCCTCCCTGATGGAGAGCACATCCTCGTGGCACTGCCTAAATCCTGCTTAGCATGGACTTGAAATCCTGGCTGCAGTTCTGGCAGCTCCTCCCCAGAGGAGCACTGGAGTGGGGCTGCAAGAGCTTGGGGAAGGGCGGAAAGGAAGCTGGGACAGGCTGAGGGAAGGAGCAGAATCAAGGGGGGAAGACCAGCAAAGGTCTGCAGCATCCCGAGGGGCAGAGAGAGAGGGGCAGCCAGTGCCTGCCCCTGCAGCAGGAGTCCAGATCTGGTCTGAAAAGCAAACCGAGGGGGCGAATGAGTGACCCTTTTTCTCCCTGTTTTGGCAGCATGGACTGGAATTGAACCAGCAGCACATGGGAGATGTGGAAGAGAAGAATGAAATGCATGCACCTGTGATGCAAAGTCACCAGGAAAGAGCACAACAATTGGAGACTCAAAAGGAAACCAAGCAGGAAGAGTTGGAGCATGGGACTGCTACTTTGAAGGAAAGAGGGAGCGCTGTGCATGCTGCACTGACCAAGTGTAAAATTGCCAAAGGGTCTCTGCAGAAACACTTCACCTTCCTGAAGGGAAAGATGTGTCTCCAGGCAGGCACTGACATTGAGCCCCAGGCCACTCAGGGGTCCCTGAATTATTCCAGTGCTGTTTCCCATGAAGAGGTGGGTCTCTATCCCTGTCAGTCCAGGCCTGCTTGGGTAAAGCAGCCCGGGCTGCAGCAGGCAGCCTTGTCTGTCTGCCTGGCTCCAGCCAGAGACCATTGACTGCCAGATTGTTTCCTGGCTCGCCCAGAAAGACTGCTCCAGCTCTGGAGCTTACTGTTCCAGTCTGCTCCAGGCCAAAAGCTGGGCATGGGGAGCTGCTTTTCCTGTGCCCATGCAACACATGGGGGTTTGGATTTGGTGTGGGAAGTAATGGAGCAGGTGAGCAGAGGGATGCACTAAACCCAGCTGAGTTTTGTACTGAGAGGGCTGAAGAGCAGCTGCTCTGCTGGTGCTTCGAGGATGCTTCCTGAGATGGAGATTCCTGAGGGACAGCTTTTGTGGTGTTTGAAATATGGGCATCATCATCTCTAAATACCCTGCAGGCTGTTGGAGCACAAGTGGAACAGCTGTTACGTGGCTCAGGGACCAGCCTGGAACCCAAGCAATCAATTGCATCACTAGAAGAGGAGAAGAGAGAGAGGCCTGAATTAACCACTGAGCCCAGAAGTGGCGAGCGGGTAAATTGGGCTTTCACTGCCTCTGCCGAGCCTCAGGCTCCTCTGGAACTTGACACGTTAGCCCAGGCAGTGCTTTGGAGACCTCTGCTTGTTTCCTTGCCTCTCCCTGTCCCTGCTGTGGGCACACCCTTTTGTTTGTCCTCTCTCTTGGGGCAGCCCATGGCTTTCACAAGGGCACCTTCACTCCGCTGCCTCCCTCCCTGGCCCTGTGTCCCCGCACACACACTGGCCTCTCTTGCACAGCCCCCAGCAAGAGCTTTTTGCCCCCAGTGTTGTCTAGTGCAATTCAGGGTCTCAGAGCAGAGATCTCCTTGCCATGATGTCCACAGGTCTTTTTGCTCCGTGTTTGCTGACAGGTTTCTGTGACCCTCTCTCCCATCCAACGTGCAGGTGGAACCTGAAAGGAGAAGAAACAGAACTTTTAGGAGAGTGTTCCCCCCAGATTGCTTTACGTTTCCTGTCCACAAGCCTGCCTATCGAAATCGGTCGACTTCTACAACAGAAGACTCCTCCAGTAGCTCAGGGAAGCAGCAGCCCTCCTGCTGATGCACAGCCTGTGGAGAAAGGGGTCAGTGGCCCAAATTTGGAAATCAGAGTTGGGTTCCTAAATCCCCTCGGAACTCTCTCTAACAGACCTGTGGTGGCTGGGGGATGTCCGTGGGAAGGCTTTGCCAGCCTTGAACTGGACCTGTTGATCATCTGAGCTCTGCTCTGTGTGGGAGCCTGTTCCCTTCCCCTTGCCCCAGGGCAGAGAGTTGGTGAGGGCTGGAGTTGGAGGCTGTGTCTGCCCCGAGAGCCGGTACCGTGGGGCTGCAGGTGCTCCTGCCAGCGTGGGCTTGTCTGAGCCGGGCCTTGTGCCTCTTTCAGGTGTCCCTGCTGCAGTCACAGCTGGCCCAAGACCGACAGGACCACCTGGAGAGCTGTGCAGGGAGCAGGCAGGAGACACAAGGTGCAGAAGGGACCTCCTTGCTTCCTGAACGACTCAGAGAGCAGCCAGGGTGCAGCTGGATGCAGTCTTAGACTTAGTCAGTAGTTTATGTTTAAAGGATAGTATAGGTGAAATTGAACCTTTACACAACTGTGTTCCATAGGATGAAAGATATATTTATAGAAAAATAAAGAGTTTATGATGATCATGATTAAACTAATAGATCTTTATCAGGGTTATTTACTACCCAGTACAGAGACCTATAACTTCCAGTATAGTGCATTATGTTTTGAAGCAACATTGTAGCAATTCTAGTCAAGCCAGCAAAACCAATTCTTGAAGATTGATGCTACTCACCCAAAGCAAGGACCACGGGCAAACATTTCTCTCAGCCTCAAGGCATGACCTTGAGAAGCATCCTCACTCCAGGGTGGAATCTGCAGAAGGGAGACATGTGACATGAACCACTTTGGTGAGAGCAGGAGAAACCTGCCATGTGTGGAGCTTTGTCATTTGTCCTTAGGAAACTGCAGCCTGATTATTCTCAGAGTCCCAGAATCTCAGGCCGGGGGAGGCTGGAAGCACCTCTGCAGGTCACCTTGCCCAGCCCCTGCTCCATCAGGGCCACCCAGAGCCAGCTGCCCAGGATGTGTCCAGGTGGCTTTTGAGTCTCTCCAGGGATGGAGACTCCACCACCTCCCTGGGCACCTGCACCAGTGCTCGGCCACCCTCCCAGTGCAGAAGTGCCTCCTGAGCTCAGAGAGCCCCTCCTGTGTGTCACTTGGTGCCCGAGGCCCCTGGAATGTCCCTGGCTCTGTCCCCTCTGCAGCCTCCCCCCGGGTATTTATCCCCAGGGATGAGATGCTCTGAGCCTGCTCTGCTCCAGGCTGGGCAGTGCCAGCTCTCTCAGCCTCTCCTCACGGCAGAGATGCTCCAGTCCCTCCGTCACCTTCATGGCCCTGTGCTGGACTCTGTCCAGTCTGTCCCTGTCTCCTGTACTGGGCAGCCCAGCTCTGGGCCCAGCACTCCAGGGCTGGCCTCACTGTTGTGGAGCAGAGGGAAAGGATCCCCTCCCTCCAGCAGCTGTGTCGCAGCTCCCGGTGCAGCCCAGGACGCTGTTCTGCATTGCTGCAGGAGCACATTGCTGGCCCGTGGGCATCCTGGTGTCCAGCAGGACCCTGCCAAACTTTAGTTTTTCAACCGGGTGGCCCCCAGCAGATACCGGTGCCTGTGGTTGTTCCTTCCCAAGGACAGGACTCAGCACCTGTCATTGAACTGTCACCCTTGTTGAACTGTCCCTCGGGATGGCAGCACTTCTCTCTGGCAGAGCAGCCACCGCTCCCGGTTTGTGGGAGGGCACCCCCTGGCCCCATCACCCAGTTTACTGACAAAGGTGTCAGCAAGGACTGGACTCAGCATTGTCCTCCAGGCTCCACCGCTAGACTTTGTGCCACTGATCTCCAGGGTTCCAAGAAGGTAGATTCTGTGCAAGGCGTCTTTGCTTGTATGCACAAATTCAGAAAGAATTGGCAGGATTTACAACAGGGATTTCTGCTCCATATCTTAAGTGGGAAAAAATGTAATGATCCATGCTCCCTCTCACTGGCAGTGGCTAAAGGAAAAGAGGTCCTGTTGTTGGTGACAGTGGATGTCACCTGCAGAGGAACTGTGCCAGACTGGTGTGACATACAAGGTCAAGGGTTGAGGGCATAATTTAAAATAACTTAGCAAAGTGAAAAGCAGAATCACAACCCTGGGTGATAGGAGATCAAGTGAACCGGAAACTTCTGACCAACCTCATCTCAGAAAGGAGGGATGTGGAAGAAGAATCAAGTTATCCAGGGGGCGTGTACAGACATTGCTGTGGAAGCAGTTATGGAGTTAAGAGGAAGCCTGCCCTGCATCATGTGAGCAAGAATGCTGAGAAATGGGGAAGAAAGCTGATTACACACGATCTGAAAACTGGAAAGGCGTCCTGATTGTCAAGCCTGTAAACCTTGTGAGAAGAAGAACAAGCCGTCAAAAGGACGGATTTATTACAGGCCTGCAACCGCTTTTGAGCAAACTGCTGAGCACAGTTTCTCACAATAAAATGTATAAATAATGTCTTAACTTTGCAATAAACCCAATTCACTTGCTTCTAGCTTGTGTCTCTCACATTCATATGCCACAGCAGTAGGGAAGGGGGAGAATAGTTAGGGAGAATAGTTAGAATCTTAAGCCAGGCATACACCAGGTCTAAGGACTGGAGGAAGCTACGTCAGCTGTCCATTGTCTTCAGAAGAGCCTGGCCAGGGCAGGTGGTTCCTGAGAACTTCCTGAGAACTACAGCAGTCTTAAAGATGGGCACAAAGGAGGGTCTGAAGACCTACAGGCTAATCAGCTGCTTTGGAATCCCTGGGAAAGTGATGGAGCAAATCCTCCTGGACACCCTTTCAAGCAACTGAGAGAGAAGGGCATTGGGAACAGCCAGCACAGATTTAGCACAGGGACATGGTGCCTGGCCAACCTGAGCGACTCTGCAAATTACGGGAGACCAGGCATGGTGTTGCCCGACATTGCAAAACATTCAGCAGCCACGCAGTCCCCTTACAGCCCGACTGGTGAGATATGGACTGAGTGAATGGCCAAGGGAAAACCGCCCAAACCAGCGGGCTCAGTGCTGCTGGATCAGATGTATGAAGTGGCCAGGCTGTGGTGACACCACCCACTCCAGATCATCCCTGGAGCCAGCATTACTGTTGATTAATGACTAATATTTATATGCAGAGAATGTCTCCTCTAATCGAAGAAACTTTACAACAGGGGGTTTATTCCACCATGATCATACATATCACAAGGTAGTTCCTAGCTCATACATAAACATTACTTTTCATAGAACTATTTTACCCACCTCTGCCTCTTGCTGGAAGTCCCTTTATGGTCTTGGAGGGTCATCTAAAGAGGTCTCTGGTGGTCATATTCACAGTGAGCCCTCAAAACTGGAAGTGCCCTTGCCTTGAACTTCTCTTAGGGCATGCACTGTTGTTTCTTGTTACATAACTTTGCCACAAAACCCACTTGGGTGCCTTATAATCTGTTTTTCCACTGCTTCCAGCTCTGTTCAACATCCCGTCTGTCTACTTTTACATTCTTTTATCTCATTTGCTAGTTAGTCTTTAAGCTGTATTTTGCAACCAACACTTTCTGTTTTCCACGTTTTCTGTCACGGTGAGTGGCAGCAATGCGTCTTCCTGGCTGGAGCCACCCCCATTTCTGTGGTCCCTGCGGCTGACAGACATGCCACGCACTGATGTCATGTCCAGCCTCAGCTCAGCTCGCATCCCTTGCCCAGACAGGGGAGAACCACAGGCAGGAGAGGCAGAAGCCATGTGCTCAGGCTGCCCCGCCTTGAAGGCACAAGAGCCTCCAGCTTCTACCGGTCAAGGGTCAGGGCACCTGACAGTGAGCCTTCAGCACTGAGTGATGGCATCCCACTTCTGCAGCTTTGGCCCAGTCAGATGACCCTGTCTCCTCAGGAGCTGCCCTTTGACCTTGCCAGGGACCACTCAATGGACATGATGCCATGGCAGCTTGGCAACCCCTGGATTTGTCATCAACTCTGGTGATGTTTCACCTCAGCATAGAATCCCCGACTGGTTTGGGCTGGAGAGACCTCAAAGCTCATCCTATTCCACCCCCCGCCATGGGCAGGGACACCTGCCACCAGACCAGGTTGCTCCAAGCCGCCTCCAACCTGGCCTCGGACACGTGCAGGGACGGGACAGCCACAGCTGCTCTGGGCAACCTGTGCCAGTGTCTTACCATCCCCACAGGGAAGAGTTTCTTCTAACCCTGCCCTCTGCCAGTGGAAAGCCATTCCCCTTGTCCTGGCGTTCCAAGCCCTTGTCCAAGGTCAGCCCTCAGCTCTCTTAGAGTCCCTTTAGGCATTGGAAATGTCTCTAAGGTCTCCCTGAAGCCTTCTCTTCTCCAGGCTGAACACTCCCAGCTCTCCCAGCTCGGCTCAGAGCAGAGGGGCTCCAGACCTTGGAGCATCTCTTTGGCCTCTCTGGACTCACTCCAGCAGCTCCACATCCTTCTGATGCTGGACCCGAGGGCTGGAGGCAGCTCTGCAGGTGGGGTCTCACCTGAGCAGGGCAGAGGTGCAGAATCCCCCTTGTCCCCTGCTGCCCACTCTGTGGGGCCAGCCCAGGACATGGGGCTTTCTGGGTGACAGCGCAAGGGGTTGGGGCACACTGGGACTTCTGTCCACCAACATGCCCCAGTCCTTCTGCTCAGAGCTGCTCTCAACCCCTGCCCTGCCCAGCCTGAGTCTGTGCTTGGGATTGC
Source organism: Anomalospiza imberbis (assembly GCF_031753505.1). Taxonomy (NCBI): domain Eukaryota; kingdom Metazoa; phylum Chordata; class Aves; order Passeriformes; family Viduidae; genus Anomalospiza; species Anomalospiza imberbis. The sequence goes on along the minus strand of NC_089697.1, from coordinate 575,200 downwards.
CCTGGCCCAGGGGCAGGCCATGTCCTTGGCCTCATACCAGCAGAGTCACACTGGGACTTTGGTGATGGTCTCTGGGCCTATGGCAATGACTCCAGCTCCTTGAAACTTTTAAGCTCCTCTTGCTGCTTCCCCTACCTCATGCTTTTCTTGAGAACCCCATGCTCCCTTTGGTACTGCCTCATCATCCTTGTCGCAGGTTTGCGTGGTCACATCCGGGTAGCAGGGGCCCGCAGGGTGACCCTCTATGAGAAGACACCAGAAGCTGCTCCCGTGTTGGGCAGAGCTGGCTCCAGAGGGCTCCAGGAGGGACCTGCCACTGGCTAAGGCTGAGCCAACCAGTGATGCTGGGAGGGCCTCTGTGAATAGGTACTAAAAAAGGGCTAAACACTGCTGTGCAACAGCAGCTGGCAGGGAGGAAGAAGATGGGAGAGCAACAGTGGATTTTGACCCATAGCCCGTGTAGGTGAGCAGAGGAACAGATCCCCAGTGCAGCCCATGTGAGGAGCCCACAGCACAGCGGGTGGGGATGCCCTGAAGGGATCTGCAGCCTGGAAGGAGCCCACGCTCCAGCAGGTATTGTAAAGGCAGGCGAACCTAGTGGGAAGAATGATGATGTCTGACTCAGTTCAGAAGGCTGAACGATTTCTTTATTATAACTATGCTATAATACATTAATTGACTATATAAAGGAGGATACTAAAACTACATGCTACTTTCTCTAACACTACTAAATCTAACTAACCAACAGCTTGTGACCCTGTTCTCCAGAGTCCAGACACAGGTGGATCCGATTGGCATCAGGCCCAAACAATTCTGACCAGAATCCAATCCAGCAATCACCCCAGGTAAACAACTCTCCAAACACATTCCACAAGGAAAAACAAGGAGCAGAAATAGAAACTGTTTTCTCCTTCTCTCTCTCTGTGCACCTCTAAGAAAAATCCTGAGAGAGAGAGAAATGTGCTTGCCACAAGCGGGCTCCTGGCAGGGGCTATGCTCTGTGGAGAGGAGTCCATGCAGGAGCTGGCAGAACACTGGAGCAGGCTGTTCCTGAAGGACTGGACCCCAGGGAAAGGCACCTTGCTGGAGCAGTTCTTAGAGAACTGCAGCCCGTGGGAAGGACCCACATTGGAAAAGTTGGTGCAGGACTGTCTCCCATGGAGAGGGGAATCTATGAGGAGAAAGGAGCAGCAGAGACAAGTGTTATGAGCTGACAGCAATCCACGTTCCCCATCTTGCGCACTGCTCAAGGGGAGGAGGTAAAAGAGTTGGGAGTAAAGCTGAGTCTGGGAAGAAGGGAGGGTAGGGGGAGGTGGTTTTAGGTTTATTCTTAGTTCTCATTTTCCTACTCTGTTTAAGTGGTTATAAAATAAATTAATTTCCCCGAGGTGAGTCTGTTTTGACTGTGGCAGTAATTGGTGAGTGATCTCCCTGACCCGTGGGATTTTTATCACATTTTCTTCTCCTTTTCAGTCAAAGAGGGGAAGTAATGGAGTGGCTCAGTGAGCACCTGGCTAGCCAAAATTGACCAACCACAGTTCTCCAAACTCCTTCATCACCACCTCCACCTTCAACACCCATTGCCCATGACTTCTTCATGTCCCTGACTCCACTGTCAGTGAAGGGTCTTCCAGCATTGCAGCATTTATTTTGCACTTTATTTACTGCACACTCCAGACATGCCAATGGCACAGGCAACTCTGTGATGTCCAGTGCTCTGGGCCCGCGTCTGCCACCAGAACTCCCCTGCCAGGGCTGGACAGTCTGGAATTGGCTGTGACAGGTCTGTGGCACGCCCACGGCAAGTCCACAACAGGTCCATGGTGGGTCTCTGATGGGCGCCTGATGGTCCTTTGGCCCAGGTGCCGTGCGCCTTGGTGGGGAGCTGTCACTTTCTGCCCACGTGGTCCTTCAGTGTTACCAGCACTTTTTGTGCCCGCTTCAGGACCTCCTCCTCATCCACGCTGGGGAAGGCCTCACTGGGGGTCATGGGAAAGGGATGGTAACTCGGGTACTGTGTGGCCTTGCCGTCCGTGCCACGGTCACACAACCACTGCACGTCCAGGACAAGGCCCCTCAGCTCCGGCTCCTCCGCCTCCAGCCTTTGGGCCGTACCCATCGACCCCCTGTGGCCCGCAAAAGCTTCACCACGGCAAAGCACGGCCGCCACCAGTGCCTTCTCCAGGGCCTGGTGCACTTTGAAGAGCACCCAGTTGGGGCAGCAGTGCCGGATGTCATTGCGGGCTGCCTGCAGGTCACTCGTGGCCTGACACAGCCAACGCAGGGCCTCGGGGACGGATGGAGTCAGGGCCATGAGCTCCTCACTGCTCAGCCAGGAGCCACAGCCTCCCTGTCTGTGGTGCTGGGCAGCACTCACAGGTTTGTATTGGACCCACACCTTTGGCCCCCTGACACCATGCAGAGGCCTCAAGGCTGGCAGGCTGGGAGCCTTCCATGGATCAGCTTCAGCCTCCTCCTGCAGCCTTTTCTCTGGCTCTGGCTCTGGTGCAGCACCCACCAGTGCCACGTTGTTCGCCTCCAGAACCAAGGCCACGTCCTGTGGCTCCTGGCAGACCAGCATTTCACGCAGCACGGACAAAGCCTGTGCCTCCAGCTGCCCACCCAGGATGTTATTGATCTCCTGTGCCAGTGTCTCCACGACCCTCAGCTGCTGCCAGTTCAGCACCATCTCTGCATGCCGGATGTAGAGGAGCCGCTGGGCACCACCAGACGGGCACACATAGATAACTTGTGACTGGGAGCTGCCCTCCACCTTTGCCCCACTGTGCACCAGCACAGTGCAGATGTCCTTGCAGCACTGCACTTTCACCTGCTCCACTGCAAAGCCACCATCCCCCTCCATTCCCATCGTAGCCTTGGGGGTCTGCCACTGCAGCAGGGACTCCAGCCCCAGCCTAAACCACGGGGATACCAGCAGGGTCTGGAGACGCCTCTGCGCAGCGCACTGAGAGCCGTAATGACATGGCTGCGGACCACCCTCCTCCAGCTGCTTCTCTGTCACCTCTGAGAGTGCCCGCGGCCGCAGGTGCGGTGGCAGCCTTTGCAGCAGCCACCTGACATTACACCCAGACACTAGCAGCGCAGCCATGAGCACAAAGGTCTTCTCTAGGGCCCGAGCGGTCTCTGAGGGCACACAGTCATTGAAGCACAGTCTGTGGGATGGCTCCAGGCAGTCAGCAGTGCTCAGCAGGTACAGCTCAGCCACAGCAGAGCAATCGGGGGGCTCCGGTTCCTCCCGCAGCAGCTGGAAGAAATGCCGTGTGGCCAGCAGGACTGTCTTCTCCTGGCTACTGGAAAGGGTTCCACTGCCATGGCTCTCCTGGTAGATTTGGGCCAGGACACGGCTGTAGTGAGTCAGTGTGGGGACCAGGACGACACCAAGGTGTTGCAGGAGATCTCCAAAGGCAGCCACGTGGGGGTGAGGCGTGAGGAGGTAGGGGTAAAAGTCAGCCTCGTCCGGGAGTGATGTCACCACCTGCCGTGGCCTGGCCATGTCCCATGACTTGGCCAGCACCACGGGCAGCTCAGAGAGGTGCTCTGCGTCCACCTCCTTCAGACGGGTCTGCAGGAAGCTGTACATGCTATGGAGCACCCTGGCCCGTGTGCTTACCTGCAGTTCTGTCGAGCAGGCTGCCCTGCACACATGCTCCAGGTTGGCCACCACCAGGGCAGTGGGTATCTCTGCAAAGACTTCCATGGCCTCCAGGGACCGCTCCCCAAGTTCAAGGGATTCTGGCAGGATGGTGGCTGATGTCCACAGGAGCTCAGCCACATTTTTGCAGTAGGAAACGCTGCCTTTCAGAGCCACGGCCTTAGTGCAGTCTGTAAAAGGAGGGTGGAGGTTCATCAAGTTTGGGGGGATATCCAGTGAAGGCAGGAATTGGATTGAGGCAATTTTCCTCAGGAAATTTTCCTCAGGATTTTCCAACAGGATTGCAAGTTGCTTGAGCATCTCCTGCTGTCGCTCCAGCAGTTCTGCAGCATGGCATGTAGTCTGAGTGGCTTCACGCTCTATCTCCTCAGCCAGCGCCACAAAGTCCTCTACAGAGAGGCTGGTGCGGACACCTGCCTTAAGGAAGAAATCCACAATTACTATGCAGTTCAAAGGTAGCTTCTTAAAGAAAGATTTAGGCGCAAAGCGGTTTTTGAGCCGCATGTCATGGTAGAAGTAGGAGGCCAGGCGCAGTGTTCTGTGGGCATCTGGTATAAAGGCCGCCTTCCGAAATGCTGCCACAATGGCGTCCACGCTCTGAGTGGAACAGATGGGTCGCAGGACAAAGAACGAGCGTACAGCTTCCATGAGGTCTTGCTGTGTGAGCTGGGACAGCCGGGGAAGTACCACAGTCATGAAGAGCTCTTGGTCATCGGTGAACTCCCCCTTCAAACGCTTGGCCAGCCATTTGGGGTCCTGGCTTAGTGTGAGAAGCAGCATGCTTCTCCATGGAGGAGCTGCTCCAGTGCACGTGAATCCAGCTTTCCCTCCTGGACAAACCTTAGCAGGGCTGACACATCCTGCTCCCCTAAATCCCCCCAGCAGAGATCAGCTCTTGTGTCTGCCAGATGGGCCACTACAGCCCTGGCATCTGTGACCTGCAGTGCCCTTGGCTTCAGGCAACAGTAGGCAAAACTCCAGGGCAGCAGGGACTGCTGGAGCACAGGGATGCCCAGTTTGTGCAGCACCTTTTCTACTTTAGAGTGACACTCAAAAAGAACCTTGGAGAGGGAGGATAGTGGCAGTAGGTGCTTTGAGTCTGTCTTACTCCCCTGAATAGGCAGCACTGCCGTATTCTGGAGATGATTCATGAACGACTTCATGTCCACATCTGAAGTCCTGGAGGGGACCATCCTGTCAAAGAAGGTCCACAGCCCCTCGAGCCACCTTTCTCCCTCTGTGGTCCACTCCAGCTGACCCAATACCTCCTGGATGAGTGGTGTGGCCTCTGGGAGGTCAAGCTCCTTCACAAAGCAAGGTGGCATCCATTCAGGAATACACTTCCCCAAACGCCTATCTCTTCCTGGGATGCTCCAGTGCACTGGTTTTGGCTGGGATAGAGTTAATTTTCTTCCCAGAAGTGTGTCCAGGGCTACATTCAGGATTTAGCATGAGAACAGTGTTGGTTGCACACTGATGTTTGAGTTGCAGCCCAGTCAAGGACTTTTCAGTGTCCCACGCTCTGCCAGCAAGGGGCAGCATGGCCAGGAGACCTGACCCCAACTGGCCAGAGGGATATTCTGGACCACAGAACCTCCTGCCCAGTACAGAAACTGGGAGGGGGTTGGCCAAAAGCCTCCCCCCCTCTGCCCCCCCGAAAGAAAACCCCCACAGCCCCCTTCCCGCAACCGGTTCGGGAAAAATTTCCTCAGAGAGAAGTGGAGAAAACCTGTTTATTTAACAGGCAAAGCACTGTCCCACGCAAAAAAATGAACAATACCAGATGACAAAACTCATTTGCTGCTCTGAAGAGATGACAAATTCAGAAAGTCTCTCCTGTGGCTGCTCGCTCTGTTATCAGTCCCTCCAGCACTGGGAAAGGCTGCTGCCCAGAGTAGGCCACAAAGTGCGAGCTCTCGGTGCTCCCCGGGTCCTGGTCCAGAGCAGGTTCGAATGGTTCCAGGAAAAGGGAAAGAAAGAAAGACAGTCCAGGGAAAACTTCACTGCCTCAGCTAGCTAAACTAACTAAAAAGCAAAGGAGCGCTCTGTTCTGCTCCATTTGTGCCCAGACAACACAGTCAAGCAGAATGTGGAGGAGTGCGATCTGGTAACAAACTCCGTGCTTCGTCTTCTCCCCTCCTTTGCTCTCAGAACCAGTCTTGAAGGCACTGAATACAATATCCAGCATAAACAGAACAGACGACTGGGGATACAAGCATCATAACATCACCCTAGGACAGAAAGAGAAACAGCACAATGGACTACTTAAGACGAGACAAGGGGTCTTGAGAGAGTTATCCCACCAATTGGCAAGAACAAGCAATAGATAAGCTCTCGTGGCAGGGGAGATGCCCTGCCACACCAGGGAACCCTGCTGCACCTTGCCCGGTTTCTTACGGGCAGAGCCCAGCGGATGCACGGCCTGGGCTCTGCTCCAGCTCTCAGGCAGCCCTGTTGTTAAGGAAACTTCCCTGTCTGAGCATCCCCGAGGCACTCTGGCATTCACACTCCCATCACCAGACTGTTCCTGCAGGGACCAAATCCCCTTTGCAGTGGGTGGCTCAGGTGAGCCAAAGGGTGCCCCCATTGACTCCCTGCACTCCCCCCACTCTCACACAGTCAGGCCAGGTTTCCCACAGCAGAGTCTCACGTGTCTCATTCCACAAAACAATTTATTTGCAGCACAGGAACACAGAAATAGCCCGAGCCGGTGCCTCCAGGGAGGGACCTCGAACCCCTGGGCTGTTACGCCTTCACGGTCAGAGCACATCAAAGTCTCAGCTCTTCCTCCCGAGGCTTGGCATCTGCCCTGTCTCTGAGCGGCCACTGTCTCTGGCTGTGCCACAGGTCCTTGGGCTCTTTGTCCTGCCAAGGGTCAGCAGGTCACGGGCTCTTCCCTTGGGCTCCTGCCAGCCAGAGCTCAGCCTGGAGCTGGCACTGCAGCTGCACCCCGAGCTACCTGCACCAGGTGTATTCCTCAGCACCTGTGCTTTGCAGCTGCCGAGGAACTGCACACAGGACCGCCCACTCGGCCTCCGGGACCGCACGCTGGAGCTGCTGGAGCTGCCTGAGCACTGCCCCAGCTGCGGGTGTGCGTGAACGCGCTGCGGGGCTCACGGCCCTCGTGGCTGAGCAGTTCACGTGGCCCAGGGAAGCTGGGGCACAGCCAATGCTGCTCCTCCCCTGGCCAAGCTGGAGAAGAGCTGCAGCTGGAGCGTGTGCCAGGAACTGCTTTGGGAGCAGAGGAACAGCGTCCCTGGGCTGCGCCCCTCACTGTTTCCCAAGAGCCCCGTGGTGATCAATCACTGCACCTCCAACAGATTGATCTGCCTGTCTCTTGCCTTTGTGCAAAGAGCGAGGCTGGCAGGGCTCTGTAGGGTGAAAGCTGCCCCAAGGAACCAGACAGGCTGGAGGAACGGGCGCCAGAGACCTCGCCACATCCAGCCAAGAAGGGGTAGGAACAGAGAGTGTCACCAAACAGGAAAAAGGGAACTTATCCAATACCAATTTGATGTGAATAAGCAGACACTTCTTTATTCAGGTGCTGGGAACACAGGGATAACTCCTCTGGAAGTGTGTTCCACTTAACAAACAAAACCCATCCATTTTATTTACTTTTTCTGCTGAATCATCATTATGTGCCTTCTTTTACATACTGCGCATACTATGCCCACTCTTAAATTTAACCTTTACATTGATTGGTTCTAAGAGTTAATAACTTCGTCAATATTCTAAACCAATCATTGCTCATCTCTCCTGAGGTCTACTGACTGGAATCCTTAATCTTAAAATCAAGATGGGAAGGATAGTGGGTTTCCAAGCAGTGTTACTGGTGAGCGTGACTGCAACAGAAGGGTCCAGTAACTTCCTGGGGAGGTTTCACCAGTTACATTCCAAACACAGCGCTCCTGACATTTCTATACCTTATACTTCACAACTGTCTACTTATAATCATAGTAACCCTTTTATATGATCTGATTATTTGATCAAAGCATTCATCACAAGAGCAGACAGGAACAGCAGAAGCCAGAGCAGGGGAGACTGGGAAGGTGGCAGAGAGGTGTCTGGGCTGAAGGGGATCCTGAGGAAAGGGGAGGAGAAGGCTTTCCCTCAGCCCGTGCTTCTCTTCTCTTTCTCAAAACATGACCAAGGAATCTCATGTTGCCAGGAATGGGCCAAATATCCAGTTTGCTGCAATTTCCCCAGCCGTTGCTGCTTGGCCATGACAGGGAAGAAGCCCTAAAAAGGGAAAGGAGGAAAAGCAGCCCCCAAACTGGGCATCTTTGGCGTGGCAATTCCTCCCATTCCTTCCTGTTGGTGAGGAAGCTTTGCCTGACAGAATGACACAACAGGGGAGGGGGGAAGGGGCCTGTGGACAGGAGCACCACAAGAGCTCTTGGAAGGAGCTGTGGAGCTCCATCTCACTGCTGGTGTCCTGCCAAAAGGCAGAGGCACTGCTGAGTGCACTGGGAATGACGGGGAGGAAAGCAGTGGGCTGATAGAGAGAGCTCAGCCGCTGAGCCTGGGGCATGCGGGTCTGCTCTAGGCCTAAGGACCCTCAAGAGCCTCAGCTCCTTCTCCTGCACCTGCTGTGCAGGAGGCTTCTTGAGCTACTGCCCAAGTGTCTGTGTCTTCACAGATTGGCCCCGGAACGCCACACCTGGGAGACTGAGCCACCGGGCTGATGGATTCTGACCTGCTGGACCTCCCACTCGGAGTCAAGATCTAGGTGAAGCCCAAGTCCAACTCTGTCTTCTGCAAGGGAAAGCTGGGGGAAAAGGTAAGGAAATAAAAGAGCGCAGAAAAGCTCTCCTCTTTCATGGGGTCCTCATCATGCACAGAAGTTCTTGTGGCCACCTCCTCTACAGCAGGAGCTGCAGCCCTACAGTCAGGCAGGGCTGGGCAGCAGAGGGAAGCTCCAGGCTGACACAGCCCTTGAGCCTGCCTAACCCGAGGAGACTGGTTTCATCCCCTCTCCACTGTCTGCATTTGAAGCACTGGGCCTGACCTTTTCAGCTGGAAGGTTCATTTGTGGGTGGGTCAGCAGTTCTTCCTGGTGGCCTAAGGTGTCTATTTGCTGCTGGGGTTTGTTTTCTCTCCCTCAGCCCATCCCATCACAGCCCAGCCTGGCCCAGCACGGCCCCGCAGTCTTTCTGTGAGGGTCTCTGTGTCTTCAGAAGGATGGTCTTCAAAGTGTTGGTCTTCAAAGTACCTTGCTCTTTCCACAGGTACCGCATGGCACCTCTTTACAGCTCTCCGGCCTCCTTCATACTCTGGGAAATGTCTCTTACAGCTTCACTGGCAATGTCCTTCTTTCAGTCTGGACGACCCCTACATGCACCACCTGAACCTGCAATACAACTGCCTGCATGACCCCCACCTTCAGGACTACCACAAGCGCAAGGACATCCTGCGGATGCTGAAGAAACAGGGCTGCAGCACCAGTGACAACAAGGTAGGTTTGGACATCAGGCTGATCAAGAACAGCCCTCTTCAAGCAGGGCTCCCACAGCCCCTGCTGCAGCCGCCTGCTGCTGCCAGAGGACAGAGCCGTGCGCTGGTGTCTCTGGGAGCAGAAGCAGCGCCAACATCGCCCTGGCAAGCCCTAGTCCTGCCCTTCTCAGCCTGCCCCACGCTGCCTCTTCAGCCCTGGCTGGGGGGACATCAGTGGCCCCAACACCAGGGTATGGGGGGAGGGCTTGGGGGCAGCTCCTCTCCCACTGAGGTCAGGCTGTTTTGGGGAAGGCTGACAGCATGGCTTGACAGTTTCTGGGGGATTCTGTCCTCGTCCCTCCACAGGTGATTTGCACTGTGAAGGAGTTCAACGAGTGCAGGCAGTGCCTGACCAGGACCAAGCTGCAGTCGGAGCAGATCTTGGGGCGGCAAGAGGTAGGCAAAGCGTTGTGTTCAGGGCCATGGGACTGTGCAGGGCTGTGCTGCTGGGCTGGGTGCTGTGGTGTGGAAAGGACTCCACGGCTGGGAGCTGAGCCAGCGCAGGGCGCTGAGCTGGGCACGGGCAGCAGGGCCATGTGCAGGCACACCCCGTGCTGAGGGAAGCCCTTCTCTCCTGCCCTCGTGGCCTGGCTGAAGCAGAGTGCCGGCCTGGGCCCGCAGGAATCCTCAGCACGCAGGGGCTGAGTGCTTGTCCAGGCGCCATGACCCACAACCTGGTGTCACCTTTCTGGAAGGGCTTCTGCCACTTTTGGCCAAATTAAAGGATGGTCCCAAACTGTCAGGAACCACTGACACTTCCTGCAGGGCACAGCGGCAGCTGCAGCCTCAGAAACCTTCCTGCCCACCTCCACAGAAGAGCAAAGAGACCCCCCCTGAAATCAGGGAGATTCAGAAGAGTGAAAGCACCTTTAGACAAGGGCCAAACCCACTCCACGGCTGAGCTGGCTCAGGAAGATGCCAGCAGAGCCGCTGGCTCCCAGAGGAAGCTGGACAACACTGCCGATGGCCTCTTTAAAGCTGTCTTTGAGCAGCTGACCACAGCAGAAGGCCAGAAGCTCCAAGAGCTGGTTGAGACCATTGTGTACAAAGTGTTTGCGAGGCAGAAGGTTCCTTGGGACCAGCGTGTCAGTGTCTTAAGAAACACTGCTCAGGGGATCAGAGGAAGAGTTTTTGGCAGCTCTGTGAGAACAGAGCCTGCAGAGCCACCACTAGACCGCCAACAGGAAATAGAACTGGTGGCCAAGGAGCTTCCAGCAATGGTGTTGGAGATCTTGGGGGACCATCTGGAGTCCAAAGCTTCTGAGTCAGGGAGGGCAGCCAGGCAGAAGGAGCAGCTTGTTGATGGAGGAGCCACCCAAGCAGACACACCCAAGGAAGCTGAAACAGACAGAGGACGTTTACACGCTTGCCTTGACTATCTCACCATCCAAGTTGTCAAGAATATTCCCTGCCTCTAGAAATCCATGGTAGCTTCTCAGTTTGGAGGAGACTCCAGCTGTGACTACACCAAAATCCTGAAGCTTCCCAAGGGTAAGGTCTCCAGAGGACAGATGCCACCAGGATTCCCTGGAGCATCTGAAAAACAGAGCCAGGAAGAAAGCACGGGAGTAAAGCTGCCTGCCTTAGGAACACAGCTCCATGCAAAAGGGACAGGCTATGCCAAAACCATGGAGCCCGAGTATCCAGCAATGGTGAAGGGGAACTTGGTGAGAGAAAGGAACCCAGCAATCTCAGGCAACACTTGGGACATAAGGACCATGGCAAATTGGATCGTTCAGTCTGTATTAGGGTGGGTTGTTCGGCATAGGCCTGCACCAACCTGCAGGCAGAATTTCCAATGGCCTGTCCCAAACCCAGCCACGTGCCAAGGCAGAGAGGAGAGCTGTGCTGCTGAGGACACTCTCCCCTCCTTGGACCCACAGTTTTCCCCACAGCCCATCCCTCCAGAGGGTCCAACGCCCCCTGCCCAGGACAGAGCACGGCACAGATCAGTGCACTCAAAGCTCGTCTGAGGCGAGCAAGGCGTGTGGCAGGAGAGGTGAAGGGCCTCTAGACAGCAAACTTCACACCCTTGTTCCATCAATAAAGAGTTTATCCATAAGGCCTTGCTTGTGCTTCCTCCAAACCAGGCCAAACTGCATCCACGCATTTTCCCTGTTCCCCCATCTCTCCCCCGCAGTCTGCTCCCACAACCTGCCCAGAAGCCCCCAGGATCTCCCAGGACCTCCCCAGAGCCACCCAGGACCCGACCATCTCCCCTCCTATATCTCCCACCCAGGACTCTGTACTACCCATCTGCCTCCCATATATCTCTTCCCAGCCCATCCAGGACTGCCTGAATCCCCTCAAGGAGTCCTCAGCTCCCTGTGCCTCTCATATCTCTCCTATGTCTCCCTTCCATGAGGCCCCCAGGACCCTGTACCCCCTGTATCCCCCCCCATTTCTCCAGCCATATCCCCACTCGGGACCCCATAGCTTCCTGTATTCCCTCATATTCCCCCCATATCTCCCCCTGTTTCCCCTACCAGACCCCTGAAGGACCCTCTCAGCCCCCTCCAGATAGCCAGAGATCCCCCGAGCCCTGCCCTAGGACTGCCCCAGGATGGCTTGTACCTGATGGTGGAGAGCCAGTGTCCCCCATATCTTCCCCCACAGAGCCCCCAGGATCCTCCCCAGATCCCCCCCGGCAGTGGAGTGCCACCCACCGAGGATGAGGGTGTGGGAGGGGGGTGGAAGACCATGGAGTAGCTGGTGGTGGGCAGGTGGAGGGCTTCCCCTTCCCCCAAGCCCCAACCACTCCCAAGGGCCCCCCCTCACAGCGGGAACTGGAACAGCTCTGAGGAGAAAACATCCTCAGATGTGCAGCCTGGGGAGGGGACCCCAAAATCAGGAAGGGACCCTGGACCCTAAGAAGTTGGGACCCCTAAAGCCCCCACCCAGATGAGAGGAGAAAATGGCCTGAGCTGTGTGGTCCCCGCCCAAAAATCAGGAGGGGCCCCAAAATCAGCCTCCCCAGCCCCCTCCACACCTCCGAAGATATAGAGCAAGTCGCCCACCAGCCACCCCAGCCCTCCCATATCTCCCCTATTCCAAATGTCCTCCAGCCCCCCCAGATCCCCTGAAGCTCTCCCAGCCCATTTAGCCCTGCCCAAAGTTCCCCAGAGCTCCCCTCAGACTCCCTGAAGCTCCTCCCCATCTCCAAACAAGGAGACCCAGTTGTCTCCCAGCCCTTCAAAAGCCCCCAACCACCCGTCCCCAAATTCCTCCAGCACCTCCAACCCCTCCAGCCCCCCCTCCATCCTGTAGAACCCCAAAACCTTCCCTAAACCCCCCTAGAATGCCCCTCAGGGCTCCTCCTGACCTCCAGTCATGTAGAGCTGCCAACCCCAGCCCCCCAGACGCCACCACCTTGCCCCCATTCTGAATTTTCCCTGACTCCCCCAAACTCCCCAGGCCCCCTTGTCTTGTAGCTGCCCCAAATCCCCCTAGGATTCACCCAGGACCCCCGAGCCCCCTCCCCACCTCCAAACACATAGAGCCATTCATCCACCAGTGCAGCAAGGGTTGGGGGGTCTCTGGGGAGGTTTTGGGGGTCTGGAGAAGGTGACATCACCTTCATCACCTTTATACAGTTACATCACCGAGATACATGCATATTCGTGTGTTTTGTACATTAGTCAAACATTCTTTTGAACTTTCTGAGGTTTCGGGAACTCCTTTGTTTGATTTCTTCACACTCCGGCTTGTCTGCATAACATCCTGGGTATCAGGTCAATATATTTTATTTCTTCTTGTGTCTCCATCCTGCTGTTTTACATCCTCTGTTAAGGATTTAGTGTGTCCTCCTTAAATGGAACATGGCATTCTCTAATTGTCCTCCGGTGCTCTGGTTTGTGTGACGGTTATCTTATCACTTGGACGGGTCGGTCAGTGGACGGCCTTACATTGTTCTTCTTAGTTACACAAAAGCCTTTTCTATTCTACAATACGTTCATCACACTCTTATTTCCATAACTGCTACACAGATATTATATTCATTACACTATTTCTATGAGCAATACAGTGCACACTTAAGCTGATAGATTCTATTATATTCACAAGCAGCTAAAAAGAGTTACAGTTGGTACTATTTCTAAATACTTATAATCACTGACCACATGCAAAAGCTAATACGTAAAGGTGAAAGCCAATATTATGTAGTCATTTTACACAGACTTTTGCTGCAATTTTGTTCAGGTTTAATGAACCTTTGGAATTTTAAAAGTGAGCATAATTTCTCACAAAGTTAATATTCAAAACCCTATTAAGTCTTTATTCTTCTTCCCTGAGAAGAAGTCCATGGCAATTAGTAAAGCTTTCTAAAATAAATTAATGGATTCAGCTGATTGCAATGATCATGGCTTGTGTGTCTTACAGAGGGCACATACTAAGGGGGACACGGATAGGCGGATCGGGAAGTCCCGAGTACCTCCCAAGTAGCTCAGCCAAAGGGGAAAGGGACTGAGGAGAAAATGCAGCCGGGAAAGGAGAAAAGAAGGCTGCTTGCTCCAGCTAATTGAGAGAGACCCTGATGGACTCCCTCCCTTTGTTCCAGCCAAGGGACTTTTACAGGACTCCTCTGTCTCCTTTGTGGACACGACCCTCGAGCCACGTGAATTTGACGCTCTGGGCGGTGGGGGGTGCTGGAACTCCACTACCTGGGCAGGGGGGAGAATAAACCAGCATAAACCAGTCCAGACTGGGGCAGCTGGGCAAAGTTCAGAGTCACAAGGGGCCACTGGCAGCGAGGCAGGGGAGCGGCGGCAGTGATGGGCAAGGGGAGGGCGGGGAGGAGTTCCGGCCTCAGCCCGACCCCCCTCAGTGAGTGACAACGGGGAAAAGTGCCCTCAGGGATTGGCTGGGAGGGTACGCAAAATGACCCCAAAAAGCCTCAAAACCTCCTCGAAATTTACACAAAACTGACCAAAATGGAATAAATTTGAATAAGTAGGAAATATTTCAGGCTATATTTTAGTTCCATTTAGACAATGGAGTGTGGGAAAGGCAGACTATGCACTGAAACGTGGCAAGGCCAAGAAAAACCCCAAAGGCCCTTTAAGAATCCCTGAAAATTAAGTAAAATTGAGTAGAGGCATAATAAATATCAATAAATATAAATCGGTTAAAGCCATAATTAACATATCAGTATAAAAGGGGGACGTGTAATAGGGGGCTTGGGGTGCTCAAATGCCTCAAGAAAGTACCAGGAAACCCCAAGCACCACATTCCCCTCATGCTTGGGCTGGCTGTTGAGCAGCTCAAGTAGAAGAGTCCTCCAGGAACTGAAGGGAGCAGCAGCCCTCGTGCTGAGGCACAGCCTGTGGAAAAAGGGCTCGGTGGCCCAAATGTGTGCTTTGGAAATCAGAGTTGGGTTCCTAAATCCCCTCGGAACTCTCTCTAACAGACCTGTGGTGGCTGAGGGATGTCCGTGGGAAGGCTTTGCCAGCCTTGAACTGGACCTGTTGATCATCTGAGCTCTGCTCTGTGTGGGAGCCTGTTCCCTTCCCCTTGCCCCAGGGCAGAGAGTTGGTGAGGGCTGGAGTTGGAGGCTGTGTCTGCCCCGAGAGCCGGTACCGTGGGGCTGCAGGTGCTCCTGCCAGCGTGGGCTTGTCTGAGCCGGGCCTTGTGCCTCTTTCAGGTGTCCCTGCTGCAGTCACAGCTGGCCCAAGACCGACAGGACCACCGGCAGAACTACACTGAGAGCTGTGCAAGGACCAGGCAGGAGCTGTCAGACCTTCAGCAGGAGCTGTCCTGCTCCTTTGCAGCTCTGCTCAAAGAGCCCAAAGCTGCTCTTGTGGAAGCAGACACTTGAAGCTGCATCGGTCTCTGAACCTTAACTTGGCAGTGACATCCAGGGGCTGTCCGTCTCTGGAGAGACAGGCCCTGCAGAAGGCAGGTGCAGCTCTTCTCTTCCACGCAGGGTTTGTGCCCTGCTCAGAAGCCAATTCCTGTCAACTGGGGCACAAAATTCCTCCCTAGGTCACAGACGAATGCTATCGAAGATGAGGGCAAAAAATACCTGCCAAAGCTTTTACAAGCAGGCTCATTTAGTTCTTGAAGGTCTGTTCCTAGAGAGGAATCTCTGATGTAAGCAGCAAGACTTTTCTTCTGCCTAGAAAACCTAGTGATATATTGCCAAACAGAGAGCAGAGAAAAAAAATGCACTTGTGGTTGTCTCAGCATTCTTAATCACTTTTATGAGCCTTAAACACTGCAGCTCTTGGCATTTCTCTGTAGGAATTTGAAAAGCCCCTGAAACACCATTCTTCCTCCTCATGTGGCTTTTCTAAAGGCAAAGCTTTACTTTCCATGAATATTTGTAAGCAGCAAGAACCTTTGCAGGCTTTTTCTTCCATCTCTCCTTTGTCAGGAAAGACAGAAGAATTCCTGTGACTCAGGAACCAAGCGCATCCCTAAAGAGCCTGCAGGTCTTGAGAACGCTGAGCCTTAAAACTGACACTGTCTGCACCAGCAACTTTGAACTCATGTTATGAGCCAGGTCCCTGCCCAGCTGCCCAACAGGGCTCTGGGGACACGGGGGAGGCAGGGCCCGTGCCAGTGGTATAAATAAATTTGTTTTAATAGGCCGGCTTAATAATAGTTCATCGTTTTAATGAGTTGTAATGAATTGCTAATTAATATAATTAATTGTTGGAATTGATGTAGTAAGTTACAAAGTTAAAGGTATTGTCGGTCAAGTGTGCGTGCATAGCTGTCAATCACGGAAAAGAGGGGTCGGAAAAGGTGTCAAGGCAAGAATCTTCTAGACGGGTTACATCATGGAGCGATGTCAGCAACTCAACCTATGACTGGGGGACTAACCAGCCAATAGTGCCTCAGAATTCCAGGATGATTGGCCAGGAATGCGCTGTCTTATGGAGCAACCAGCTACCAGGAGGTGGACCAATCAACAAGTGGATCAAAAGTGCACCAGTCTCGCACCTTTCAGAGACTTTAAAAACCCCTGGGTGCCGAGCACCCGGGTCTTTCTGCAGAACTAGTATCCAAAGAAACTCCCTGTGTAGCACAGAGTTACTTGGATCTCTGACTTGCCCCTGAGGCCCTGGGCTTATCCTGGAGCCTCGTCTTCAGTTGTCTTTGTTTTTAATAAACAGGCCCAGACCTTTAAAATGTCTTGGCTCCAATTTGCCTGTTTTTAACACCAGGACCGGCAGGAAGCTGGGATGGGTGGAGAGCCAGGGAGGGCATCTCCAAGAGCCCCTGGAATGCTGGGCTATGGACCCTGGTAACCATCGCAAAGGCTGTGGAATGCTGGGAGTCGGAGCCTGACAACTGTCACAAAGGCCATGGAATGTTGGGGGTTGGAGCCTGAGAACTGTCACAAAGGTTGTGGAATGTTGGGGGTTGGAGCCTGACAACTGTCACAAAGGCCATGGAATGTTGGGGGTTGGAGCCTGACAACTGTCACAAAGGCCATGGAATGTTGGGGCTTAGACCCTGGCGACAACCAACAGCTCCTGGCTATTGGGGTTTGGACCCTGGAGCTGTCAACAGCTCATGAGCTTTGGGGCTTGGACTTTGCAAAGGCCAAGGGCACTTGGATTGTGTGCTATTGACCCTGCAAAGGCCAAGAGCCTTTGGATATTGGGGTTTACACCCTGCAAAGGCCAAGAGCCTTTGGATATTGGGGTTTACACCCTGCAAAGGCCAAGAGCCTTTGGATATTGGGTTTTAGACCCTGCAAAGGCCAAGGGCCTTTGGATATTGGGGTTTAGACCCTGCAAAGGCCAAGGGCCTTTGGATATTGGGGTTTACACCCTGCTAAGGCCAAGGGCCTTTGGATATTGGGGTTTAGACCCTGCTAAGGCCAAGGGCCTTTGGATATTGGGGTTTAGACCCTGCAAAGGCCAAGGGCCTTTGGATATTGGGGTTTAGACCCTGCTAAGGCCAAGGGCCTTTGGATATTGGGGTTTACACCCTGCTAAGGCCAAGGGCCTTTGGATATTGGGGTTTAGACCCTGCAAAGGCCAAGAGCCTTTGGATATTGGGGTTTAGACCCTGCAAAGGCCAAGAGCCTTTGGATATTGGGGTTTAGACCCTGCAAAGGCCAAGAGCCTTTGGATATTGGGGTTTAGACCCTGCTAAGTCCAAGGGCCTTTGGATATTGGGGTTTAGACCCTGCAAAGGCCAAGGGCCTTTGGATATTGGGGTTTAGACCCTGCTAAGGCCAAGGGCCTTTGGATATTGGGGTTTAGACCCTGCAAAGGCCAAGGGCCTTTGGATATTGGGGTTTAGACCCTGCTAAGTCCAAGGGCCTTTGGTCATTGCTTTTTACTCTCTGCTCGTGCCAAGGGGAGGATGGAGACCCGGCGGGTGAGTGAGAAAGCCACTGCTCTCCTTGTGCCAAGCCCAGCAGGGACCTGGGAGGGCCTGGGCTGGGCCTCGGGGAACAGTTCCCTTTGGCAATAGCAAGGGATTAACAGTTGGCTGTTCCGGAGCTGGCAGCAGCTTTGGTGCTCGCTGTGGGGACAGGTGTGGGAGGGAATGGGTGGCTCCTGGCCATCCCAGAGCACAGCCACATCTCCTCCTCCATCCTTGTCCCACTGGAGGCTGTGGGCACAAACAAGGGAGCAGCTTTTCATTGCCTTCCCCTCACCCAAATTACAGCACAGCCTCAGTGCTTCCCAGAGTCCAGAATGAGTTTCTCCCAGACATCTCTGAAATGATCCCTAGTGGCCCAGAGGAGGTCACAAGCATGATAGGAAGATGCTCCAAGGGCTGGAGCACCAGTGGCAAGGGAAAAGGATGCAAGAGTTGGGGTTGTCCAGCCTGGAGAAGGTTCCAGGGTGACCTTAGAGCCCCTTCCAATGCATGAAAGGGCTGCATGAGAGCTGGAGATGGACTTAAGCCAGAGGCCTGCAGGGACAGGACAAATGACAAAAGCTTCCCACCAAGACAGGGCAGGGATGGATGGGATATTGGGAGGGAATTCTGCCCTCTGAGGGTGCTGAGGCCCTGGCACCCAGGCTTGAGGTTTCCCAGAGAAGCTGTGGCTGCCCCTGGATCCCTGGGAGTGTTCAAGGCCAGACTGGCTAGGGCTCTGGGCAACTCCCCTTCTGGTGTTCTTAGAAGTGATGAAACACCTTCCAGCATGTTCATTTCTGCTGCTGTCAAACTACTGGGCTGAAAATATTCCCAAGGAGGGGAGGAAGAGCTCAGCTGGAATTGCTGTGCTCTGGGACAGGCTGGGAGGCACTCAGAGGCGACTGCCTCAGGGGCAGCCATGCAGTCTGAGTGTGCTCTTCCCCGTGCTCTTGCAGGGAGCTCGAGGGCTTTCTCAGCAGGGACGTTCCTCCGGAGCCCCTGAGGTGAGTAAAGTGTGCTGAGCTGGCTGGCATTTTGAAACTGGTTCTCCATGAATGGACGCTGGTTCTTGTGGGATCAGAAAAGAGGTATCTCAGTGCTGCTTTGGAATGGGAACAGAACACCTGACTAACAGCTGGATGTGGGCTTTCAGGCGCCGGTAGGCGACAGTGACAGCATGGCCAATTCCATCATCTGCACCGACAATCCTGGGAACATCCTCTCAACTCTGACATCCACTGATGAACAGCATCCTTTTGAATTGGTTCGGGAAGATACAGAGAACTGGGGGCGCATGCAGCGGCATTTTGATCAAATGGAGGAGAGAACCCAGAGGATCAGAAGCCGCTGCCAGCTGATAGACTCTCTGCTAGAAGAAATCAGTAGGTGAGTCTTTCCTCCTCCTCCTCCTCCTCCTCCTCCTCCTGCATTCCAGAAACAATCTGCTTCCAGGCCGGGGAGTTCAGAGGAGTCCCTGGTGAAGAAGTCACCTGCCTACCATGTGTAGTCCTCAGTGTGGCCCTCGAGCATCGTCCTGTCTGGTTTTTCCATGCTCTTCTGTGACTCCCAAGGCTGTCTGGGAGCTGCAGAGCCATGTTGGAATAGGAGACTCCTTCTCGCCGTGCTGCTTCCCTGAATTCTGTTCTTTAAGTGCCCCTGCCCAGCCATAGCTTCTCACTGAAAGAAGGCAGCCTCTGGAGGATTTTCCTGGGAGGGAAAGAGCAAGGTCTTCCTTAGCCCACTGCCCCCAGCTCCATCCTGGAGAGCTGAAAATGGCATTGCTGACTCTTCAGGCCTCTTGATTCTTCTGACTGAGCCTTGTCTCTGCAGTGACTGTGCAAACCTTGAGAAGTCCAGGGAAATGCTGCTGCAATGCACTGGAATCCCGGAGACAGGAGCCTTGTGTCTGCATCTGAAGAACACCAAGCAGCGGAAGGAAGCATCAGCCCAGGCCGAACAGGCAGAGCAGCAGGACAGGATGGAGGTTGGTTTTGGAAATGAGACTGGTTTTCCCTTGAAAACTCGTCTTGCCCCTTCTTCTACACTGGAGGACTTGGCTGCACTCGAGGGAGAAGACCCATTGTTGCAGAGCGAGCTGGAAGTCAAGAGGCAGTCATTGGAGGAATTGCAGCTTCAGAGGGATCTGCTGCAGCAGGAGAGTGATGATGTTAGCACGGCTCTGAACACCTTATTGCTCGGCAGCACCTATGGGAGGGGGAGTTGTGGCAGCCAGATCAGCCCAGATGCTGTTGCTGGCAGGAGAAGACGGGCACACTGCTGTGCACACCTGGCTCAAGACGGCACATGCGTTTATGAGCCAGGGATATGCGTGTTCATCAGCAAAGTGTTGCATGCTTCTGCAAAATGTGTTGCTTTGGGCAGCCACAGAGCCTCTAAAACGGGGATCGGAGCTGGGGAAGGGTCTGGAGCACAGGTGTGACCAGGAGCAGCTGAGGGAGCTGGGGGGGCTCAGCCTGGAGAAAAGGAGGCTCAGGGGGCACCTTCTTGCCTTCTACAGCTCTCTGTGACAGGAAGCTGCAGCCAGGTGAGGGTCAGGCTCTGCTCCCAGGGAACAAGGGACAGGACAAGAGGAAACAGCCCCAAGCTGTGCCAGAGGAGGTTTAGATTGGGTGTTACAGGATAGCTGCAAGAGAAGGCTTTGTTTCTGATGGTCTCTGTCAGACAGTCTCAGTTCTGGGGAATGTGATAGGTTGGGCAAATGCACAGCAGACGTTCTGATTTGGCCACATCAGGCAGGCGTCCACAAGTCACAAAATGTCTGCTCAGCACAAGAGCCATTTCCCGGCGAGGCATCCTCTCCTTGCAGAGAGCTGCGTAGAATATGTGAGGAGGAGAAACTTAGACGAGAGTTTTGTTGTGGCAGGGGGAAATCCTGTATATTTCCCCTTGATTCAGCAAGCAAATTTGTTTTCACAAATCTTCCTGAAAATGTCCAGCAATGAAATATATCCAGATAATAATTTTGTTTCCCAAGTGGCAGTTGCAGAAGATGCAGTATTTTTGGGTGACAACACGGAGTTTGGAGTGGGGATGTTTGTTGGGAAGGAGCTGTCTGGTCCCAGGCAAGCCAGCAGGGCCTGACACAGCACTTCCAAGGTAACAGTGCCAGAGGCTTTTGGCAGCCCCGGCTATCAGAGCTGCATAGGGCAGATGCTGTGAAACTTTGAGCCCAGAGCACAGGTGCTCCTTGTCCTCTGGCTGCCTGCGAGGTGCCACTGGCTGGCTCTGCACAGGCCTCCCGAGGAAGGGCTCGAGCTGTACCTTGTCCCACTTCCAGGTTTCCCAGGAGCAAGATTCATCGAGCTGCTCTCTGGAGCAGCTGAGCCCGGAATCCTCTGGCCAAGGGCACGCACTGGCCCAGGTGTGCCGAGAGCAGGAGCTGCTGGGCCAGAAGGCTGACCTTGAGGGCCGACTGGCAGCCATGGAGTGGCTCCAACAAGACCTTTCCAGGCAGCTGGAGGAGACCAGGTAAAGGCAGGGAGTAGAATCTTTTGTGGTATTTTAATATTCCCTGGTCAGAATATGGAAGAGTCCCAAGAACAAAAATATGCCACAATGTGAAGGTTCTTTTTCTGACACCTAAAGCCAGCAAAGCTCTCGGGAGCCTCGAGCTCCTGTTTGTGCCACCGAGCACACTCCTGTGGGAAGTCCAAAGCAATCCACCCAGCCCTGAATTGAGTAGTAGTTAAACATGCAGATGCTGAGTGAAACCTCAAGTTTCTCTTGGCTTTGGTTTCTTCTTCTGGGCATTGAACGTCCCTCATTTCTTAGCACGTAGCCTGACATGATCCTGATCTTCAGAACTGAAGCTTCGTCTTCAGCATTCCAGGCTCCGACCTTGGCACGTTGGGGGTAGCACACTGCCATTCAGGGGGAAGCCAGAGGCTCCTGCTGAAAATCTTGAGGGCTTTCTGCTTCCAAGCACACTCTTGAGAAGTGTGGGACAGGCCCTAGAGCTGGCTGGAGAGCAGCAGGGAAAGCTCTTTGGAATTCTCAACAGCCTCTGGGGATTCTTGCTGATTGTTGATGGGCACCCAGCTGCCAAACCTGCCAACCTCCCTTTGGATGGTCCCTCTCACTCTGTAAAGAAGGACAAGTGCCTCGGGCTACTGCCTGCTTGGCCCGCAACACTAAAATAAGGGTGGCAAGTCTACTCCATGACCTTGCAAGAGTTTAAACTGCAGTCTCTGCATTCGGGTAGTTGTTGTTCAGACAAAAGGGTGTCCTGATTTTTTACAAGTGCTGCTATGAGATGACCATGAGATTTTACTGTGTCACGCAAAGTAGTTCTGAAGCCACATAAATACAGGGTGTCTGGAAGATGATGGACCTTTATGTCCATTATCAAGAGCATTAAAAAGTCAGCAGTCAGCAAGGACAAGAGTCTGTTGTGTCCCCCTGCAGAGCAGCTTGGAAGTGCTGATGAGAGAAGGGCTGTGAGCAGGGGCTGGGCTTTTGCTCGTCGCCCCAGCCTGTTTGGACACAGCTAGCCAGTGTCATAGGTCAGGATCAGCAACTGAAGGTTTGGCTGTTGAGGCCAAGTTGGGCTGGGCTGTCTGTGCTATGCCAGGCCATAGGGAAGGCCTGGGCAGTCCCACAGAGGGCCCTGCTCTGCCGTTGAGATGGCACAAATGTGCCTTGTCTGGGCGAGTTTCCACGTGGCCCATTTCCCATACTCAGGTGTGGGGATCTTGAGCCACGTTGTCCTGGAATAACCGGCTGTGGGTGTCTGGAGCAAGCAACTCATGTCTCTCCGTATGTGCAACTCGTAGGTCAGCAAAGGAGAGCCTGGAATCCAGGCTGAGTGCTGCTCAGCAGCAGATATCTCAGATGCAGATGACCAGGAACTATGTGGAGGTAGAGCTGGAAGCTGAGCTGCAGGAAGCTCACAGTGAAATCCAGGCAGCGAAGAGGAGGCACAAGGAAGAGCTACATGGCCTCAAAGAGGAAATGAATCTGCTCCTTGAGCAGAGGGAGGCCCTACAAAAGCAGGTGAGTGAAACAGCACTGGCACTGCAGCCATGCAGCGAGGGGTCTGTGGCCTTCTTGCTTTTCCATGGCAGAGCAGCAGCTGGTGGGGTGATCCCTGATGCTGTCTCAGGCTCGGGGGACTCCATGGCAGCTGCTCTGCAGGACACACAGTGCTCTGCTGAAGTTCAGCTGCTGCTCTGGACAGCTGGGCTAGTCCTCTGGGCTGTTGGCCAGCAACCATCAGCATGGATTCCTGCTGGCCTCCCCTTGCCAGCCTTGGTTTGGGAGGTGCTTTTTCAGGTGCCCTTGGTGGTGGGCCACTTAGAGACTGAAACAAGTTGTCCATATCCAGTGTGAATCTGGTGCTCTCAGGACAGGGAGAAATGGAAAGTTGTCCTTTGCCTTTCCTCTCAGCCTGTGCTGTGGCTGACAGTGACAAGCTGTGGCTGCAGCCCCTGACTGCTTTGTTCCCTTTGACTGGAGGTGGGAGAGTTGACATCTCAGCTGGCAGCCTCCCGAGAGTCCCGGGAAACGACTGTCCAGAGAGCCCAGCAAGAGGTGAGGGAGGCCCAGGAAGAGTCCAGGCAGAAGCTGTCGGAGGTTGAACACGTCCAGAAGATCCTGGAGGAGGCAGAAAATCTGAACAAGGAGCTGCAAGTGCATGTGGAGTCCTTGGAGAAGGAAAGGAATTGCTGGGAAGAAGTGGCTCAGCAAAATTCAGAATTGCGGGCTTCGGTGAATGTCCTAGAGAGTGAAAAAGCCAGGTAAATGAAAGCCTGTGGGACTCTGCATTGTGGTGAATGGATTCCCTCTTTGCCCTCTTTGCACCTGCCAGGGGCTCTGGCAGCATTTCCTAAGTGGCAGATTCTGAACTCTCC
The DNA here is from genome assembly GCF_031753505.1 of Anomalospiza imberbis. Taxonomy (NCBI): domain Eukaryota; kingdom Metazoa; phylum Chordata; class Aves; order Passeriformes; family Viduidae; genus Anomalospiza; species Anomalospiza imberbis. The sequence continues at coordinate 551,839 of NC_089697.1, read as the reverse complement.
GTGCAGACACTTCTCCTTGTCTGGATGTTGTCTTTCATTTTCTTTACTTTTAAGACTTCAAACAGAGTTTTTCTGCAGAGAAAGGTTTTGGGGGTAGCTCTTTCCCTCTAGGGGTTATTGTGTCTTTAGGTGGGTGTGTTGACACTGCCCGAGCTGCATTGTGAGGAGCTGGATACATCCATCAGCTCCACCTTGGGTCCTGTAACTTGAAGCCTTTGAGATCTGCATCAGCCTGGTATCTCATGCTTTTTGTTGACATAAGATGTGTTAAACCCATGATTTTTTGTCTAAGCCAGACAAAAAGAATCGCAGAATGGGTAAGGTTGGAGGCACCACAGTGGCTCATCTAGTCCCACCTCCCTGCTCACGCAGGGTCATCCCAGGGCACATGGAAGAGGATTGCATCTAGATCGTTCTGGAATGTCTCCAGAGCTGGCGATTCCACAGCCTCTCTGGACAATCTGTTCAGGGCTCGGTCTCTGCACAGGAAAGAATTTCTTCCTCTTGTCCAGGTGGAACTGCCTGGGCATCAATCCCTGCCCGTTCCTCTGGTGCCATTGCTGGGCCCCAGGGAGCAGAGCCTGGGCCCTGCTCTGACCCTCCCTGCACACAGGGACACCCAGGGCTGAGGGCCCCTCTCTGACTGGGGCTGCTCTCCAGGCTGAGCAGCCCCAGCTCCCTCAGCCTTTCCTGGGCACCGAGATGCTCCAGGCCCTTGCTCAGCTGCGCAGCCTCCGCTGGCCCTGCTCCGGGAGCTCCCTGTGCCTGCTGTGCTGAGGAGCCAGAGCTGGACACAGCACTCCAGATGTGCCTCACAGGGCTGAGCAGAGGGACTGAATCCCCTGCCTGACCTGCTGGCAATGCTGTTCCCAGTGCTTTCCAGGATCCCAGTGGCCCCTTGGCCACAAGAACACACTGCTGGCTTGTGGAGCGTTTCTTGTCCACCAGGACCCCCAGGTCCTTCTCCACAAAGCTGCTGCCCAGCAGGTTGGCCCCAGCCTGTGCAGGTGCCTGGGGCTGTTCCTCCCCAGGTGCAGGACCCTGCCTTGGCCCTTGCTGGATTTCTGAAGGTTCCTCTGCCCATCCCCAGCCTGCTGAGATCCCTCTGAGGGGATGCACAGTGACCCTGCTGGGGAGAGATCGACCCCCTCATCCAAGTCATTGATGAGCAAGTTCAACAATAGTGTGCCCAGGAGTGAGCCCTGGGGGACACCACTAATGACAGGCCTCTAACGAGCCCCTGTGCCACTAATTGCAGTCCACTCCTCCAGCCACCAATGTCTGAGTTTCCCAAGGAGGATGTTGTGAGAGACTGTGTCAAAAGCCTTGCTGAAATCAAGGTAGACAATGTCCACTGCTCTCCCTTTGTCCACCCAGGTAGATGTTTCATTGTAGAAGGCAATCAGGTTGGTCAGGCATGATTTATCTTTAGTGTATCCGTGCTTACCATTCCTGATCACCTTTTTGTCCTTCCATGTGGGGAAGAGGGGACCTCCAACATGAGGTACTCCATCACCTTTCCAGGGATTGAGGTGATTCTGACAGGCCCATAGTTCTCTGGGTCCTCCTCCATGCCCTTTCTGAAGAGCAGAATGACATTTGCTTTCTTCCAGCCCACGGGCACCTCTCCTGATCTCCATGACCTTTCAAAGATAATGGGGAGTGGCCTCCCTCTGGTGTCCACAAGCTCCCTCAGCACTCATGGACACATCCTGTCAGGGCCTAAGGACTTGTGGATGTCGAGTTTGCCCAGGCATTCACTAACCCAGGCCTCCTTGAAAGGACAGTCTTGCTAAGGTGTCGCTGCAGGCCCCCAGCCGGGTAATAATTAGCATTGACTCCATGATTGCAGAAGGCTGATCAATTGCTTTATTATATCATCTTACACTATACTATACTATGAAGAAATTCAGTAACCTTTACAGCCAGTCCGATACAGCTTTGACCTAATTGGTCAATCAATCCAACCATCCAGTGTCCAATTAAGAAATCACCCTTTGGTAAACAAATCTCCATGACACATTCCACATGCGCACAACAGCAGGTGCAACAAGTGGAGATAAGAATTGTTTCTCATTCTTTTCTCTGATCTTCTCACAGCCTTCCCTGGGAAAATGCCTGGGAAAGTCTGTGCCTGCTCTCTGTGGCCAGAGAGCTGCTGCCACACTAAGGGATAGTCTTCCTTCCAACATTCCTTTAGCCTGGTCTCCTGGGCCAGAGATCCCCGAGGGCTGGTCTTAACCAGTACAGACTGATTCAAAGAAAGGCACTCAGGAACTCTGCCTTCTCTGCATCCTCTGTTACCAGGGTCTCCCCTCCATTTAGGAACAGACAGAGACACATCATCCTTGGTTTTCCTTTTGTAACTGATGTATTTTAAAAAGCTCTTCTTGATGTCCTTGATGTCCTTGCCCAGATTTAATTCCAAGGTGGTCCTTGGTCTTCTTTGTCTCATTTCTAATTACTCCAACAATCTCACTATACTCATTTTAAGTGGCCTGAGCCTGCTTCCATCTCCTCTGTACTTCCTGCGTGTGCTTGAGGAACGACAAGAGTTCTTTGCTTATCCACTCAGGTCTCTTGCCCCCTTTGCCCAGTTTCTTGCTCACTAGGATGTATTGTTGTGGAGCCTGGAGGAAGTGATCCTTCAGTATCAGCTTGGATCCCTTTACCTTGCAAGGCCTGTTCTCATGTGCTTCTTTCAAGAAGGTCCCTGGAGAGACTAAAGTTAGCTCTCAAGAGGTCTGTGGTTGTAATCTTGCTTGCTACCCTGCTTTTTCCTCACCCCCAGCTGAACTCCACAATCTCATTCATAGGCAGTGCAGCCAAGGCTGACCTCAGGCTCACATCTCCAACAAGGCCTTCCCTGATTGTTAGGGTAACGTTGAGCAGCATGCTGTTCCTTGTGGGATCCTCCACTGCCTGTGTCAGCAAGTTGTCATCAGTGCTTTCCAGGAACATCCTGCACTGTGTTGCTTCTCTAGCTGACGGCAGGGAAGCTAAAGTCCCCCACAAGAACCAGGTCCTGTGACTTTGAGGTTGCTTTATGTTGCCTGTAGAAAGCCTTATCTACTTCTCTTCCTGTTTAGCTGGCCTCTAGCAAGCACCCACAGCAATGTCACCCTTACTTGTCTGTCCTTTTATTCTGACCCATAAGCTCTGGACTCACTCATCATCTACCCCAGACTAAGCTTGACACATTCCAAATGTTGCCTAACATAGTGGTCAACTCCATCAGTTGAGTTGGAGTTGACCAACTCTGAGGCACTCAAGGGATTTGAATGTCTCTCATGGCCATCTGTTGCCTTGTTCTACAGGCTGACTCTGTCTCTGGAAGAAAAGGATCTGAGCCTCAGAACCCTGGAAGAAAACAACCTGGCCCAGATCAGTCAGGTGTCTCAGCTTCGTTCTGCCCTTACCCAGGCTGAGGAGCTCCACGCAGAGCACAGAAGAGAAATGCAGGAGCGCAACACCCAGGTAAGCTGTGCAGTGGCATCCTCTTCTCCAGGGACACACAACAGCACCTTTGCCTTGGAGGCCCCAACCTCTTTCCCCTCCCAGCAGCACGCACAGCTGCCGTGTTCTGCCCGGGGCTGCTGCTGCACCCTGAGGCCGAGGCTGGATCTGCTGTCTGCTGCCCAAGTTTTGCACCGTTCTCTCCCGGCTCCCAGCAGGAAATCTGGGAGGGGAGCAGCAGCAGACTCCTCTGGAGCCTCTGTGTCCCTCAGTTAGCAGTGTTGTCCCAGACAGAGTTGGTGCCTGTGCCGGGCACTGAGCAATGTGGGGACACAGAGGTGGCTATGGCAGGCTGGGCAGGGCACTTCCAGCGCAGCCATCTCAGCTGCTGTTCAGAGCTGCAGCCTCAAGGATGCCCATTGCCTCCCTTTCCCTCTTTTCTCTACATTGGTCTCCTTTGGGATCCTTGCTTTTGTGCCTTTTGGTTTTGGCATGGTTTTTGCCTGAAATCATTTCTTCTTTGCTGCTCTCCCTGCGGCCCACTCTGCAGCCTCAGGAGCAGCCCTGTCCCTGAGGCTCTGTGCATCCATCTTCCAGATGCAGGCCATGCTGCTGGCAGAGATAGAGCAGACAGCTCACCAGGCAACTCAAGAGAAGCAGCTGCTGGAAACTGAGGTGTCTGAGCTGCGTGTGAGGCTCCAGAGCTCTGAGGAAAGAGCAGAGGCCATGGCCATACAGTGTAAGGACATGGAGCTGGAGCTGAGGAAGACACAGGCTCAGAGGGACCATCTCAGAGCCCACAATCAGGAGCTGCTGAAACAGCTGGAGAAAAAAGAGCAAGGTACAGCTTCTCCTCTCCCACCCACTGCCCCATCCTGCCTCACCTGCAGGGATCTTGCTGATGGCTCGCAGAGGAAAAGTGCCCAGAGATGGCAGAGGGGAAAAACAACCAGCAGGAGATTTATCCATCCAAGTGCCAGTGAAAGTTTTTTCTTGAGAAAGATGCTGTGGCTGCCAGTGCCATCCGGCCGTGCCATGGCTGATCCCGTGCACAGCTGGAGCCTTCCAGGTGCCGTGTCTGTGCTGAGGAGCTGTAGGAGGATGCCTCAGCTCGATTCCCCCAAACTCCAGGCCCTGCCAGAGCCTCCAGGCTACTGGCCTCTCTGGAGCAGAGCTGCACAGGCATCCCCTCTCCTTTGTCTCTCTTGGATTGCTCACTCTGCACAAGGCCTAGAGCAAACACCCTTTCCTGTCCCTCTGAACATTGCCCCTTTCATTCCTGCTTTTTTCTCTGCCTGCAAATTTCCTTCATTTCTGTCAGCTTTGGAGCCCTTGTGGGCTTAGGGCCTGGCAAACTCAGGCAGGCAGAGAAGGCAGTGCTGTTGTCTCTGCAGGATGCACATCAGTTTGCCTTTGCTTTGCTTTTCCCCTTCTCCTTTCTCCTGTTCCTTCCCCTTCCCTGCTGCAGATTTGTGGGAGGCAGCAGTCAAGCACACCTCTCGAGAAATTGCCCTGGAGAAAGAGGCCTGTGAAAGGCAGGAAGAGGCTGTGACTCTTCGTCAGGAGGTGGCATCTCTGCAGAGGAAATTGGAGAGCCTGCAGAAGGAAAGGATGGATGTGCTGGTGAGATTGGCAGATGCCACAAAGGGCCATTTCCTAGCTGTGTTTGCACATTCAGTTAATAGTTCTAAGGAGCACCTTTTTCCAGTTAAACTTCTCCAACTGCATTCTTCTGAATAAGGAGGAGAAGATGTTGTAGTCATGTCAAAGCCAGTTAATGCTGAGCCTGCTGATTTTCCTCCATGCTGGGCTTCTGTGCCCTAGAAGCTTTAGTCCTCAGTGTCCACACTGCCTCTATGGACATTGCATGCTTTGGGGAATTCCTCGTGTCCAAACCCACGTCCAGATTCCTAAATATCTGGATCTGGAAGGAGGGGTGAGAAGACCAAGTTTGCTGTGAATAGAAAGGTGTTTGGCCTTGGCCATCTGAGAGCAGCCAGTGGGGAGAGAAGAGAGGAAAGCCAAGTGCTGATCCACACCAGGACGTGTGCCTGCAAGGGGAGAACTCGTCCTGAGTGGCAGCAGAGGATGACAGAGGGATCTGGCCATTGCTGCTCCAAGAGAGGGCAGTGGGGCTCTCGGGGATGGAGCCATGGAAACTCTACACAGCAGAGCTGGAAAACCACTGCTGTCAGCCCAAGCCCAGGGAAGGAAATGCTGGCGGTGTTTGCTCTTCCCTTCCTCCCTGATGGAGAGCACATCCTCGTGGCACTGCCTAAATCCTGCTTAGCATGGACTTGAAATCCTGGCTGCAGTTCTGGCAGCTCCTCCCCAGAGGAGCACTGGAGTGGGGCTGCAAGAGCTTGGGGAAGGGCAGAAAGGAAGCTGGGACAGGCTGAGGGAAGGAGCAGAATCAAGGGGGGAACCCAGCAAAGGTCTGCAGCATCCCGAGGGGCAGAGAGAGAGGGGCAGCCAGTGCCTGCCCCTGCAGCAGGAGTCCAGATCTGGTCTGAAAAGCAAACCGAGGGGGCGAACGAGTGACCCTTTTTCTCCCTGTTTTGGCAGCATGGACAGGAATTGAACCAGCAGCACATGAGAGATGTGGAAGAGAAGAATGAAATGCACGCAGCTGAGTTAAGAAATCATAAGGAAAATACTCAAGAATGGGAAGTGGAGAGAGAAGGCGAGCAGGAAGAGTTGGAGCATGGGGCTGCTTCTTTGAAGAAATGGAGAGAGAACACCCAAGTACTGAGTGATGCACTGAAGAAAAGTGAAATTGCCAAAGGGTCTCTGATGAAAGACTTGTACATCCTGATGGGGAAGTCTGGTATCCAGGCAGGCACTGGCATTGACCTTCAGTCCACTCCAGGGTCCCTGAATTATTCCAGTGCTGTTTCCCATGAGGAGGTGGGTCTCTATCCCTGTCAGTCCAGGCCTGCTTGGGTAAAGCAGCCCGGGCTGCAGCAGGCAGCCTTGTCTGTCTGCCTGGCTCCAGCCAGAGACCATTGACTGCCAGATTGTTTCCTGGCTCACCCAGAAAGACTGCTCCAGCTCTGGAGCTTACTGTTCCAATCTGCTCCAGGCCAAAAGCTGGGCATGGGGAGCTGCTTTTCCTGTGCCCATGCAACACATGGGGGTTTGGATTTGGTGTGGGAAGTAATGGAGCAGGTGAGCAGAGGGATGGACGAAACTGAGTGATGGACTAAAGTGGACCAATGGCTGAAAATCAGCTGCACTCCTGGTGCTTAGAGTAAATGGTATTGGCAGTTGCAGAAGATGCAGTATTTTTGGGTGACAACACGGAGTTTGGAGTAGGGATGTTTGTTGGGAAGGAGCTGTCTGGTCCCAGGCAAGCCAGCAGGGCCTGACACAGCACTTCCAAGGTAACAGTGCCAGAGGCTTTTGGCAGCCCCGGCTATCAGAGCTGCATAGGGCAGATGCTGTGAAACTTTGAGCCCAGAGCACAGGTGCTCCTTGTCCTCTGGCTGCCTGTGAGGTGCCACTGGCTGGCTCTGCACAGGGCTCCCGAGGAAGGGCTCGAGCTGTACCTTGTCCCACTTCCAGGTTTCCCAGGAGCAAGATTCATCGAGCTGCTCTCTGGAGCAGCTGGGCCCGGAATCCTCTGGCCAAGGGCACGCACTGGCCCAGGTGTGCCGAGAGCAGGAGCTGCTGGGCCAGAAGGCTGACCTTGAGGGCCGACTGGCAGCCATGGAGTGGCTCCAACAAGACCTTTCCAGGCAGCTGGAGGAGACCAGGTAAAGGCAGGAAGCAGAACTTTTTGTGGTATTTTAATATTCCCTGGTAAAAATATGGAAGAGTCTCAAGAAGAAAAATATGCCCCAATGTGAAGGTTCTTTTTCTGACACCTAAAGCCAGCAAAGCTCTCGGGAGCCTCGAGCTCCTGTTTGTGCCACCGAGCACACTCCTGTGGGAAGTCCAAAGCAATCCACCCAGCCCTGAACTGAGTAGTAGTTAAACCATGCAGATGCTGAGTGAAACCTCAGGTTTCTCTTGGCTTTGGTTTCTTCTTCTGGGCATTGAACGTCCCTCATTCCTTACCAAGTAGCTTGACATGATCCTGATCTTCAGAACTGAAGCTTCGTCTTCAGCATTCCAGGCTCCGACCTTGGCACGTTGGGGGTAGCACACTGCCATTCAGGGGGAAGCCAGAGGCTCCTGCTGAAAATCTTGAGGGCTTTCTGCTTCCAAGCACACTCTTGAGAAGTGTGGGACAGGCCCTAGAGCTGGCTGGAGAGCAGCAGGGAAAGCTCTTTGGAATTCTCAACAGCCTCTGGGGATTCTTGCTGATTGCTGATGGGCACCCAGCTGCCAAACCTGCCAACCTCCCTTTGGATGGTCCCTCTCACTCTGTAAAGAAGGACAAGTGCCTCGGGCTACTGCCTGCTTGGCCCGCAACACTAAAATAAAGGTGGCAAGTCTACTCCATGACCTTGCAAGAGTTTAAACTGCAGTCTCTGCATTCAGGTAGTTGTTGTTCAGACAAAAGGGTGTCCTGATTTTTTACAAGTGCTGCTATGAGATGACCATGAGATTTTACTGTGTCACGCAAAGTAGTTCTGAAGCCACATAAATACAGGGTGTCTGAAAGATGATGGACCTTTATGTCCATTATCAAGAGCATTAAAAAGTCAGCAGTCAGCAAGGACAAGAGTCTGTTGTGTCCCCCTGCAGAGCAGCTTGGAAGTGCTGATGAGAGAAGGGCTGTGAGCAGGGGCTGGGCTTTTGCTCGTCGCCCCAGCCTGTTTGGACACAGCTAGCCAGTGTCATAGGTCAGGATCAGCAACTGAAGGTTTGGCTGTTGAGGCCAAGTTGGGCTGGGCTGTCTGTGCTATGCCAGGCCATAGGGAAGGCCTGGGCAGTCCCTCAGAGGGCCCTGCTCTGCTGTTGAGATGGCACAAATGTGCCTTGCCTGGGCGAAGTTCCACGTGGCCCATTTCCCATACTCAGGTGTGGGGATCTTGAGCCACGTCGTCCTGGAATACCCGGCTGTGGGTGTCTGGAGCAAGCAACTCATGTCTCTCCGTATGTGCAACTCGTAGGTCAGCAAAGGAGAGCCTGGAATCCAGGCTGATTGCTGCTCAGCAGCAGATATCTCAGCTGGAGACCACCAGGAACCATCTGGAGGCTCAAGTGCTCACAGTCACACAGGCCAAGGAGGTGATAGAAGGTGAGAACCTCGTGTGCTTTGTTTGTGGTGCTGCCCCTGCCTAGAGAACTAAGCACCCTGTAAAGCTGCCTCTGTCCACAGAGCTTCTGAGGAGTGGTGGGGCTGGTGGCACTGAAAGGGCCTGAGGTCAGTAAAGTCAGTAAAGACTCTGACTCTTGCTGTTGGTCATGTTTGTAGGAGAAGTGAAGTGCCTGCAAGATGAGCTGGAAGCAGAGAGATCTCTCAGGAGGCAGGAACGGGAAGACACAGCTCAACAGCTCCTGCAGGCAGAGCAGCAGCATCACAAAAGCCTCAGGCTTCAGGGAACTGCTCAGCAACTGGAAATAAAGAAGCTCCTGCAAGACCTGGTAGGGGACAGTACACTTCTGGAGTGTCCAAGCCAGCCCTGTGGGTTGGTTTAGCACAAGCAGAGCCTGAGGGTGTGAAAGGGCAGCAATCCTCTGCCAAGGCCTCCCGCTGCTGGGCCGGGCAGCAGAGGCAGCAGCTTGGACTTGGAGGTGCCTGAGAGCCCCCAGGATGGTGCTGGGACAGTAAATGCAGCCACAGCTTCAGTGAGGGCGTAAGAGGAGTTCCAGAGCAGGTTGGGCAGTGCCCACCCAAAGCGTGGCAGCCCAGGGCAGGATTGTCCCTGAGTCCCACCTGCCACGGAGCAGATGCCAGCGTGGAGCACTTGCCGGCATGGAGCAGATGCCAACAGTGCTGCTGGCTGCAGGCATGGGAACTCGGTTCCTTTCTTGCTGTGCTTCCATGGTGGACAGAGGGATTAGCTTTGGGCTGGAAGCAAAGGGAACAGGCCCCTTGTCCCTGGTCCTTCAGTCCTTGTGACTGGGGTGTCAGGGAAGGGAAGGTGACACCTCCTTTTCTGAGCACTTGGACTCAACGCTTGGGAAGGTCTTTGCCAACAGAAGAGATTCCACGAGTCTGTGATTCTTGCACCTGCTGAGCCTCCTTTTGAATTCCATGACAGGACACGGTTTCTGGAGTGCTGTTGTCTTTTCCGGTTGGGGGTTGTGGGAGGGATGAAGCTTCACCTTTTTCAGCAGGGAGCTTGCCTGGGACTTCATCTTGCAAATTTCTCCTCCCCTCCTCAGGCAAGTGAGCGCGAAAGGCACCGTGCAGAGATGCAGGAGACGCTGGAGCAATGGGAAAAAGAGAAGGCAGAGAGAGAGCAGGAGCACAAGAAGGTGCTGTTTGAGATGAGGCAGAAAGATGCCACCCTGCTGGCCCAACAAGAAGAACTAAGGAGATTTGAAAATGCCAAGCGACAGGTAATGACTGAGAGAGGAGAACTGGTGTGATTTTTTGCAAGGCTGGAGCTGTGGGAGATGGCAGGACATGGGGCTGTGTGGAGCATGCCCTCCGTGTCTTCTACATTGAACTGGGGGAGGTGAAAGCTGAACGGGGCTGTCTTTGGGACCAGCAATGAGCCCTCTCATAGGAAGCCAGGCAGAAACATCAGCTATCAGCTGAGATCTTTGTGCTGCTCTTGTGCTCTGTTGTTCTAAGATGTACCTCAGGGTACCTTCGCTGTTCTCTTTCCGCTCCCCTTTTGGTGTGTACTGGTAGGTGTTCACAGCCAAAGTGAGTTTGTAGCTCTTTTCTTATGTGGGAACGGGGAGGGTGCAGCAGCAACACTGACAAGAGAAAAATCTTTTTAAAGACTTGCCTGGAGTATTTCTGAACAGTAACCCAGAGATGTCTTCTGGGCTGTGTTTTAAGTCACTTCCTGGGAAGCTGTGTTGGCCCCGGGGCAGGCAGTGGCCCAGGGGAGCAGCAGCCGAGTGCTGTGAGAGCACGTGAGCCCATCAGTCTTTGCCTCTGCCACACGGATGCTGCAGGAGAAGTGTGAAGCCCTCTGCTCTTTCCTTCGGTGCAGGTGCTGCTGGAAGAGCAGAAGGAGAAGAGTGCTTTATCAGAGGCACTGCTCCAGACTCAGGGGGAGCTCAGCCGAGCCCACCAGCAGGTCCAGCAGCTCAGGCAGGAGGTGAAAGAGCTGCAAGAGAAGGGGCAGGTAAGTGTGAGTAGGCAGGCAACAGAGGGCAGGGCAGGGACAAGGGCACAAAAGGCAGCTCCTGGGACTGAGGAGGCAAGGGCTGCCTCAGGCCCTGGGAGCACAGAGCCTGGTAAGCTCCAGAGCTCAGCCCCAGGAAGGAAGGCTTGCAGTGGAAGCAGAGCTGGCTAGAGAAGCCAAAAGAAGCAGCTGAAGGAATGGGATTTTGAGGCAGCACGTGGAACAAGCTGAGCCTGAGGGCAGGTCCCAGGAAGTTGCTCTGCATTTTGTTGCCAGACCATCAAGGCAAATCTGCAAGCTGAGCTGCAGGAAGCTCGCAGTGAAGTCCAGGCAGCACTGAGGAGGCACAAGGAAGAGCTACACGGCCTCAAAGAGGAAATGAATCTGCTCCTTGAGCAGAGGGAGGCTCTACAAAAGCAGGTGAGTGAAACAGCACTGGCACAGCAGCCATGCAGCGAGGGGTCTGTGGCCTTCTTGCTTTTCCATGGCAGAGCAGCAGCTGGTGGGGTGATCCCTGGGGCTGTCTCGGGCTCTGGGGGCTCCATGGCAGCTGCTCTGTAGGACACACAGTGCTCTGCTGAATCTCAGCTGCTGCTCTGGACAGCTGGGCTAGTCCTCTGGGCTGTTGGCCAGCAACCATCAGCATGGATTCCTGCTGGCCTCTCCTTGCCAGCCTTGGTTTGGGAGGTGCTTTTTCAGGTGCCCTTGGTGGTGGGCCTCTTAGAGACTGAAACAAGTTGTCCATATCCAGTGTGAATCTGGTGCTCTCAGGACAGGGAGAAATGGAAAGTTGTCCTTTGCCTTTCCTCTCAGCCTGTGCTGTGGCTGACAGTGACAAGCTGTGGCTGCAGCCCCTGACTGCTTTGTTCCCTTTGACTGGAGGTGGGAGAGTTGACATCTCAGCTGGCAGCCTCCCGAGAGTCCCGGGAAACGACTGTCCAGAGAGCCCAGCAAGAGGTGAGGGAGGCCCAGGAAGAGTCCAGGCAGAAGCTGTTGGAGGTTGAGCACGTCCAGAAGATCCTGGAGGAGGCAGAAAATCAGAACAAGGAGCTGCAAGTGCATCTGGAGTCCTTGGAGAAGGAAAGGAATCGCTGGGAAGAAGTGGCTCAGCAAAATTCAGAATTGCAGGCTTCGGTGGATGTCCTAGAGAGTGAAAAAGCCAGGTAAATGAAAGCCTGTGGGACTCTGCATTGTGGTGAATGGATTCCCTCTTTGCCCTCTTTGCACCTGCCAGGGGCTCTGGCAGCATTTCCTAAGTGGCAGATTCTGAACTCTCCGTGCAGACACTTCTCCTTGTCTGGATGTTGTCTTTCATTTTCTTTACTTTTAAGACTTCAAACAGAGTTTTTCTGCAGAGAAAGGATTTGGGGGTAGCTCTTTCCCTCTAGGGGGTATTGTGTTTTTAGGTGGGTGTGTTGACACTGCCCGAGCTGCATTGTAAGGAGCAGGGTTCATCCATCAGCTCCACCTTAGGTCCTGTAACTTGAAGCCTCTGGGATTTGGATCAGCCTGGCCTCTGATGCTTTTTCTGGGCAGAACCATCTGAAGGCCCTGATTGCTGATCTAGGCCAGATTGCCCTCGGAGGCAGCCCAGCAACAAGAGCGGCTCTGTTGCATGGTTCCTCATAAAATGTGCCCCGGTGCCTGGAGGGGGTCAAGCAGGCTCCCTGCCACCCTGCCCAGTCACAGGCTTTACTGACTGTGCAAAGAATGCAAGAAACAGGACCAAGGTATGGGGGGCTCCTCCAGCTGATCAAGTCCTGCCAGTCTTCAGTGCCACAGGATTCTTCTTCCAAGAAGAAGGCAAAGGAAAGGCAGGGCACTCCTGCTTGCCTGGAGCCTTCTGCATCTTCCATCAGCTTTTGCTCCAAGCCTCTGTTGCCACTTGGGCCTTTGTTTCTCCGGCTGAAAGTAGGATGGGTGCTGGTAAATCTTAGGGAACTCGCCTGAGATCCCCTGGCTGTAGGGTGCTGCTCCTCCTACCTGGACATACAAGATGGGGGAAGGAAATGTCTCTTCCATGTTGACCAAACCTCCCTCCCTTGCAGCCTGGTTAGTCCAAAGAAGAAAATGGTTCCTCTCCTCTAATGTCTTCATTGCAAGACTTTGTTAGGTTTGTATTCACATTCCCACCTCAAAAAGAAGGTAGGGCATGTAGGCAGGAACTCCCTGTTCTTTTAGGGCCAAAAGCAGAGTAGGCACATGCTGGGCTTTGACTGCAGGGAGAACAAACAGCCAAGTTGTTTAGACAGACCTCATCAGACAGAGGAGTTTTTCCCTGAGGTGCTGCAAGTCCTGAGAGTTTATAAAATCTGATACTGTGTAGCAATGAGTTGCTTGCTTCCCTTCTAGGCTGATAGTGTCTCTGGAGGAGAAGAACCAGTGCCTCAGAACTCTGGAAAAACAGAACCTGCTGCTGAACTATCAGGTGTCTCAGTATCACTCTGCTCTTCAGCAGGCCCAACAGCTCTCTTCTCACCGCGCTGGACAACTGCGGGAGCTCAACACCCAGGTAAGCTGTGCAGTGGCATCCTCTTCTCCAGGGACACACAACAGCACCTTTGCCTTGGAGGCCCCAACCTCTTTCCCCTCCCAGCAGCACGCACAGCTGCCGTCTTCTGCCCGGGGCTGCTGCTGCACCCTGAGGCCGAGGCTGGATCTGCTGTCTGCTGCCCAAGTTTTGCACTGTTCTCTCCCGGCTCCCAGCAGGAAATCTGGGAGGGGAGCAGCAGCAGACTCCTCTGGAGCCTCTGTGTCCCTCAGTTAGCAGTGTTGTCCCAGACAGAGTTGGTGCCTGTGCCGGGCACTGAGCAATGTGGGGACACAGAGGTGGCTATGGCAGGCTGGGCAGGGCACTTCCAGCGCAGCCATCTCAGCTGCTGTTCAGAGCTGCAGCCTCAAGGATGCCCATTGCCTCCCTTTCCCTCTTTTCTCTACATTGGTCTCCTTTGGGATCCTTGCTTTTCTGCCTTTTGGTTTTGGCATGGTTTTTGCCTGAAATCATTTCTTCTTTGCTGCTCTCCCTGCGGCCCACTCTGCAGCCTCAGGAGCAGCCCTGTCCCTGAGGCTCTGTGCATCCATCTTCCAGATGCAGGCCCTGCAGGACACAGTGCTGCAGATGGAGGCTTCCCAAACAACTCGAAAGAAGCAGCTGCTGCAGACGTTTGAGGAGTCTCGAGCAGGAGAATGGGCTTTGAGGGACTCTGCGGATGTGCTGGAGGCTGAGGTGTCTGAGCTGCGTGTGAGGCTCCAGAGCTCTGAGGAAAGAGCAGAGGCCATGGCCCTACAGTGTAAGGACGTGGAGCTGGAGCTGAGGAAGACACAGGCTCAGAGGGACCATCTCAGAGCCCACAATCAGGAGCTGCTGAAACAGCTGGAGCAAAGTGAGCAAGGTACAGCTTCTCCTCTCCCACCCACTGCCCCATCCTGCCTCACCTGCAGGGATCTTGCTGATGGCTCGCAGAGGAAAAGTGCCCAGAGATGGCAGAGGGGAAAAACAACCAGCAGGAGATTTATCCATCCAAGTGCCAGTGAAAGCTTTTTCTTGAGAAAGATGCTGTGGCTGGCAGTGCCATCCGGCCGTGCCATGGCTGATCCCGTGCACAGCTGGAGCCTTCCAGGTGCCGTGTCTGTGCTGAGGAGCTGTAGGAGGATGCCTCAGCTCGATTCCCCCAAACTCCAGGCCCTGCCAGAGCCTCCAGGCTACTGGCCTCTCTGGAGCAGGGCTGCACAGGCATCCCCTCTCCTTTGTCTCTCTTGGATTGCTCACTCTGCACAAGGCCTAGAGCAAACACCCTTTCCCGTCCCTCTGAACATTTCCCCTTTCATTCCTGCTTTTTTCTCTGCCTGCAAATTTCCTTCATTTCTGTCAGCTTTGGAGCCCTTGTGGGCTCAGGGCCTGGCAAACTCAGGCAGGCAGAGAAGACACTGCTGTTGTCTCTGCAGGATGCACATCAGTTTGCCTTTGCTTTGCTTTTCCCCTTCTCCTTTCTCCTGTTCCTTCCCCCTCCCTGCTGCAGATTTGTGGGAGGCAGCAGTCAAGCACACCTCTCGAGAAACTGCCCTGGAGAAAGAGGCCTGTGAAAGGCAGGAAGAGGCTGTGACTCTTCGTCAGGAGGTGGCATCTCTGCAGAGGAAATTGGAGAGCCTGCAGAAGGAAAGGATGGATGTGCTGGTGAGATTGGCGGATGCCACAAAGGGTCATTTCCTAGCTGTGTTTGCACATTCAGTTAATAGTTCTAAGGAGCACCTTTTTCCAGTTAAACTTCTCCAACTGCATTCTTCTGAATAAGGAGGAGAAGATGTTGTAGTCATGTCAAAGCCAGTTAATGCTGAGCCTGCTGATTTTCCTCCATGCTGGGCTTCTGTGCCCTAGAAGCTTTAGTCCTCAATGTCCACACTGCCTCTATGGACATTGCATGCTTTGGGGAATTCCTCATGTCCAAACCCACGTCCAGATTCCTAAATATCTGGATCTGGAAGGAGGGGTGAGAAGACCAAGTTTGCTGTGAATAGAAAGGTGTTTGGCCTTGGCCATCTGAGAGCAGCCAGTGGGGAGAGAAGAGAGGAAAGCCAAGTGCTGATCCACACCAGGACATGTGCCTGCACGTGGAGAACTCGTCCTGAGTGGCAGCAGAGGATGACAGAGGGATCTGGCCATTGCTGCTCCAAGAGAGGGCAGTGGGGCTCTCGGGGATGGAGCCATGGAAACTCTACACAGCAGAGCTGGAAAACCACTGCTGTCAGCCCAAGCCCAGGGAAGGAAATGCTGGCGGTGTTTGCTCTTCCCTTCCTCCCTGATGGAGAGCACATCCTCGTGGCACTGCCTAAATCCTGCTTAGCATGGACTTGAAATCCTGGCTGCAGTTCTGGCAGCTCCTCCCCAGAGGAGCACTGGAGTGGGGCTGCAAGAGCTTGGGGAAGGGCAGAAAGGAAGCTGGGACAGGCTGAGGGAAGGAGCAGAATCAAGGGGGGAAGACCAGCAAAGGTCTGCAGCATCCCGAGGGGCAGAGAGAGAGGGGCAGCCAGTGCCTGCCACTGCAGCAGGAGTCCAGATCTGGTCTGAAAAGCAAACCGAGGGGGTGAATGAGTGACCCTTTTTCTCCCTGTTTTGGCAGCATGGACAGGAATTGAACCAGCAGCACATGGGAGATGTGGAAGAGAAGAATGAAATGCATGCACCTGTGATGGAAAGTCACCAGGAAAGGACACAACTGGACACTGAAAAGGAAACCAAGCAGGAAGAGTTGGAGCATGGGACTGCTACTTTGAAGGAAAGAGGGAGCGCTGTGCATGCTGCACTGACCAAGTGTAAAATTGCCAAAGGGTCTCTGCAGAAACACTTCACCTTCCTGAAGGGAAAGATGTGTCTCCAGGCAGGCACTGACATTGACCTTCAGTCCACTCCAGGGTCCCTGAATTATTCCAGTGCTGTTTCCCATGAGGAGGTGGGTCTCTATCCCTGTCAGTCCAGGCCTGCTTGGGTAAAGCAGCCCGGGCTGCAGCAGGCAGCCTTGTCTGTCTGCCTGGCTCCAGCCAGAGACCATTGACTGCCAGATTGTTTCCTGGTTCACCCAGAAGGACTGATCCAGCTCTGGAGCTTACTGTTCCAATCTGCTCCAGGCCAAAAGCTGGGCATGGGGAACTGCTTTTCCTGTGCCCATGCAACACGTGGGGGTTTGGATTTGGTGTGGGAAGTAATGGAGCAGGTGAGCAGAGGGATGCACTAAACCCAGCTGAGTTTTGTGCCGAGGGCTGAAGAGCAGCTGCACTGCTGGTGCTTTGAGGATGCTTCCTGAGATGGAGATTTCTGAGGGACAGCTTCTGTGGTGTTTGAAATATGTGCATCATCTCCTCTCTAAATACCCTGCAGGCTGTTGGAGCACAAGTGGAACAGCTGTTACGTGGCTCAGGGACCAGCCTGGAATCCAAGCAACCAATTGCATCACTAGAAGAGGAGAAGAGAGAGAGGCCTGAATTCACCACTGAGCCCAGAAGCGGCAAACAGGTGAAATGGGCTTTTGCTGCCTCTGCAGAACCTCAGGTTTGTCTGGAATACAAGCACCTGGTAGTCAGGAAAGAAGAGTTGGAGGAGTTCCAAGGCCTCAGCATTGCTTAAAGGCCCATTCTCCTTTGGTTTTAATTACCCACATTGTGCTCTGCTCCTGACTGGAATGCTCTGAAGTTTGGGAGAGGAGGAGTTTTCTTCCTGACCCTGGGTTACCTGTGCAGGAGCTTGCTCTTCAAATCACCTCCAGGCCAAGCTGGGCATGGGGAGCTGCTTCTCTTGTGCCCACACAAAGGGAGGCAACACGTGGGGGTTTGTGTTCTGGGTGCAAAAGAATGGAGCGGGAGAGCAGAGTGATGAACTAAACCCAGCTGAGTTTTGTGCCGAGGGCTGAAGAGCAGCTGCTCTGCTGGTGCTTCGAGGATGCTTCCTGAGATGGAGATTTCTGAGGGACAGCTTCTGTGGTGTTTGAAATATGTGCATCATCTCCTCTCTGAATACCCTGCAGGCTGTTGGAGCACAAGTGGAACAGCTGTTACGTGGCTCAGGGACCATCCTGGAATCCAAGCAACCAATTGCATCACTAGAAGAGGAGAAGAGAGAGAGGCCTGAATTCACCACTGAGCCCAGAAGCGGCAAACAGGTGAAATGGGCTTTTGCTGCCTCTGCAGAACCTCAGGTTTGTCTGGAATACAAGCACCTGGTAGTCAGGAAAGAAGAGTTGGAGGAGTTCCAAGGCCTCAGCATTGCTTAAAGGCCCATTCTCCTTTGGTTTTAATTACCCACATTGTGCTCTGCTCCTGACTGGAATGCTCTGAAGTTTGGGAGAGGAGGAGTTTTCTTCCTGACCCTGGGTTACCTGTGCAGGAGCTTGCTCTTCAAATCACCTCCAGGCCAAGCTGGGCATGGGGAGCTGCTTCTCTTGTGCCCACACAAAGGGAGGCAACACGTGGGGGTTTGTGTTCTGGGTGCAAAAGAATGGAGTGGGAGAGCAGAGTGATGAACTAAACCCAGCTGAGTTTTGTGCCGAGGGCTGAAGAGCAGCTGCTCTGCTGGTGCTTCGAGGATGCTTCCCGGGATGGAGATTTCTCAGGCACAGCTTCTGTGGTGTTTGAAATATGGGCATCATCTCCTCTCTGAATACCCTGCAGGCTGTTGGAGCACAAGTGGAACAGCTGTTACGTGGCTCAGGGACCAGCCTGGAACCCAAGCAATCAATTGCATCACTAGAAGAGGAGAAGAGAGAGAGGCCTGAATTAACCACTGAGCCCAGAAGTGGCGAGCGGGTAAATTGGGCTTTCACTGCCTCTGCCGAGCCTCAGGCTCCTCTGGAACTTGGCACGTTAGCCCAGGCAGTGCTTTGGAGACCTCTGCTTGTTTCCTTGCCTCTCCCTGTCCCTGCTGTGGGCACACCCTTTTGTTTGTCCTCTCTCTTGGGGCAGCCCATGGCTTTCACAAGGGCACCTTCACTCCGCTGCCTCCCTCCCTGGCCCTGTGTCCCCGCACACACACTGGCCTCTCTTGCACAGCCCCCAGCGAGAGCTTTTTGCCCCCAGTGTTGTCTAGTGCAATTCAGGGTCTCAGAGCAGAGATCTCCTTGCCATGATGTCCACAGGTCTTTTTGCTCCGTGTTTGCTGACAGGTTTCTGTGACCCTCTCTCCCATCCAACGTGCAGGTGGAACCTGAAAGGAGAAGAACCAGAACTTTTAGGAGAGTGTTCCCCCCAGATTGCTTTAAGTTTCCTGTCCACAAGCCTGCCTATCGAAATCGTCGACTTCTACAACAGAAGACTCCTCCAGTAGCTCAGGGAAGCAGCAGCCCTCCTGCTGATGCACAGCCTGTGGAGAAAGGGGTCAGTGGCCCAAATTTGGAAATCAGAGTTGGGTTCCTAAATCCCCTCGGAACTCTCTCTAACAGACCTGTGGTGGCTGGGGGATGTCCGTGGGAGGGCTTTGCCAGCCTTGAACTGGACCTGTTGATCATCTGAGCTCTGCTCTGTGTGGGAGCCTGTTCCCTTCCCCTTGCCCCAGGGCAGAGAGTTGGTGAGGGCTGGAGTTGGAGGCTGTGTCTGCCCCGAGAGCCGGTACCGTGGGGCTGCAGGTGCTCCTGCCAGCGTGGGCTTGTCTGAGCCGGGCCTTGTGCCTCTTTCAGGTGTCCCTGCTGCAGTCACAGCTGGCCCAAGACCGACAGGACCACCTGGAGAGCTGTGCAGGGAGCAGGCAGGAGACACAAGGTGCAGAAGGGACCTCCTTGCTTCCTGAACGACTCAGAGAGCAGCCAGGGTGCAGCTGGATGCAGTCTTAGACTTAGTCAGTAGTTTATGTTTAAAGGATAGTATAGGTGAAATTGAACCTTTACACAACTGTGTTCCATAGGATGAAAGATATAGAAAAATAAAGAGTTTATGATGATCATGATTAAACTAATAGATCTTTATCAGGGTTATTTACTACCCAGTACAGAGACCTATAACTTCCAGTATAGTGCATTATGTTTTGAAGCAACATTGTAGCAATTCTAGTCAAGCCAGCAAAACTAATTCTTGAAGATTGATGCTACTCACCCAAAGCAAGGACCACGGGCAAACATTTCTCTCAGCCTCAAGGCGTGACCTTGAGAAGCATCCTCACTCCAGGGTGGAATCTGCAGAAGGGAGACATGTGACATGAACCACTTTGGTGAGAGCAGGAGAAACCTGCCATGTGTGGAGCTTTGTCATTTGTCCTTAGGAAACTGCAGCCTGATTATTCTCAGAGTCCCAGAATCTCAGGCCGGGGGAGGCTGGAAGCACCTCTGCAGGTCACCTTGCCCAGCCCCTGCTCCATCAGGGCCACCCAGAGCCAGCTGCCCAGGATGTGTCCAGGTGGCTTTTGAGTCTCTCCAGGGATGGAGACTCCACCACCTCCCTGGGCACCTGCACCAGTGCTCGGCCACCCTCCCAGTGCAGAAGTGCCTCCTGAGCTCAGAGAGCCCCTCCTGTGTGTCACTTGGTGCCCGAGGCCCCTGGAATGTCCCTGGCTCTGTCCCCTCTGCAGCCTCCCCCCGGGTATTTATCCCCAGGGATGAGATGCTCTGAGCCTGCTCTGCTCCAGGCTGGGCAGTGCCAGCTCTCTCAGCCTCTCCTCACGGCAGAGATGCTCCAGTCCCTCCGTCACCTTCATGGCCCTGTGCTGGACTCTGTCCAGTCTGTCCCTGTCTCCTGTACTGGGCAGCCCAGCTCTGGGCCCAGCACTCCAGGGCTGGCCTCACTGTTGTGGAGCAGAGGGAAAGGATCCCCTCCCTCCAGCAGCTGTGTCGCAGCTCCCGGTGCAGCCCAGGACGCTGTTCTGCATTGCTGCAGGAGCACATTGCTGGCCCGTGGGCATCCTGGTGTCCAGCAGGACCCTGCCAAACTTTAGTTTTTCAACCGGGTGGCCCCCAGCAGATACCGGTGCCTGTGGTTGTTCCTTCCCAAGGACAGGACTCAGCACCTGTCATAGAACTGTCACCCCTGTTGAACTGTCCCTCGGGATGGCAGCACTTCTCTCTGGCAGAGCAGCCACCACTCCCGGTTTGTGGGAGGGCACCCCCTGGCCCCATCACCCAGTTTACTGACAAAGGTGTCAGCAAGGACTGGACTCAGCATTGTCCTCCAGGCTCCACCGCTAGACTTTGTGCCACTGATCTCCAGGGTTCCAAGAAGGTAGATTCTGTGCAAGGCGTCTTTGCTTGTATGTACAAATTCAGAAAGAATTGGCAGGATTTACAACAGGCATTTCTGCTCCATATCTTAAGTGGGAAAAAATGTAATGATCCATGCTCCCTCTCACTGGCAGTGGCTAAAGGAAAAGAGGTCCTGTTGTTGGTGACAGTGGATGTCACCTGCAGAGGAACTGTGCCAGACTGGTGTGACATACAAGGTCAAGGGTTGAGGGCATAATTTAAAATAACTTAGCAAAGTGAAAAGCAGAATCACAACCCTGGGTGATAGGAGATCAAGTGAACCGGAAACTTCTGACCAACCTCATCTCAGAAAGGAGGGATGTGGAAGAAGAATCAAGTTATCCAGGGGGCGTGTACAGACATTGCTGTGGAAGCAGTTATGGAGTTAAGAGGAAGCCTGCCCTGCATCATGTGAGCAAGAATGCTGAGAAATGGGGAAGAAAGCTGATTACACACGATCTGAAAACTGGAAAGGCGTCCTGATTGTCAAGCCTGTAAACCTTGTGAGAAGAAGAACAAGCCGTCAAAAGGACGGATTTATTACAGGCCTGCAACCGCTTTTGAGCAAACTGCTGAGCACAGTTTCTCACAATAAAATGTATAAATAATGTCTTAACTTTGCAATAAACCCAATTCACTTGCTTCTAGCTTGTGTCTCTCACATTCATATGCCACAGCAGTAGGGAAGGGGGAGAATAGTTAGGGAGAATAGTTAGAATCTTAAGCCAGGCATACACCAGGTCTAAGGACTGGAGGAAGCTACGTCAGCTGTCCATTGTCTTCAGAAGAGCCTGGCCAGTGCAGGTGGTTCCTGAGAACTTCCTGAGAACTACAGCAGTCTTAAAGATGGGCACAAAGGAGGGTCTGAAGACCTACAGGCTAATCAGCTGCTTTGGAATCCCTGGGAAAGTGATGGAGCAAATCCTCCTGGACACCCTTTCAAGCAACTGAGAGAGAAGGGCATTGGGAACAGCCAGCACAGATTTAGCACAGGGACATGGTGCCTGGCCAACCTGAGCGACTCTGCAAATTACGGGAGACCAGGCATGGTGTTGCCCGACATTGCAAAACATTCAGCAGCCACGCAGTCCCCTTACAGCCCGACTGGTGAGATATGGACTGAGTGAATGGCCAAGGGAAAACCGCCCAAACCAGCGGGCTCAGTGCTGCTGGATCAGATGTATGAAGTGGCCAGGCTGTGGTGACACCACCCACTCCAGATCATCCCTGGAGCCAGCATTACTGTTGATTAATGACTAATATTTATATGCAGAGAATGTCTCCTCTAATCGAAGAAACTTTACAACAGGGGGCTTATTCCACCATGATCATACATATCACAAGGTAGTTCCTAGCTCATACATAAACATTACTTTTCATAGAACTATTTTGCCCACCTCTGCCTCTTGCTGGAAGTCCCTTTATGGTCTTGGAGGGTCATCTAAAGAGGTCTCTGGTGGTCATATTCACAGTGAGCCCTCAAAACTGGAAGTGCCCTTGCCTTGAACTTCTCTTAGGGCATGCACTGTTGTTTCTTGTTACATAACTTTGCCACAAAACCCACTTGGGTGCCTTATAATCTGTTTTTCCACTGCTTCCAGCTCTGTTCAACATCCTGTCTGTCTACTTTTACATTCTTTTATCTCATTTGCTAGTTAGTCTTTAAGCTGTATTTTGCAACCAAAACTTTCTGTTTTCCACGTTTTCTGTCACGGTGAGTGGCAGCAATGCGTCTTCCTGGCTGGAGCCACCCCCATTTCTGTGGTCCCTGCGGCTGACAGACATGCCACGCACTGATGTCATGTCCAGCCTCAGCTCAGCTCGCATCCCTTGCCCAGACAGGGGAGAACCACAGGCAGGAGAGGCAGAAGCCATGTGCTCAGGCTGCCCCGCCTTGAAGGCACAAGAGCCTCCAGCTTCTACCGGTCAAGGGTCAGGGCACCTGACAGTGAGCCTTCAGCACTGAGTGATGGCATCCCACTTCTGCAGCTTTGGCCCAGTCAGATGACCCTGTCTCCTCAGGAGCTGCCCTTTGACCTTGCCAGGGACCACTCAATGGACATGATGCCATGGCAGCTTGGCAACCCCTGGATTTGTCATCAACTATGGTGATGTTTCACCTCAGCATAGAATCCCCGACTGGTTTGGGCTGGAGAGACCTCAAAGCTCATCCTATTCCACCCCCCGCCATGGGCAGGGACACCTGCCACCAGACCAGGTTGCTCCAAGCCGCCTCCAACCTGGCCTCGGACACGTGCAGGGACGGGACAGCCACAGCTGCTCTGGGCAACCTGTGCCAGTGTCTTACCATCCCCACAGGGAAGAGTTTCTTCTAACCCTGCCCTCTGCCAGTGGAAAGCCATTCCCCTTGTCCTGGCGTTCCAAGCCCTTGTCCAAGGTCAGCCCTCAGCTCTCTTAGAGTCCCTTTAGGCATTGGAAATGTCTCTAAGGTCTCCCTGAAGCCTTCTCTTCTCCAGGCTGAACACTCCCAGCTCTCCCAGCTCGGCTCAGAGCAGAGGGGCTCCAGACCTTGGAGCATCTCTTTGGCCTCTCTGGACTCACTCCAGCAGCTCCACATCCTTCTGATGCTGGACCCGAGGGCTGGAGGCAGCTCTGCAGGTGGGGTCTCACCTGAGCAGGGCAGAGGTGCAGAATCCCCCTTGTCCCCTGCTGCCCACTCTGTGGGGCCAGCCCAGGACATGGGGCTTTCTGGGTGACAGCGCAAGGGGTTGGGGCACACTGGGACTTCTGTCCACCAACATGCCCCAGTCCTTCTGCTCAGAGCTGCTCTCAACCCCTGCCCTGCCCAGCCTGAGTCTGTGCTTGGGATTGCCCTGGCCCAGGGGCAGGCCATGTCCTTGGCCTCATACCAGCAGAGTCACACTGGGACTTTGGTGATGGTCTCTGGGCCTATGGCAATGACTCCAGCTCCTTGAAACTTTTAAGCTCCTCTTGCTGCTTCCCCTACCTCATGCTTTTCTTGAGAACCCCATGCTCCCTTTGGTACTGCCTCATCATCCTTGTCGCAGGTTTGCGTGGTCACATCCGGGTAGCAGGGGCCCGCAGGGTGACCCTCTATGAGAAGACACCAGAAGCTGCTCCCGTGTTGGGCAGAGCCGGCTCCAGAGGGCTCCAGGAGGGACCTGCCACTGGCTAAGGCTGAGCCAACCAGTGATGCTGGGAGGGCCTCTGGGATTAGGTACTAAAAAAGGGCTAAACACTGCTGTGCAACAGCAGCTGGCAGGGAGGAAGAAGATGGGAGAGCAACAGTGGATTTTGACCCATAGCCCGTGTAGGTGAGCAGAGGAACAGATCCCCAGTGCAGCCCATGTGAGGAGCCCACAGCACAGCGGGTGGGGATGCCCTGAAGGGATCTGCAGCCTGGAAGGAGCCCACGCTCCAGCAGGTATTGTAAAGGCAGGCGAACCCAGTGGGAAGAATGATGATGTCTGACTCAGTTCAGAAGGCTGAACGATTTCTTTATTATAACTATGCTATAATACATTCATTGACTATATAAAGGAGGATACTAAAACTACATGCTACTTTCTCTAACACTACTAAATCTAACTAACCAACAGCTTGTGACCCTGTTCTCCAGAGTCCAGACACAGGTGGATCCGATTGGCATCAGGCCCAAACAATTCTGACCAGAATCCAATCCAGCAATCACCCCAGGTAAACAACTCTCCAAACACATTCCACAAGGAAAAACAAGGAGCAGAAATAGAAACTGTTTTCTCCTTCTCTCTCTCTGTGCACCTCTAAGAAAAATCCTGAGAGAGAGAGAAATGTGCTTGCCACAAGCGGGCTCCTGGCAGGGGCTATGCTCTGTGGAGAGGAGTCCATGCAGGAGCTGGCAGAACACTGGAGCAGGCTGTTCCTGAAGGACTGGACCCCAGGGAAAGGCACCTTGCTGGAGCAGTTCTTAGAGAACTGCAGCCCGTGGGAAGGACCCACATTGGAAAAGTTGGTGCAGGACTGTCTCCCATGGAGAGGGGAATCTATGAGGAGAAAGGAGCAGCAGAGACAAGTGTTATGAGCTGACAGCAATCCACGTTCCCCATCTTGCGCACTGCTCAAGGGGAGGAGGTAAAAGAGTTGGGAGTAAAGCTGAGTCTGGGAAGAAGGGAGGGTAGGGGGAGGTGGTTTTAGGTTTATTCTTAGTTCTCATTTTCCTACTCTGTTTAAGTGGTTATAAAATAAATTAATTTCCCCGAGGTGAGTCTGTTTTGACTGTGGCAGTAATTGGTGAGTGATCTCCCTGACCCGTGGGATTTTTATCACATTTTCTTCTCCTTTTCAGTCAAAGAGGGGAAGTAATGGAGTGGCTCAGTGAGCACCTGGCTAGCCAAAATTGACCAACCACAGTTCTCCAAACTCCTTCATCACCACCTCCACCTTCAACACCCATTGCCCATGACTTCTTCATGTCCCTGACTCCACTGTCAGTGAAGGGTCTTCCAGCATTGCAGCATTTATTTTGCACTTTATTTACTGCACACTCCAGACATGCCAATGGCACAGGCAACTCTGTGATGTCCAGTGCTCTGGGCCCGCGTCTGCCACCAGAACTCCCCTGCCAGGGCTGGACAGTCTGGAATTGGCTGTGGCAGGTCTGTGGCACGCCCACGGCAAGTCCACAACAGGTCCATGGTGGGTCTCTGATGGGCGCCTGATGGTCCTTTGGCCCAGGTGCCGTGCGCCTTGGTGGGGAGCTGTCACTTTCTGCCCACGTGGTCCTTCAGTGTTACCAGCACTTTTTGTGCCCGCTTCAGGACCTCCTCCTCATCCACGCTGGGGAAGGCCTCACTGGGGGTCATGGGAAAGGGATGGTAACTCGGGTACTGTGTGGCCTTGCCGTCCGTGCCACGGTCACACAACCACTGCACGTCCAGGACAAGGCCCCTCAGCTCCGGCTCCTCCGCCTCCAGCCTTTGGGCCGTACCCATCGGCCCCCTGTGGCCCGCAAAAGCTTCACCACGGCAAAGCACGGCCGCCACCAGTGCCTTCTCCAGGGCCTGGTGCACTTTGAAGAGCACCCAGTTGGGGCAGCAGTGCCGGATGTCATTGCGGGCTGCCTGCAGGTCACTCGTGGCCTGACACAGCCAACGCAGGGCCTCGGGGACGGATGGAGTCAGGGCCATGAGCTCCTCACTGCTCAGCCAGGAGCCACAGCCTCCCTGTCTGTGGTGCTGGGCAGCACTCACAGGTTTGTATTGGACCCACACCTTTGGCCCCCTGACACCATGCAGAGGCCTCAAGGCTGGCAGGCTGGGAGCCTTCCATGGATCAGCTTCAGCCTCCTCCTGCAGCCTTTTCTCTGGCTCTGGCTCTGGTGCAGCACCCACCAGTGCCACGTTGTTCGCCTCCAGAACCAAGGCCACGTCCTGTGGCTCCTGGCAGACCAGCATTTCACGCAGCACGGACAAAGCCTGTGCCTCCAGCTGCCCACCCAGGATGTTATTGATCTCCTGTGCCAGTGTCTCCACGACCCTCAGCTGCTGCCAGTTCAGCACCATCTCTGCATGCCGGATGTAGAGGAGCCGCTGGGCACCACCAGACGGGCACACATAGATAACTTGTGACTGGGAGCTGCCCTCCACCTTTGCCCCACTGTGCACCAGCACAGTGCAGATGTCCTTGCAGCACTGCACTTTCACCTGCTCCACTGCAAAGCCACCATCCCCCTCCATTCCCATCGTAGCCTTGGGGGTCTGCCACTGCAGCAGGGACTCCAGCCCCAGCCTAAACCACGGGGATACCAGCAGGGTCTGGAGACGCCTCTGCGTTGCGCACTGAGAGCCGTAATGACATGGCTGCGGACCACCCTCCTCCAGCTGCTTCTCTGTCACCTCTGAGAGTGCCCGCGGCCGCAGGTGCGGTGGCAGCCTTTGCAGCAGCCACCTGACATTACACCCAGACACTGGCAGCGCAGCCATGAGCACAAAGGTCTTCTCTAGGGCCCGAGCGGTCTCTGAGGGCACACAGTCATTGAAGCACAGTCTGTGGGATGGCTCCAGGCAGTCAGCAGTGCTCAGCAGGTACAGCTCAGCCACAGCAGAGCAATCGGGGGGGCTCCGGTTTCTCCCGCAGCAGCTGGAAGAAATGCCGTGTGGCCAGCAGGACTGTCTTCTCCTGGCTACTGGAAAGGGTTCCACTGCCATGGCTCTCCTGGTAGATTTGGGCCAGGACACGGCTGTAGTGAGTCAGTGTGGGGACCAGGACGACACCAAGGTGTTGCAGGAGATCTCCAAAGGCAGCCACGTGGGGGTGAGGCGTGAGGAGGTAGGGGTAAAAGTCAGCCTCGTCCGGGAGTGATGTCACCACCTGCCGTGGCCTGGCCATGTCCCATGACTTGGCCAGCACCACGGGCAGCTCAGAGAGGTGCTCTGCGTCCACCTCCTTCAGACGGGTCTGCAGGAAGCTGTACATGCTATGGAGCACCCTGGCCCGTGTGCTTACCTGCAGTTCTGTCGAGCAGGCTGCCCTGCACACATGCTCCAGGTTGGCCACCACCAGGGCAGTGGGTATCTCTGCAAAGACTTCCATGGCCTCCAGGGACCGCTCCCCAAGTTCAAGGGATTCTGGCAGGATGGTGGCTGATGTCCACAGGAGCTCAGCCACATTTTTGCAGTAGGAAACGCTGCCTTTCAGAGCCACGGCCTTAGTGCAGTCTGTAAAAGGAGGGTGGAGGTTCATCAAGTTTGGGGGGATATCCAGTGGAGGCAGGAATTGGATTGAGGCAATTTTCCTCAGGATTTTCCAACAGGATTGCAAGTTGCTTGAGCATCTCCTGCTGTCGCTCCAGCAGTTCTGCAGCATGGCATGTAGTCTGAGTGGCTTCACGCTCTATCTCCTCAGCCAGCGCCACAAAGTCCTCTACAGAGAGGCTGGTGCGGACACCTGCCTTAAGGAAGAAATCCACAATTACTATGCAGTTCGAAGGCAGCTTCTTAAAGAAAGATTTAGGCGCAAAGCGGTTTTGGAGCCGCATGTCATGGTAGAAGTAGGAGGCCAGGCGCAGTGTTCTGTGGGCATCTGGTATAAAGGCCGCCTTCCGAAATGCTGCCACAATGGCGTCCACGCTCTGAGTGGAACAGATGGGTCGCAGGACAAAGAACGAGCGTACAGCTTCCATGAGGTCTTGCTGTGTGAGCCGGGACAGCCGGGGAAGTACCACAGTCATGAAGAGCTCTTGGTCATCGGTGAACTCCCCCTTCAAACGCTTGGCCAGCCATTTGGGGTCCTGGCTTAGTGTGAGAAGCAGCATGCTTCTCCATGGAGGAGCTGCTCCAGTGCACGTGAATCCAGCTTTCCCTCCTGGACAAACCTTAGCAGGGCTGACACGTCCTGCTCCCCTAAATCCCCCCAGCAGAGATCAGCTCTTGTGTCTGCCAGATGGGCCACTACAGCCCTGGCATCTGTGACCTGCAGTGCCCTTGGCTTCAGGCAACAGTAGGCAAAACTCCAGGGCAGCAGGGACTGCTGGAGCACAGGGATGCCCAGTTTGTGCAGCACCTTTTCTACTTTAGAGTGACACTCAAAAAGAACCTTGGAGAGGGAGGATAGTGGCAGTAGGTGCTTTGAGTCTGTCTTACTCCCCTGAATAGGCAGCACTGCCGTATTCTGGAGATGATTCATGAACGACTTCATGTCCACATCTGAAGTCCTGGAGGGGACCATCCTGTCAAAGAAGGTCCACAGCCCCTCGAGCCACCTTTCTCCCTCTGTGGTCCACTCCAGCTGACCCAATACCTCCTGGATGAGTGGTGTGGCCTCTGGGAGGTCAAGCTCCTTCACAAAGCAAGGTGGCATCCATTCAGGAATACACTTCCCCAAACGCCTATCTCTTCCTGGGATGCTCCAGTGCACTGGTTTTGGCTGGGATAGAGTTAATTTTCTTCCCAGAAGTGTGTCCAGGGCTACATTCAGGATTTAGCATGAGAACAGTGTTGGTTGCACACTGATGTTTGAGTTGCAGCCCAGTCAAGGACTTTTCAGTGTCCCACGCTCTGCCAGCAAGGGGCAGCATGGCCAGGAGACCTGACCCCAACTGGCCAGAGGGATATTCTGGACCACAGAACCTCCTGCCCAGTACAGAAACTGGGAGGGGGTTGGCCAAAAGCCTCCCCCCCTCTGCCCCCCCGAAAGAAAACCCCCACAGCCCCCTTCCCGCAACCGGTTCGGGAAAAATTTCCTCAGAGAGAAGTGGAGAAAACCTGTTTATTTAACAGGCAAAGCACTGTCCCACGCAAAAAAATGAACAATACCAGATGACAAAACTCATTTGCTGCTCTGAAGAGATGACAAATTCAGAAAGTCTCTCCTGTGGCTGCTCGCTCTGTTATCAGTCCCTCCAGCACTGGGAAAGGCTGCTGCCCAGAGTAGGCCACAAAGTGCGAGCTCTCGGTGCTCCCCGGGTCCTGGTCCAGAGCAGGTTCGAATGGTTCCAGGAAAAGGGAAAGAAAGAAAGACAGTCCAGGGAAAACTTCACTGCCTCAGCTAGCTAAACTAACTAAAAAGCAAAGGGGCGCTCTGTTCTGCTCCATTTGTGCCCAGACAACACAGTCAAGCAGAATGTGGAGGAGTGCGATCTGGTAACAAACTCCGTGCTTCGTCTTCTCCCCTCCTTTGCTCTCAGAACCAGTCTTGAAGGCACTGAATACAATATCCAGCATAAACAGAACAGACGACTGGGGATACAAGCATCATAACATCACCCTAGGACAGAAAGAGAAACAGCACAATGGACTACTTAAGACGAGACAAGGGGTCTTGAGAGAGTTATCCCACCAATTGGCAAGAACAAGCAATAGATAAGCTCTCGTGGCAGGGGAGATGCCCTGCCACACCAGGGAACCCTGCTGCACCTTGCCCGGTTTCTTACGGGCAGAGCCCAGCGGATGCACGGCCTGGGCTCTGCTCCAGCTCTCAGGCAGCCCTGTTGTTAAGGAAACTTCCCTGTCTGAGCATCCCCGAGGCACTCTGGCATTCACACTCCCATCACCAGACTGTTCCTGCAGGGACCAAATCCCCTTTGCAGTGGGTGGCTCAGGTGAGCCAAAGGGTGCCCCCATTGACTCCCTGCACTCCCCCCACTCTCACACAGTCAGGCCAGGTTTCCCACAGCAGAGTCTCACGTGTCTCATTCCACAAAACAATTTATTTGCAGCACAGGAACACAGAAATAGCCCGAGCCGGTGCCTCCAGGGAGGGACCTCGAACCCCTGGGCTGTTACGCCTTCACGGTCAGAGCACATCAAAGTCTCAGCTCTTCCTCCCGAGGCTTGGCATCTGCCCTGTCTCTGAGCGGCCACTGTCTCTGGCTGTGCCACAGGTCCTTGGGCTCTTTGTCATGCCAAGGGTCAGCAGGTCACAGGCTCTTCCCTTGGGCTCCTGCCAGCCAGAGCTCAGCCTGGAGCTGGCACTGCAGCTGCACCCCGAGCTACCTGCACCAGGTGTATTCCTCAGCACCTGTGCTTTGCAGCTGCCGAGGAACTGCACACAGGACCGCCCACTCGGCCTCCGGGACCGCACGCTGGAGCTGCTGGAGCTGCCTGAGCACTGCCCCAGCTGCGGGTGTGCGTGAACGCGCTGCGGGGCTCACGGCCCTCGTGGCTGAGCAGTCCACGTGGCCCAGGGAAGCTGGGGCACAGCCAATGCTGCTCCTCCCCTGGCCAAGCTGGAGAAGAGCTGCAGCTGGAGCGTGTGCCAGGAACTGCTTTGGGAGCAGAGGAACAGTGTCCCTGGGCTGCGCCCCTCGCTGTTTCCCAAGAGCCCCGTGGTGATCAATCACTGCACCTCCAACAGATTGCTCTGCCTGTCTCTTGCCTTTGTGCAAAGAGCGAGGCTGGCAGGGCTCTGTAGGGTGAAAGCTGCCCCAAGGAACCAGACAGGCTGGAGGAATGGGCGCCAGAGACCTCGCCACATCCAGCCAAGAAGGGGTAGGAACAGAGAGTGTCACCAAACAGGAAAAAGGGAACTTATCCAATACCAATTTGATGTGAATAAGCAGACACTTCTTTATTCAGGTGCTGGGAACACAGGGATAACTCCTCTGGAAGTGTGTTCCACTTAACAAAGAAAACCCATCCATTTTATTTACTTTTTCTGCTGAATCATCATTATGTGCCTTCTTTTACATACTGCGCATACTATGCCCACTCTTAAATTTAACCTTTACATTGATTGGTTCTAAGAGTTAATAACTTCGTCAATATTCTAAACCAATCATTGTTCATCTCTCCTGAGGTCTACTGACTGGAATCCTTAATCTTAAAATCAAGATGGGAAGGATAGTGGGTTTCCAAGCAGTGTTACTGGTGAGCGTGACTGCAACAGAAGGGTCCAGTAACTTCCTGGGGAGGTTTCACCAGTTACATTCCAAACACAGCGCTCCTGACATTTCTATACCTTATACTTCACGACTGTCTACTTATAATCATAGTAACCCTTTTATATGATCTGATTATTTGATCAAAGCATTCATCACAAGAGCAGACAGGAACAGCAGAAGCCAGAGCAGGGGAGACTGGGAAGGTGGCAGAGAGGTGTCTGGGCTGAAGGGGATCCTGAGGAAAGGGGAGGAGAAGGCTTTCCCTCAGCCCGTGCTTCTCTTCTCTTTCTCAAAACATGACCAAGGAATCTCACGTTGCCAGGGATGGGCCAAATATCCAGTTTGCTGCAATTTCCCCAGCCGTTGCTGCTTGGCCATGACAGGGAAGAAGCCCTAAAAAGGGAAAGGAGGAAAAGCAGCCCCCAAACTGGGCATCTTTGGCGTGGCAATTCCTCCCATTCCTTCCTGTTGGTGAGGAAGCTTTGCCTGACAGAATGACACAACAGGGGAGGGGGGAAGGGGCCTGTGGACAGGAGCACCACAAGAGCTCTTGGAAGGAGCTGTGGAGCTCCATCTCACTGCTGGTGTCCTGCCAAAAGGCAGAGGCACTGCTGAGTGCACTGGGAATGACGGGGAGGAAAGCAGTGGGCTGATAGAGAGAGCTCAGCCGCTGAGCCTGGGGCATGCGGGTCTGCTCTAGGCCTAAGGACCCTCAAGAGCCTCAGCTCCTTCTCCTGCACCTGCTGTGCAGGAGGCTTCTTGAGCTACTGCCCAAGTGTCTGTGTCTTCACAGATTGGCCCCGGAACGCCACACCTGGGAGACTGAGCCACCGGGCTGATGGATTCTGACCTGCTGGACCTCCCACTCGGAGTCAAGATCTAGGTGAAGCCCAAGTCCAACTCTGTCTTCTGCAAGGGAAAGCTGGGGGAAAAGGTAAGGAAATAAAAGAGCGCAGAAAAGCTCTCCTCTTTCATGGGGTCCTCATCATGCACAGAAGTTCTTGTGGCCACCTCCTCTACAGCAGGAGCCGCAGCCCTACAGTCAGGCAGGGCTGGGCAGCAGAGGGAAGCTCCAGGCTGACACAGCCCTTGAGCCTGCCTAACCCGAGGAGACTGGTTTCATCCCCTCTCCACTGTCTGCATTTGAAGCACTGGGCCTGACCTTTTCAGCTGGAAGGTTCATTTGTGGGTGGGTCAGCAGTTCTTCCTGGTGGCCTAAGGTGTCTATTTGCTGCTGGGGTTTGTTTTCTCTCCCTCAGCCCATCCCATCACAGCCCAGCCTGGCCCAGCACGGCCCCGCAGTCTTTCTGTGAGGGTCTCTGTGTCTTCAGAAGGATGGTCTTCAAAGTGTTGGTCTTCAAAGTACCTTGCTCTTTCCACAGGTACCGCATGGCACCTCTTTACAGCTCTCCGGCCTCCTTCATACTCTGGGAAATGTCTCTTACAGCTTCACTGGCAATGTCCTTCTTTCAGTCTGGACGACCCCTACATGCACCACCTGAACCTGCAATACAACTGCCTGCATGACCCCCACCTTCAGGACTACCACAAGCGCAAGGACATCCTGCGGATGCTGAAGAAACAGGGCTGCAGCACCAGTGACAACAAGGTAGGTTTGGACATCAGGCTGATCAAGAACAGCCCTCTTCAAGCAGGGCTCCCACAGCCCCTGCTGCAGCCGCCTGCTGCTGCCAGAGGACAGAGACGTGCGCTGGTGTCTCTGGGAGCAGAAGCAGCGCCAACATCGCCCTGGCAAGCCCCAGTCCTGCCCTTCTCAGCCTGCCCCACGCTGCCTCTTCAGCCCTGGCTGGGGGGACATCAGTGGCCCCAACACCAGGGTATGGGGGGAGGGCTTGGGGGCAGCTCCTCTCCCACTGAGGTCAGGCTGTTTTGGGGAAGGCTGACAGCATGGCTTGACAGTTTCTGGGGGATTCTGTCCTCGTCCCTCCACAGGTGATTTGCACTGTGAAGGAGTTCAACGAGTGCAGGCAGTGCCTGACCAGGACCAAGCTGCAGTCGGAGCAGATCTTGGGGCGGCAAGAGGTAGGCAAAGCGTTGTGTTCAGGGCCATGGGACTGTGCAGGGCTGTGCTGCTGGGCTGGGTGCTGTGGTGTGGAAAGGACTCCACGGCTGGGAGCTGAGCCAGCGCAGGGCGCTGAGCTGGGCACGGGCAGCAGGGCCATGTGCAGGCACACCCCGTGCTGAGGGAAGCCCTTCTCTCCTGCCCTCGTGGCCTGGCTGAAGCAGAGTGCCGGCCTGGGCCCGCAGGAATCCTCAGCACGCAGGGGCTGAGTGCTTGTCCAGGCGCCATGACCCACAACCTGGTGTCACCTTTCTGGAAGGGCTTCTGCCACTTTTGGCCAAATTAAAGGATGGTCCCAAACTGTCAGGAACCACTGACACTTCCTGCAGGGCACAGCGGCAGCTGCAGCCTCAGAAACCTTCCTGCCCACCTCCACAGAAGAGCAAAGAGACCCCCCCTGAAATCAGGGAGATTCAGAAGAGTGAAAGCACCTTTAGACAAGGGCCAAACCCACTCCACAGCTGAGCTGGCTCAGAAAGATGCCAGCAGAGCCGCTGGCTCCCAGAGGAAGCCGGACAACACTGCCGATGGCCTCTTTAAAGCTGTCTTTGAGCAGCTGACCACAGCAGAAGGCCAGAAGCTCCAAGAGCTGGTTGAGACCATTGTGTACAAAGTGTTTGCGAGGCAGAAGGTTCCTTGGGACCAGCGTGTCAGTGTCTTAAGAAACACTGCTCAGGGGATCAGAGGAAGAGTTTTTGGCAGCTCTGTGAGAACAGAGCCTGCAGAGCCACCACTAGACCGCCAACAGGAAATAGAACTGGTGGCCAAGGAGCTTCCAGCGATGGTGTTGGAGATCTTGGGGGACCATCTGGAGTCCAAAGCTTCTGAGTCAGGGAGGGCAGCCAGGCAGAAGGAGCAGCTTGTTGATGGAGGAGCCACCCAAGCAGACACACCCAAGGAAGCTGAAACAGACAGAGGACGTTTACACGCTTGCCTTGACTATCTCACCATCCAAGTTGTCAAGAATATTCCCTGCCTCTAGAAATCCATGGTAGCTTCTCAGTTTGGAGGAGACTCCAGCTGTGACTACACCAAAATCCTGAAGCTTCCCAAGGGTAAGGTCTCCAGAGGACAGATGCCACCAGGATTCCCTGGAGCATCTGAAAAACAGAGCCAGGAAGAAAGCACGGGAGTAAAGCTGCCTGCCTTAGGAACACAGCTCCATGCAAAAGGGACAGGCTATGCCAAAACCATGGAGCCCGAGTATCCAGCAATGGTGAAGGGGAACTTGGTGAGAGAAAGGAATCCAGCAATCTCAGGCAACACTTGGGGCATAAGGACCATGGCAAATTGGATCGTTCAGTCTGTATTAGGGTGGGTTGTTCGGCATAGGCCTGCACCAACCTGCAGGCAGAATTTCCAATGGCCTGTCCCAAACCCAGCCACGTGCCAAGGCAGAGAGGAGAGCTGTGCTGCTGAGGACACTCTCCCCTCCTTGGACCCACAGTTTTCCCCACAGCCCATCCCTCCGGAGGGTCCAACGCCCCCTGCCCAGGACAGAGCACGGCACAGATCAGTGCACTCAAAGCTCGTCTGAGGCGAGCAAGGCGTGTGGCAGGAGAGCTGAAGGGCCTCTCGACAGCAAACTTCACACCCTTGTTCCATCAATAAAGAGTTTATCCATAAGGCCTTGCTTGTGCTTCCTCCAAACCAGGCCAAACTGCATCCACGCATTTTCCCTGTTCCCCCATCTCTCCCCCGCAGTCTGCTCCCACAACCTGCCCAGAAGCCCCCAGGATCTCCCAGGACCTCCCCAGAGCCACCCAGGACCCGACCATCTCCCCTCCTATATCTCCCACCCAGGACTCTGTACTACCCATCTGCCTCCCATATATCTCTTCCCAGCCTATCCAGGACTGCCTGAATCCCCTCAAGGAGTCCTCAGCTCCCTGTGCCTCTCATATCTCTCCTATGTCTCCCTTCCATGAGGCCCCCAGGACCCTGTACCCCCTGTATCCCCCCCCATTTCTCCAGCCATATCCCCACTCGGGACCCCATAGCTTCCTGTATTCCCTCATATTCCCCCCATATCTCCCCCTGTTTCCCCTACCAGACCCCTGAAGGACCCTCTCAGCCCCCTCCAGATAGCCAGAGATCCCCCGAGCCCTGCCCTAGGACTGCCCCAGGATGGCTTGTACCTGATGGTGGAGAGCCAGTGTCCCCCATATCTTCCCCCACAGAGCCCCCAGGATCCTCCCCAGATCCCCCCCGGCAGTGGAGTGCCACCCACCGAGGATGAGGGTGTGGGAGGGGGGTGGAAGACCATGGAGTAGCTGGTGGTGGGCAGGTGGAGGGCTTCCCCCTCCCCCAAGCCCCAACCACTCCCAAGGGCCCCCCCTCACAGCGGGAACTGGAACAGCTCTGAGGAGAAAACATCCTCAGATGTGCAGCCTGGGGAGGGGACCCCAAAATCAGGAAGGGACCCTGGACCCTAAGAAGTTGGGACCCCTAAAGCCCCCACCCAGATGAGAGGAGAAAATGGCCTGAGCTGTGTGGTCCCCGCCCAAAAATCAGGAGGGGCCCCAAAATCAGCCTCCCCAGCCCCCTCCACACCTCCGAAGATATAGAGCAAGTCGCCCACCAGCCACCCCAGCCCTCCCATATCTCCCCTATTCCAAATGTCCTCCAGCCCCCCCAGATCCCCTGAAGCTCTCCCAGCCCATTTAGCCCTGCCCAAAGTTCCCCAGAGCTCCCCTCAGACTCCCTGAAGCTCCTCCCCATCTCCAAACAAGGAGACCCAGTTGTCTCCCAGCCCTTCAAAAGCCCCCAACCACCCGTCCCCAAATTCCTCCAGCACCTCCAACCCCTCCAGCCCCGCCTCCATCCTGTAGAACCCCAAAACCTTCCCTAAACCCCCCTAGAACGCCCCTCAGGGCTCCTCCTGACCTCCAGTCATGTAGAGCTGCCAACCCCAGCCCCCCAGACGCCACCACCTTGCCCCCATTCTGAATTTTCCCTGACTCCCCCAAACTCCCCAGGCCCCCTTGTCTTGTAGCTGCCCCAAATCCCCCTAGGATTCACCCAGGACCCCCGAGCCCCCTCCCCACCTCCAAACACATAGAGCCATTCATCCACCAGTGCAGCAAGGGTTGGGGGGTCTCTGGGGAGGTTTTGGGGGTCTGGAGAAGGTGACATCACCTTCATCACCTTTATACAGTTACATCACCGAGATACATGCATATTCGTGTGTTTTGTACATTAGTCAAACATTCTTTTGAACTTTCTGAGGTTTCGGGAACTCCTTTGTTTGATTTCTTCACACTCCGGCTTGTCTGCATAACATCCTGGGTATCAGGTCAATATATTTTATTTCTTCTTGTGTCTCCATCCTGCTGTTTTACATCCTCTGTTAAGGATTTAGTGTGTCCTCCTTAAATGGAACATGGCATTCTCTAATTGTCCTCCGGTGCTCTGGTTTGTGTGACGGTTATCTTATCACTTGGACGGGTCGGTCAGTGGACGGCCTTACATTGTTCTTCTTAGTTACACAAAAGCCTTTTCTATTCTACAATACGTTCATCACACTCTTATTTCCATAACTGCTACACAGATATTATATTCATTACACTATTTCTATGAGCAATACAGTGCACACTTAAGCTGATAGATTCTATTATATTCACAAGCAGCTAAAAAGAGTTACAGTTGGTACTATTTCTAAATACTTATAATCACTGACCACATGCAAAAGCTAATACGTAAAGGTGAAAGCCAATATTATGTAGTCATTTTACACAGACTTTTGCTGCAATTTTGTTCAGGTTTAATAAACCTTTGGAATTTTAAAAGTGAGCATAATTTCTCACAAAGTTAATATTCAAAACCCTATTAAGTCTTTATTCTTCTTCCCTGAGAAGAAGTCCATGGCAATTAGTAAAGCTTTCTAAAATAAATTAATGGATTCAGCTGATTGCAATGATCATGGCTTGTGTGTCTTACAGAGGGCACATACTAAGGGGGACACGGATAGGCGGATCAGGAAGTCCCGAGTACCTCCCAAGTAGCTCAGCCAAAGGGGAAAGGGACTGAGGAGAAAATGCAGCCGGGAAAGGAGAAAAGAAGGCTGCTTGCTCCAGCTAATTGAGAGAGACCCTGATGGACTCCCTCCCTTTGTTCCAGCCAAGGGACTTTTACAGGACTCCTCTGTCTCCTTTCTGGACACGACCCTCGAGCCACGTGAATTTGACGCTCTGGGCGGTGGGGGGTGCTGGAACTCCACTACCTGGGCAGGGGGGAGAATAAACCAGCATAAACCAGTCCAGACTGGGGCAGCTGGGCAAAGTTCAGAGTCACAAGGGGCCACTGGCAGCGAGGCAGGGGAGCGGCGGCAGTGATGGGCAAGGGGAGGGCGGGGAGGAGTTCCGGCCTCAGCCCGACCCCCCTCAGTGAGTGACAACGGGGAAAAGTGCCCTCAGGGATTGGCTGGGAGGGTACGCAAAATGACCCCAAAAAGCCTCAAAACCTCCTCGAAATTTACACAAAACTGACCAAAATGGAATAAATTTGAATAAGTAGGAAATATTTAAGGCTATATTTTAGTTCCATTTAGACAATGGAGTGTGGGAAAGGCAGACTGTGCACTGAAACATGGCAAGACCAAGAAAAACCCCGAAGGCCCTTCAAGAATCCCTGAAAATTAAGTAAAATTGAGTAGAGGCATAATAAATATCAATAAATATAAATCGGTTAAAGCCATAATTAACATATCAGTATAAAAGGGGGACGTGTAATATGGGGCTTGGGGTGCTCAAATGCCTCAAGAAAGTACCAGGAAACCCCAAGCACCACATTCCCCTCATGCTTGGGCTGGCTGTTGAGCAGCTCAAGTAGAAGAGTCCTCCAGGAACTGAAGGGAGCAGCAGCCCTCGTGCTGAGGCACAGCCTGTGGAAAAAGGGCTCGGTGGCCCAAATGTGTGCTTTGGAAATCAGAGTTGGGTTCCTAAATCCCCTCGGAACTCTCTCTAACAGACCTGTGGTGGCTGAGGGATGTCCGTGGGAAGGCTTTGCCAGCCTTGAACTGGACCTGTTGATCATCTGAGCTCTGCTCTGTGTGGGAGCCTGTTCCCTTCCCCTTGCCCCAGGGCAGAGAGTTGGTGAGGGCTGGAGTTGGAGGCTGTGTCTGCCCCGAGAGCCGGTACCGTGGGGCTGCAGGTGCTCCTGCCAGCGTGGGCTTGTCTGAGCCGGGCCTTGTGCCTCTTTCAGGTGTCCCTGCTGCAGTCACAGCTGGCCCAAGACCGACAGGACCACCGGCAGAACTACACTGAGAGCTGTGCAAGGACCAGGCAGGAGCTGTCAGACCTTCAGCAGGAGCTGTCCTGCTCCTTTGCAGCTCTGCTCAAGGAGCCCAAAGCTGCTCTTGTGGAAGCAGACACTTGAAGCTGCATCGGTCTCTGAACCTTAACTTGGCAGTGACATCCAGGGGCTGTCCGTCTCTGGAGAGACAGGCCCTGCAGAAGGCAGGTGCAGCTCTTCTCTTCCACGCAGGATTTGTGCCCTGCTCAGAAGCCAATTCCTGTCAACTGGGGCACAAAATTCCTCCCTAGGTCACAGACGAACGCTATCGAAGATGAGGGCAAAAAATACCTGCCAAAGCTTTTACAAGCAGGCTCATTTAGTTCTTGAAGGTCTGTTCCTAGAGAGGAATCTCTGATGTAAGCAGCAAGACTTTTCTTCTGCCTAGAAAACCTAGTGATATATTGCCAAACAGAGAGCAGAGAAAAAAAATGCACTTGTGGTTGTCTCAGCATTCTTAATCACTTTTATGAGCCTTAAACACTGCAGCTCTTGGCATTTCTCTGTAGGAATTTGAAAAGCCCCTGAAACACCATTCTTCCTCCTCATGCGGCTGTTCTAAAGGCAAAGCTTTACTTTCATGAATATTTGTCAGCAGCAAGAACCTTTGCAGGCTTTTTCTTCCATCTCTCCTTTGTCAGGAAAGACAGAAGAATTCCTGTAACTCAGGAACCAAGCGCATCCCTAAAGAGCCTGCAGGTCTTGAGAACGCTGAGCC
Source organism: Anomalospiza imberbis (assembly GCF_031753505.1). Lineage (NCBI taxonomy): Eukaryota > Metazoa > Chordata > Aves > Passeriformes > Viduidae > Anomalospiza > Anomalospiza imberbis. The sequence continues at coordinate 513,042 of NC_089697.1, read as the reverse complement.
TTAAAACTGACACTGTCTGCACCAGCAACTTTGAACTCATGTTATGAGCCAGGTCCCTGCCCAGCTGCCCAACAGGGCTCTGGGGACACGGGGGAGGCAGGGCCCGTGCCAGTGGTATAAATAAATTTGTTTTAATAGGCCGGCTTAATAATAGTTCATCGTTTTAATGAGTTGTAATGAATTGCTAATTAATATAATTAATTGTTGGAATTGATGTAGTAAGTTACAAAGTTAAAGGTATTGTCGGTCAAGTGTGTGTGCATAGCTGTCAATCACGGAAAAGAGGGGTCGGAAAAGGTGTCAAGGCAAGAATCTTCTAGACGGGTTACATCATGGAGCGATGTCAGCAACTCAACCTATGACTGGGGGACTAACCAGCCAATAGTGCCTCAGAATTCCAGGATGATTGGCCAGGAATGCGCTGTCTTATGGAGCAACCAGCTACCAGGAGGTGGACCAATCAACAAGTGGATCAAAAGTGCACCAGTCTCGCACCTTTCAGAGACTTTAAAAACCCCTGGGTGCCGAGCACCCGGGTCTTTCTGCAGAATCAGTATCCACAGAAACTCCCTGTGTAGCACAGAGTTACTTGGATCTCTGACTTGCCCCTGAGGCCCTGGGCTTATCCTGGGGCCTCGTCTTCAGTTGTCTTTGTTTTTAATAAACAGGCCCAGGCCTTTTAAAATGTCTTGGCTCCAGTTCGCCTGCTTTTAACACCAGGACCGGCAGGAAGCTGGGATGGGGGGAGAGCCAGGGAGGGCCTCTCCAAGAGCCCCTGGAATGCTGGGCTATGGACCCTGGTAACCATCGCAAAAGCTGTGGAAAGTTGGGAGTTGGAGCCTGACAACTGTCACAAAGGCCATGGAATGTTGGGAGTTGGAGCCTGACAACTGTCACAAAGGCCATGGAATGTTGGGAGTTGGAGCCTGAGAACTGTCACAAAGGCCATGGAATGTTGGGAGTTGGAGCCTGACAACTGTCACAAAGGCCATGGAATGTTGGGGGTTGGAGCCCGAGAACTGTCACAAAGGCCATGGAATGTTGGGGCTTAGACCCTGGCGACAACCAACAGCTCCTGGCTATTGGGGTTTGGACCCTGGAGCTGTCAACAGCTCATGAGCTCTGGGGCTTGGACTTTGCAAAGGCCAAGGGCACGTGGATTGTGTGCTATTGACCCTGCAAAGGCCAAGAACCTTTGGATATTGGGGTTTAGACCCTGCAAAGGCCAAGGGCCTTTGGATATTGGGGTTTAGACCCTGCTAAGGCCAAGGGCCTTTGGATATTGGGGTTTAGACCCTGCTAGGGCCAAGGGCCTTTGGGCATTGCTGTTTACTCTCTGCTCGTGCCAAGGGGAGGATGGAGACCCGGCGGGTGAGTGAGAAAGCCACTGCTCTCCTTGTGCCAAGCCCAGCAGGGACCTGGGAGGGCCTGGGCTGGGCCTCGGGGAACAGTTCCCTTTGGCAATAGCAAGGGATTAACAGTTGGCTGTTCCGGAGCTGGCAGCAGCTTTGGTGCTCGCTGTGGGGACAGGTGTGGGAGGGAATGGGTGGCTCCTGGCCATCCCAGAGCACAGCCACATCTCCTCCTCCATCCTTGTCCCACTGGAGGCTGTGGGCACAAACAAGGGAGCAGCTTTTCATTGCCTTCCCCTCACCCAAATTACAGCACAGCCTCAGTGCTTCCCAGAGTCCAGAATGAGTTTCTCCCAGACATCTCTGAAATGATCCCTAGTGGCCCAGAGGAGGTCACAAGCATGATAGGAAGATGCTCCAAGGGCTGGAGCACCAGTGGCAAGGGAAAAGGATGCAAGAGTTGGGGTTGTCCAGCCTGGAGAAGGTTCCAGGGTGACCTTAGAGCCCCTTCCAATGCATGAAAGGGCTGCATGAGAGCTGGAGATGGACTTAAGCCAGAGGCCTGCAGGGACAGGACAAATGACAAAAGCTTCCCACCAAGACAGGGCAGGGATGGATGGGATATTGGGAGGGAGTTCTGCCCTCTGAGGGTGCTGAGGCCCTGGCACCCAGGCTTGAGGTTTCCCAGAGAAGCTGTGGCTGCCCCTGGATCCCTGGGAGTGTTCAAGGCCAGACTGGCTGGGGCTCTGGGCAACTCCCCTTCTGGTGCTCTTAGAAGTGATGAAACACCTTCCAGCATGTTCATTTCTGCTGCTGTCAAACTACTGGGCTGAAAATATTCCCAAGGAGGGGAGGAAGAGCTCAGCTGGAATTGCTGTGCTCTGGGACAGGCTGGGAGGCACTCAGAGGCGACTGCCTCAGGGGCAGCCATGCAGTCTGAGTGTGCTCTTCCCCGTGCTCTTGCAGGGAGCTCGAGGGCTTTCTCAGCAGGGACGTTCCTCCGGAGCCCCTGAGGTGAGTAAAGTGTGCTGAGCTGGCTGGCATTTTGAAACTGGTTCTCCATGAATGGATGCTGGTTCTTGTGGGATCAGAAAAGAGGTATCTCAGTGCTGCTTTGGAATGGGAACAGAACACCTGACTAACAGCTGGATGTGGGCTTTCAGGCGCTGGTAGGCGACAGTGACAGCATGGCCAATTCCATCATCTGCACCGACAATCCTGGGAACATCCTCTCGACTCTGACATCCACTGATGAACAGCATCCTTTTGAATTGGTTCGGGAAGCTACAGAGAACTGGGGGCGCATGCAGCGGCATTTTGATCAAATGGAGGAGAGAACTCAGAGGATCAGAAGCCGCTGCCAGCTGATAGACTCTCTGCTAGAAGAAATCAGTAGGTGAGTCTTTCCTCCTCCTCCTCCTCCTCCTCCTGCATTCCAGAAACAATCTGCTTCCAGGCCGGGGAGTTCAGAGGAGTCCCTGGTGAAGAAGTCACCTGCCTACCATGTGTAGTCCTCAGTGTGGCCCTCGAGCATCGTCCTGTCTGGTTTTTCCATGCTCTTCTGTGACTCCCAAGGCTGTCTGGGAGCTGCAGAGCCATGTTGGAATAGGAGACTCCTTCTCGCCGTGCTGCTTCCCTGAATTCTGTTCTTTAAGTGCCCCTGCCCAGCCATAGCTTCTCACTGAAAGAAGGCAGCCTCTGGAGGATTTTCCTGGGAGGGAAAGAGCAAGGTCTTCCTTAGCCCACTGCCCCCAGCTCCATCCTGGAGAGCTGAAAATGGCATTGCTGACTCTTCAGGCCTCTTGATTCTTCTGACTGAGCCTTGTCTCTGCAGTGACTGTGCAAACCTTGAGAAGTCCAGGGAAATGCTGCTGCAATGCACTGGAATCCCGGAGACAGGAGCCTTGTGTCTGCATCTGAAGAACACCAAGCAGCGGAAGGAAGCATCAGCCCAGGCCGAACAGGCAGAGCAGCAGGACAGGATGGAGGTTGGTTTTGGAAATGAGACTGGTTTTCCCTTGAAAACTCGTCTTGCCCCTTCTTCTACACTGGAGGACTTGGCTGCACTCGAGGGAGAAGACCCATTGTTGCAGAGCGAGCTGGAAGTCAAGAGGCAGTCATTGGAGGAATTGCAGCTTCAGAGGGATCTGCTGCAGCAGGAGAGGGATGATGTTAGCACGGCTCTGAACACCTTATTGCTCGGCAGCACCTGTGGGAGGGGGAGTTGTGGCAGCCAGATCAGCCCAGATGCTGTTGCTGGCAGGAGAAGATGGGCACACTGCTGTGCACACCTGGCTCAAGACGGCACATGCGTTTATGAGCCAGGGATATGCGTGTTCATCAGCAAAGTGTTGCATGCTTCTGCAAAATGTGTTGCTTTGGGCAGCCACAGAGCCTCTAAAACGGGGATCGGAGCTGGGGAAGGGTCTGGAGCACAGGTGTGACCAGGAGCAGCTGAGGGAGCTGGGGGGGCTCAGCCTGGAGAAAAGGAGGCTCAGGGGGCACCTTCTTGCCTTCTACAGCTCTCTGTGACAGGAAGCTGCAGCCAGGTGAGGGTCAGGCTCTGCTCCCAGGGAACAAGGGACAGGACAAGAGGAAACAGCCCCAAGCTGTGCCAGAGGAGGTTTAGATTGGGTGTTACAGGATAGCTGCAAGAGAAGGCTTTGTTTCTGATGGTCTCTGTCAGACAGTCTCAGTTCTGGGGAATGTGATAGGTTGGGCAAATGCACAGCAGACGTTCTGATTTGGCCACATCAGGCAGGCGTCCACAAGTCACAAAATGTCTGCTCAGCACAAGAGCCATTTCCCGGCGAGGCATCCTCTCCTTGCAGAGAGCTGCGTAGAATATGTGAGGAGGAGAAACTTAGACGAGAGTTTTGTTGTGGCAGGGGGAAATCCTGTATATTTCCCCTTGATTCAGCAAGCAAATTTGTTTTCACAAATCTTCCTGAAAATGTCCAGCAATGAAATATATCCAGATAATAATTGTGTTTCCCAAGTGGCAGTTGCAGAAGATGCAGTATTTTTGGGTGACAACACGGAGTTTGGAGTGGGGATGTTTGTTGGGAAGGAGCTGTCTGGTCCCAGGCAAGCCAGCAGGGCCTGACACAGCACTTCCAAGGTAACAGTGCCAGAGGCTTTTGGCAGCCCCGGCTATCAGAGCTGCATAGGGCAGATGCTGTGAAACTTTGAGCCCAGAGCACAGGTGCTCCTTGTCCTCTGGCTGCCTGTGAGGTGCCACTGGCTGGCTCTGCACAGGGCTCCCGAGGAAGGGCTCGAGCTGTACCTTGTCCCACTTCCAGGTTTCCCAGGAGCAAGATTCATCGAGCTGCTCTCTGGAGCAGCTGGGCCCGGAATCCTCTGGCCAAGGGCACGCACTGGCCCAGGTGTGCCGAGAGCAGGAGCTGCTGGGCCAGAAGGCTGACCTTGAGGGCCGACTGGCAGCCATGGAGTGGCTCCAACAAGACCTTTCCAGGCAGCTGGAGGAGACCAGGTAAAGGCAGGGAGCAGAACCTTTTCAGATCTATTTACATTCCATGGACAGAATATGGAAGAGTCCCAAGAACAAAAATATGCCACAATGTGAAGGTTCTTTTTCTGACACCTAAAGCCAGCAAAGCTCTCGTGAGCCTTGGGCTCCTGTTTGTGCTGCCGAGCACACTCCTGTGGGAAGTCCAAAGCAATCCACCCAGCCCTGAACTGAGTAGTAGGTAAACCATGCAGATGCTGAGTGAAACCTCAGGTTTCTCTTGGCTTTGGTTTCTTCTTCTGGGCATTGAACGTCCCTCATTCCTTACCAAGTAGCTTGACATGATCCTGATCTTCAGAACTGAAGCTTCGTCTTCAGCATTCCAGGCTCCGACCTTGGCACGTTGGGGGTAGCACACTGCCATTCAGGGGGAAGCCAGAGGCTCCTGCTGAAAATCTTGAGGGCTTTCTGCTTCCAAGCACACTCTTGAGAAGTGTGGGACAGGCCCTAGAGCTGGCTGGAGAGCAGCAGGGAAAGCTCTTTGGAATTCTCAACAGCCTCTGGGGATTCTTGCTGATTGTTGATGGGCACCCAGCTGCCAAACCTGCCAACCTCCCTTTGGATGGTCCCTCTCACTCTGTAAAGAAGGACAAGTGCCTCGGGCTACTGCCTGCTTGCCCCGCAACACTAAAATAAAGGTGGCAAGTCTACTCCATGACCTTGCAAGAGTTTAAACTGCAGTCCCTGCATTCAGGTAGTTGTTGTTCAGACAAAAGGGTGTCCTGATTTTTTACAAGTGCTGCTATGAGATGACCATGAGATTTTACTGTGTCACGCAAAGTAGTTCTGAAGCCACATAAATACAGGGTGTCTGGAAGATGATGGACCTTTATGTCCATTATCAAGAGCATTAAAAAGTCAGCAGTCAGCAAGGACAAGAGTCTGTTGTGTCCCCCTGCAGAGAAGCTTGGAAGTGCTGATGAGAGAAGGGCTGTGAGCAGAGGCTGGGCTTTTGCTCGTCGCCCCAGCCTGTTTGGACACAGCTAGCCAGTGTCATAGGTCAGGATCAGCAACTGAAGGTTTGGCTGTTGAGGCCAAGTTGGGCTGGGCTGTCTGTGCTATGCCAGGCCATAGGGAAGGCCTGGGCAGTCCCTCAGAGGGCCCTGCTCTGCTGTTGAGATGGCACAAATGTGCCTTGCCTGGGCGAATTTCCACGTGGCCCATTTCCCATACTCAGGTGTGGGGATCTTGAGCCACGTCGTCCTGGAATACCCGGCTGTGGGTGTCTGGAGCAAGCAACTCATGTCTCTCCGTATGTGCAACTCATAGGTCAGCAAAGGAGAGCCTGGAATCCAGGCTGATTGCTGCTCAGCAGCAGATATCTCAGCTGGAGACCACCAGGAACCATCTGGAGGCTCAAGTGCTCACAGTCACACAGGCCAAGGAGGTGATAGAAGGTGAGAACCTCGTGTGCTTTGTTTGTGGTGCTGCCCCTGCCTAGAGAACTAAGCACCCTGTAAAGCTGCCTCTGTCCACAGAGCTTCTGAGAAGTGGTGGGGCTGGTGGCACTGAAAGGGCCTGAGGTCAGTAAAGTCAGTAAAGACTCTGACTCTTGCTGTTGGTCGTGTTTGTAGGAGAAGTGAAGTGCCTGCAAGATGAGCTGGAAGCAGAGAGATCTCTCAGGAGGCAGGAACGGGAAGACACAGCTCAACAGCTCCTGCAGGCAGAGCAGCAGCATCACAAAGGCCTCAGGCTTCAGGGAACTGCTCAGCAACTGGAAATAAAGAAGCTCCTGCAAGACCTGGTAGGGGACAGTACACTTCTGGAGTGTCCAAGCCAGCCCTGTGGGTTGGTTTAGCACAAGCAGAGCCTGAGGGTGTGAAAGGGCAGCAATCCTCTGCCAAGGCCTCCCGCTGCTGGACCGGGCAGCAGAGGCAGCAGCTTGGACTTGGAGGTGCCTGAGAGCCCCCAGGATGGTGCTGGGACAGTAAATGCAGCCACAGCTTCAGTGAGGGCGTAAGAGGAGTTCCAGAGCAGGTTGGGCAGTGCCCACCCAAAGCGTGGCAGCCCAGGGCAGGATTGTCCCTGAGTCCCACCTGGCACGGAGCAGATGCCAGCGTGGAGCACTTGCCGGCATGGAGCAGATGCCAACAGTGCTGCTGGCTGCAGGCGTGGGAACTCGGTTCCTTTCTTGCTGTGCTTCCATGGTGGACAGAGGGATTAGCTTTGGGCTGGAAGCAAAGGGAACAGGCCCCTTGTCCCTGGTCCTTCAGTCCTTGTGACTGGGGTGTCAGGGAAGGGAAGGTGACACCTCCTTTTCTGAGCACTTGGACTCAACGCTTGGGAAGGTCTTTGCCAACAGAAGAGATTCCACGAGTCTGTGATTCTTGCACCTGCTGAGCCTCCTTTTGAATTCCATGACAGGACACGGTTTCTGGAGTGCTGTTGCCTTTTCCGGTTGGGGGTTGTGGGAGGGATGAAGCTTCACCTTTTTCAGCAGGGAGCTTGCCTGGGACTTCATCTTGCAAATTTCTCCTCCCCTCCTCAGGCAAGTGAGCGCGAAAGGCACCGTGCAGAGATGCAGGAGACGCTGGAGCAATGGGAAAAAGAGAAGGCAGAGAGAGAGCAGGAGCACAAGAAGGTGCTGTTTGAGATGAGGCAGAAAGATGCCACCCTGCTGGCCCAACAAGAAGAACTAAGGAGATTTGAAAATGCCAAGCGACAGGTAATGACTGAGAGAGGAGAACTGGTGTGATTTTTTGCAAGGCTGGAGCTGTGGGAGATGGCAGGACATGGGGCTGTGTGGAGCATGCCCTCCGTGTCTTCTACATTGAACTGGGGGAGGTGAAAGCTGAACGGGGCTGTCTTTGGGACCAGCAATGAGCCCTCTCATAGGAAGCCAGGCAGAAACATCAGCTATCAGCTGAGATCTTTGTGCTGCTCTTGTGCTCTGTTGTTCTAAGATGTACCTCAGGGTACCTTCGCTGTTCTCTTTCCGCTCCCCTTTTGGTGTGTACTGGTAGGTGTTCACAGCCAAAGTGAGTTTGTAGCTCTTTTCTTATGTGGAAACGGGGGGTGAGGGGGGTGCAGCAGCAACATTGACAAGAGAAAAATCTTTTTAAAGACTTGCCTGGAGTATTTCTGAACAGTAACCCAGAGATGTCTTCTGGGCTGTGTTTTAAGTCACTTCCTGGGAAGCTGTGTTGGCCCCGGGGCAGGCAGTGGCCCAGGGGAGCAGCAGCCGAGTGCTGTGAGAGCACGCGAGCCCATCAGTCTTTGCCTCTGCCACATGGATGCTGCAGGAGAAGTGTGAAGCCCTCTGCTCTTTCCTTCGGTGCAGGTGCTGCTGGAAGAGCAGAAGGAGAAGAGTGCTTTATCAGAGGCACTGCTCCAGACTCAGGGAGAGCTCAGCCGAGCCCACCAGCAGGTCCAGCAGCTCAGGCAGGAGGTGAAAGAGCTGCAAGAGAAGGGGCAGGTAAGTGTGAGTAGGCAGGCAACAGAGGGCAGGGCAGGGACAAGGGCACAAAAGGCAGCTCCTGGGACTGAGGAGGCAAGGGCTGCTTCAGGCCCTGGGAGCACAGAGCCTAGTAAGCTCCAGAGCTCAGCCCCAGGAAGGAAGGCTTGCAGTGGAAGCAGAGCTGGCTAGAGAAGCCAAAAGAAGCAGCTGAAGGAATGGGATTTTGAGGCAGCACGTGGAACAAGCTGAGCCTGAGGGCAGGTCCCAGGAAGTTGCTCTGCATTTTGTTGCCAGACCATCAAGGCAAATCTGCAAGCTGAGCTGCAGGAAGCTCGCAGTGAAGTCCAGGCAGTGCAGAGGAGGCACAAGGAAGAGCTACACGGCCTCAAAGAGGAAATGAATCTGCTCCTTGAGCAGAGGGAGGCTCTACAAAAGCAGGTGAGTGAAACAGCACTGGCATGGCAGCCATGCAGCGAGGGGTCTGTGGCCTTCTTGCTTTTCCATGGCAGAGCAGCAGCTGGTGGGGTGATCCCTGGGGCTGTCTCGGGCTCTGGGGGCTCCATGGCAGCTGCTCTGTAGGACACACAGTGCTCTGCTGAATCTCAGCTGCTGCTCTGGACAGCTGGGCTAGTCCTCTGGGCTGTTGGCCAGCAACCATCAGCATGGATTCCTGCTGGCCTCTCCTTGCCAGCCTTGGTTTGGGAGGTGCTTTTTCAGGTGCCCTTGGTGGTGGGCCTCTTAGAGACTGAAACAAGTTGTCCATATCCAGTGTGAATCTGGTGCTCTCAGGACAGGGAGAAATGGAAAGTCGTCCTTTGCCTTTCCTCTCAGCCTGTGCTGTGGCTGACAGTGACAAGCTGTGGCTGCAGCCCCTGACTGCTTTGTTCCCTTTGACTGGAGGTGGGAGAGTTGACATCTCAGCTGGCAGCCTCCCGAGAGTCCCGGGAAACGACTGTCCAGAGAGCCCAGCAAGAGGTGAGGGAGGCCCAGGAAGAGTCCAGGCAGAAGCTGTCGGAGGTTGAACACGTCCAGAAGATCCTGGAGGAGGCAGAAAATCTGAACAAGGAGCTGCAAGTGCATGTGGAGTCCTTGAAGAGGGAAAGGAATCGCTGGGAAGAAGTGGCTCAGCAAAATTCAGAATTGCAGGCTTCGGTGGATGTCCTAGAGAGTGAAAAAGCCAGGTAAATGAAAGCCTGTGGGACTCTGCATTGTGGTGAATGGATTCCCTCTTTGCCCTCTTTGCACCTGCCAGGGGCTCTGGCAGCATTTCCTAAGTGGCAGATTCTGAACTCTCCGTGCAGACACTTCTCCTTGTCTGGATGTTGTCTTTCATTTTCTTTACTTTTAAGACTTCAAACAGAGTTTTTCTGCAGAGAAAGGATTTGGGGGTAGCTCTTTCCCTCTAGGGGGTATTGTGTTTTTAGGTGGGTGTGTTGACACTGCCCGAGCTGCATTGTAAGGAGCTGGATACATCCATCAGCTCCACCTTGGGTCCTGTAACTTGAAGCCTCTGGGATGTGGATCAGCCTGGCCTCTGATGCTTTTTCTGGGCAGAACCATCTGAAGGCCCTGATTGCTGATCTAGGCCAGATTGCCCTCGGAGGCAGCCCAGCAACAAGAGCGGCTCTGTTGCATGGTTCCTCATAAAATGGGCCCCGGTGCCTGGAGGGCGTCTTCATTGCAAGACTTTGTTAGGTTTGTATTCACATTCCCACCTCAAAAAGAAGGTAGGGCAAGTAGGCAGGAACTCCCTGTTCTTTCAGGGCCAAAAGCAGAGTAGGCACATGCTGGGCTTTGACTGCAGGGAGAACAAACAGCCAAGTTGTTTAGACAGACCTCATCAGACAGAGGAGTTTTTCCCTGAGGTGCTGCAAGTCCTGAGAGTTTATAAAATCTGATACCGTGTAGCAATGAGTTGCTTGCTTCCCTTCTAGGCTGATAGTGTCTCTGGAGGAGAAGAACCAGCGCCTCAGAACTCTGGAAAAACAGAACCTGCTGCTGAACAATCGCGTATCTCGGTTATTTTCTGCTCTTAAGCAGGCAGAGCAGCTCTGTTCTGAGCATAGAAGACAAAGGCAGGAGCTCAACACCCAGGTAAGCTGTGCAGTGGCATCCTCTTCTCCAGGGACACACAACAGCACCTTTGCCTTGGAGGCCCCAACCTCTTTCCCCTCCCAGCAGCACGCACAGCTGCCGTCTTCTGCCCGGGGCTGCTGCTGCACCCTGAGGCCGAGGCTGGATCTGCTGTCTGCTGCCCAAGTTTTGCACCGTTCTCTCCCGGCTCCCAGCAGGAAATCTGGGAGGGGAGCAGCAGCAGACTCCTCTGGAGCCTCTGTGTCCCTCAGTTAGCAGTGTTGTCCCAGACAGAGTTGGTGCCTGTGCCGGGCACTGAGCAATGTGGGGACACAGAGGTGGCTATGGCAGGCTGGGCAGGGCACTTCCAGCGCAGCCATCTCAGCTGCTGTTCAGAGCTGCAGCCTCAAGGATGCCCATTGCCTCCCTTTCCCTCTTTTCTCTACATTGGTCTCCTTTGGAATCCTTGCTTTTCTGCCTTTTGGTTTTGGCATGGTTTTTGCCTGAAATCATTTCTTCTTTGCTGCTCTCCCTGCGGCCCACTCTGCAGCCTCAGGAGCAGCCCTGTCCCTGAGGCTCTGTGCATCCATCTTCCAGATCCAGGCCAAGCTGCTGGCAGAGATAGAGCAGACAGCTCACCAGGCAACTCAAGAGAAGCAGCTGCTGGAAACTGAGGTGTCTGAGCTGCGTGTGAGGCTCCAGAGCTCTGAGGAAAGAGCAGAGGCCATGGCCATACAGTGTAAGGACGTGGAGCTGGAGCTGAGGAAGACACAGGCTCAGAGGGACCATCTCAGAGCCCACAATCAGGAGCTGCTGAAACAGCTGGAGCAAAGTGAGCAAGGTACAGCTTCTCCTCTCCCACTCACTGCCCCATCCTGCCTCACCTGCGGGGATCTCGCTGATGGCTCGCAGAGGAAAAGTGCCCAGAGATGGCAGAGGGGAAAAACAACCAGCAGGAGATTTATCCATCCAAGTGCCAGTGAAAGCTTTTTTTTGAGAAAGATGCTGTGGCTGGCAGTGCCATCCGGCTGTGCCATGGCTGATCCCGTGCACAGCTGGAGCCTTCCAGGTGCCGTGTCTGTGCTGAGGAGCTGTAGCTGGATGCTTTAGCTCGATTCCCCCAAACTCCAGGCCCTGCCAGAGCCTCCAGGCTACTGGCCTCTCTGGAGCAGAGCTGCACAGGCATCCCCTCTCCTTTGTCTCTCTTGGATTGCTCACTCTGCACAAGGCCTAGAGCAAACACACTTTCCCATCCCTCTGAACATTTCCCCTTTCATTCCTGCTTTTTTCTCTGCCTGCAAATTTCCTTCATTTCTGTCAGCTTTGGAGCCCTTGTGGGCTCAGGGCCTGACAAACTCAGGCAGGCAGAGAAGACACTGCTGTTGTCTCTGCAGGATGCACATCAGTTTGCCTTTGCTTTGCTTTTCCCCTTCTCCTTTCTCCTGTTCCTTCCCCCTCCCTGCTGCAGATTTGTGGGAGGCAGCAGTCAAGCACACCTCTCGAGAAACTGCCCTGGAGAAAGAGGCCTGTGAAAGGCAGGAAGAGGCTGTGACTCTTCGTCAGGAGGTGGCATCTCTGCAGAGGAAATTGGAGAGCCTGCAGAAGGAAAGGATGGATGTGCTGGTGAGATTGGCAGATGCCACAAAGGGCCATTTCCTAGCTGTGTTTGCACATTCAGTTAATAGTTCTAAGGAGCACCTTTTTCCAGTTAAACTTCTCCAACTGCGTTCTTCTGAATAAGGAGGAGAAGATGTTGTAGTCATGTCAAAGCCAGAGAAGATGTTGTAGTCATGTCAAAGCCAGTTAATGCTGAGCCTGCTGATTTTCCTCCATGCTGGGCTTCTGTGCCCTAGAAGCTTTAGTCCTCAATGTCCACACTGCCTCTATGGACATTGCATGCTTTGGGGAATTCCTCGTGTCCAAACCCACGTCCAGATTCCTAAATATCTGGATCTGGAAGGAGGGGTGAGAAGACCAAGTTTGCTGTGAATAGAAAGGTGTTTGGCCTTGGCCATCTGAGAGCAGCCAGTGGGGAGAGAAGAGAGGAAAGCCAAGTGCTGATCCACACCAGGACGTGTGCCTGCAAGGGGAGAACTCGTCCTGAGTGGCAGCAGAGGATGACAGAGGGATCTGGCCATTGCTGCTCCAAGAGAGGGCAGTGGGGCTCTCGGGGATGGAGCCATGGAAACTCTACACAGCAGAGCTGGAAAACCACTGCTGTCAGCCCAAGCCCAGGGAAGGAAATGCTGGCGGTGTTTGCTCTTCCCTTCCTCCCTGATGGAGAGCACATCCTCGTGGCACTGCCTAAATCCTGCTTAGCATGGACTTGAAATCCTGGCTGCAGTTCTGGCAGCTCCTCCCCAGAGGAGCACTGGAGTGGGGCTGCAAGAGCTTGGGGAAGGGCAGAAAGGAAGCTGGGACAGGCTGAGGGAAGGAGCGGTATCAAGGGGGGAAGACCAGCAAAGGTCTGCAGCATCCCGAGGGGCAGAGAGAGAGGGGCAGCCAGTGCCTGCCCCTGCAGCAGGAGTCCAGATCTGGTCTGAAAAGCAAACCGAGGGGGTGAATGAGTGACCCTTTTTCTCCCTGTTTTGGCAGCATGGACAGGAATTGAACCAGCAGCACATGAGAGATGTGGAAGAGAAGAATGAAATGCATGCAGATGAGTTAAGATATCATAAGGAAAATACTCAAGAATGGGAAGTGGAGAGAGAAGGCGAGCAGGAAGAGTTGGAGCATGGGGCTGCTTCTTTGAAGAAATGGAGAGAGAACACCCAAGTACTGAGTGCTGCACTGAAGAAAAGTGAAATTGCCAAAGGGACTCTGATGAAACACTTGTACATCCTGATGGGAAAGTCTGGTATCCAGGAAGGCACTGGCATTGACCTTCAGTCCACTCCAGGGTCCCTGAATTATTCCAGTGCTGTTTCCCATGAGGAGGTGGGTCTCTATCCCTGTCAGTCCAGGCCTGCTTGGGTAAAGCAGCCCGGGCTGCAGCAGGCAGCCTTGTCTGTCTGCCTGGCTCCAGCCAGAGACCATTGACTGCCAGATTGTTTCCTGGCTCGCCCAGAAAGACTGCTCCAGCTCTGGAGCTTACTGTTCCAATCTGCTCCAGGCCAAAAGCTGGGCATGGGGAGCTGCTTTTCCTGTGCCCATGCAACAAATGGGGCTTTGGATTTGGTGTGGGAAGTAATGCAGCAGGTGAGCAGAGGGATGGACTAAACTGAGTGATGGACTAAAGTGGACCAATGGCTGAAAATCAGCTGCACTCCTGGTGCTTAGAGTAAATGGTATTGCCAGTTGTAGAAGATGCAGTATTTTTGGGTGACAACACGGAGTTTGGAGTGGGGATGTTTGTTGGGAAGGAGCTGTCTGGTCCCAGGCAAGCCAGCAGGGCCTGACACAGCACTTCCAAGGTAACAGTGCCAGAGGCTTTTGGCAGCCCCGGCTATCAGAGCTGCATAGGGCAGATGCTGTGAAACTTTGAGCCCAGAGCACAGGTGCTCCTTGTCCTCTGGCTGCCTGTGAGGTGCCACTGGCTGGCTCTGCACAGGCCTCCCGAGGAAGGGCTCGAGCTGTACCTTGTCCCACTTCCAGGTTTCCCAGGAGCAAGATTCATCGAGCTGCTCTCTGGAGCAGCTGGGCCCGGAATCCTCTGGCCAAGGGCACGCACTGGCCCAGGTGTGCCGAGAGCAGGAGCTGCTGGGCCAGAAGGCTGACCTTGAGGGCCGACTGGCAGCCATGGAGTGGCTCCAACAAGACCTTTCCAGGCAGCTGGAGGAGACCAGGTAAAGGCAGGGAGCAGAACCTTTTCAGATCTATTTACATTCCATGGACAGAATATGGAAGAGTCCCAAGAACAAAAATATGCCACAATGTGAAGGTTCTTTTTCTGACACCTAAAGCCAGCAAAGCTCTCTTGGGCTCCTGTTTGTGCTGCCGAGCACACTCCTGTGGGAAGTCCAAAGCAATCCACCCAGCCCTGAACAGAGTAGTAGGTAAACCATGCAGATGCTGAGTGAAACCTCAGGTTTCTCTTGGCTTTGGTTTCTTCTTCTGGGCATTGAACGTCCCTCATTCCTTAGCAAGTAGCTTGACATGATCCTGATCTTCAGAACTGAAGCTTCGTCTTCAGCATTCCAGGCTCCGACCTTGGCACGTTGGAAGTAGCACACTGCCATTCAGGGGGAAGCCAGAGGCTCCTGCTGAAAATCTTGAGGGCTTTCTGCTTCCAAGCACACTCTTGAGAAGTGTGGGACAGGCCCTAGAGCTGGCTGGAGAGCAGCAGGGAAAGCTCTTTGGAATTCTCAACAGCCTCTGGGGATTCTTGCTGATTGTTGATGGGCACCCAGCTGCCAAACCTGCCAACCTCCCTTTGGATGGTCCCTCTCACTCTGTAAAGAAGGACAAGTGCCTCGGGCTACTGCCTGCTTGGCCCACAACACTAAAATAAAGGTGGCAAGTCTACTCCATGACCTTGCAAGAGTTTAAACTGCAGTCTCTGCATTCAGGTAGTTGTTGTTCAGACAAAAGGGCGTCCTGATTTTTTACAAGTGCTGCTATGAGATGACCATGAGATTTTACCGTGTCACGCAAAGTAGTTCTGAAGCCACATAAATACAGGGTGTCTGGAAGATGATGGACCTTTATGTCCATTATCAAGAGCATTAAAAAGTCAGCAGTCAGCAAGGACAAGAGTCTGTTGTGTCCCCCTGCAGAGAAGCTTGGAAGTGCTGATGAGAGAAGGGCTGTGAGCAGAGGCTGGGCTTTTGCTCGTCGCCCCAGCCTGTTTGGACACAGCTAGCCAGTGTCATAGATCAGGATCAGCAACTGAAGGTTTGGCTGTTGAGGCCAAGTTGGGCTGGGCTGTCTGTGCTATGTCAGGCCATAGGGAAGGCCTGGGCAGTCCCTCAGAGGGCCCTGCTCTGCTGTTGAGATGGCACAAATGTGCCTTGCCTGGGCGAGTTTCCACGTGGCCCATTTCCCATACTCAGGTGTGGGGATCTTGAGCCACGTTGTCCTGGAATACCCAGCTGTGGGTGTCTGGAGCAAGCAACTCATGTCTCTCCGTATGTGCAACTCATAGGTCAGCAAAGGAGAGCCTGGAATCCAGGCTGAGTGCTGCTCAGCAGCAGATATCTCAGCTGGAGACCACCAGGAACCATCTGGAGGCTCAAGTGCTCACAGTCACACAGGCCAAGGAGGTGATAGAAGGTGAGAACCTCGTGTGCTGTGTTTGTGGTGCTGCCCCTGCCTAGAGAACTAAGCACCCTGTAAAGCTGCCTCTGTCCACAGAGCTTCTGAGGAGTGGTGGGGCTTGGTGGCACTGAAAGGGCCTGAGGTCAGTAAAGTCAGTAAAGACTCTGACTCTTGCTGTTGGTCGTGTTTGTAGGAGAAGTGAAGTGCCTGCAAGATGAGCTGGAAGCAGAGAGATCTCTCAGGAGGCAGGAACGGGAAGACACAGCTCAACAGCTCCTGCAGGCAGAGCAGCAGCATCATGAAAGCCTCAGGCTTCAGGGAACTGCTCAGCAACTGGAAATAAAGAAGCTCCTGCAAGACCTGGTAGGGGACAGTACACTTCTGGAGTGTCCAAGCCAGCCCTGTGGGTTGGTTTAGCACAAGCAGAGCCTGAGGGTGTGAAAGGGCAGCAATCCTCTGCCAAGGCCTCCCGCTGCTGGACCGGGCAGCAGAGGCAGCAGCTTGGACTTGGAGGTGCCTGAGAGCCCCCAGGATGGTGCTGGGACAGTAAATGCAGCCACAGCTTCAGTGAGGGCGTAAGAGGAGTTCCAGAGCAGGTTGGGCAGTGCCCACCCAAAGCGTGGCAGCCCAGGGCAGGATTGTCCCTGAGTCCCACCTGCCACGGAGCAGATGCCAGCGTGGAGCACTTGCCGGCATGGAGCAGATGCCAACAGTGCTGCTGGCTGCAGGCGTGGGAACTCGGTTCCTTTCTTGCTGTGCTTCCATGGTGGACAGAGGGATTAGCTTTGGGCTGGAAGCAAAGGGAACAGGCCCCTTGTCCCTGGTCCTTCAGTCCTTGTGACTGGGGTGTCAGGGAAGGGAAGGTGACACCTCCTTTTCTGAGCACTTGGACTCAACGCTTGGGAAGGTCTTTGCCAACAGAAGAGATTCCACGAGTCTGTGATTCTTGCACCTGCTGAGCCTCCTTTTGAATTCCATGACAGGACACGGTTTCTGGAGTGCTGTTGTCTTTTCCGGTTGGGGGTTGTGGGAGGGATGAAGCTTCACCTTTTTCAGCAGGGAGCTTGCCTGGGACTTCATCTTGCAAATTTCTCCTCCCCTCCTCAGGCAAGTGAGCGCGAAAGGCACCGTGCAGAGATGCAGGAGACGCTGGAGCAATGGGAAAAAGAGAAGGCAGAGAGAGAGCAGGAGCACAAGAAGGTGCTGTTTGAGATGAGGCAGAAAGATGCCACCCTGCTGGCCCAACAAGAAGAACTAAGGAGATTTGAAAATGCCAAGCGACAGGTAATGACTGAGAGAGGAGAACTGGTGTGATTTTTTGCAAGGCTGGAGCTGTGGGAGATGGCAGGACATGGGGCTGTGTGGAGCATGCCCTCCGTGTCTTCTACATTGAACTGGGGGAGGTGAAAGCTGAACGGGGCTGTCTTTGGGACCAGCAATGAGCCCTCTCATAGGAAGCCAGGCAGAAACATCAGCTATCAGCTGAGATCTTTGTGCTGCTCTTGTGCTCTGTTGTTCTAAGATGTACCTCAGGGTACCTTCGCTGTTCTCTTTCCGCTCCCCTTTTGGTGTGTACTGGTAGGTGTTCACAGCCAAAGTGAGTTTGTAGCTCTTTTCTTATGTGGGAACGGGGAGGGTGCAGCAGCAACACTGACAAGAGAAAAATCTTTTTAAAGACTTGCCTGGAGTATTTCTGAACAGTAACCCAGAGATGTCTTCTGGGCTGTGTTTTAAGTCACTTCCTGGGAAGCTGTGTTGGCCCCGGGGCAGGCAGTGGCCCAGGGGAGCAGCAGCCGAGTGCTGTGAGAGCACGTGAGCCCATCAGTCTGCCTCTGCCACATGGATGCTGCAGGAGAAGTGTGAAACCCTCTGCTCTTTCCCTCGGTGCAGGTGCTGCTGGAAGAGCAGAAGGAGAAGAGTGCTTTATCAGAGGCACTGCTCCAGACTCAGGGAGAGCTCAGCCGAGCCCACCAGCAGGTCCAGCAGCTCAGGCAGGAGGTGAAAGAGCTGCAAGAGAAGGGGCAGGTAAGTGTGAGTAGGCAGGCAACAGAGGGCAGGGCAGGGACAAGGGCACAAAAGGCAGCTCCTGGGACTGAGGAGGCAAGGGCTGCTTCAGGCCCTGGGAGCACAGAGCCTGGTAAGCTCCAGAGCTCAGCCCCAGGAAGGAAGGCTTGCAGTGGAAGCAGAGCTGGCTAGAGAAGCCAAAAGAAGCAGCTGAAGGAATGGGATTTTGAGGCAGCACGTGGAACAAGCTGAGCCTGAGGGCAGGTCCCAGGAAGTTGCTCTGCATTTTGTTGCCAGACCATCAAGGCAAATCTGCAAGCTGAGCTGCAGGAAGCTCGCAGTGAAGTCCAGGCAGTGCAGAGGAGGCACAAGGAAGAGCTACACGGCCTCAAAGAGGAAATGAATCTGCTCCTTGAGCAGAGGGAGGCTCTACAAAAGCAGGTGAGTGAAACAGCACTGGCACGGCAGCCATGCAGCGAGGGGTCTGTGGCCTTCTTGCTTTTCCATGGCAGAGCAGCAGCTGGTGGGGTGATCCCTGGGGCTGTCTCGGGCTCTGGGGGCTCCATGGCAGCTGCTCTGTAGGACACACAGTGCTCTGCTGAATCTCAGCTGCTGCTCTGGACAGCTGGGCTAGTCCTCTGGGCTGTTGGCCAGCAACCATCAGCATGGATTCCTGCTGGCCTCTCCTTGCCAGCCTTGGTTTGGGAGGTGCTTTTTCAGGTGCCCTTGGTGGTGGGCCACTTAGAGACTGAAACAAGTTGTCCATATCCAGTGTGAATCTGGTGCTCTCAGGACAGGGAGAAATGGAAAGTTGTCCTTTGCCTTTCCTCTCAGCCTGTGCTGTGGCTGACAGTGACAAGCTGTGGCTGCAGCCCCTGACTGCTTTGTTCCCTTTGACTGGAGGTGGGAGAGTTGACATCTCAGCTGGCAGCCTCCCGAGAGTCCCGGGAAACGACTGTCCAGAGAGCCCAGCAAGAGGTGAGGGAGGCCCAGGAAGAGTCCAGGCAGAAGCTGTCGGAGGTTGAACACGTCCAGAAGATCCTGGAGGAGGCAGAAAATCTGAACAAGGAGCTGCAAGTGCATGTGGAGTCCTTGAAGAGGGAAAGGAATCGCTGGGAAGAAGTGGCTCAGCAAAATTCAGAATTGCAGGCTTCGGTGGATGTCCTAGAGAGTGAAAAAGCCAGGTAAATGAAAGCCTGTGGGACTCTGCATTGTGGTGAATGGATTCCCTCTTTGCCCTCTTTGCACCTGCCAGGGGCTCTGGCAGCATTTCCTAAGTGGCAGATTCTGAACTCTCCGTGCAGACACTTCTCCTTGTCTGGATGTTGTCTTTCATTTTCTTTACTTTTAAGACTTCAAACAGAGTTTTTCTGCAGAGAAAGGATTTGGGGGTAGCTCTTTCCCTCTAGGGGGTATTGTGTTTTTAGGTGGGCGTGTTGACACTGCCCGAGCTGCATTGTAAGGAGCTGGATACATCCATCAGCTCCACCTTGGGTCCTGTAACTTGAAGCCTCTGGGATGTGGATCAGCCTGGCCTCTGATGCTTTTTCTGGGCAGAACCATCTGAAGGCCCTGATTGCTGATCTAGGCCAGATTGCCCTCGGAGGCAGCCCAGCAACAAGAGCGGCTCTGTTGCATGGTTCCTCATAAAATGTGCCCCGGTGCCTGGAGGGCGTCTTCATTGCAAGACTTTGTTAGGTTTGTATTCACATTCCCACCTCAAAAAGAAGGTAGGGCATGTAGGCAGGAACTCCCTGTTCTTTTAGGGCCAAAAGCAGAGTAGGCACATGCTGGGCTTTGACTGCAGGGAGAACAAACAGCCAAGTTGTTTAGACAGAACTCATCAGACAGAGGAGTTTTTCCCTGAGGTGCTGCAAGTCCTGAGAGTTTATATAATCTGATACCGTGTAGCAATGAGTTGCTTGCTTCCCTTCTAGGCTGATAGTGTCTCTGGAGGAGAAGAACCAGCGCCTCAGAACTCTGGAAAAACAGAACCTGCTGCTGAACTATCAGGTGTCTCAGTATCACTCTGCTCTTCAGCAGGCAGAGCAGCTCTCTTCTCACCGCGCTGGACAACTGCGGGAGCTCAACACCCAGGTAAGCTGTGCAGTGGCATCCTCTTCTCCAGGGACACACAACAGCACCTTTGCCTTGGAGGCCCCAACCTCTTTCCCCTCCCAGCAGCACGCACAGCTGCCGTCTTCTGCCCGGGGCTGCTGCTGCACCCTGAGGCCGAGGCTGGATCTGCTGTCTGCTGCCCAAGTTTTGCACCGTTCTCTCCCGGCTCCCAGCAGGAAATCTGGGAGGGGAGCAGCAGCAGACTCCTCTGGAGCCTCTGTGTCCCTCAGTTAGCAGTGTTGTCCCAGACAGAGTTGGTGCCTGTGCCGGGCACTGAGCAATGTGGGGACACAGAGGTGGCTATGGCAGGCTGGGCAGGGCACTTCCAGCGCAGCCATCTCAGCTGCTGTTCAGAGCTGCAGCCTCAAGGATGCCCATTGCCTCCCTTTCCCTCTTTTCTCTACATTGGTCTCCTTTGGGATCCTTGCTTTTCTGCCTTTTGGTTTTGGCATGGTTTTTGCCTGAAATCATTTCTTCTTTGCTGCTCTCCCTGCGGCCCACTCTGCAGCCTCAGGAGCAGCCCTGTCCCTGAGGCTCTGTGCATCCATCCTCCAGATGCAGGCCCTGCAGGACACAGTGCTGCAGATGGAGGCTTCCCAAACAACTCGAAAGAAGCAGCTGCTGCAGACGTTTGAGGAGTCTCGAGCAGGCGAATGGGCTTTGAGGGACTCTGTGGACGTGCTGGAGGCTGAGGTGTCTGAGCTGCGTGTGAGGCTCCAGAGCTCTGAGGAAAGAGCAGAGGCCATGGCCATACAGTGTAAGGACGTGGAGCTGGAGCTGAGGAAGACACAGGCTCAGAGGGACCATCTCAGAGCCCACAATCAGGAGCTGCTGAAACAGCTGGAGCAAAGTGAGCAAGGTACAGCTTCTCCTCTCCCACCCACTGCCCCATCCTGCCTCACCTGCGGGGATCTCGCTGATGGCTCGCAGAGGAAAAGTGCCCAGAGATGGCAGAGGGGAAAAACAACCAGCAGGAGATTTATCCATCCAAGTGCCAGTGAAAGCTTTTTCTTGAGAAAGATGCTGTGGCTGGCAGTGCCATCCGGCTGTGCCATGGCTGATCCCGTGCACAGCTGGAGCCTTCCAGGTGCCGTGTCTGTGCTAAGGAGCTTTAGGAGGATGCCTCAGCTCGATTCCCCCAAACTCCAGGCCCTGCCAGAGCCTCCAGGCTACTGGCCTCTCTGGAGCAGGGCTGCACAGGCATCCCCTCTCCTTTGTCTCTCTTGGATTGCTCACTCTGCACAAGGCCAAGAGCAAACACACTTTCCTGTCCCTCTGAACCTTGCCCCTTTCATTCCTGCTTTTTTCTCTGCCTGCAAATTTCCTTCATTTCTGTCAGATTTGGAGCCCTTGTGGGCTCAGGGCCTGGCACACTGAGGCAGGCAGAGAAGACAGTGCTGTTGTCTCTGCAGGATGCACATCAGTTTGCCTTTGCTTTGCTTTTCCCCTTCTCCTTTCTCCTGTTCCTTCCCCCTCCCTGCTGCAGATTTGTGGGAGGCAGCAGTCAAGCACACCTCTCGAGAAACTGCCCTGGAGAAAGAGGCCTGTGAAAGGCAGGAAGAGGCTGTGACTCTTCGTCAGGAGGTGGCATCTCTGCAGAGGAAATTGGAGAGCCTGCAGAAGGAAAGGATGGATGTGCTGGTGAGATTGGCGGATGCCACAAAGGGCCATTTCCTAGCTGTGTTTGCACATTCAGTTAATAGTTCTAAGGAGCACCTTTTTCCAGTTAAACTTCTCCAACTGCGTTCTTCTGAATAAGGAGGAGAAGATGTTGTAGTCATGTCAAAGCCAGTTAATGCTGAGCCTGCTGATTTTCCTCCATGCTGGGCTTCTGTGCCCTAGAAGCTTTAGTCCTCAATGTCCACACTGCCTCTATGGACATTGCATGCTTTGGGGAATTCCTCGTGTCCAAACACACGTCCAGATTCCTAAATATCTGGATCTGGAAGGAGGGGTGAGAAGACCAAGTTTGCTGTGAATAGAAAGGTGTTTGGCCTTGGCCCTCTGAGAGCAGCCAGTGGGGAGAGAAGAGAGGAAAGCCAAGTGCTGATCCACACCAGGACGTGTGCCTGCAAGGGGAGAACTCGTCCTGAGTGGCAGCAGAGGATGACAGAGGGATCTGGCCATTGCTGCTCCAAGAGAGGGCAGTGGGGCTCTCGGGGATGGAGCCATGGAAACTCTACACAGCAGAGCTGGAAAACCACTGCTGTCAGCCCAAGCCCAGGGAAGGAAATGCTGGCGGTGTTTGCTCTTCCCTTCCTCCCTGATGGAGAGCACATCCTCGTGGCACTGCCTAAATCCTGCTTAGCATGGACTTGAAATCCTGGCTGCAGTTCTGGCAGCTCCTCCCCAGAGGAGCACTGGAGTGGGGCTGCAAGAGCTTGGGGAAGGGCAGAAAGGAAGCTGGGACAGGCTGAGGGAAGGAGCGGTATCAAGGGGGGAAGACCAGCAAAGGTCTGCAGCATCCCGAGGGGCAGAGAGAGAGGGGCAGCCAGTGCCTGCCCCTGCAGCAGGAGTCCAGATCTGGTCTGAAAAGCAAACCGAGGGGGCGAATGAGTGACCCTTTTTCTCCCTGTTTTGGCAGCATGGACAGGAATTGAACCAGCAGCACATGAGAGATGTGGAAGAGAAGAATGAAATGCATGCAGATGAGTTAAGATATCATAAGGAAAATACTCAAGAATGGGAAGTGGAGAGAGAAGGCGAGCAGGAAGAGTTGGAGCATGGGGCTGCTTCTTTGAAGAAATGGAGAGAGAACACCCAAGTACTGAGTGCTGCACTGAAGAAAAGTGAAATTGCCAAAGGGACTCTGATGAAACACTTGTACATCCTGATGGGAAAGTCTGGTATCCAGGCAGGCACTGGCATTGACCTTCAGTCCACTCCAGGGTCCCTGAATTATTCCAGTGCTGTTTCCCATGAAGAGGTGGGTCTCTATCCCTGTCAGTCCAGGCCTGCTTGGGTAAAGCAGCCCGGGCTGCAGCAGGCAGCCTTGTCTGTCTGCCTGGCTCCAGCCAGAGACCATTGACTGCCAGATTGTTTCCTGGCTCGCCCAGAAAGACTGCTCCAGCTCTGGAGCTTACTGTTCCAGTCTGCTCCAGGCCAAAAGCTAGGCATGGGGAGCTGCTTTTCCTGTGCCCATGCAACACATGGGGGTTTGGATTTGGTGTGGGAAGTAATGGAGCAGGTGAGCAGAGGGATGCACTAAACCCAGCTGAGTTTTGTACTGAGAGGGCTGAAGAGCAGCTGCACTGCTGGTGCTTCGAGGATGCTTCCTGAGATGGAGATTCCTGAGGGACAGCTTCTGTGGTGTTTGAAATATGGGCATCATCTCCTCTCTAAATACCCTGCAGGCTGTTGGAGCACAAGTGGAACAGCTGTTACGTGGCTCAGGGACCATCCTGGAATCCAAGCAACCAATTGCATCACTAGAAGAGGAGAAGAGAGAGAGGCCTGAATTAACCACTGAGCCCAGAAGTGGCGAGCGGGTAAATTGGGCTTTCACTGCCTCTGCCGAGCCTCAGGCTCCTCTGGAACTTGGCACGTTAGCCCAGGCAGTGCTTTGGAGACCTCTGCTTGTTTCCTTGCCTCTCCCTGTCCCTGCTGTGGGCACACCCTTTTGTTTGTCCTCTCTCTTGGGGCAGCCCATGGCTTTCACAAGGGCACCTTCACTCCGCTGCCTCCCTCCCTGGCCCTGTGTCCCCGCACACACACTGGCCTCTCTTGCACAGCCCCCAGCGAGAGCTTTTTGCCCCCAGTGTTGTCTAGTGCAATTCAGGGTCTCAGAGCAGAGATCTCCTTGCCATGATGTCCACAGGTCTTTTTGCTCCGTGTTTGCTGACAGGTTTCTGTGACCCTCTCTCCCATCCAACGTGCAGGTGGAACCTGAAAGGAGAAGAAACAGAACTTTTAGGAGAGTGTTCCCCCCAGATTGCTTTACGTTTCCTGTCCACAAGCCTGCCTATCGAAATCGTCGACTTCTACAACAGAAGACTCCTCCAGTAGCTCAGGGAAGCAGCAGCCCTCCTGCTGATGCACAGCCTGTGGAGAAAGGGGTCAGTGGCCCAAATTTGGAAATCAGAGTTGGGTTCCTAAATCCCCTCGGAACTCTCTCTAACAGACCTGTGGTGGCTGGGGGATGTCCGTGGGAAGGCTTTGCCAGCCTTGAACTGGACCTGTTGATCATCTGAGCTCTGCTCTGTGTGGGAGCCTTTTCCCTTCCCCTTGCCCCAGGGCAGAGAGTTGGTGAGGGCTGGAGTTGGAGGCTGTGTCTGCCCCGAGAGCCGGTACCGTGGGGCTGCAGGTGCTCCTGCCAGCGTGGGCTTGTCTGAGCCGGGCCTTGTGCCTCTTTCAGGTGTCCCTGCTGCAGTCACAGCTGGCCCAAGACCGACAGGACCACCTGGAGAGCTATGCAGGGAGCAGGCAGGAGACACAAGGTGCAGAAGGGACCTCCTTTCTTCCTGAACGACTCAGAGAGCAGCCAGGGTGCAGCTGGATGCAGTCTTAGACTTAGTCAGTAGTTTATGTTTAAAGGATAGTATAGGTGAAATTGAACCTTTACACAACTGTGTTCCATAGGATGAAAGATATATTTATAGAAAAATAAAGAGTTTATGATGATCATGATTAAACTAATAGATCTTTATCAGGGTTATTTACTACCCAGTACAGAGACCTATAACTTCCAGTATAGTGCATTATGTTTTGAAGCAACATTGTAGCAATTCTAGTCAAGCCAGCAAAACCAATTCTTGAAGATTGATGCTACTCACCCAAAGCAAGGACCACGGGCAAACATTTCTCTCAGCCTCAAGGCATGACCTTGAGAAGCATCCTCACTCCAGGGTGGAATCTGCAGAAGGGAGACATGTGACATGAACCACTTTGGTGAGAGCAGGAGAAACCTGCCATGTGTGGAGCTTTGTCATTTGTCCTTAGGAAACTGCAGCCTGATTATTCTCAGAGTCCCAGAATCTCAGGCCGGGGGAGGCTGGAAGCACCTCTGCAGGTCACCTTGCCCAGCCCCTGCTCCATCAGGGCCACCCAGAGCCAGCTGCCCAGGATGTGTCCAGGTGGCTTTTGAGTCTCTCCAGGGATGGAGACTCCACCACCTCCCTGGGCACCTGCACCAGTGCTCGGCCACCCTCCCAGTGCAGAAGTGCCTCCTGAGCTCAGAGAGCCCCTCCTGTGTGTCACTTGGTGCCCGAGGCCCCTGGAATGTCCCTGGCTCTGTCCCCTCTGCAGCCTCCCCCCGGGTATTTATCCCCAGGGATGAGATGCTCTGAGCCTGCTCTGCTCCAGGCTGGGCAGTGCCAGCTCTCTCAGCCTCTCCTCACGGCAGAGATGCTCCAGTCCCTCCGTCACCTTCATGGCCCTGTGCTGGACTCTGTCCAGTCTGTCCCTGTCTCCTGTACTGGGCAGCCCAGCTCTGGGCCCAGCACTCCAGGGCTGGCCTCACTGCTGTGGAGCAGAGGGAAAGGATCCCCTCCCTCCAGCAGCTGTGTCGCAGCTCCCGGTGCAGCCCAGGACGCTGTTCTGCATTGCTGCAGGAGCACATTGCTGGCCCGTGGGCATCCTGGTGTCCAGCAGGACCCTGCCAAACTTTAGTTTTTCAACCGGGTGGCCCCCAGCAGATACCGGTGCCTGTGGTTGTTCCTTCCCAAGGACAGGACTCAGCACCTGTCATAGAACTGTCACCCTTGTTGAACTGTCCCTCGGGATGGCAGCACTTCTCTCTGGCAGAGCAGCCACCGCTCCCGGTTTGTGGGAGGGCACCCCCTGGCCCCATCACCCAGTTTACTGACAAAGGTGTCAGCAAGGACTGGACTCAGCATTGTCCTCCAGGCTCCACCGCTAGACTTTGTGCCACTGACCTCCAGGGTTCCAAGAAGGTAGATTCTGTGCAAGGCGTCTTTGCTTGTATGCACAAATTCAGAAAGAATTGGCAGGATTTACAACAGGGATTTCTGCTCCATATCTTAAGTGGGAAAAAATGTAATGATCCATGCTCCCTCTCACTGGCAGTGGCTAAAGGAAAAGAGGTCCTGTTGTTGGTGACAGTGGAGGTCACCTGCAGAGGAACTGTGCCAGACTGGTGTGACATACAAGGTCAAGGGTTGAGGGCATAATTTAAAATAACTTAGCAAAGTGAAAAGCAGAATCACAACCCTGGGTGATAGGAGATCAAGTGAACCGGAAACTTCTGACCAACCTCATCTCAGAAAGGAGGGATGTGGAAGAAGAATCAAGTTATCCAGGGGGCGTGTACAGACATTGCTGTGGAAGCAGTTATGGAGTTAAGAGGAAGCCTGCCCTGCATCATGTGAGCAAGAATGCTGAGAAATGGGGAAGAAAGCTGATTACACACGATCTGAAAACTGGAAAGGCGTCCTGATTGTCAAGCCTGTAAACCTTGTGAGAAGAAGAACAAGCCGTCAAAAGGACGGATTTATTACAGGCCTGCAACCGCTTTTGAGCAAACTGCTGAGCACAGTTTCTCACAATAAAATGTATAAATAATGTCTTAACTTTGCAATAAACCCAATTCACTTGCTTCTAGCTTGTGTCTCTCACATTCATATGCCACAGCAGTAGGGAAGGGGGAGAATAGTTAGGGAGAATAGTTAGAATCTTAAGCCAGGCATACACCAGGTCTAAGGACTGGAGGAAGCTACGTCAGCTGTCCATTGTCTTCAGAAGAGCCTGGCCAGTGCAGGTGGTTCCTGAGAACTTCCTGAGAACTACAGCAGTCTTAAAGATGGGCACAAAGGAGGGTCTGAAGACCTACAGGCTAATCAGCTGCTTTGGAATCCCTGGGAAAGTGATGGAGCAAATCCTCCTGGACACCCTTTCAAGCAACTGAGAGAGAAGGGCATTGGGAACAGCCAGCACAGATTTAGCACAGGGACATGGTGCCTGGCCAACCTGAGCGACTCTGCAAATTACGGGAGACCAGGCATGGTGTTGCCCGACATTGCAAAACATTCAGCAGCCACGCAGTCCCCTTACAGCCCGACTGGTGAGATATGGACTGAGTGAATGGCCAAGGGAAAACCGCCCAAACCAGCGGGCTCAGTGCTGCTGGATCAGATGTATGAAGTGGCCAGGCTGTGGTGACACCACCCACTCCAGATCATCCCTGGAGCCAGCATTACTGTTGATTAATGACTAATATTTATATGCAGAGAATGTCTCCTCTAATCGAAGAAACTTTACAACAGGGGGTTTATTCCACCATGATCATACATATCACAAGGTAGTTCCTAGCTCATACATAAACATTACTTTTCATAGAACTATTTTACCCACCTCTGCCTCTTGCTGGAAGTCCCTTTATGGTCTTGGAGGGTCATCTAAAGAGGTCTCTGGTGGTCATATTCACAGTGAGCCCTCAAAACTGGAAGTGCCCTTGCCTTGAACTTCTCTTAGGGCATGCACTGTTGTTTCTTGTTACATAACTTTGCCACAAAACCCACTTGGGTGCCTTATAATCTGTTTTTCCACTGCTTCCAGCTCTGTTCAACATCCCGTCTGTCTACTTTTACATTCTTTTATCTCATTTGCTAGTTAGTCTTTAAGCTGTATTTTGCAACCAACACTTTCTGTTTTCCACGTTTTCTGTCACGGTGAGTGGCAGCAATGCGTCTTCCTGGCTGGAGCCACCCCCATTTCTGTGGTCCCTGCGGCTGACAGACATGCCACGCACTGATGTCATGTCCAGCCTCAGCTCAGCTCGCATCCCTTGCCCAGACAGGGGAGAACCACAGGCAGGAGAGGCAGAAGCCATGTGCTCAGGCTGCCCCGCCTTGAAGGCACAAGAGCCTCCAGCTTCTACCGGTCAAGGGTCAGGGCACCTGACAGTGAGCCTTCAGCACTGAGTGATGGCATCCCACTTCTGCAGCTTTGGCCCAGTCAGATGACCCTGTCTCCTCAGGAGCTGCCCTTTGACCTTGCCAGGGACCACTCAATGGACATGATGCCATGGCAGCTTGGCAACCCCTGGATTTGGCATCAACTATGGTGATGTTTCACCTCAGCATAGAATCCCCGACTGGTTTGGGCTGGAGAGACCTCAAAGCTCATCCTATTCCACCCCCCGCCATGGGCAGGGACACCTGCCACCAGACCAGGTTGCTCCAAGCCGCCTCCAACCTGGCCTCGGACACGTGCAGGGACGGGACAGCCACAGCTGCTCTGGGCAACCTGTGCCAGTGTCTTACCATCCCCACAGGGAAGAGTTTCTTCTAACCCTGCCCTCTGCCAGTGGAAAGCCATTCCCCTTGTCCTGGCGTTCCAAGCCCTTGTCCAAGGTCAGCCCTCAGCTCTCTTAGAGTCCCTTTAGGCATTGGAAATGTCTCTAAGGTCTGCCTGAAGCCTTCTCTTCTCCAGGCTGAACACTCCCAGCTCTCCCAGCTCGGCTCAGAGCAGAGGGGCTCCAGACCTTGGAGCATCTCTTTGGCCTCTCTGGACTCACTCCAGCAGCTCCACATCCTTCTGATGCTGGACCCGAGGGCTGGAGGCAGCTCTGCAGGTGGGGTCTCACCTGAGCAGGGCAGAGGTGCAGAATCCCCCTTGTCCCCTGCTGCCCACTCTGTGGGGCCAGCCCAGGACATGGGGCTTTCTGGGTGACAGCGCAAGGGGTTGGGGCACACTGGGACTTCTGTCCACCAACATGCCCCAGTCCTTCTGCTCAGAGCTGCTCTCAACCCCTGCCCTGCCCAGCCTGAGTCTGTGCTTGGGATTGCCCTGGCCCAGGGGCAGGCCATGTCCTTGGCCTCATACCAGCAGAGTCACACTGGGACTTTGGTGATGGTCTCTGGGCCTATGGCAATGACTCCAGCTCCTTGAAACTTTTAAGCTCCTCTTGCTGCTTCCCCTACCTCATGCTTTTCTTGAGAACCCCATGCTCCCTTTGGTACTGCCTCATCATCCTTGTCGCAGGTTTGCGTGGTCACATCCGGGTAGCAGGGGCCCGCAGGGTGACCCTCTATGAGAAGACACCAGAAGCTGCTCCCGTGTTGGGCAGAGCCGGCTCCAGAGGGCTCCAGGAGGGACCTGCCACTGGCTAAGGCTGAGCCAACCAGTGATGCTGGGAGGGCCTCTGGGATTAGGTACTAAAAAAGGGCTAAACACTGCTGTGCAACAACAGCTGGCAGGGAGGAAGAAGATGGGAGAGCAACAGTGGATTTTGACCCATAGCCCGTGTAGGTGAGCAGAGGAACAGATCCCCAGTGCAGCCCATGTGAGGAGCCCACAGCACAGCGGGTGGGGATGCCCTGAAGGGATCTGCAGCCTGGAAGGAGCCCACGCTCCAGCAGGTATTGTAAAGGCAGGCGAACCCAGTGGGAAGAATGATGATGTCTGACTCAGTTCAGAAGGCTGAACGATTTCTTTATTATAACTATGCTATAATACATTCATTGACTATATAAAGGAGGATACTAAAACTACATGCTACTTTCTCTAACACTACTAAATCTAACTAACCAACAGCTTGTGACCCTGTTCTCCAGAGTCCAGACACAGGTGGATCCGATTGGCATCAGGCCCAAACAATTCTGACCAGAATCCAATCCAGCAATCACCCCAGGTAAACAACTCTCTAAACACATTCCACAAGGAAAAACAAGGAGCAGAAATAGAAACTGTTTTCTCCTTCTCTCTCTCTGTGCACCTCTAAGAAAAATCCTGAGAGAGAGAGAAATGTGCTTGCCACAAGCGGGCTCCTGGCAGGGGCTATGCTCTGTGGAGAGGAGTCCATGCAGGAGCTGGCAGAACACTGGAGCAGGCTGTTCCTGAAGGACTGGACCCCAGGGAAAGGCACCTTGCTGGAGCAGTTCTTAGAGAACTGCAGCCCGTGGGAAGGACCCACATTGGGAAAGTTGGTGCAGGACTGTCTCCCATGGAGAGGGGAATCTATGAGGAGAAAGGAGCAGCAGAGACAAGTGTTATGAGCTGACAGCAATCCACGTTCCCCATCTTGCGCACTGCTCAAGGGGAGGAGGTAAAAGAGTTGGGAGTAAAGCTGAGTCTGGGAAGAAGGGAGGGTAGGGGGAGGTGGTTTTAGGTTTATTCTTAGTTCTCATTTTCCTACTCTGTTTAAGTGGTTATAAAATAAATTAATTTCCCCGAGGTGAGTCTGTTTTGACTGTGGCAGTAATTGGTGAGTGATCTCCCTGACCCGTGGGATTTTTATCACATTTTCTTCTCCTTTTCAGTCAAAGAGGGGAAGTAATGGAGTGGCTCAGTGAGCACCTGGCTAGCCAAAATTGACCAACCACAGTTCTCCAAACTCCTTCATCACCACCTCCACCTTCAACACCCATTGCCCATGACTTCTTCATGTCCCTGACTCCACTGTCAGTGAAGGGTCTTCCAGCATTGCAGCATTTATTTTGCACTTTATTTACTGCACACTCCAGACATGCCAATGGCACAGGCAACTCTGTGATGTCCAGTGCTCTGGGCCCGCGTCTGCCACCAGAACTCCCCTGCCAGGGCTGGACAGTCTGGAATTGGCTGTGGCAGGTCTGTGGCACGCCCACGGCAAGTCCACAACAGGTCCATGGTGGGTCTCTGATGGGCGCCTGATGGTCCTTTGGCCCAGGTGCCGTGCGCCTTGGTGGGGAGCTGTCACTTTCTGCCCACGTGGTCCTTCAGTGTTACCAGCACTTTTTGTGCCCGCTTCAGGACCTCCTCCTCATCCACGCTGGGGAAGGCCTCACTGGGGGTCATGGGAAAGGGATGGTAACTCGGGTACTGTGTGGCCTTGCCGTCCGTGCCACGGTCACACAACCACTGCACGTCCAGGACAAGGCCCCTCAGCTCCGGCTCCTCCGCCTCCAGCCTTTGGGCCGTACCCATCGGCCCCCTGTGGCCCGCAAAAGCTTCACCACGGCAAAGCACGGCCGCCACCAGTGCCTTCTCCAGGGCCTGGTGCACTTTGAAGGGCACCCAGTTGGGGCAGCAGTGCCGGATGTCATTGCGGGCTGCCTGCAGGTCACTCGTGGCCTGACACAGCCAACGCAGGGCCTCGGGGACGGATGGAGTCAGGGCCATGAGCTCCTCACTGCTCAGCCAGGAGCCACAGCCTCCCTGTCTGTGGTGCTGGGCAGCACTCACAGGTTTGTATTGGACCCACACCTTTGGCCCCCTGACACCATGCAGAGGCCTCAAGGCTGGCAGGCTGGGAGCCTTCCATGGATCAGCTTCAGCCTCCTCCTGCAGCCTTTTCTCTGGCTCTGGTGCAGCACCCACCAGGTCCACGTTGTTCGCCTCCAGAACCAAGGCCACGTCCTGTGGCTCCTGGCAGACCAGCATTTCACGCAGCACGGACAAAGCCTGTGCCTCCAGCTGCCCACCCAGGATGTTATTGATCTCCTGTGCCAGTGTCTCCACGACCCTCAGCTGCTGCCAGTTCAGCACCATCTCTGCATGCCGGATGTAGAGGAGCCGCTGGGCACCACCAGACGGGCACACATAGATAACTTGTGACTGGGAGCTGCCCTCCACCTTTGCCCCACTGTGCACCAGCACAGTGCAGATGTCCTTGCAGCACTGCACTTTCACCTGCTCCACTGCAAAGCCACCATCCCCCTCCATTCCCATCGTAGCCTTGGGGGTCTGCCACTGCAGCAGGGACTCCAGCCCCAGCCTAAACCACGGGGATACCAGCAGGGTCTGGAGACGCCTCTGCGCAGCGCACTGAGAGCCGTAATGACATGGCTGCGGACCACCCTCCTCCAGCTGCTTCTCTGTCACCTCTGAGAGTGCCCGCGGCCGCAGGTGCGGTGGCAGCCTTTGCAGCAGCCACCTGACATTACACCCAGACACTGGCAGCGCAGCCATGAGCACAAAGGTCTTCTCTAGGGCCCGAGCGGTCTCTGAGGGCACACAGTCATTGAAGCACAGTCTGTGGGATGGCTCCAGGCAGTCAGCAGTGCTCAGCAGGTACAGCTCAGCCACAGCAGAGCAATCGGGGGGCTCCAGTTCCTCCCGCAGCAGCTGGAAGAAATGCCGTGTGGCCAGCAGGACTGTCTTCTCCTGGCTACTGGAAAGGGTTCCACTGCCATGGCTCTCCTGGTAGATTTGGGCCAGGACACGGCTGTAGTGAGTCAGTGTGGGGACCAGGACGACACCAAGGTGTTGCAGGAGATCTCCAAAGGCAGCCACGTGGGGGTGAGGCGTGAGGAGGTAGGGGTAAAAGTCAGCCTCGTCTGGGAGTGATGTCACCACCTGCCGTGGCCTGGCCATGTCCCATGACTTGGCCAGCACCACGGGCAGCTCAGAGAGGTGCTCTGCGTCCACCTCCTTCAGACGGGTCTGCAGGAAGCTGTACATGCTATGGAGCACCCTGGCCCGTGTGCTTACCTGCAGTTCTGTCGAGCAGGCTGCCCTGCACACATGCTCCAGGTTGGCCACCACCAGGGCAGTGGGTATCTCTGCAAAGACTTCCATGGCCTCCAGGGACCGCTCCCCAAGTTCAAGGGATTCTGGCAGGATGGTGGCTGATGTCCACAGGAGCTCAGCCACATTTTTGCAGTAGGAAACGCTGCCTTTCAGAGCCACGGCCTTAGTGCAGTCTGTAAAAGGAGGGTGAAGGTTCATCAAGTTTGGGGGGATATCCAGTGGAGGCAGGAATTGGATTGAGGCAATTTTTCTCAGGAAATTTTCCTCAGGATTTTCCAACAGGATTGCAAGTTGCTTGAGCATCTCCTGCTGTCGCTCCAGCAGTTCTGCAGCATGGCATGTAGCCTGAGTGGCTTCACGCTCTATCTCCTCAGCCAGCGCCACAAAGTCCTCTACAGAGAGGCTGGTGCGGACACCTGCCTTAAGGAAGAAATCCACAATTACTATGCAGTTCGAAGGTAGCTTCTTAAAGAAAGATTTAGGCGCAAAGCGGTTTTGGAGCCGCATGTCATGGTAGAAGTAGGAGGCCAGGCGCAGTGTTCTGTGGGCATCTGGTATAAAGGTCGCCTTCCGAAATGCTGCCACAATGGCGTCCACGCTCTGAGTGGAACAGATGGGTCGCAGGACAAAGAACGAGTGTACAGCTTCCATGAGGTCTTGCTGTGTGAGCTGGGACAGCCGGGGAAGTACCACAGTCATGAAGAGCTCTTGGTCATCGGTGAACTCCCCCTTCAAACGCTTGGCCAGCCATTTGGGGTCCTGGCTTAGTGTGAGAAGCAGCATGCTTCTCCATGGAGGAGCTGCTCCAGTGCACGTGAATCCAGCTTTCCCTCCTGGACAAACCTTAGCAGGGCTGACACGTCCTGCTCCCCTAAATCCCCCCAGCAGAGATCAGCTCTTGTGTCTGCCAGATGGGCCACTACAGCCCTGGCATCTGTGACCTGCAGTGCCCTTGGCTTCAGGCAACAGTAGGCAAAACTCCAGGGCAGCAGGGACTGCTGGAGCACAGGGATGCCCAGTTTGTGCAGCACCTTTTCTACTTTAGAGTGACACTCAAAAAGAACCTTGGAGAGGGAGGATAGTGGCAGTAGGTGCTTTGAGTCTGTCTTACTCCCCTGAATAGGCAGCACTGCCGTATTCTGGAGATGATTCATGAACGACTTCATGTCCACATCTGAAGTCCTGGAGGGGACCATCCTGTCAAAGAAGGTCCACAGCCCCTCGAGCCACCTTTCTCCCTCTGTGGTCCACTCCAGCTGACCCAATACCTCCTGGATGAGTGGTGTGGCCTCTGGGAGGTCAAGCTCCTTCACAAAGCAAGGTGGCATCCATTCAGGAATACACTTCCCCAAACGCCTATCTCTTCCTGGGATGCTCCAGTGCACTGGTTTTGGCTGGGATAGAGTTAATTTTCTTCCCAGAAGTGTGTCCAGGGCTACATTCAGGATTTAGCATGAGAACAGTGTTGGTTGCACACTGATGTTTGAGTTGCAGCCCAGTCAAGGACTTTTCAGTGTCCCACGCTCTGCCAGCAAGGGGCAGCATGGCCAGGAGACCTGACCCCAACTGGCCAGAGGGATATTCTGGACCACAGAACCTCCTGCCCAGTACAGAAACTGGGAGGGGGTTGGCCAAAAGCCTCCCCCCCTCTGCCCCCCCCCCCCCCCCAGAAAGAAAACCCCCACAGCCCCCTTCCCGCAACCGGTTCGGGAAAAATTTCCTCAGAGAGAAGTGGAGAAAACCTGTTTATTTAACAGGCAAAGCACTGTCCCGTGCAAAAAAATGAACAATACCAGATGACAAAACTCATTTGCTGCTCTGAAGAGATGACAAATTCAGAAAGTCTCTCCTGTGGCTGCTCGCTCTGTTATCAGTCCCTCCGGCACTGGGAAAGGCTGCTGCCCAGAGTAGGCCACAAAGTGCGAGCTCTCGGTGCTCCCCGGGTCCTGGTCCAGAGCAGGTTCGAATGGTTCCAGGAAAAGGGAAAGAAAGAAAGACAGTCCAGGGAAAACTTCACTGCCTCAGCTAGCTAAACTAACTAAAAAGCAAAGGAGCGCTCTGTTCTGCTCCATTTGTGCCCAGACAACACAGTCAAGCAGAATGTGGAGGAGTGCGATCTGGTAACAAACTCCGTGCTTCGTCTTCTCCCCTCCTTTGCTCTCAGAACCAGTCTTGAAGGCACTGAATACAATATCCAGCATAAACAGAACAGACGACTGGGGATACAAGCATCATAACATCACTCTAGGACAGAAAGAGAAACAGCACAATGGACTACTTAAGACGAGCCAAGGGGTCTTGAGAGAGTTATCCCACCAACTGGCAAGAACAAGCAATAGATAAGCTCTCGTGGCAGGGGAGATGCCCTGCCACACCAGGGAACCCTGCTGCACCTTGCCCGGTTTCTTACGGGCAGAGCCCAGCGGATGCACGGCCTGGGCTCTGCTCCAGCTCTCAGGCAGCCCTGTTGTTAAGGAAACTTCCCTGTCTGAGCATCCCCGAGGCACTCTGGCATTCACACTCCCATCAC
Organism: Anomalospiza imberbis; assembly: GCF_031753505.1. Lineage (NCBI taxonomy): Eukaryota > Metazoa > Chordata > Aves > Passeriformes > Viduidae > Anomalospiza > Anomalospiza imberbis. Next base: position 478,435 of record NC_089697.1, on the reverse strand, counting down.
CAGACTGTTCCTGCGGGGACCAAATCCCCTTTGCAGTGGGTGGCTCAGGTGAGCCAAAGGGTGCCCCCATTGACTCCCTGCACTCCCCCCACTCTCACACAGTCAGGCCAGGTTTCCCACAGCAGAGTCTCAGGTGTCTCATTCCACAAAACAATTTATTTGCAGCACAGGAACACAGAAATAGCCCGAGCCGGTGCCTCCAGGGAGGGACCTCGAACCCCTGGGCTGTTACGCCTTCACGGTCAGAGCACATCAAAGTCTCAGCTCTTCCTCCCGAGGCTTGGCATCTGCCCTGTCTCTGAGCGGCCACTGTCTCTGGCTGTGCCACAGGTCCTTGGGCTCTTTGTCATGCCAAGGGTCAGCAGGTCACGGGCTCTTCCCTTGGGCTCCTGCCAGCCAGAGCTCAGCCTGGAGCTGGCACTGCAGCTGCACCCCGAGCTACCTGCACCAGGTGTATTCCTCAGCACCTGTGCTTTGCAGCTGCCGAGGAACTGCACACAGGACCGCCCACTCGGCCTCCGGGACCGCACGCTGGAGCTGCTGGAGCTGCCTGAGCACTGCCCCAGCTGCGGGTGTGCGTGAACGCGCTGCGGGGCTCACGGCCCTCGTGGCTGAGCAGTCCACGTGGCCCAGGGAAGCTGGGGCACAGCCAATGCTGCTCCTCCCCTGGCCAAGCTGGAGAAGAGCTGCAGCTGGAGCGTGTGCCAGGAACTGCTTTGGGAGCAGAGGAACAGCGTCCCTGGGCTGCGCCCCTCGCTGTTTCCCAAGAGCCCCGTGGTGATCAATCACTGCACCTCCAACAGATTGCTCTGCCTGTCTCTTGCCTTTGTGCAAAGAGCGAGGCTGGCAGGGCTCTGTAGGGTGAAAGCTGCCCCAAGGAACCAGACAGGCTGGAGGAACGGGCGCCAGAGACCTCGCCACATCCAGCCAAGAAGGGGTAGGAACAGAGAGTGTCACCAAACAGGAAAAAGGGAACTTATCCAATACCAATTTGATGTGAATAAGCAGACACTTCTTTATTCAGGTGCTGGGAACACAGGGATAACTCCTCTGGAAGTGTGTTCCACTTAACAAACAAAACCCATCCATTTTATTTACTTTTTCTGCTGAATCATCATTATGTGCCTTCTTTTACATACTGCGCATACTATGCCCACTCTTAAATTTAACCTTTACATTGATTGGTTCTAAGAGTTAATAACTTCGCCAATATTCTAAACCAATCATTGCTCATCTCTCCTGAGGTCTACTGACTGGAATCCTTAATCTTAAAATCAAGATGGGAAGGATAGTGGGTTTCCAAGCAGTGTTACTGGTGAGCGTGACTGCAACAGAAGGGTCCAGTAACTTCCTGGGGAGGTTTCACCAGTTACATTCCAAACACAGCGCTCCTGACATTTCTATACCTTATACTTCACAACTGTCTACTTATAATCATAGTAACCCTTTTATATGATCTGATTATTTGATCAAAGCATTCATCACAAGAGCAGACAGGAACAGCAGAAGCCAGAGCAGGGGAGACTGGGAAGGTGGCAGAGAGGTGTCTGGGCTGAAGGGGATCCTGAGGAAAGGGGAGGAGAAGGCTTTCCCTCAGCCCGTGCTTCTCTTCTCTTTCTCAAAACATGACCAAGGAATCTCACGTTGCCAGGGATGGGCCAAATATCCAGTTTTCTGCAATTTCCCCAGCCGTTGCTGCTTGGCCATGACAGGGAAGAAGCCCTAAAAAGGGAAAGGAGGAAAAGCAGCCCCCAAACTGGGCATCTTTGGCGTGGCAATTCCTCCCATTCCTTCCTGTTGGTGAGGAAGCTTTGCCTGACAGAATGACACAACAGGGGAGGGGGGAAGGGGCCTGTGGACAGGAGCACCACAAGAGCTCTTGGAAGGAGCTGTGGAGCTCCATCTCACTGCTGGTGTCCTGCCAAAAGGCAGAGGCACTGCTGAGTGCACTGGGAATGACGGGGAGGAAAGCAGTGGGCTGATAGAGAGAGCTCAGCCGCTGAGCCTGGGGCTTGCGGGTCTGCTCTAGGCCTAAGGACCCTCAAGAGCCTCAGCTCCTTCTCCTGCACCTGCTGTGCAGGAGGCTTCTTGAGCTACTGCCCAAGTGTCTGTGTCTTCACAGATTGGCCCCGGAACGCCACACCTGGGAGACTGAGCCACCGGGCTGATGGATTCTGACCTGCTGGACCTCCCACTCGGAGTCAAGATCTAGGTGAAGCCCAAGTCCAACTCTGTCTTCTGCAAGGGAAAGCTGGGGGAAAAGGTAAGGAAATAAAAGAGCGCAGAAAAGCTCTCCTCTTTCATGGGGTCCTCATCATGCACAGAAGTTCTTGTGGCCACCTCCTCTACAGCAGGAGCTGCAGCCCTACAGTCAGGCAGGGCTGGGCAGCAGAGGGAAGCTCCAGGCTGACACAGCCCTTGAGCCTGCCTAACCCGAGGAGACTGGTTTCATCCCCTCTCCACTGTCTGCATTTGAAGCACTGGGCCTGACCTTTTCAGCTGGAAGGTTCATTTGTGGGTGGGTCAGCAGTTCTTCCTGGTGGCCTAAGGTGTCTATTTGCTGCTGGGGTTTGTTTTCTCTCCCTCAGCCCATCCCATCACAGCCCAGCCTGGCCCAGCACGGCCCCGCAGTCTTTCTGTGAGGGTCTCTGTGTCTTCAGAAGGATGGTCTTCAAAGTGTTGGTCTTCAAAGTACCTTGCTCTTTCCACAGGTACCGCATGGCACCTCTTTACAGCTCTCCGGCCTCCTTCATACTCTGGGAAATGTCTCTTACAGCTTCACTGGCAATGTCCTTCTTTCAGTCTGGACGACCCCTACATGCACCACCTGAACCTGCAATACAACTGCCTGCATGACCCCCACCTTCAGGACTACCACAAGCGCAAGGACATCCTGCGGATGCTGAAGAAACAGGGCTGCAGCACCAGTGACAACAAGGTAGGTTTGGACATCAGGCTGATCAAGAACAGCCCTCTTCAAGCAGGGCTCCCACAGCCCCTGCTGCAGCCGCCTGCTGCTGCCAGAGGACAGAGCCGTGCGCTGGTGTCTCTGGGAGCAGAAGCAGCGCCAACATCGCCCTGGCAAGCCCCAGTCCTGCCCTTCTCAGCCTGCCCCACGCTGCCTCTTCAGCCCTGGCTGGGGGGACATCAGTGGCCCCAACACCAGGGTATGGGGGGAGGGCTTGGGGGCAGCTCCTCTCCCACTGAGGTCAGGCTGTTTTGGGGAAGGCTGACAGCATGGCTTGACAGTTTCTGGGGGATTCTGTCCTCGTCCCTCCACAGGTGATTTGCACTGTGAAGGAGTTCAACGAGTGCAGGCAGTGCCTGACCAGGACCAAGCTGCAGTCGGAGCAGATCTTGGGGCGGCAAGAGGTAGGCAAAGCGTTGTGTTCAGGGCCATGGGACTGTGCAGGGCTGTGCTGCTGGGCTGGGTGCTGTGGTGTGGAAAGGACTCCACGGCTGGGAGCTGAGCCAGCGCAGGGCGCTGAGCTGGGCACGGGCAGCAGGGCCATGTGCAGGCACACCCCGTGCTGAGGGAAGCCCTTCTCTCCTGCCCTCGTGGCCTGGCTGAAGCAGAGTGCCGGCCTGGGCCCGCAGGAATCCTCAGCACGCAGGGGCTGAGTGCTTGTCCAGGCGCCATGACCCACAACCTGGTGTCACCTTTCTGGAAGGGGTTCTGCCACTTTTGGCCAAATTAAAGGATGGTCCCAAACTGTCAGGAACCACTGACACTTCCTGCAGGGCACAGCGGCAGCTGCAGCCTCAGAAACCTTCCTGCCCACCTCCACAGAAGAGCAAAGAGACCCCCCCTGAAATCAGGGAGATTCAGAAGAGTGAAAGCACCTTTAGACAAGGGCCAAACCCACTCCACAGCTGAGCTGGCTCAGAAAGATGCCAGCAGAGCCGCTGGCTCCCAGAGGAAGCCGGACAACACTGCCGATGGCCTCTTTAAAGCTGTCTTTGAGCAGCTGACCACAGCAGAAGGCCAGAAGCTCCAAGAGCTGGTTGAGACCATTGTGTACAAAGTGTTTGCGAGGCAGAAGGTTCCTTGGGACCAGCGTGTCAGTGTCTTAAGAAACACTGCTCAGGGGATCAGAGGAAGAGTTTTTGGCAGCTCTGTGAGAACAGAACCTGCAGAGCCACCACTAGACCGCCAACAGGAAATAGAACTGGTGGCCAAGGAGCTTCCAGCGATGGTGTTGGAGATCTTGGGGGACCATCTGGAGTCCAAAGCTTCTGAGTCAGGGAGGGCAGCCAGGCAGAAGGAGCAGCTTGTTGATGGAGGAGCCACCCAAGCAGACACACCCAAGGAAGCTGAAACAGACAGAGGACGTTTACACGCTTGCCTTGACTATCTCACCATCCAAGTTGTCAAGAATATTCCCTGCCTCTAGAAATCCATGGTAGCTTCTCAGTTTGGAGGAGACTCCAGCTGTGACTACACCAAAATCCTGAAGCTTCCCAAGGGTAAGGTCTCCAGAGGACAGATGCCACCAGGATTCCCTGGAGCATCTGAAAAACAGAGCCAGGAAGAAAGCACGGGAGTAAAGCTGCCTGCCTTAGGAACACAGCTCCATGCAAAAGGGACAGGCTATGCCAAAACCATGGAGCCCGAGTATCCAGCAATGGTGAAGGGGAACTTGGTGAGAGAAAGGAACCCAGCAATCTCAGGCAACACTTGGGACATAAGGACCATGGCAAATTGGATCGTTCAGTCTGTATTAGGGTGGGTTGTTCGGCATAGGCCTGCACCAACCTGCAGGCAGAATTTCCAATGGCCTGTCCCAAACCCAGCCACGTGCCAAGGCAGAGAGGAGAGCTGTGCTGCTGAGGACACTCTCCCCTCCTTGGACCCACAGTTTTCCCCACAGCCCATCCCTCCGGAGGGTCCAACGCCCCCTGCCCAGGACAGAGCACGGCACAGATCAGTGCACTCAAAGCTCGTCTGAGGCGAGCAAGGCGTGTGGCAGGAGAGCTGAAGGGCCTCTAGACAGCAAACTTCACACCCTTGTTCCATCAATAAAGAGTTTATCCATAAGGCCTTGCTTGTGCTTCCTCCAAACCAGGCCAAACTGCATCCACGCATTTTCCCTGTTCCCCCATCTCTCCCCCGCAGTCTGCTCCCACAACCTGCCCAGAAGCCCCCAGGATCTCCCAGGACCTCCCCAGAGCCACCCAGGACCCGACCATCTCCCCTCCTATATCTCCCACCCAGGACTCTGTACTACCCATCTGCCTCCCATATATCTCTTCCCAGCCCATCCAGGACTGCCTGAATCCCCTCAAGGAGTCCTCAGCTCCCTGTGCCTCTCATATCTCTCCTATGTCTCCCTTCCATGAGGCCCCCAGGACCCTGTACCCCCTGTATCCCCCCCCATTTCTCCAGCCATATCCCCACTCGGGACCCCATAGCTTCCTGTATTCCCTCATATTCCCCCCATATCTCCCCCTGTTTCCCCTACCAGACCCCTGAAGGACCCTCTCAGCCCCCTCCAGATAGCCAGAGATCCCCCGAGCCCTGCCCTAGGACTGCCCCAGGATGGCTTGTACCTGATGGTGGAGAGCCAGTGTCCCCCATATCTTCCCCCACAGAGCCCCCAGGATCCTCCCCAGATCCCCCCCGGCAGTGGAGTGCCACCCACCGAGGATGAGGGTGTGGGAGGGGGGTGGAAGACCATGGAGTAGCTGGTGGTGGGCAGGTGGAGGGCTTCCCCTTCCCCCAAGCCCCAACCACTCCCAAGGGCCCCCCCTCACAGCGGGAACTGGAACAGCTCTGAGGAGAAAACATCCTCAGATGTGCAGCCTGGGGAGGGGACCCCAAAATCAGGAAGGGACCCTGGACCCTAAGAAGTTGGGACCCCTAAAGCCCCCACCCAGATGAGAGGAGAAAATGGCCTGAGCTGTGTGGTCCCCGCCCAAAAATCAGGAGGGGCCCCAAAATCAGCCTCCCCAGCCCCCTCCACACCTCCGAAGATATAGAGCAAGTCGCCCACCAGCCACCCCAGCCCTCCCATATCTCCCCTATTCCAAATGTCCTCCAGCCCCCCCAGATCCCCTGAAGCTCTCCCAGCCCATTTAGCCCTGCCCAAAGTTCCCCAGAGCTCCCCTCAGACTCCCTGAAGCTCCTCCCCATCTCCAAACAAGGAGACCCAGTTGTCTCCCAGCCCTTCAAAAGCCCCCAACCACCCGTCCCCAAATTCCTCCAGCACCTCCAACCCCTCCAGCCCCCCCTCCATCCTGTAGAACCCCAAAACCTTCCCTAAACCCCCCTAGAACGCCCCTCAGGGCTCCTCCTGACCTCCAGTCATGTAGAGCTGCCAACCCCAGCCCCCCAGACGCCACCACCTTGCCCCCATTCTGAATTTTCCCTGACTCCCCCAAACTCCCCAGGCCCCCTTGTCTTGTAGCTGCCCCAAATCCCCCTAGGATTCACCCAGGACCCCCGAGCCCCCTCCCCACCTCCAAACACATAGAGCCATTCATCCACCAGTGCAGCAAGGGTTGGGGGGTCTCTGGGGAGGTTTTGGGGGTCTGGAGAAGGTGACATCACCTTCATCACCTTTATACAGTTACATCACCGAGATACATGCATATTCGTGTGTTTTGTACATTAGTCAAACATTCTTTTGAACTTTCTGAGGTTTCGGGAACTCCTTTGTTTGATTTCTTCACACTCTGGCTTGTCTGCATAACATCCTGGGTATCAGGTCAATATATTTTATTTCTTCTTGTGTCTCCATCCTGCTGTTTTACATCCTCTGTTAAGGATTTAGTGTGTCCTCCTTAAATGGAACATGGCATTCTCTAATTGTCCTCCGGTGCTCTGGTTTGTGTGACGGTTATCTTATCACTTGGACGGGTCGGTCAGTGGACAGCCTTACATTGTTCTTCTTAGTTACACAAAAGCCTTTTCTATTCTACAATACGTTCATCACACTCTTATTTCCATAACTGCTACACAGATATTATATTCATTACACTATTTCTATGAGCAATACAATGCACACTTAAGCTGATAGATTCTATTATATTCACAAGCAGCTAAAAAGAGTTACAGTTGGTACTATTTCTAAATACTTATAATCACTGACCACATGCAAAAGCTAATACGTAAAGGTGAAAGCCAATATTATGTAGTCATTTTACACAGACTTTTGCTGCAATTTTGTTCAGGTTTAATGAACCTTTGGAATTTTAAAAGTGAGCATAATTTCTCACAAAGTTAATATTCAAAACCCTATTAAGTCTTTATTCTTCTTCCCTGAGAAGAAGTCCATGGCAATTAGTAAAGCTTTCTAAAATAAATTAATGGATTCAGCTGATTGCAATGATCATGGCTTGTGTGTCTTACAGAGGGCACATACTAAGGGGGACACGGATAGGCGGATCAGGAAGTCCCGAGTACCTCCCAAGTAGCTCAGCCAAAGGGGAAAGGGACTGAGGAGAAAATGCAGCCGGGAAAGGAGAAAAGAAGGCTGCTTGCTCCAGCTAATTGAGAGAGACCCTGATGGACTCCCTCCCTTTGTTCCAGCCAAGGGACTTTTACAGGACTCCTCTGTCTCCTTTCTGGACACGACCCTCGAGCCACGTGAATTTGACGCTCTGGGCGGTGGGGGGTGCTGGAACTCCACTACCTGGGCAGGGGGGAGAATAAACCAGCATAAACCAGTCCAGACTGGGGCAGCTGGGCAAAGTTCAGAGTCACAAGGGGCCACTGGCAGCGAGGCAGGGGAGCGGCGGCAGTGATGGGCAAGGGGAGGGCGGGGAGGAGTTCCGGCCTCAGCCCGACCCCCCTCAGTGAGTGACAACGGGGAAAAGTGCCCTCAGGGATTGGCTGGGAGGGTACGCAAAATGACCCCAAAAAGCCTCAAAACCTCCTCGAAATTTACACAAAACTGACCAAAATGGAATAAATTTGAATAAGTAGGAAATATTTAAGGCTATATTTTAGTTCCATTTAGACAATGGAGTGTGGGAAAGGCAGACTGTGCACTGAAACATGGCAAGACCAAGAAAAACCCCAAAGGCCCTTTAAGAATCCCTGAAAATTAAGTAAAATCGAGTAGAGGCATAATAAATATCAATAAATATAAATCGGTTAAAGCCATAATTAACATATCAGTATAAAAGGGGGACGTGTAATATGGGGCTTGGGGTGCTCAAATGCCTCAAGAAAGTACCAGGAAACCCCAAGCACCACATTCCCCTCATGCTTGGGCTGGCTGTTGAGCAGCTCAAGTAGAAGAGTCCTCCAGGAACTGAAGGGAGCAGCAGCCCTCGTGCTGAGGCACAGCCTGTGGAAAAAGGGCTCGGTGGCCCAAATGTGTGCTTTGGAAATCAGAGTTGGGTTCCTAAATCCCCTCGGAACTCTCTCTAACAGACCTGTGGTGGCTGAGGGATGTCCGTGGGAAGGCTTTGCCAGCCTTGAACTGGACCTGTTGATCATCTGAGCTCTGCTCTGTGTGGGAGCCTGTTCCCTTCCCCTTGCCCCAGGGCAGAGAGTTGGTGAGGGCTGGAGTTGGAGGCTGTGTCTGCCCCGAGAGCCGGTACCGTGGGGCTGCAGGTGCTCCTGCCAGCGTGGGCTTGTCTGAGCCGGGCCTTGTGCCTCTTTCAGGTGTCCCTGCTGCAGTCACAGCTGGCCCAAGACCGACAGGACCACCGGCAGAACTACACTGAGAGCTGTGCAAGGACCAGGCAGGAGCTGTCAGACCTTCAGCAGGAGCTGTCCTGCTCCTTTGCAGCTCTGCTCAAGGAGCCCAAAGCTGCTCTTGTGGAAGCAGACACTTGAAGCTGCATCGGTCTCTGAACCTTAACTTGGCAGTGACATCCAGGGGCTGTCCGTCTCTGGAGAGACAGGCCCTGCAGAAGGCAGGTGCAGCTCTTCTCTTCCACGCAGGATTTGTGCCCTGCTCAGAAGCCAATTCCTGTCAACTGGGGAACAAAATTCCTCCCTAGGTCACAGATGAACGCTATCGAAGATGAGGGCAAAAAATACCTGCCAAAGCTTTTACAAGCAGGCTCATTTAGTTCTTGAAGGTCTGTTCCTAGAGAGGAATCTCTGATGTAAGCAGCAAGACTTTTCTTCTGCCTAGAAAACCTAGTGATATATTGCCAAACAGAGAGCAGAGAAAAAAAATGCACTTGTGGTTGTCTCAGCATTCTTAATCACTTTTATGAGCCTTAAACACTGCAGCTCTTGGCATTTCTCTGTAGGAATTTGAAAAGCCCCTGAAACACCATTCTTCCTCCTCATGCGGCTGTTCTAAAGGCAAAGCTTTACTTTCATGAATATTTGTCAGCAGCAAGAACCTTTGCAGGCTTTTTCTTCCATCTCTCCTTTGTCAGGAAAGACAGAAGAATTCCTGTAACTCAGGAACCAAGCGCATCCCTAAAGAGCCTGCAGGTCTTGAGAACGCTGAGCCTTAAAACTGACACTGTCTGCACCAGCAACTTTGAACTCATGTTATGAGCCAGGTCCCTGCCCAGCTGCCCAACAGGGCTCTGGGGACACGGGGGAGGCAGGGCCCGTGCCAGTGGTATAAATAAATTTGTTTTAATAGGCCAGCTTAATAATAGTTCATCGTTTTAATGAGTTGTAATGAATTGCTAATTAATATAATTAATTGTTGGAATTGATGTAGTAAGTTACAAAGTTAAAGGTATTGTCGGTCAAGTGTGCGTGCATAGCTGTCAATCACGGAAAAGAGGGGTCGGAAAAGGTGTCAAGGCAAGAATCTTCTAGACGGGTTACATCATGGAGCGATGTCAGCAACTCAACCTATGACTGGGGGACTAACCAGCCAATAGTGCCTCAGAATTCCAGGATGATTGGCCAGGAATGCGCTGTCTTATGGAGCAACCAGCTACCAGGAGGTGGACCAATCAACAAGTGGATCAAAAGTGCACCAGTCTCGCACCTTTCAGAGACTTTAAAAACCCCTGGGTGCCGAGCACCCGGGTCTTTCTGCAGAATCAGTATCCACAGAAACTCCCTGTGTAGCACAGAGTTACTTGGATCTCTGACTTGCCCCTGAGGCCCTGGGCTTATCCTGGGGCCTCGTCTTCAGTTGTCTTTGTTTTTAATAAACAGGCCCAGGCCTTTTAAAATGTCTTGGCTCCAGTTCGCCTGCTTTTAACACCAGGACCGGCAGGAAGCTGGGATGGGGGGAGAGCCAGGGAGGGCCTCTCCAAGAGCCCCTGGAATGCTGGGCTATGCTATGGACCCTGGTAACCATCGCAAAAGCTGTGGAAAGTTGGGAGTTGGAGCCTGACAACTGTCACAAAGGCCATGGAATGTTGGGAGTTGGAGCCTGACAACTGTCACAAAGGCCATGGAATGTTGGGGGTTGGAGCCCGAGAACTGTCACAAAGGCCATGGAATGTTGGGGCTTAGACCCTGGCGACAGCCAACAGCTCCTGGCTATTGGGGTTTGGACCCTGGAGCTGTCAACAGCTCATGAGCTTTGGGGCTTGGACTTTGCAAAGGCCAAGGGCACGTGGATTGTGTGCTATTGACCCTGCAAAGGCCAAGAACCTTTGGATATTAGGGTTTAGACCCTGCAAAGGCCAAGAGCCTTTGGATATTGGGGTTTAGACCCTGCAAAGGCCAAGGGCCTTTGGATATTGGGGTTTAGACCCTGCTAAGGCCAAGGGCCTTTGGATATTGGGGTTTACACCCTGCTAGGGCCAAGGGCCTGTGGGCATTGCTGTTTACTCTCTGCTCGTGCCAAGGGGAGGATGGAGACCCGGCGGGTGAGTGAGAAAGCCACTGCTCTCCTTGTGCCAAGCCCAGCAGGGACCTGGGAGGGCCTGGGCTGGGCCTCGGGGAACAGTTCCCTTTGGCAATAGCAAGGGATTAACAGTTGGCTGTTCCGGAGCTGGCAGCAGCTTTGGTGCTCGCTGTGGGGACAGGTGTGGGAGGGAATGGGTGGCTCCTGGCCATCCCAGAGCACAGCCACATCTCCTCCTCCATCCTTGTCCCACTGGAGGCTGTGGGCACAAACAAGGGAGCAGCTTTTCATTGCCTTCCCCTCACCCAAATTACAGCACAGCCTCAGTGCTTCCCAGAGTCCAGAATGAGTTTCTCCCAGACATCTCTGAAATGATCCCTAGTGGCCCAGAGGAGGTCACAAGCATGATAGGAAGATGCTCCAAGGGCTGGAGCACCAGTGGCAAGGGAAAAGGATGCAAGAGTTGGGGTTGTCCAGCCTGGAGAAGGTTCCAGGGTGACCTTAGAGCCCCTTCCAATGCATGAAAGGGCTGCATGAGAGCTGGAGATGGACTTAAGCCAGAGGCCTGCAGGGACAGGACAAATGACAAAAGCTTCCCACCAAGACAGGGCAGGGATGGATGGGATATTGGGAGGGAATTCTGCCCTCTGAGGGTGCTGAGGCCCTGGCACCCAGGCTTGAGGTTTCCCAGAGAAGCTGTGGCTGCCCCTGGATCCCTGGGAGTGTTCAAGGCCAGACTGGCTGGGGCTCTGGGCAACTCCCCTTCTGGTGCTCTTAGAAGTGATGAAACACCTTCCAGCATGTTCATTTCTGCTGCTGTCAAACTACTGGGCTGAAAATATTCCCAAGGAGGGGAGGAAGAGCTCAGCTGGAATTGCTGTGCTCTGGGACAGGCTGGGAGGCACTCAGAGGCGACTGCCTCAGGGGCAGCCATGCAGTCTGAGTGTGCTCTTCCCCGTGCTCTTGCAGGGAGCTCGAGGGCTTTCTCAGCAGGGACGTTCCTCCGGAGCCCCTGAGGTGAGTAAAGTGTGCTGAGCTGGCTGGCATTTTGAAACTGGTTCTCCATGAATGGATGCTGGTTCTTGTGGGATCAGAAAAGAGGTATCTCAGTGCTGCTTTGGAATGGGAACAGAACACCTGACTAACAGCTGGATGTGGGCTTTCAGGCGCTGGTAGGCGACAGTGACAGCATGGCCAATTCCATCATCTGCACCGACAATCCTGGGAACATCCTCTCAACTCTGACATCCACTGATGAACAGCATCCTTTTGAATGGGTTCGGGAAGCTACAGAGAACTGGGGGCGCATGCAGCGGCATTTTGATCAAATGGAGGAGAGAACTCAGAGGATCAGAAGCCGCTGCCAGCTGATAGACTCTCTGCTAGAAGAAATCAGTAGGTGAGTCTTTCCTCCTCCTCCTCCTCCTCCTCCTCCTCCTGCATTCCAGAAACAATCTGCTTCCAGGCCGGGGAGTTCAGAGGAGTCCCTGGTGAAGAAGTCACCTGCCTACCATGTGTAGTCCTCAGTGTGGCCCTCGAGCATCGTCCTGTCTGGTTTTTCCATGCTCTTCTGTGACTCCCAAGGCTGTCTGGGAGCTGCAGAGCCATGTTGGAATAGGAGACTCCTTCTCGCCGTGCTGCTTCCCTGAATTCTGTTCTTTAAGTGCCCCTGCCCAGCCATAGCTTCTCACTGAAAGAAGGCAGCCTCTGGAGGATTTTCCTGGGAGGGAAAGAGCAAGGTCTTCCTTAGCCCACTGCCCCCAGCTCCATCCTGGAGAGCTGAAAATGGCATTGCTGACTCTTCAGGCCTCTTGATTCTTCTGACTGAGCCTTGTCTCTGCAGTGACTGTGCAAACCTTGAGAAGTCCAGGGAAATGCTGCTGCAATGCACTGGAATCCCGGAGACAGGAGCCTTGTGTCTGCATCTGAAGAACACCAAGCAGCGGAAGGAAGCATCAGCCCAGGCCGAACAGGCAGAGCAGCAGGACAGGATGGAGGTTGGTTTTGGAAATGAGACTGGTTTTCCCTTGAAAACTCGTCTTGCCCCTTCTTCTACACTGGAGGACTTGGCTGCACTCGAGGGAGAAGACCCATTGTTGCAGAGCGAGCTGGAAGTCAAGAGGCAGTCATTGGAGGAATTGCAGCTTCAGAGGGATCTGCTGCAGCAGGAGAGGGATGATGTTAGCACGGCTCTGAACACCTTATTGCTCGGCAGCACCTGTGGGAGGGGGAGTTGTGGCAGCCAGATCAGCCCAGATGCTGTTGCTGGCAGGAGAAGACGGGCACACTGCTGTGCACACCTGGCTCAAGACGGCACATGCGTTTATGAGCCAGGGATATGCGTGTTCATCAGCAAAGTGTTGCGTGCTTCTGCAAAATGTGTTGCTTTGGGCAGCCACAGAGCCTCTAAAACGGGGATCGGAGCTGGGGAAGGGTCTGGAGCACAGGTGTGACCAGGAGCAGCTGAGGGAGCTGGGGGGGCTCAGCCTGGAGAAAAGGAGGCTCAGGGGGCACCTTCTTGCCTTCTACAGCTCTCTGTGACAGGAAGCTGCAGCCAGGTGAGGGTCAGGCTCTGCTCCCAGGGAACAAGGGACAGGACAAGAGGAAACAGCCCCAAGCTGTGCCAGAGGAGGTTTAGATTGGGTGTTACAGGATAGCTGCAAGAGAAGGCTTTGTTTCTGATGGTCTCTGTCAGACAGTCTCAGTTCTGGGGAATGTGATAGGTTGGGCAAATGCACAGCAGACGTTCTGATTTGGCCACATCAGGCAGGCGTCCACAAGTCACAAAATGTCTGCTCAGCACAAGAGCCATTTCCCGGCGAGGCATCCTCTCCTTGCAGAGAGCTGCGTAGAATATGTGAGGAGGAGAAACTTAGACGAGAGTTTTGTTGTGGCAGGGGGAAATCCTGTATATTTCCCCTTGATTCAGCAAGCAAATTTGTTTTCACAAATCTTCCTGAAAATGTCCAGCAATGAAATATATCCAGATAATAATTTTGTTTCCCAAGTGGCAGTTGCAGAAGATGCAGTATTTTTGGGTGACAACACGGAGTTTGGAGTGGGGATGTTTGTTGGGAAGGAGCTGTCTGGTCCCAGGCAAGCCAGCAGGGCCTGACACAGCACTTCCAAGGTAACAGTGCCAGAGGCTTTTGGCAGCCCCGGCTATCAGAGCTGCATAGGGCAGATGCTGTGAAACTTTGAGCCCAGAGCACAGGTGCTCCTTGTCCTCTGGCTGCCTGCGAGGTGCCACTGGCTGGCTCTGCACAGGGCTCCTGAGGAAGGGCTCGAGCTGTACCTTGTCCCACTTCCAGGTTTCCCAGGAGCAAGATTCATCGAGCTGCTCTCTGGAGCAGCTGGGCCCGGAATCCTCTGGCCAAGGGCACGCACTGGCCCAGGTGTGCCGAGAGCAGGAGCTGCTGGGCCAGAAGGCTGACCTTGAGGGCCGACTGGCAGCCATGGAGTGGCTCCAACAAGACCTTTCCAGGCAGCTGGAGGAGACCAGGTAAAGGCAGGGAGCAGAACCTTTTCAGATCTATTTACATTCCATGGACAGAATATGGAAGAGTCCCAAGAACAAAAATATGCCACAATGTGAAGGTTCTTTTTCTGACACCTAAAGCCAGCAAAGCTCTCGTGAGCCTTGGGCTCCTGTTTGTGCTGCCGAGCACACTCCTGTGGGAAGTCCAAAGCAATCCACCCAGCCCTGAACTGAGTAGTAGTTAAACCATGCAGATGCTGAGTGAAACCTCAGGTTTCTCTTGGCTTTGGTTTCTTCTTCTGGGCATTGAACGTCCCTCATTCCTTACCAAGTAGCTTGACATGATCCTGATCTTCAGAACTGAAGCTTCGTCTTCAGCATTCCAGGCTCCGACCTTGGCACGTTGGGGGTAGCACACTGCCATTCAGGGGGAAGCCAGAGGCTCCTGCTGAAAATCTTGAGGGCTTTCTGCTTCCAAGCACACTCTTGAGAAGTGTGGGACAGGCCCTAGAGCTGGCTGGAGAGCAGCAGGGAAAGCTCTTTGGAATTCTCAACAGCCTCTGGGGATTCTTGCTGATTGTTGATGGGCACCCAGCTGCCAAACCTGCCAACCTCCCTTTGGATGGTCCCTCTCACTCTGTAAAGAAGGACAAGTGCCTCGGGCTACTGCCTGCTTGCCCCGCAACACTAAAATAAAGGTGGCAAGTCTACTCCATGACCTTGCAAGAGTTTAAACTGCAGTCTCTGCATTCAGGTAGTTGTTCTTCAGACAAAAGGGTGGCCTGATTTTTTACAAGTGCTGCTATGAGATGACCATGAGATTTTACTGTGTCACGCAAAGTAGTTCTGAAGCCACATAAATACAGGGTGTCTGGAAGATGATGGACCTTTATGTCCATTATCAAGAGCATTAAAAAGTCAGCAGTCAGCAAGGACAAGAGTCTGTTGTGTCCCCCTGCAGAGAAGCTTGGAAGTGCTGATGAGAGAAGGGCTGTGAGCAGAGGCTGGGCTTTTGCTCGTCGCCCCAGCCTGTTTGGACACAGCTAGCCAGTGTCATAGGTCAGGATCAGCAACTGAAGGTTTGGCTGTTGAGGCCAAGTTGGGCTGGGCTGTCTGTGCTGTGCCAGGCCATAGGGAAGGCCTGGGCAGTCCCTCAGAGGGCCCTGCTCTGCTGTTGAGATGGCACAAATGTGCCTTGCCTGGGCGAATTTCCACGTGGCCCATTTCCCATACTCAGGTGTGGGGATCTTGAGCCACGTTGTCCTGGAATACCCGGCTGTGGGTGTCTGGAGCAAGCAACTCATGTCTCTCCGTATGTGCAACTCATAGGTCAGCAAAGGAGAGCCTGGAATCCAGGCTGATTGCTGCTCAGCAGCAGATATCTCAGCTGGAGACCACCAGGAACCATCTGGAGGCTCAAGTGCTCACAGTCACACAGGCCAAGGAGGTGATAGAAGGTGAGAACCTCGTGTGCTTTGTTTGTGGTGCTGCCCCTGCCTAGAGAACTAAGCACCCTGTAAAGCTGCCTCTGTCCACAGAGCTTCTGAGGAGTGGTGGGGCTTGGTGGCACTGAAAGGGCCTGAGGTCAGTAAAGTCAGTAAAGACTCTGACTCTTGCTGTTGGTCGTGTTTGTAGGAGAAGTGAAGTGCCTGCAAGATGAGCTGGAAGCAGAGAGATCTCTCAGGAGGCAGGAACGGGAAGACACAGCTCAACAGCTCCTGCAGGCAGAGCAGCAGCATCACGAAAGCCTCAGGCTTCAGGGAACTGCTCAGCAACTGGAAATAAAGAAGCTCCTGCAAGACCTGGTAGGGGACAGTACACTTCTGGAGTGTCCAAGCCAGCCCTGTGGGTTGGTTTAGCACAAGCAGAGCCTGAGGGTGTGAAAGGGCAGCAATCCTCTGCCAAGGCCTCCCGCTGCTGGACCGGGCAGCAGAGGCAGCAGCTTGGACTTGGAGGTGCCTGAGAGCCCCCAGGATGGTGCTGGGACAGTAAATGCAGCCACAGCTTCAGTGAGGGCGTAAGAGGAGTTCCAGAGCAGGTTGGGCAGTGCCCACCCAAAGCGTGGCAGCCCAGGGCAGGATTGTCCCTGAGTCCCACCTGGCACGGAGCAGATGCCAGCGTGGAGCACTTGCCGGCATGGAGCAGATGCCAACAGTGCTGCTGGCTGCAGGCGTGGGAACTCGGTTCCTTTCTTGCTGTGCTTCCATGGTGGACAGAGGGATTAGCTTTGGGCTGGAAGCAAAGGGAACAGGCCCCTTGTCCCTGGTCCTTCAGTCCTTGTGACTGGGGTGTCAGGGAAGGGAAGGTGACACCTCCTTTTCTGAGCACTTGGACTCAACGCTTGGGAAGGTCTTTGCCAACAGAAGAGATTCCACGAGTCTGTGATTCTTGCACCTGCTGAGCCTCCTTTTGAATTCCATGACAGGACACGGTTTCTGGAGTGCTGTTGTCTTTTCCGGTTGGGGGTTGTGGGAGGGATGAAGCTTCACCTTTTTCAGCAGGGAGCTTGCCTGGGACTTCATCTTGCAAATTTCTCCTCCCCTCCTCAGGCAAGTGAGCGCGAAAGGCACCGTGCAGAGATGCAGGAGACGCTGGAGCAATGGGAAAAAGAGAAGGCAGAGAGAGAGCAGGAGCACAAGAAGGTGCTGTTTGAGATGAGGCAGAAAGATGCCACCCTGCTGGCCCAACAAGAAGAACTAAGGAGATTTGAAAATGCCAAGCGACAGGTAATGACTGAGAGAGGAGAACTGGTGTGATTTTTTGCAAGGCTGGAGCTGTGGGAGATGGCAGGACATGGGGCTGTGTGGAGCATGCCCTCCGTGTCTTCTACATTGAACTGGGGGAGGTGAAAGCTGAACGGGGCTGTCTTTGGGACCAGCAATGAGCCCTCTCATAGGAAGCCAGGCAGAAACATCAGCTATCAGCTGAGATCTTTGTGCTGCTCTTGTGCTCTGTTGTTCTAAGATGTACCTCAGGGTACCTTCGCTGTTCTCTTTCCGCTCCCCTTTTGGTGTGTACTGGTAGGTGTTCACAGCCAAAGTGAGTTTGTAGCTCTTTTCTTATGTGGAAACGGGGGGGGAGGGGGGTGCAGCAGCAACATTGACAAGAGAAAAATCTTTTTAAAGACTTGCCTGGAGTATTTCTGAACAGTAACCCAGAGATGTCTTCTGGGCTGTGTTTTAAGTCACTTCCTGGGAAGCTGTGTTGGCCCCGGGGCAGGCAGTGGCCCAGGGGAGCAGCAGCCGAGTGCTGTGAGAGCACGTGAGCCCATCAGTCTTTGCCTCTGCCACACGGATGCTGCAGGAGAAGTGTGAAGCCCTCTGCTCTTTCCTTCGGTGCAGGTGCTGCTGGAAGAGCAGAAGGAGAAGAGTGCTTTATCAGAGGCACTGCTCCAGACTCAGGGAGAGCTCAGCCGAGCCCACCAGCAGGTCCAGCAGCTCAGGCAGGAGGTGAAAGAGCTGCAAGAGAAGGGGCAGGTAAGTGTGAGTAGGCAGGCAACAGAGGGCAGGGCAGGGACAAGGGCACAAAAGGCAGCTCCTGGGACTGAGGAGGCAAGGGCTGCTTCAGGCCCTGGGAGCACAGAGCCTGGTAAGCTCCAGAGCTCAGCCCCAGGAAGGAAGGCTTGCAGTGGAAGCAGAGCTGGCTAGAGAAGCCAAAAGAAGCAGCTGAAGGAATGGGATTTTGAGGCAGCACGTGGAACAAGCTGAGCCTGAGGGCAGGTCCCAGGAAGTTGCTCTGCATTTTGTTGCCAGACCATCAAGGCAAATCTGCAAGCTGAGCTGCAGGAAGCTCGCAGTGAAGTCCAGGCAGTGCAGAGGAGGCACAAGGAAGAGCTACACGGCCTCAAAGAGGAAATGAATCTGCTCCTTGAGCAGAGGGAGGCTCTACAAAAGCAGGTGAGTGAAACAGCACTGGCATGGCAGCCATGCAGCGAGGGGTCTGTGGCCTTCTTGCTTTTCCATGGCAGAGCAGCAGCTGGTGGGGTGATCCCTGGGGCTGTCTCGGGCTCTGGGGGCTCCATGGCAGCTGCTCTGTAGGACACACAGTGCTCTGCTGAATCTCAGCTGCTGCTCTGGACAGCTGGGCTAGTCCTCTGGGCTGTTGGCCAGCAACCATCAGCATGGATTCCTGCTGGCCTCTCCTTGCCAGCCTTGGTTTGGGAGGTGCTTTTTCAGGTGCCCTTGGTGGTGGGCCACTTAGAGACTGAAACAAGTTGTCCATATCCAGTGTGAATCTGGTGCTCTCAGGACAGGGAGAAATGGAAAGTTGTCCTTTGCCTTTCCTCTCAGCCTGTGCTGTGGCTGACAGTGACAAGCTGTGGCTGCAGCCCCTGACTGCTTTGTTCCCTTTGACTGGAGGTGGGAGAGTTGACATCTCAGCTGGCAGCCTCCCGAGAGTCCCAGGAAACAACTGTCCAGAGAGCCCAGCAAGAGGTGAGGGAGGCCCAGGAAGAGTCCAGGCAGAAGCTGTCGGAGGTTGAACACGTCCAGAAGATCCTGGAGGAGGCAGAAAATCTGAACAAGGAGCTGCAAGTGCATGTGGAGTCCTTGAAGAGGGAAAGGAATCGCTGGGAAGAAGTGGCTCAGCAAAATTCAGAATTGCAGGCTTCGGTGGATGTCCTAGAGAGTGAAAAAGCCAGGTAAATGAAAGCCTGTGGGACTCTGCATTGTGGTGAATGGATTCCCTCTTTGCCCTCTTTGCACCTGCCAGGGGCTCTGGCAGCATTTCCTAAGTGGCAGATTCTGAACTCTCCGTGCAGACACTTCTCCTTGTCTGGATGTTGTCTTTCATTTTCTTTACTTTTAAGACTTCAAACAGAGTTTTTCTGCAGAGAAAGGATTTGGGGGTAGCTCTTTCCCTCTAGGGGGTATTGTGTTTTTAGGTGGGTGTGTTGACACTGCCGGAGCTGCATTGTGAGGAGCTGGATACATCCATCAGCTCCACCTTGGGTCCTGTAACTTGAAGCCTCTGGGATGTGGATCAGCCTGGCCTCTGATGCTTTTTCTGGGCAGAACCATCTGAAGGCCCTGATTGCTGATCTAGGCCAGATTGCCCTCGGAGGCAGCCCAGCAACAAGAGCGGCTCTGTTGCATGGTTCCTCATAAAATGTGCCCCGGTGCCTGGAGGGCGTCTTCATTGCAAGACTTTGTTAGGTTTGTATTCACATTCCCACCTCAAAAAGAAGGTAGGGCATGTAGGCAGGAACTCCCTGTTCTTTTAGGGCCAAAAGCAGAGTAGGCACATGCTGGGCTTTGACTGCAGGGAGAACAAACAGCCAAGTTGTTTAGACAGACCTCATCAGACAGAGGAGTTTTTCTCTGAGGTGCTGCAAGTCCTGAGAGTTTATAAAATCTGATACCGTGTAGCAATGAGTTGCATATTCCCTTCTAGGCTGATAGTGTCTCTGGAGGAGAAGAACCAGCGCCTCAGAACTCTGGAAAAACAGAACCTGCTGCTGAACTATCGCGTATCTCGGTTATTTTCTGCTCTTAAGCAGGCAGAGCAGCTCTGTTCTGAGCATAGAAGACAAAGGCAGGAGCTCAACACCCAGGTAAGCTGTGCAGTGGCATCCTCTTCTCCAGGGACACACAACAGCACCTTTGCCTTGGAGGCCCCAACCTCTTTCCCCTCCCAGCAGCACGCACAGCTGCCGTCTTCTGCCCGGGGCTGCTGCTGCACCCTGAGGCCGAGGCTGGATCTGCTGTCTGCTGCCCAAGTTTTGCACCGTTCTCTCCCGGCTCCCAGCAGGAAATCTGGGAGGGGAGCAGCAGCAGACTCCTCTGGAGCCTCTGTGTCCCTCAGTTAGCAGTGTTGTCCCAGACAGAGTTGGTGCCTGTGCCGGGCACTGAGCAATGTGGGGACACAGAGGTGGCTATGGCAGGCTGGGCAGGGCACTTCCAGCGCAGCCATCTCAGCTGCTGTTCAGAGCTGCAGCCTCAAGGATGCCCATTGCCTCCCTTTCCCTCTTTTCTCTACATTGGTCTCCTTTGGAATCCTTGCTTTTCTGCCTTTTGGTTTTGGCATGGTTTTTGCCTGAAATCATTTCTTCTTTGCTGCTCTCCCTGCGGCCCACTCTGCAGCCTCAGGAGCAGCCCTGTCCCTGAGGCTCTGTGCATCCATCTTCCAGATCCAGGCCAAGCTGCTGGCAGAGATAGAGCAGACAGCTCACCAGGCAACTCAAGAGAAGCAGCTGCTGGAAACTGAGGTGTCTGAGCTGCGTGTGAGGCTCCAGAGCTCTGAGGAAAGAGCAGAGGCCATGGCCATACAGTGTAAGGACGTGGAGCTGGAGCTGAGGAAGACACAGGCTCAGA
Organism: Anomalospiza imberbis; assembly: GCF_031753505.1. Classification (NCBI taxonomy): domain Eukaryota; kingdom Metazoa; phylum Chordata; class Aves; order Passeriformes; family Viduidae; genus Anomalospiza; species Anomalospiza imberbis. Next base: position 457,916 of record NC_089697.1, on the reverse strand, counting down.
GGGACCATCTCAGAGCCCACAATCAGGAGCTGCTGAAACAGCTGGAGCAAAGTGAGCAAGGTACAGCTTCTCCTCTCCCACCCACTGCCCCATCCTGCCTCACCTGCGGGGATCTCGCTGATGGCTCGCAGAGGAAAAGTGCCCAGAGATGGCAGAGGGAAAAACAACCAGCAGGAGATTTATCCATCCAAGTGCCAGTGAAAGCTTTTTCTTGAGAAAGATGCTGTGGCTGGCAGTGCCATCCGGCTGTGCCATGGCTGATCCCGTGCACAGCTGGAGCCTTCCAGGTGCCGTGTCTGTGCTGAGGAGCTGTAGGAGGATGCCTCAGCTCGATTCCCCCAAACTCCAGGCCCTGCCAGAGCCTCCAGGCTACTGGCCTCTCTGGAGCAGGGCTGCACAGGCATCCCCTCTCCTTTGTCTCTCTTGGATTGCTCACTCAGCACAAGGCCAAGAGCAAACACACTTTCCCGTCCCTCTGAACATTTCCCCTTTCATTCCTGCTTTTTTCTCTGCCTGCAAATTTCCTTCATTTCTGTCAGCTTTGGAGCCCTTGTGGGCTCAGGGCCTGGCACACTGACGCAGGCAGAGAAGACACTGCTGTTGTCTCTGCAGGATGCACATCAGTTTGCCTTTGCTTTGCTTTTCCCCTTCTCCTTTCTCCTGTTCCTTCCCCCTCCCTGCTGCAGATTTGTGGGAGGCAGCAGTCAAGCACACCTCTCGAGAAACTGCCCTGGAGAAAGAGGCCTGTGAAAGGCAGGAAGAGGCTGTGACTCTTCGTCAGGAGGTGGCATCTCTGCAGAGGAAATTGGAGAGCCTGCAGAAGGAAAGGATGGATGTGCTGGTGAGATTGGCAGATGCCACAAAGGGCCATTTCCTAGCTGTGTTTGCACATTCAGTTAATAGTTCTAAGGAGCACCTTTTTCCAGTTAAACTTCTCCAACTGCGTTCTTCTGAATAAGGAGGAGAAGATGTTGTAGTCATGTCAAAGCCAGTTAATGCTGAGCCTGCTGATTTTCCTCCATGCTGGGCTTCTGTGCCCTAGAAGCTTTAGTCCTCAATGTCCACACTGCCTCTATGGACATTGCATGCTTTGGGGAATTCCTCGTGTCCAAACCCACGTCCAGATTCCTAAATATCTGGATCTGGAAGGAGGGGTGAGAAGACCAAGTTTGCTGTGAATAGAAAGGTGTTTGGCCTTGGCCATCTGAGAGCAGCCAGTGGGGAGAGAAGAGAGGAAAGCCAAGTGCTGATCCACACCAGGACGTGTGCCTGCAAGGGGAGAACTCGTCCTGAGTGGCAGCAGAGGATGACAGAGGGATCTGGCCATTGCTGCTCCAAGAGAGGGCAGTGGGGCTCTCGGGGATGGAGCCATGGAAACTCTACACAGCAGAGCTGGAAAACCACTGCTGTCAGCCCAAGCCCAGGGAAGGAAATGCTGGCGGTGTTTGCTCTTCCCTTCCTCCCTGATGGAGAGCACATCCTCGTGGCACTGCCTAAATCCTGCTTAGCATGGACTTGAAATCCTGGCTGCAGTTCTGGCAGCTCCTCCCCAGAGGAGCACTGGAGTGGGGCTGCAAGAGCTTGGGGAAGGGCAGAAAGGAAGCTGGGACAGGCTGAGGGAAGGAGCGGTATCAAGGGGGGAAGACCAGCAAAGGTCTGCAGCATCCCGAGGGGCAGAGAGAGAGGGGCAGCCAGTGCCTGCCCCTGCAGCAGGAGTCCAGATCTGGTCTGAAAAGCAAACCGAGGGGGTGAATGAGTGACCCTTTTTCTCCCTGTTTTGGCAGCATGGACAGGAATTGAACCAGCAGCACATGAGAGATGTGGAAGAGAAGAATGAAATGCATGCAGATGAGTTAAGATATCATAAGGAAAATACTCAAGAATGGGAAGTGGAGAGAGAAGGCGAGCAGGAAGAGTTGGAGCATGGGGCTGCTTCTTTGAAGAAATGGAGAGAGAACACCCAAGTACTGAGTGCTGCACTGAAGAAAAGTGAAATTGCCAAAGGGACTCTGATGAAACACTTGTACATCCTGAAGGGAAAGTCTGGTATCCAGGAAGGCACTGGCATTGACCTTCAGTCCACTCCAGGGTCCCTGAATTATTCCAGTGCTGTTTCCCATGAGGAGGTGGGTCTCTATCCCTGTCAGTCCAGGCCTGCTTGGGTAAAGCAGCCCGGGCTGCAGCAGGCAGCCTTGTCTGTCTGCCTGGCTCCAGCCAGAGACCATTGACTGCCAGATTGTTTCCTGGCTCGCCCAGAAAGACTGCTTCAGCTCTGGAGCTTACTGTTCCAATCTGCTCCAGGCCAAAAGCTGGGCATGGGGAGCTGCTTTTCCTGTGCCCATGCAACAAATGGGGCTTTGGATTTGGTGTGGGAAGTAATGCAGCAGGTGAGCAGAGGGATGGACTAAACTGAGTGATGGACTAAAGTGGACCAATGGCTGAAAATCAGCTGCACTCCTGGTGCTTAGAGTAAATGGTATTGCCAGTTGTAGAAGATGCAGTATTTTTGGGTGACAACACGGAGTTTGGAGTGGGGATGTTTGTTGGGAAGGAGCTGTCTGGTCCCAGGCAAGCCAGCAGGGCCTGACACAGCACTTCCAAGGTAACAGTGCCAGAGGCTTTTGGCAGCCCCGGCTATCAGAGCTGCATAGGGCAGATGCTGTGAAACTTTGAGCCCAGAGCACAGGTGCTCCTTGTCCTCTGGCTGCCTGTGAGGTGCCACTGGCTGGCTCTGCACAGGCCTCCCGAGGAAGGGCTCGAGCTGTACCTTGTCCCACTTCCAGGTTTCCCAGGAGCAAGATTCATCGAGCTGCTCTCTGGAGCAGCTGGGCCCGGAATCCTCTGGCCAAGGGCACGCACTGGCCCAGGTGTGCCGAGAGCAGGAGCTGCTGGGCCAGAAGGCTGACCTTGAGGGCCGACTGGCAGCCATGGAGTGGCTCCAACAAGACCTTTCCAGGCAGCTGGAGGAGACCAGGTAAAGGCAGGGAGCATAACCTTTTCAGATCTATTTACATTCCATGGACAGAATATGGAAGAGTCCCAAGAACAAAAATATGCCACAATGTGAAGGTTCTTTTTCTGACACCTAAAGCCAGCAAAGCTCTCTTGGGCTCCTGTTTGTGCTGCCGAGCACACTCCTGTGGGAAGTCCAAAGCAATCCACCCAGCCCTGAACTGAGTAGTAGGTAAACCATGCAGATGCTGAGTGAAACCTCAGGTTTCTCTTGGCTTTGGTTTCTTCTTCTGGGCATTGAACGTCCCTCATTCCTTAGCAAGTAGCTTGACATGATCCTGATCTTCAGAACTGAAGCTTCGTCTTCAGCATTCCAGGCTCCGACCTTGGCACGTTGGAAGTAGCACACTGCCATTCAGGGGGAAGCCAGAGGCTCCTGCTGAAAATCTTGAGGGCTTTCTGCTTCCAAGCACACTCTTGAGAAGTGTGGGACAGGCCCTAGAGCTGGCTGGAGAGCAGCAGGGAAAGCTCTTTGGAATTCTCAACAGCCTCTGGGGATTCTTGCTGATTGTTGATGGGCACCCAGCTGCCAAACCTGCCAACCTCCCTTTGGATGGTCCCTCTCACTCTGTAAAGAAGGACAAGTGCCTCGGGCTACTGCCTGCTTGGCCCACAACACTAAAATAAAGGTGGCAAGTCTACTCCATGACCTTGCAAGAGTTTAAACTGCAGTCTCTGCATTCAGGTAGTTGTTGTTCAGACAAAAGGGCGTCCTGATTTTTTACAAGTGCTGCTATGAGATGACCATGAGATTTTACCGTGTCACGCAAAGTAGTTCTGAAGCCACATAAATACAGGGTGTCTGGAAGATGATGGACCTTTATGTCCATTATCAAGAGCATTAAAAAGTCAGCAGTCAGCAAGGACAAGAGTCTGTTGTGTCCCCCTGCAGAGAAGCTTGGAAGTGCTGATGAGAGAAGGGCTGTGAGCAGAGGCTGGGCTTTTGCTCGTCGCCCCAGCCTGTTTGGACACAGCTAGCCAGTGTCATAGATCAGGATCAGCAACTGAAGGTTTGGCTGTTGAGGCCAAGTTGGGCTGGGCTGTCTGTGCTATGTCAGGCCATAGGGAAGGCCTGGGCAGTCCCTCAGAGGGCCCTGCTCTGCTGTTGAGATGGCACAAATGTGCCTTGTCTGGGCGAGTTTCCACGTGGCCCATTTCCCATACTCAGGTGTGGGGATCTTGAGCCACGTTGTCCTGGAATACCCAGCTGTGGGTGTCTGGAGCAAGCAACTCATGTCTCTCCGTATGTGCAACTCATAGGTCAGCAAAGGAGAGCCTGGAATCCAGGCTGAGTGCTGCTCAGCAGCAGATATCTCAGCTGGAGACCACCAGGAACCATCTGGAGGCTCAAGTGCTCACAGTCACACAGGCCAAGGAGGTGATAGAAGGTGAGAACCTCGTGTGCTTTGTTTGTGGTGCTGCCCCTGCCTAGAGAACTAAGCACCCTGTAAAGCTGCCTCTGTCCACAGAGCTTCTGAGGAGTGGTGGGGCTTGGTGGCACTGAAAGGGCCTGAGGTCAGTAAAGTCAGTAAAGACTCTGACTCTTGCTGTTGGTCGTGTTTGTAGGAGAAGTGAAGTGCCTGCAAGATGAGCTGGAAGCAGAGAGATCTCTCAGGAGGCAGGAACGGGAAGACACAGCTCAACAGCTCCTGCAGGCAGAGCAGCAGCATCACGAAAGCCTCAGGCTTCAGGGAACTGCTCAGCAACTGGAAATAAAGAAGCTCCTGCAAGACCTGGTAGGGGACAGTACACTTCTGGAGTGTCCAAGCCAGCCCTGTGGGTTGGTTTAGCACAAGCAGAGCCTGAGGGTGTGAAAGGGCAGCAATCCTCTGCCAAGGCCTCCCGCTGCTGGACCGGGCAGCAGAGGCAGCAGCTTGGACTTGGAGGTGCCTGAGAGCCCCCAGGATGGTGCTGGGACAGTAAATGCAGCCACAGCTTCAGTGAGGGCGTAAGAGGAGTTCCAGAGCAGGTTGGGCAGTGCCCACCCAAAGCGTGGCAGCCCAGGGCAGGATTGTCCCTGAGTCCCACCTGCCACGGAGCAGATGCCAGCGTGGAGCACTTGCCGGCATGGAGCAGATGCCAACAGTGCTGCTGGCTGCAGGCGTGGGAACTCGGTTCCTTTCTTGCTGTGCTTCCATGGTGGACAGAGGGATTAGCTTTGGGCTGGAAGCAAAGGGAACAGGCCCCTTGTCCCTGGTCCTTCAGTCCTTGTGACTGGGGTGTCAGGGAAGGGAAGGTGACACCTCCTTTTCTGAGCACTTGGACTCAACGCTTGGGAAGGTCTTTGCCAACAGAAGAGATTCCACGAGTCTGTGATTCTTGCACCTGCTGAGCCTCCTTTTGAATTCCATGACAGGACACGGTTTCTGGAGTGCTGTTGTCTTTTCCGGTTGGGGGTTGTGGGAGGGATGAAGCTTCACCTTTTTCAGCAGGGAGCTTGCCTGGGACTTCATCTTGCAAATTTCTCCTCCCCTCCTCAGGCAAGTGAGCGCGAAAGGCACCGTGCAGAGATGCAGGAGACGCTGGAGCAATGGGAAAAAGAGAAGGCAGAGAGAGAGCAGGAGCACAAGAAGGTGCTGTTTGAGATGAGGCAGAAAGATGCCACCCTGCTGGCCCAACAAGAAGAACTAAGGAGATTTGAAAATGCCAAGCGACAGGTAATGACTGAGAGAGGAGAACTGGTGTGATTTTTTGCAAGGCTGGAGCTGTGGGAGATGGCAGGACATGGGGCTGTGTGGAGCATGCCCTCCATGTCTTCTACATTGAACTGGGGGAGGTGAAAGCTGAACGGGGCTGTCTTTGGGACCAGCAATGAGCCCTCTCATAGGAAGCCAGGCAGAAACATCAGCTATCAGCTGAGATCTTTGTGCTGCTCTTGTGCTCTGTTGTTCTAAGATGTACCTCAGGGTACCTTCGCTGTTCTCTTTCCGCTCCCCTTTTGGTGTGTACTGGTAGGTGTTCACAGCCAAAGTGAGTTTGTAGCTCTTTTCTTATGTGGGAACGGGGAGGGTGCAGCAGCAACACTGACAAGAGAAAAATCTTTTTAAAGACTTGCCTGGAGTATTTCTGAACAGTAACCCAGAGATGTCTTCTGGGCTGTGTTTTAAGTCACTTCCTGGGAAGCTGTGTTGGCCCCGGGGCAGGCAGTGGCCCAGGGGAGCAGCAGCCGAGTGCTGTGAGAGCACGTGAGCCCATCAGTCTGCCTCTGCCACATGGATGCTGCAGGAGAAGTGTGAAACCCTCTGCTCTTTCCCTCGGTGCAGGTGCTGCTGGAAGAGCAGAAGGAGAAGAGTGCTTTATCAGAGGCACTGCTCCAGACTCAGGGAGAGCTCAGCCGAGCCCACCAGCAGGTCCAGCAGCTCAGGCAGGAGGTGAAAGAGCTGCAAGAGAAGGGGCAGGTAAGTGTGAGTAGGCAGGCAACAGAGGGCAGGGCAGGGACAAGGGCACAAAAGGCAGCTCCTGGGACTGAGGAGGCAAGGGCTGCTTCAGGCCCTGGGAGCACAGAGCCTGGTAAGCTCCAGAGCTCAGCCCCAGGAAGGAAGGCTTGCAGTGGAAGCAGAGCTGGCTAGAGAAGCCAAAAGAAGCAGCTGAAGGAATGGGATTTTGAGGCAGCACGTGGAACAAGCTGAGCCTGAGGGCAGGTCCCAGGAAGTTGCTCTGCATTTTGTTGCCAGACCATCAAGGCAAATCTGCAAGCTGAGCTGCAGGAAGCTCGCAGTGAAGTCCAGGCAGTGCAGAGGAGGCACAAGGAAGAGCTACACGGCCTCAAAGAGGAAATGAATCTGCTCCTTGAGCAGAGGGAGGCTCTACAAAAGCAGGTGAGTGAAACAGCACTGGCACGGCAGCCATGCAGCGAGGGGTCTGTGGCCTTCTTGCAGCAGCTGGTGGGGTGATCCCTGGGGCTGTCTCGGGCTCTGGGGGCTCCATGGCAGCTGCTCTGTAGGACACACAGTGCTCTGCTGAATCTCAGCTGCTGCTCTGGACAGCTGGGCTAGTCCTCTGGGCTGTTGGCCAGCAACCATCAGCATGGATTCCTGCTGGCCTCTCCTTGCCAGCCTTGGTTTGGGAGGTGCTTTTTCAGGTGCCCTTGGTGGTGGGCCACTTAGAGACTGAAACAAGTTGTCCATATCCAGTGTGAATCTGGTGCTCTCAGGACAGGGAGAAATGGAAAGTTGTCCTTTGCCTTTCCTCTCAGCCTGTGCTGTGGCTGACAGTGACAAGCTGTGGCTGCAGCCCCTGACTGCTTTGTTCCCTTTGACTGGAGGTGGGAGAGTTGACATCTCAGCTGGCAGCCTCCCGAGAGTCCCGGGAAACGACTGTCCAGAGAGCCCAGCAAGAGGTGAGGGAGGCCCAGGAAGAGTCCAGGCAGAAGCTGTCGGAGGTTGAACACGTCCAGAAGATCCTGGAGGAGGCAGAAAATCTGAACAAGGAGCTGCAAGTGCATGTGGAGTCCTTGAAGAGGGAAAGGAATCGCTGGGAAGAAGTGGCTCAGCAAAATTCAGAATTGCAGGCTTCGGTGGATGTCCTAGAGAGTGAAAAAGCCAGGTAAATGAAAGCCTGTGGGACTCTGCATTGTGGTGAATGGATTCCCTCTTTGCCCTCTTTGCACCTGCCAGGGGCTCTGGCAGCATTTCCTAAGTGGCAGATTCTGAACTCTCCGTGCAGACACTTCTCCTTGTCTGGATGTTGTCTTTCATTTTCTTTACTTTTAAGACTTCAAACAGAGTTTTTCTGCAGAGAAAGGATTTGGGGGTAGCTCTTTCCCTCTAGGGGGTATTGTGTTTTTAGGTGGGCGTGTTGACACTGCCCGAGCTGCATTGTAAGGAGCTGGATACATCCATCAGCTCCACCTTGGGTCCTGTAACTTGAAGCCTCTGGGATGTGGATCAGCCTGGCCTCTGATGCTTTTTCTGGGCAGAACCATCTGAAGGCCCTGATTGCTGATCTAGGCCAGATTGCCCTCGGAGGCAGCCCAGCAACAAGAGCGGCTCTGTTGCATGGTTCCTCATAAAATGTGCCCCGGTGCCTGGAGGGCGTCTTCATTGCAAGACTTTGTTAGGTTTGTATTCACATTCCCACCTCAAAAAGAAGGTAGGGCATGTAGGCAGGAACTCCCTGTTCTTTTAGGGCCAAAAGCAGAGTAGGCACATGCTGGGCTTTGACTGCAGGGAGAACAAACAGCCAAGTTGTTTAGACAGACCTCATCAGACAGAGGAGTTTTTCCCTGAGGTGCTGCAAGTCCTGAGAGTTTATAAAATCTGATACCGTGTAGCAATGAGTTGCTTGCTTCCCTTCTAGGCTGATAGTGTCTCTGGAGGAGAAGAACCAGCACCTCAGAACTCTGGAAAAACAGAACCTGCTGCTGAACTATCAGGTGTCTCAGTATCACTCTGCTCTTCAGCAGGCAGAGCAGCTCTCTTCTCACCGCGCTGGACAACTGCGGGAGCTCAACACCCAGGTAAGCTGTGCAGTGGCATCCTCTTCTCCAGGGACACACAACAGCACCTTTGCCTTGGAGGCCCCAACCTCTTTCCCCTCCCAGCAGCACGCACAGCTGCCGTCTTCTGCCCGGGGCTGCTGCTGCACCCTGAGGCCGAGGCTGGATCTGCTGTCTGCTGCCCAAGTTTTGCACCGTTCTCTCCCGGCTCCCAGCAGGAAATCTGGGAGGGGAGCAGCAGCAGACTCCTCTGGAGCCTCTGTGTCCCTCAGTTAGCAGTGTTGTCCCAGACAGAGTTGGTGCCTGTGCCGGGCACTGAGCAATGTGGGGACACAGAGGTGGCTATGGCAGGCTGGGCAGGGCACTTCCAGCGCAGCCATCTCAGCTGCTGTTCAGAGCTGCAGCCTCAAGGATGCCCATTGCCTCCCTTTCCCTCTTTTCTCTACATTGGTCTCCTTTGGGATCCTTGCTTTTCTGCCTTTTGGTTTTGGCATGGTTTTTGCCTGAAATCATTTCTTCTTTGCTGCTCTCCCTGCGGCCCACTCTGCAGCCTCAGGAGCAGCCCTGTCCCTGAGGCTCTGTGCATCCATCCTCCAGATGCAGGCCCTGCAGGACACAGTGCTGCAGATGGAGGCTTCCCAAACAACTCGAAAGAAGCAGCTGCTGCAGACGTTTGAGGAGTCTCGAGCAGGCGAATGGGCTTTGAGGGACTCTGTGGACGTGCTGGAGGCTGAGGTGTCTGAGCTGCGTGTGAGGCTCCAGAGCTCTGAGGAAAGAGCAGAGGCCATGGCCATACAGTGTAAGGACGTGGAGCTGGAGCTGAGGAAGACACAGGCTCAGAGGGACCATCTCAGAGCCCACAATCAGGAGCTGCTGAAACAGCTGGAGCAAAGTGAGCAAGGTACAGCTTCTCCTCTCCCACCCACTGCCCCATCCTGCCTCACCTGCGGGGATCTCGCTGATGGCTCGCAGAGGAAAAGTGCCCAGAGATGGCAGAGGGGAAAAACAACCAGCAGGAGATTTATCCATCCAAGTGCCAGTGAAAGCTTTTTCTTGAGAAAGATGCTGTGGCTGGCAGTGCCATCCGGCTGTGCCATGGCTGATCCCGTGCACAGCTGGAGCCTTCCAGGTGCCGTGTCTGTGCTAAGGAGCTTTAGGAGGATGCCTCAGCTCGATTCCCCCAAACTCCAGGCCCTGCCAGAGCCTCCAGGCTACTGGCCTCTCTGGAGCAGGGCTGCACAGGCATCCCCTCACCTTTGTCTCTCTTGGATTGCTCACTCTGCACAAGGCCAAGAGCAAACACCCTTTCCTGTCCCTCTGAACCTTGCCCCTTTCATTCCTGCTTTTTTCTCTGCCTGCAAATTTCCTTCATTTCTGTCAGATTTGGAGCCCTTGTGGGCTCAGGGCCTGGCACACTGAGGCAGGCAGAGAAGACAGTGCTGTTGTCTCTGCAGGATGCACATCAGTTTGCCTTTGCTTTGCTTTTCCCCTTCTCCTTTCTCCTGTTCCTTCCCCCTCCCTGCTGCAGATTTGTGGGAGGCAGCAGTCAAGCACACCTCTCGAGAAACTGCCCTGGAGAAAGAGGCCTGTGAAAGGCAGGAAGAGGCTGTGACTCTTCGTCAGGAGGTGGCATCTCTGCAGAGGAAATTGGAGAGCCTGCAGAAGGAAAGGATGGATGTGCTGGTGAGATTGGCGGATGCCACAAAGGGCCATTTCCTAGCTGTGTTTGCACATTCAGTTAATAGTTCTAAGGAGCACCTTTTTCCAGTTAAACTTCTCCAACTGCGTTCTTCTGAATAAGGAGGAGAAGATGTTGTAGTCATGTCAAAGCCAGTTAATGCTGAGCCTGCTGATTTTCCTCCATGCTGGGCTTCTGTGCCCTAGAAGCTTTAGTCCTCAATGTCCACACTGCCTCTATGGACATTGCATGCTTTGGGGAATTCCTCGTGTCCAAACCCACGTCCAGATTCCTAAATATCTGGATCTGGAAGGAGGGGTGAGAAGACCAAGTTTGCTGTGAATAGAAAGGTGTTTGGCCTTGGCCATCTGAGAGCAGCCAGTGGGGAGAGAAGAGAGGAAAGCCAAGTGCTGATCCACACCAGGACGTGTGCCTGCAAGGGGAGAACTCGTCCTGAGTGGCAGCAGAGGATGACAGAGGGATCTGGCCATTGCTGCTCCAAGAGAGGGCAGTGGGGCTCTCGGGGATGGAGCCATGGAAACTCTACACAGCAGAGCTGGAAAACCACTGCTGTCAGCCCAAGCCCAGGGAAGGAAATGCTGGCGGTGTTTGCTCTTCCCTTCCTCCCTGATGGAGAGCACATCCTCGTGGCACTGCCTAAATCCTGCTTAGCATGGACTTGAAATCCTGGCTGCAGTTCTGGCAGCTCCTCCCCAGAGGAGCACTGGAGTTGGGCTGCAAGAGCTTGGGGAAGGGCAGAAAGGAAGCTGGGACAGGCTGAGGGAAGGAGCGGTATCAAGGGGGGAAGACCAGCAAAGGTCTGCAGCATCCCGAGGGGCAGAGAGAGAGGGGCAGCCAGTGCCTGCCCCTGCAGCAGGAGTCCAGATCTGGTCTGAAAAGCAAACCGAGGGGGCGAATGAGTGACCCTTTTTCTCCCTGTTTTGGCAGCATGGACAGGAATTGAACCAGCAGCACATGAGAGATGTGGAAGAGAAGAATGAAATGCATGCAGATGAGTTAAGATATCATAAGGAAAATACTCAAGAATGGGAAGTGGAGAGAGAAGGCGAGCAGGAAGAGTTGGAGCATGGGGCTGCTTCTTTGAAGAAATGGAGAGAGAACACCCAAGTACTGAGTGCTGCACTGAAGAAAAGTGAAATTGCCAAAGGGACTCTGATGAAACACTTGTACATCCTGATGGGAAAGTCTGGTATCCAGGCAGGCACTGGCATTGACCTTCAGTCCACTCCAGGGTCCCTGAATTATTCCAGTGCTGTTTCCCATGAAGAGGTGGGTCTCTATCCCTGTCAGTCCAGGCCTGCTTGGGTAAAGCAGCCCGGGCTGCAGCAGGCAGCCTTGTCTGTCTGCCTGGCTCCAGCCAGAGACCATTGACTGCCAGATTGTTTCCTGGCTCGCCCAGAAAGACTGCTCCAGCTCTGGAGCTTACTGTTCCAGTCTGCTCCAGGCCAAAAGCTAGGCATGGGGAGCTGCTTTTCCTGTGCCCATGCAACACATGGGGGTTTGGATTTGGTGTGGGAAGTAATGGAGCAGGTGAGCAGAGGGATGCACTAAACCCAGCTGAGTTTTGTACTGAGAGGGCTGAAGAGCAGCTGCACTGCTGGTGCTTCGAGGATGCTTCCTGAGATGGAGATTCCTGAGGGACAGCTTCTGTGGTGTTTGAAATATGGGCATCATCTCCTCTCTAAATACCCTGCAGGCTGTTGGAGCACAAGTGGAACAGCTGTTACGTGGCTCAGGGACCATCCTGGAATCCAAGCAACTAATTGCATCACTAGAAGAGGAGAAGAGAGAGAGGCCTGAATTAACCACTGAGCCCAGAAGTGGCGAGCGGGTAAATTGGGCTTTCACTGCCTCTGCCGAGCCTCAGGCTCCTCTGGAACTTGGCACGTTAGCCCAGGCAGTGCTTTGGAGACCTCTGCTTGTTTCCTTGCCTCTCCCTGTCCCTGCTGTGGGCACACCCTTTTGTTTGTCCTCTCTCTTGGGGCAGCCCATGGCTTTCACAAGGGCACCTTCACTCCGCTGCCTCCCTCCCTGGCCCTGTGTCCCCGCACACACACTGGCCTCTCTTGCACAGCCCCCAGCGAGAGCTTTTTGCCCCCAGTGTTGTCTAGTGCAATTCAGGGTCTCAGAGCAGAGATCTCCTTGCCATGATGTCCACAGGTCTTTTTGCTCCGTGTTTGCTGACAGGTTTCTGTGACCCTCTCTCCCATCCAACGTGCAGGTGGAACCTGAAAGGAGAAGAAACAGAACTTTTAGGAGAGTGTTCCCCCCAGATTGCTTTACGTTTCCTGTCCACAAGCCTGCCTATCGAAATCGTCGACTTCTACAACAGAAGACTCCTCCAGTAGCTCAGGGAAGCAGCAGCCCTCCTGCTGATGCACAGCCTGTGGAGAAAGGGGTCAGTGGCCCAAATTTGGAAATCAGAGTTGGGTTCCTAAATCCCCTCGGAACTCTCTCTAACAGACCTGTGGTGGCTGGGGGATGTCCGTGGGAAGGCTTTGCCAGCCTTGAACTGGACCTGTTGATCATCTGAGCTCTGCTCTGTGTGGGAGCCTTTTCCCTTCCCCTTGCCCCAGGGCAGAGAGTTGGTGAGGGCTGGAGTTGGAGGCTGTGTCTGCCCCGAGAGCCGGTACCGTGGGGCTGCAGGTGCTCCTGCCAGCGTGGGCTTGTCTGAGCCGGGCCTTGTGCCTCTTTCAGGTGTCCCTGCTGCAGTCACAGCTGGCCCAAGACCGACAGGACCACCTGGAGAGCTATGCAGGGAGCAGGCAGGAGACACAAGGTGCAGAAGGGACCTCCTTGCTTCCTGAACGACTCAGAGAGGAGCCAGGGTGCAGCTGGATGCAGTCTTAGACTTAGTTAGTAGTTTATGTTTAAAGGATAGTATAGGTGAAATTGAACCTTTACACAACTGTGTTCCATAGGATGAAAGATATATTTATAGAAAAATAAAGAGTTTATGATGATCATGATTAAACTAATAGATCTTTATCAGGGTTATTTACTACCCAGTACAGAGACCTATAACTTCCAGTATAGTGCATTATGTTTTGAAGCAACATTGTAGCAATTCTAGTCAAGCCAGCAAAACCAATTCTTGAAGATTGATGCTACTCACCCAAAGCAAGGACCACGGGCAAACATTTCTCTCAGCCTCAAGGCATGACCTTGAGAAGCATCCTCACTCCAGGGTGGAATCTGCAGAAGGGAGACATGTGACATGAACCACTTTGGTGAGAGCAGGAGAAACCTGCCATGTGTGGAGCTTTGTCATTTGTCCTTAGGAAACTGCAGCCTGATTATTCTCAGAGTCCCAGAATCTCAGGCCGGGGGAGGCTGGAAGCACCTCTGCAGGTCACCTTGCCCAGCCCCTGCTCCATCAGGGCCACCCAGAGCCAGCTGCCCAGGATGTGTCCAGGTGGCTTTTGAGTCTCTCCAGGGATGGAGACTCCACCACCTCCCTGGGCACCTGCACCAGTGCTCGGCCACCCTCCCAGTGCAGAAGTGCCTCCTGAGCTCAGAGAGCCCCTCCTGTGTGTCACTTGGTGCCCGAGGCCCCTGGAATGTCCCTGGCTCTGTCCCCTCTGCAGCCTCCCCCCGGGTATTTATCCCCAGGGATGAGATGCTCTGAGCCTGCTCTGCTCCAGGCTGGGCAGTGCCAGCTCTCTCAGCCTCTCCTCACGGCAGAGATGCTCCAGTCCCTCCGTCACCTTCATGGCCCTGTGCTGGACTCTGTCCAGTCTGTCCCTGTCTCCTGTACTGGGCAGCCCAGCTCTGGGCCCAGCACTCCAGGGCTGGCCTCACTGCTGTGGAGCAGAGGGAAAGGATCCCCTCCCTCCAGCAGCTGTGTCGCAGCTCCCGGTGCAGCCCAGGACGCTGTTCTGCATTGCTGCAGGAGCACATTGCTGGCCCGTGGGCATCCTGGTGTCCAGCAGGACCCTGCCAAACTTTCGTTTTTCAACCGGGTGGCCCCCAGCAGATACCGGTGCCTGTGGTTGTTCCTTCCCAAGGACAGGACTCAGCACCTGTCATAGAACTGTCACCCTTGTTGAACTGTCCCTCGGGATGGCAGCACTTCTCTCTGGCAGAGCAGCCACCGCTCCCGGTTTGTGGGAGGGCACCCCCTGGCCCCATCACCCAGTTTACTGACAAAGGTGTCAGCAAGGACTGGACTCAGCATTGTCCTCCAGGCTCCACCGCTAGACTTTGTGCCACTGACCTCCAGGGTTCCAAGAAGGTAGATTCTGTGCAAGGCGTCTTTGCTTGTATGCACAAATTCAGAAAGAATTGGCAGGATTTACAACAGGGATTTCTGCTCCATATCTTAAGTGGGAAAAAATGTAATGATCCATGCTCCCTCTCACTGGCAGTGGCTAAAGGAAAAGAGGTCCTGTTGTTGGTGACAGTGGAGGTCACCTGCAGAGGAACTGTGCCAGACTGGTGTGACATACAAGGTCAAGGGTTGAGGGCATAATTTAAAATAACTTAGCAAAGTGAAAAGCAGAATCACAACCCTGGGTGATAGGAGATCAAGTGAACCGGAAACTTCTGACCAACCTCATCTCAGAAAGGAGGGATGTGGAAGAAGAATCAAGTTATCCAGGGGGCGTGTACAGACATTGCTGTGGAAGCAGTTATGGAGTTAAGAGGAAGCCTGCCCTGCATCATGTGAGCAAGAATGCTGAGAAATGGGGAAGAAAGCTGATTACACACGATCTGAAAACTGGAAAGGCGTCCTGATTGTCAAGCCTGTAAACCTTGTGAGAAGAAGAACAAGCCGTCAAAAGGACGGATTTATTACAGGCCTGCAACCGCTTTTGAGCAAACTGCTGAGCACAGTTTCTCACAATAAAATGTATAAATAATGTCTTAACTTTGCAATAAACCCAATTCACTTGCTTCTAGCTTGTGTCTCTCACATTCATATGCCACAGCAGTAGGGAAGGGGGAGAATAGTTAGGGAGAATAGTTAGAATCTTAAGCCAGGCATACACCAGGTCTAAGGACTGGAGGAAGCTACGTCAGCTGTCCATTGTCTTCAGAAGAGCCTGGCCAGTGCAGGTGGTTCCTGAGAACTTCCTGAGAACTACAGCAGTCTTAAAGATGGGCACAAAGGAGGGTCTGAAGACCTACAGGCTAATCAGCTGCTTTGGAATCCCTGGGAAAGTGATGGAGCAAATCCTCCTGGACACCCTTTCAAGCAACTGAGAGAGAAGGGCATTGGGAACAGCCAGCACAGATTTAGCACAGGGACATGGTGCCTGGCCAACCTGAGCGACTCTGCAAATTACGGGAGACCAGGCATGGTGTTGCCCGACATTGCAAAACATTCAGCAGCCACGCAGTCCCCTTACAGCCCGACTGGTGAGATATGGACTGAGTGAATGGCCAAGGGAAAACCGCCCAAACCAGCGGGCTCAGTGCTGCTGGATCAGATGTATGAAGTGGCCAGGCTGTGGTGACACCACCCACTCCAGATCATCCCTGGAGCCAGCATTACTGTTGATTAATGACTAATATTTATATGCAGAGAATGTCTCCTCTAATCGAAGAAACTTTACAACAGGGGGTTTATTCCACCATGATCATACATATCACAAGGTAGTTCCTAGCTCATACATAAACATTACTTTTCATAGAACTATTTTACCCACCTCTGCCTCTTGCTGGAAGTCCCTTTATGGTCTTGGAGGGTCATCTAAAGAGGTCTCTGGTGGTCATATTCACAGTGAGCCCTCAAAACTGGAAGTGCCCTTGCCTTGAACTTCTCTTAGGGCATGCACTGTTGTTTCTTGTTACATAACTTTGCCACAAAACCCACTTGGGTGCCTTATAATCTGTTTTTCCACTGCTTCCAGCTCTGTTCAACATCCCGTCTGTCTACTTTTACATTCTTTTATCTCATTTGCTAGTTAGTCTTTAAGCTGTATTTTGCAACCAACACTTTCTGTTTTCCACGTTTTCTGTCACGGTGAGTGGCAGCAATGCGTCTTCCTGGCTGGAGCCACCCCCATTTCTGTGGTCCCTGCGGCTGACAGACATGCCACGCACTGATGTCATGTCCAGCCTCAGCTCAGCTCGCATCCCTTGCCCAGACAGGGGAGAACCACAGGCAGGAGAGGCAGAAGCCATGTGCTCAGGCTGCCCCGCCTTGAAGGCACAAGAGCCTCCAGCTTCTACCGGTCAAGGGTCAGGGCACCTGACAGTGAGCCTTCAGCACTGAGTGATGGCATCCCACTTCTGCAGCTTTGGCCCAGTCAGATGACCCTGTCTCCTCAGGAGCTGCCCTTTGACCTTGCCAGGGACCACTCAATGGACATGATGCCATGGCAGCTTGGCAACCCCTGGATTTGGCATCAACTATGGTGATGTTTCACCTCAGCATAGAATCCCCGACTGGTTTGGGCTGGAGAGACCTCAAAGCTCATCCTATTCCACCCCCCGCCATGGGCAGGGACACCTGCCACCAGACCAGGTTGCTCCAAGCCGCCTCCAACCTGGCCTCGGACACGTGCAGGGACGGGACAGCCACAGCTGCTCTGGGCAACCTGTGCCAGTGTCTTACCATCCCCACAGGGAAGAGTTTCTTCTAACCCTGCCCTCTGCCAGTGGAAAGCCATTCCCCTTGTCCTGGCGTTCCAAGCCCTTGTCCAAGGTCAGCCCTCAGCTCTCTTAGAGTCCCTTTAGGCATTGGAAATGTCTCTAAGGTCTCCCTGAAGCCTTCTCTTCTCCAGGCTGAACACTCCCAGCTCTCCCAGCTCGGCTCAGAGCAGAGGGGCTCCAGACCTTGGAGCATCTCTTTGGCCTCTCTGGACTCACTCCAGCAGCTCCACATCCTTCTGATGCTGGACCCGAGGGCTGGAGGCAGCTCTGCAGGTGGGGTCTCACCTGAGCAGGGCAGAGGTGCAGAATCCCCCTTGTCCCCTGCTGCCCACTCTGTGGGGCCAGCCCAGGACATGGGGCTTTCTGGGTGACAGCGCAAGGGGTTGGGGCACACTGGGACTTCTGTCCACCAACATGCCCCAGTCCTTCTGCTCAGAGCTGCTCTCAACCCCTGCCCTGCCCAGCCTGAGTCTGTGCTTGGGATTGCCCTGGCCCAGGGGCAGGCCATGTCCTTGGCCTCATACCAGCAGAGTCACACTGGGACTTTGGTGATGGTCTCTGGGCCTATGGCAATGACTCCAGCTCCTTGAAACTTTTAAGCTCCTCTTGCTGCTTCCCCTACCTCATGCTTTTCTTGAGAACCCCATGCTCCCTTTGGTACTGCCTCATCATCCTTGTCGCAGGTTTGCGTGGTCACATCCGGGTAGCAGGGGCCCGCAGGGTGACCCTCTATGAGAAGACACCAGAAGCTGCTCCCGTGTTGGGCAGAGCCGGCTCCAGAGGGCTCCAGGAGGGACCTGCCACTGGCTAAGGCTGAGCCAACCAGTGATGCTGGGAGGGCCTCTGGGATTAGGTACTAAAAAAGGGCTAAACACTGCTGTGCAACAGCAGCTGGCAGGGAGGAAGAAGATGGGAGAGCAACAGTGGATTTTGACCCATAGCCCGTGTAGGTGAGCAGAGGAACAGATCCCCAGTGCAGCCCATGTGAGGAGCCCACAGCACAGCGGGTGGGGATGCCCTGAAGGGATCTGCAGCCTGGAAGGAGCCCACGCTCCAGCAGGTATTGTAAAGGCAGGCGAACCCAGTGGGAAGAATGATGATGTCTGACTCAGTTCAGAAGGCTGAACGATTTCTTTATTATAACTATGCTATAATACATTCATTGACTATATAAAGGAGGATACTAAAACTACATGCTACTTTCTCTAACACTACTAAATCTAACTAACCAACAGCTTGTGACCCTGTTCTCCAGAGTCCAGACACAGGTGGATCCGATTGGCATCAGGCCCAAACAATTCTGACCAGAATCCAATCCAGCAATCACCCCAGGTAAACAACTCTCCAAACACATTCCACAAGGAAAAACAAGGAGCAGAAATAGAAACTGTTTTCTCCTTCTCTCTCTCTGTGCACCTCTAAGAAAAATCCTGAGAGAGAGAGAAATGTGCTTGCCACAAGCGGGCTCCTGGCAGGGGCTATGCTCTGTGGAGAGGAGTCCATGCAGGAGCTGGCAGAACACTGGAGCAGGCTGTTCCTGAAGGACTGGACCCCAGGGAAAGGCACCTTGCTGGAGCAGTTCTTAGAGAACTGCAGCCCGTGGGAAGGACCCACATTGGGAAAGTTGGTGCAGGACTGTCTCCCATGGAGAGGGGAATCTATGAGGAGAAAGGAGCAGCAGAGACAAGTGTTATGAGCTGACAGCAATCCACGTTCCCCATCTTGCGCACTGCTCAAGGGGAGGAGGTAAAAGAGTTGGGAGTAAAGCTGAGTCTGGGAAGAAGGGAGGGTAGGGGGAGGTGGTTTTAGGTTTATTCTTAGTTCTCATTTTCCTACTCTGTTTAAGTGGTTATAAAATAAATTAATTTCCCCGAGGTGAGTCTGTTTTGACTGTGGCAGTAATTGGTGAGTGATCTCCCTGACCCGTGGGATTTTTATCACATTTTCTTCTCCTTTTCAGTCAAAGAGGGGAAGTAATGGAGTGGCTCAGTGAGCACCTGGCTAGCCAAAATTGACCAACCACAGTTCTCCAAACTCCTTCATCACCACCTCCACCTTCAACACCCATTGCCCATGACTTCTTCATGTCCCTGACTCCACTGTCAGTGAAGGGTCTTCCAGCATTGCAGCATTTATTTTGCACTTTATTTACTGCACACTCCAGACATGCCAATGGCACAGGCAACTCTGTGATGTCCAGTGCTCTGGGCCCGCGTCTGCCACCAGAACTCCCCTGCCAGGGCTGGACAGTCTGGAATTGGCTGTGGCAGGTCTGTGGCACGCCCACGGCAAGTCCACAACAGGTCCATGGTGGGTCTCTGATGGGCGCCTGATGGTCCTTTGGCCCAGGTGCCGTGCGCCTTGGTGGGGAGCTGTCACTTTCTGCCCACGTGGTCCTTCAGTGTTACCAGCACTTTTTGTGCCCGCTTCAGGACCTCCTCCTCATCCACGCTGGGGAAGGCCTCACTGGGGGTCATGGGAAAGGGATGGTAACTCGGGTACTGTGTGGCCTTGCCGTCCGTGCCACGGTCACACAACCACTGCACGTCCAGGACAAGGCCCCTCAGCTCCGGCTCCTCCGCCTCCAGCCTTTGGGCCGTACCCATCGGCCCCCTGTGGCCCGCAAAAGCTTCACCACGGCAAAGCACGGCCGCCACCAGTGCCCTCTCCAGGGCCTGGTGCACTTTGAAGAGCACCCAGTTGGGGCAGCAGTGCCGGATGTCATTGCGGGCTGCCTGCAGGTCACTCGTGGCCTGACACAGCCAACGCAGGGCCTCGGGGACGGATGGAGTCAGGGCCATGAGCTCCTCACTGCTCAGCCAGGAGCCACAGCCTCCCTGTCTGTGGTGCTGGGCAGCACTCACAGGTTTGTATTGGACCCACACCTTTGGCCCCCTGACACCATGCAGAGGCCTCAAGGCTGGCAGGCTGGGATCCTTCCATGGATCAGCTTCAGCCTCCTCCTGCAGCCTTTTCTCTGGCTCTGGTGCAGCACCCACCAGGTCCACGTTGTTCGCCTCCAGAACCAAGGCCACGTCCTGTGGCTCCTGGCAGACCAGCATTTCACGCAGCACGGACAAAGCCTGTGCCTCCAGCTGCCCACCCAGGATGTTATTGATCTCCTGTGCCAGTGTCTCCACGACCCTCAGCTGCTGCCAGTTCAGCACCATCTCTGCATGCCGGATGTAGAGGAGCCGCTGGGCACCACCAGACGGGCACACATAGATAACTTGTGACTGGGAGCTGCCCTCCACCTTTGCCCCACTGTGCACCAGCACAGTGCAGATGTCCTTGCAGCACTGCACTTTCACCTGCTCCACTGCAAAGCCACCATCCCCCTCCATTCCCATCGTAGCCTTGGGGGTCTGCCACTGCAGCAGGGACTCCAGCCCCAGCCTAAACCACGGGGATACCAGCAGGGTCTGGAGACGCCTCTGCGTTGCGCACTGAGAGCCGTAATGACATGGCTGCGGACCACCCTCCTCCAGCTGCTTCTCTGTCACCTCTGAGAGTGCCCGCGGCCGCAGGTGCGGTGGCAGCCTTTGCAGCAGCCACCTGACATTACACCCAGACACTGGCAGCGCAGCCATGAGCACAAAGGTCTTCTCTAGGGCCCGAGCGGTCTCTGAGGGCACACAGTCATTGAAGCACAGTCTGTGGGATGGCTCCAGGCAGTCAGCAGTGCTCAGCAGGTACAGCTCAGCCACAGCAGAGCAATCGGGGGGGCTCCGGTTTCTCCCGCAGCAGCTGGAAGAAATGCCGTGTGGCCAGCAGGACTGTCTTCTCCTGGCTACTGGAAAGGGTTCCACTGCCATGGCTCTCCTGGTAGATTTGGGCCAGGACACGGCTGTAGTGAGTCAGTGTGGGGACCAGGACGACACCAAGGTGTTGCAGGAGATCTCCAAAGGCAGCCACGTGGGGGTGAGGCGTGAGGAGGTAGGGGTAAAAGTCAGCCTCGTCCGGGAGTGATGTCACCACCTGCCGTGGCCTGGCCATGTCCCATGACTTGGCCAGCACCACGGGCAGCTCAGAGAGGTGCTCTGCGTCCACCTCCTTCAGACGGGTCTGCAGGAAGCTGTACATGCTATGGAGCACCCTGGCCCGTGTGCTTACCTGCAGTTCTGTCGAGCAGGCTGCCCTGCACACATGCTCCAGGTTGGCCACCACCAGGGCAGTGGGTATCTCTGCAAAGACTTCCATGGCCTCCAGGGACCGCTCCCCAAGTTCAAGGGATTCTGGCAGGATGGTGGCTGATGTCCACAGGAGCTCAGCCACATTTTTGCAGTAGGAAACGCTGCCTTTCAGAGCCACGGCCTTAGTGCAGTCTGCAAAAGGAGGGTGAAGGTTCATCAAGTTTAGGGGGATATCCAGTGGAGGCAGGAATTGGATTGAGGCAATTTTTCTCAGGAAATTTTCCTCAGGATTTTCCAACAGGATTGCAAGTTGCTTGAGCATCTCCTGCTGTCGCTCCAGCAGTTCTGCAGCATGGCATGTAGCCTGAGTGGCTTCACGCTCTATCTCCTCAGCCAGCGCCACAAAGTCCTCTACAGAGAGGCTGGTGCGGACACCTGCCTTAAGGAAGAAATCCACAATTACTATGCAGTTCGAAGGTAGCTTCTTAAAGAAAGATTTAGGCGCAAAGCGGTTTTGGAGCCGCATGTCATGGTAGAAGTAGGAGGCCAGGCGCAGTGTTCTGTGGGCATCTGGTATAAAGGCCGCCTTCCGAAATGCTGCCACAATGGCGTCCACGCTCTGAGTGGAACAGATGGGTCGCAGGACAAAGAACAAGCGTACAGCTTCCATGAGGTCTTGCTGTGTGAGCTGGGACAGCCGGGGAAGTACCACAGTCATGAAGAGCTCTTGGTCATCGGTGAACTCCCCCTTCAAACGCTTGGCCAGCCATTTGGGGTCCTGGCTTAGTGTGAGAAGCAGCATGCTTCTCCATGGAGGAGCTGCTCCAGTGCACGAGAATCCAGCTTTCCCTCCTGGACAAACCTTAGCAGGGCTGACACGTCCTGCTCCCCTAAATCCCCCCAGCAGAGATCAGCTCTTGTGTCTGCCAGATGGGCCACTACAGCCCTGGCATCTGTGACCTGCAGTGCCCTTGGCTTCAGGCAACAGTAGGCAAAACTCCAGGGCAGCAGGGACTGCTGGAGCACAGGGATGCCCAGTTTGTGCAGCACCTTTTCTACTTTAGAGTGACACTCAAAAAGAACCTTGGAGAGGGAGGATAGTGGCAGTAGGTGCTTTGAGTCTGTCTTACTCCCCTGAATAGGCAGCACTGCCGTATTCTGGAGATGATTCATGAACGACTTCATGTCCACATCTGAAGTCCTGGAGGGGACCATCCTGTCAAAGAAGGTCCACAGCCCCTCGAGCCACCTTTCTCCCTCTGTGGTCCACTCCAGCTGACCCAATACCTCCTGGATGAGTGGTGTGGCCTCTGGGAGGTCAAGCTCCTTCACAAAGCAAGGTGGCATCCATTCAGGAATACACTTCCCCAAACGCCTATCTCTTCCTGGGATGCTCCAGTGCACTGGTTTTGGCTGGGATAGAGTTAATTTTCTTCCCAGAAGTGTGTCCAGGGCTACATTCAGGATTTAGCATGAGAACAGTGTTGGTTGCACACTGATGTTTGAGTTGCAGCCCAGTCAAGGACTTTTCAGTGTCCCACGCTCTGCCAGCAAGGGGCAGCATGGCCAGGAGACCTGACCCCAACTGGCCAGAGGGATATTCTGGACCACAGAACCTCCTGCCCAGTACAGAAACTGGGAGGGGGTTGGCCAAAAGCCTCCCCCCCTCTGCCCCCCCCCCCCCCCCCAGCCCCCAGAAAGAAAACCCCCACAGCCCCCTTCCCGCAACCGGTTCGGGAAAAATTTCCTCAGAGAGAAGTGGAGAAAACCTGTTTATTTAACAGGCAAAGCACTGTCCCGTGCAAAAAAATGAACAATACCAGATGACAAAACTCATTTGCTGCTCTGAAGAGATGACAAATTCAGAAAGTCTCTCCTGTGGCTGCTCGCTCTGTTATCAGTCCCTCCGGCACTGGGAAAGGCTGCTGCCCAGAGTAGGCCACAAAGTGCGAGCTCTCGGTGCTCCCCGGGTCCTGGTCCAGAGCAGGTTCGAATGGTTCCAGGAAAAGGGAAAGAAAGAAAGACAGTCCAGGGAAAACTTCACTGCCTCAGCTAGCTAAACTAACTAAAAAGCAAAGGAGCGCTCTGTTCTGCTCCATTTGTGCCCAGACAACACAGTCAAGCAGAATGTGGAGGAGTGCGATCTGGTAACAAACTCCGTGCTTCGTCTTCTCCCCTCCTTTGCTCTCAGAACCAGTCTTGAAGGCACTGAATACAATATCCAGCATAAACAGAACAGACGACTGGGGATACAAGCATCATAACATCACCCTAGGACAGAAAGAGAAACAGCACAATGGACTACTTAAGACGAGACAAGGGGTCTTGAGAGAGTTATCCCACCAATTGGCAAGAACAAGCAATAGATAAGCTCTCGTGGCAGGGGAGATGCCCTGCCACACCAGGGAACCCTGCTGCACCTTGCCCGGTTTCTTACGGGCAGAGCCCAGCGGATGCACGGCCTGGGCTCTGCTCCAGCTCTCAGGCAGCCCTGTTGTTAAGGAAACTTCCCTGTCTGAGCATCCCCGAGGCACTCTGGCATTCACACTCCCATCACCAGACTGTTCCTGCGGGGACCAAATCCCCTTTGCAGTGGGTGGCTCAGGTGAGCCAAAGGGTGCCCCCATTGACTCCCTGCACTCCCCCCACTCTCACACAGTCAGGCCAGGTTTCCCACAGCAGAGTCTCACGTGTCTCATTCCACAAAACAATTTATTTGCAGCACAGGAACACAGAAATAGCCCGAGCCGGTGCCTCCAGGGAGGGACCTCGAACCCCTGGGCTGTTACGCCTTCACGGTCAGAGCACATCAAAGTCTCAGCTCTTCCTCCCGAGGCTTGGCATCTGCCCTGTCTCTGAGCGGCCACTGTCTCTGTCCTGCCAAGGGTCAGCAGGTCACGGGCTCTTCCCTTGGGCTCCTGCCAGCCAGAGCTCAGCCTGGAGCTGGCACTGCAGCTGCACCCTGAGCTACCTGCACCAGGTGTATTCCTCAGCACCTGTGCTTTGCAGCTGCTGAGGAACTGCACACAGGACCGCCCACTCGGCCTCCGGGACCGCACGCTGGAGCTGCTGGAGCTGCCTGAGCACTGCCCCAGCTGCGGATGTGCGTGAACGCGCTGCGGGGCTCACGGCCCTCGTGGCTGAGCAGTTCACGTGGCCCAGGGAAGCTGGGGCACAGCCAATGCTGCTCCTCCCCTGGCCAAGCTGGAGAAGAGCTGCAGCTGGAGCGTGTGCCAGGAACTGCTTTGGGAGCAGAGGAACAGCGTCCCTGGGCTGCGCCCCTCGCTGTTTCCCAAGAGCCCCGTGGTGATCAATCACTGCACCTCCAACAGATTGCTCTGCCTGTCTCTTGCCTTTGTGCAAAGAGCGAGGCTGGCAGGGCTCTGTAGGGTGAAAGCTGCCCCAAGGAACCAGACAGGCTGGAGGAACGGGCGCCAGAGACCTCGCCACATCCAGCCAAGAAGGGGTAGGAACAGAGAGTGTCACCAAACAGGAAAAAGGGAACTTATCCAATACCAATTTGATGTGAATAAGCAGACACTTCTTTATTCAGGTGCTGGGAACACAGGGATAACTCCTCTGGAAGTGTGTTCCACTTAACAAACAAAACCCATCCATTTTATTTACTTTTTCTGCTGAATCATCATTATGTGCCTTCTTTTACATACTGCGCATACTATGCCCACTCTTAAATTTAACCTTTACATTGATTGGTTCTAAGAGTTAATAACTTCGCCAATATTCTAAACCAATCATTGCTCATCTCTCCTGAGGTCTACTGACTGGAATCCTTAATCTTAAAATCAAGATGGGAAGGATAGTGGGTTTCCAAGCAGTGTTACTGGTGAGCGTGACTGCAACAGAAGGGTCCAGTAACTTCCTGGGGAGGTTTCACCAGTTACATTCCAAACACAGCGCTCCTGACATTTCTATACCTTATACTTCACAACTGTCTACTTATAATCATAGTAACCCTTTTATATGATCTGATTATTTGATCAAAGCATTCATCACAAGAGCAGACAGGAACAGCAGAAGCCAGAGCAGGGGAGACTGGGAAGGTGGCAGAGAGGTGTCTGGGCTGAAGGGGATCCTGAGGAAAGGGGAGGAGAAGGCTTTCCCTCAGCCCGTGCTTCTCTTCTCTTTCTCAAAACATGACCAAGGAATCTCACGTTGCCAGGGATGGGCCAAATATCCAGTTTTCTGCAATTTCCCCAACCGTTGCTGCTTGGCCATGACAGGGAAGAAGCCCTAAAAAGGGAAAGGAGGAAAAGCAGCCCCCAAACTGGGCATCTTTGGCGTGGCAATTCCTCCCATTCCTTCCTGTTGGTGAGGAAGCTTTGCCTGACAGAATGACACAACAGGGGAGGGGGGAAGGGGCCTGTGGACAGGAGCACCACAAGAGCTCTTGGAAGGAGCTGTGGAGCTCCATCTCACTGCTGGTGTCCTGCCAAAAGGCAGAGGCACTGCTGAGTGCACTGGGAATGACGGGGAGGAAAGCAGTGGGCTGATAGAGAGAGCTCAGCCGCTGAGCCTGGGGCTTGCGGGTCTGCTCTAGGCCTAAGGACCCTCAAGAGCCTCAGCTCCTTCTCCTGCACCTGCTGTGCAGGAGGCTTCTTGAGCTACTGCCCAAGTGTCTGTGTCTTCACAGATTGGCCCCGGAACGCCACACCTGGGAGACTGAGCCACCGGGCTGATGGATTCTGACCTGCTGGACCTCCCACTCGGAGTCAAGATCTAGGTGAAGCCCAAGTCCAACTCTGTCTTCTGCAAGGGAAAGCTGGGGGAAAAGGTAAGGAAATAAAAGAGCGCAGAAAAGCTCTCCTCTTTCATGGGGTCCTCATCATGCACAGAAGTTCTTGTGGCCACCTCCTCTACAGCAGGAGCCGCAGCCCTACAGTCAGGCAGGGCTGGGCAGCAGAGGGAAGCTCCAGGCTGACACAGCCCTTGAGCCTGCCTAACCCGAGGAGACTGGTTTCATCCCCTCTCCACTGTCTGCATTTGAAGCACTGGGCCTGACCTTTTCAGCTGGAAGGTTCATTTGTGGGTGGGTCAGCAGTTCTTCCTGGTGGCCTAAGGTGTCTATTTGCTGCTGGGGTTTGTTTTCTCTCCCTCAGCCCATCCCATCACAGCCCAGCCTGGCCCAGCACGGCCCCGCAGTCTTTCTGTGAGGGTCTCTGTGTCTTCAGAAGGATGGTCTTCAAAGTGTTGGTCTTCAAAGTACCTTGCTCTTTCCACAGATACCGCATGGCACCTCTTTACAGCTCTCCGGCCTCCTTCAAACTCTGGGAAATGTCTCTTACAGCTTCACTGGCAATGTCCTTCTTTCAGTCTGGACGACCCCTACATGCACCACCTGAACCTGCAATACAACTGCCTGCATGACCCCCACCTTCAGGACTACCACAAGCACAAGGACATCCTGCGGATGCTGAAGAAACAGGGCTGCAGCACCAGTGACAACAAGGTAGGTTTGGACATCAGGCTGATCAAGAACAGCCCTCTTCAAGCAGGGCTCCCACAGCCCCTGCTGCAGCCGCCTGCTGCTGCCAGAGGACAGAGCCGTGCGCTGGTGTCTCTGGGAGCAGAAGCAGCGCCAACATCGCCCTGGCAAGCCCCAGTCCTGCCCTTCTCAGCCTGCCCCACGCTGCCTCTTCAGCCCTGGCTGGGGGGACATCAGTGGCCCCAACACCAGGGTATGGGGGGAGGGCTTGGGGGCAGCTCCTCTCCCACTGAGGTCAGGCTGTTTTGGGGAAGGCCGACAGCATGGCTTGACAGTTTCTGGGGGATTCTGTCCTCGTCCCTCCACAGGTGATTTGCACTGTGAAGGAGTTCAACGAGTGCAGGCAGTGCCTGACCAGGACCAAGCTGCAGTCGGAGCAGATCTTGGGGCGGCAAGAGGTAGGCAAAGCGTTGTGTTCAGGGCCATGGGACTGTGCAGGGCTGTGCTGCTGGGCTGGGTGCTGTGGTGTGGAAAGGACTCCACGGCTGGGAGCTGAGCCAGCGCAGGGCGCTGAGCTGGGCACGGGCAGCAGGGCCATGTGCAGGCACACTCCGTGCTGAGGGAAGCCCTTCTCTCCTGCCCTCGTGGCCTGGCTGAAGCAGAGTGCCGGCCTGGGCCCGCAGGAATCCTCAGCACGCAGGGGCTGAGTGCTTGTCCAGGCGCCATGACCCACAACCTGGTGTCACCTTTCTGGAAGGGCTTCTGCCACTTTTGGCCAAATTAAAGGATGGTCCCAAACTGTCAGGAACCACTGACACTTCCTGCAGGGCACAGCGGCAGCTGCAGCCTCAGAAACCTTCCTGCCCACCTCCACAGAAGAGCAAAGAGACCCCCCCTGAAATCAGGGAGATTCAGAAGAGTGAAAGCACCTTTAGACAAGGGCCAAACCCACTCCACAGCTGAGCTGGCTCAGGAAGATGCCAGCAGAGCCGCTGGCTCCCAGAGGAAGCCGGACAACACTGCCGATGGCCTCTTTAAAGCTGTCTTTGAGCAGCTGACCACAGCAGAAGGCCAGAAGCTCCAAGAGCTGGTTGAGACCATTGTGTACAAAGTGTTTGCGAGGCGGAAGGTTCCTTGGGACCAGCGTGTCAGTGTCTTAAGAAACACTGCTCAGGGGATCAGAGGAAGAGTTTTTGGCAGCTCTGTGAGAACAGAGCCTGCAGAGCCACCACTAGACCGCCAACAGGAAATAGAACTGGTGGCCAAGGAGCTTCCAGCGATGGTGTTGGAGATCTTGGGGGACCATCTGGAGTCCAAAGCTTCTGAGTCAGGGAGGGCAGCCAGGCAGAAGGAGCAGCTTGTTGATGGAGGAGCCACCCAAGCAGACACACCCAAGGAAGCTGAAACAGACAGAGGACGTTTACACGCTTGCCTTGACTATCTCACCATCCAAGTTGTCAAGAATATTCCCTGCCTCTAGAAATCCATGGTAGCTTCTCAGTTTGGAGGAGACTCCAGCTGTGACTACACCAAAATCCTGAAGCTTCCCAAGGGTAAGGTCTCCAGAGGACAGATGCCACCAGGATTCCCTGGAGCATCTGAAAAACAGAGCCAGGAAGAAAGCACGGGAGTAAAGCTGCCTGCCTTAGGAACACAGCTCCATGCAAAAGGGACAGGCTATGCCAAAACCATGGAGCCCGAGTATCCAGCAATGGTGAAGGGGAACTTGGTGAGAGAAAGGAACCCAGCAATCTCAGGCAACACTTGGGACATAAGGACCATGGCAAATTGGATCGTTCAGTCTGTATTAGGGTGGGTTGTTCGGCATAGGCCTGCACCAACCTGCAGGCAGAATTTCCAATGGCCTGTCCCAAACCCAGCCACGTGCCAAGGCAGAGAGGAGAGCTGTGCTGCTGAGGACACTCTCCCCTCCTTGGACCCACAGTTTTCCCCACAGCCCATCCCTCCGGAGGGTCCAACGCCCCCTGCCCAGGACAGAGCACGGCACAGATCAGTGCACTCAAAGCTCGTCTGAGGCGAGCAAGGCGTGTGGCAGGAGAGCTGAAGGGCCTCTAGACAGCAAACTTCACACCCTTGTTCCATCAATAAAGAGTTTATCCATAAGGCCTTGCTTGTGCTTCCTCCAAACCAGGCCAAACTGCATCCACGCATTTTCCCTGTTCCCCCATCTCTCCCCCGCAGTCTGCTCCCACAACCTGCCCAGAAGCCCCCAGGATCTCCCAGGACCTCCCCAGAGCCACCCAGGACCCGACCATCTCCCCTCCTATATCTCCCACCCAGGACTCTGTACTACCCATCTGCCTCCCATATATCTCTTCCCAGCCCATCCAGGACTGCCTGAATCCCCTCAAGGAGTCCTCAGCTCCCTGTGCCTCTCATATCTCTCCTATGTCTCCCTTCCATGAGGCCCCCAGGACCCTGTACCCCCTGTATCCCCCCCCATTTCTCCAGCCATATCCCCACTCGGGACCCCATAGCTTCCTGTATTCCCTCATATTCCCCCCATATCTCCCCCTGTTTCCCCTACCAGACCCCTGAAGGACCCTCTCAGCCCCCTCCAGATAGCCAGAGATCCCCCGAGCCCTGCCCTAGGACTGCCCCAGGATGGCTTGTACCTGATGGTGGAGAGCCAGTGTCCCCCATATCTTCCCCCACAGAGCCCCCAGGATCCTCCCCAGATCCCCCCCGGCAGTGGAGTGCCACCCACCGAGGATGAGGGTGTGGGAGGGGGGTGGAAGACCATGGAGTAGCTGGTGGTGGGCAGGTGGAGGGCTTCCCCTTCCCCCAAGCCCCAACCACTCCCAAGGGCCCCCCCTCACAGCGGGAACTGGAACAGCTCTGAGGAGAAAACATCCTCAGATGTGCAGCCTGGGGAGGGGACCCCAAAATCAGGAAGGGACCCTGGACCCTAAGAAGTTGGGACCCCTAAAGCCCCCACCCAGATGAGAGGAGAAAATGGCCTGAGCTGTGTGGTCCCCGCCCAAAAATCAGGAGGGGCCCCAAAATCAGCCTCCCCAGCCCCCTCCACACCTCCGAAGATATAGAGCAAGTCGCCCACCAGCCACCCCAGCCCTCCCATATCTCCCCTATTCCAAATGTCCTCCAGCCCCCCCAGATCCCCTGAAGCTCTCCCAGCCCATTTAGCCCTGCCCAAAGTTCCCCAGAGCTCCCCTCAGACTCCCTGAAGCTCCTCCCCATCTCCAAACAAGGAGACCCAGTTGTCTCCCAGCCCTTCAAAAGCCCCCAACCACCCGTCCCCAAATTCCTCCAGCACCTCCAACCCCTCCAGCCCCCCCTCCATCCTGTAGAACCCCAAAACCTTCCCTAAACCCCCCTAGAACGCCCCTCAGGGCTCCTCCTGACCTCCAGTCATGTAGAGCTGCCAACCCCAGCCCCCCAGACACCACCACCTTGCCCCCATTCTGAATTTTCCCTGACTCCCCCAAACTCCCCAGGCCCCCTTGTCTTGTAGCTGCCCCAAATCCCCCTAGGATTCACCCAGGACCCCCGAGCCCCCTCCCCACCTCCAAACACATAGAGCCATTCATCCACCAGTGCAGCAAGGGTTGGGGGGTCTCTGGGGAGGTTTTGGGGGTCTGGAGAAGGTGACATCACCTTCATCACCTTTATACAGTTACATCACCGAGATACATGCATATTCGTGTGTTTTGTACATTAGTCAAACATTCTTTTGAACTTTCTGAGGTTTCGGGAACTCCTTTGTTTGATTTCTTCACACTCCGGCTTGTCTGCATAACATCCTGGGTATCAGGTCAATATATTTTATTTCTTCTTGTGTCTCCATCCTGCTGTTTTACATCCTCTGTTAAGGATTTAGTGTGTCCTCCTTAAATGGAACATGGCATTCTCTAATTGTCCTCCGGTGCTCTGGTTTGTGTGACGGTTATCTTATCACTTGGACGGGTCGGTCAGTGGACGGCCTTACATTGTTCTTCTTAGTTACACAAAAGCCTTTTCTATTCTACAATACGTTCATCACACTCTTATTTCCATAACTGCTACACAGATATTATATTCATTACACTATTTCTATGAGCAATACAGTGCACACTTAAGCTGATAGATTCTATTATATTCACAAGCAGCTAAAAAGAGTTACAGTTGGTACTATTTCTAAATACTTATAATCACTGACCACATGCAAAAGCTAATATGTAAAGGTGAAAGCCAATATTATGTAGTCATTTTACACAGACTTTTGCTGCAATTTTGTTCAGGTTTAATAAACCTTTGGAATTTTAAAAGTGAGCATAATTTCTCACAAAGTTAATATTCAAAACCCTATTAAGTCTTTATTCTTCTTCCCTGAGAAGAAGTCCATGGCAATTAGTAAAGCTTTCTAAAATAAATTAATGGATTCAGCTGATTGCAATGATCATGGCTTGTGTGTCTTACAGAGGGCACATACTAAGGGGGACACGGATAGGCGGATCAGGAAGTCCCGAGTACCTCCCAAGTAGCTCAGCCAAAGGGGAAAGGGACTGAGGAGAAAATGCAGCCGGGAAAGGAGAAAAGAAGGCTGCTTGCTCCAGCTAATTGAGAGAGACCCTGATGGACTCCCTCCCTTTGTTCCAGCCAAGGGACTTTTACAGGACTCCTCTGTCTCCTTTGTGGACACGACCCTCGAGCCACGTGAATTTGACGCTCTGGGCGGTGGGGGGTGCTGGAACTCCACTACCTGGGCAGGGGGGAGAATAAACCAGCATAAACCAGTCCAGACTGGGGCAGCTGGGCAAAGTTCAGAGTCACAAGGGGCCACTGGCAGCGAGGCAGGGGAGCGGCGGCAGTGATGGGCAAGGGGAGGGCGGGGAGGAGTTCCGGCCTCAGCCCAACCCCCCTCAGTGAGTGACAACGGGGAAAAGTGCCCTCAGGGATTGGCTGGGAGGGTACGCAAAATGACCCCAAAAAGCCTCAAAACCTCCTCGAAATTTACACAAAACTGACCAAAATGGAATAAATTTGAATAAGTAGGAAATATTTAAGGCTATATTTTAGTTCCATTTAGACAATGGAGTGTGGGAAAGGCAGACTGTGCACTGAAACATGGCAAGACCAAGAAAAACCCCAAAGGCCCTTTAAGAATCCCTGAAAATTAAGTAAAATTGAGTAGAGGCATAATAAATATCAATAAATATAAATCGGTTAAAGCCATAATTAACATATCAGTATAAAAGGGGGACGTGTAATATGGGGCTTGGGGTGCTCAAATGCCTCAAGAAAGTACCAGGAAACCCCAAGCACCACATTCCCCTCATGCTTGGGCTGGCTGTTGAGCAGCTCAAGTAGAAGAGTCCTCCAGGAACTGAAGGGAGCAGCAGCCCTCGTGCTGAGGCACAGCCTGTGGAAAAAGGGCTCGGTGGCCCAAATGTGTGCTTTGGAAATCAGAGTTGGGTTCCTAAATCCCGTGAGAACTCTCTCTAACAGACCTGTGGTGGCTGAGGGATGTCCGTGGGAAGGCTTTGCCAGCCTTGAACTGGACCTGTTGATCATCTGAGCTCTGCTCTGTGTGGGAGCCTGTTCCCTTCCCCTTGCCCCAGGGCAGAGAGTTGGTGAGGGCTGGAGTTGGAGGCTGTGTCTGCCCCGAGAGCCGGTACCGTGGGGCTGCAGGTGCTCCTGCCAGCGTGGGCTTGTCTGAGCCGGGCCTTGTGCCTCTTTCAGGTGTCCCTGCTGCAGTCACAGCTGGCCCAAGACCGACAGGACCACCAGCAGAACTACACTGAGAGCTGTGCAAGGACCAGGCAGGAGCTGTCAGACCTTCAGCAGGAGCTGTCCTGCTCCTTTGCAGCTCTGCTCAAGGAGCCCAAAGCTGCTCTTGTGGAAGCAGACACTTGAAGCTGCATCGGTCTCTGAACCTTAACTTGGCAGTGACATCCAGGGGCTGTCCGTCTCTGGAGAGACAGGCCCTGCAGAAGGCAGGTGCAGCTCTTCTCTTCCACGCAGGATTTGTGCCCTGCTCAGAAGCCAATTCCTGTCAACTGGGGAACAAAATTCCTCCCTAGGTCACAGATGAACGCTATCGAAGATGAGGGCAAAAAATACCTGCCAAAGCTTTTACAAGCAGGCTCATTTAGTTCTTGAAGGTCTGTTCCTAGAGAGGAATCTCTGATGTAAGCAGCAAGACTTTTCTTCTGCCTAGAAAACCTAGTGATATATTGCCAAACAGAGAGCAGAGAAAAAAAATGCACTTGTGGTTGTCTCAGCATTCTTAATCACTTTTATGAGCCTTAAACACTGCAGCTCTTGGCATTTCTCTGTAGGAATTTGAAAAGCCCCTGAAACACCATTCTTCCTCCTCATGCGGCTGTTCTAAAGGCAAAGCTTTACTTTCATGAATATTTGTCAGCAGCAAGAACCTTTGCAGGCTTTTTCTTCCATCTCTCCTTTGTCAGGAAAGACAGAAGAATTCCTGTAACTCAGGAACCAAGCGCATCCCTAAAGAGCCTGCAGGTCTTGAGAACGCTGAGCCTTAAAACTGACACTGTCTGCACCAGCAACTTTGAACTCATGTTATGAGCCAGGTCCCTGCCCAGCTGCCCAACAGGGCTCTGGGGACACGGGGGAGGCAGGGCCCGTGCCAGTGGTATAAATAAATTTGTTTTAATAGGCCGGCTTAATAATAGTTCATCGTTTTAATGAGTTGTAATGAATTGCTAATTAATATAATTAATTGTTGGAATTGATGTAGTAAGTTACAAAGTTAAAGGTATTGTCGGTCAAGTGTGCGTGCATAGCTGTCAATCACGGAAAAGAGGGGTCGGAAAAGGTGTCAAGGCAAGAATCTTCTAGACGGGTTACATCATGGAGCGATGTCAGCAACTCAACCTATGACTGGGGGACTAACCAGCCAATAGTGCCTCAGAATTCCAGGATGATTGGCCAGGAATGCGCTGTCTTATGGAGCAACCAGCTACCAGGAGGTGGACCAATCAACAAGTGGATCAAAAGTGCACCAGTCTCGCACCTTTCAGAGACTTTAAAAACCCCTGGGTGCCGAGCACCCGGGTCTTTCTGCAGAATCAGTATCCACAGAAACTCCCTGTGTAGCACAGAGTTACTTGGATCTCTGACTTGCCCCTGAGGCCCTGGGCTTATCCTGGGGCCTCGTCTTCAGTTGTCTTTGTTTTTAATAAACAGGCCCAGGCCTTTTAAAATGTCTTGGCTCCAGTTCGCCTGCTTTTAACACCAGGACCGGCAGGAAGCTGGGATGGGGGGAGAGCCAGGGAGGGCCTCTCCAAGAGCCCCTGGAATGCTGGGCTATGGACCCTGGTAACCATCGCAAAAGCTGTGGAAAGTTGGGAGTTGGAGCCTGACAACTGTCACAAAGGCCATGGAATGTTGGGAGTTGGAGCCTGACAACTGTCACAAAGGCCATGGAATGTTGGGGGTTGGAGCCCGAGAACTGTCACAAAGGCCATGGAATGTTGGGGCTTAGACCCTGGCGACAACCAACAGCTCCTGGCTATTGGGGTTTGGACCCTGGAGCTGTCAACAGCTCATGAGCTTTGGGGCTTGGACTTTGCAAAGGCCAAGGGCACGTGGATTGTGTGCTATTGACCCTGCAAAGGCCAAGAACCTTTGGATATTGGGGTTTAGACCCTGCAAAGGCCAAGAGCCTTTGGATATTGGGGTTTAGACCCTGCAAAGGCCAAGGGCCTTTGGATATTGGGGTTTAGACCCTGCTAAGGCCAAGGGCCTTTGGATATTGGGGTTTAGACCCTGCTAGGGCCAAGGGCCTTTGGGCATTGCTGTTTACTCTCTGCTCGTGCCAAGGGGAGGATGGAGACCCGGCGGGTGAGTGAGAAAGCCACTGCTCTCCTTGTGCCAAGCCCAGCAGGGACCTGGGAGGGCCTGGGCTGGGCCTCGGGGAACAGTTCCCTTTGGCAATAGCAAGGGATTAACAGTTGGCTGTTCCGGAGCTGGCAGCAGCTTTGGTGCTCGCTGTGGGGACAGGTGTGGGAGGGAATGGGTGGCTCCTGGCCATCCCAGAGCACAGCCACATCTCCTCCTCCATCCTTGTCCCACTGGAGGCTGTGGGCACAAACAAGGGAGCAGCTTTTCATTGCCTTCCCCTCACCCAAATTACAGCACAGCCTCAGTGCTTCCCAGAGTCCAGAATGAGTTTCTCCCAGACATCTCTGAAATGATCCCTAGTGGCCCAGAGGAGGTCACAAGCATGATAGGAAGATGCTCCAAGGGCTGGAGCACCAGTGGCAAGGGAAAAGGATGCAAGAGTTGGGGTTGTCCAGCCTGGAGAAGGTTCCAGGGTGACCTTAGAGCCCCTTCCAATGCATGAAAGGGCTGCATGAGAGCTGGAGATGGACTTAAGCCAGAGGCCTGCAGGGACAGGACAAATGACAAAAGCTTCCCACCAAGACAGGGCAGGGATGGATGGGATATTGGGAGGGAGTTCTGCCCTCTGAGGGTGCTGAGGCCCTGGCACCCAGGCTTGAGGTTTCCCAGAGAAGCTGTGGCTGCCCCTGGATCCCTGGGAGTGTTCAAGGCCAGACTGGCTGGGGCTCTGGGCAACTCCCCTTCTGGTGCTCTTAGAAGTGATGAAACACCTTCCAGCATGTTCATTTCTGCTGCTGTCAAACTACTGGGCTGAAAATATTCCCAAGGAGGGGAGGAAGAGCTCAGCTGGAATTGCTGTGCTCTGGGACAGGCTGGGAGGCACTCAGAGGCGACTGCCTCAGGGGCAGCCATGCAGTCTGAGTGTGCTCTTCCCCGTGCTCTTGCAGGGAGCTCGAGGGCTTTCTCAGCAGGGACGTTCCTCCGGAGCCCCTGAGGTGAGTAAAGTGTGCTGAGCTGGCTGGCATTTTGAAACTGGTTCTCCATGAATGGATGCTGGTTCTTGTGGGATCAGAAAAGAGGTATCTCAGTGCTGCTTTGGAATGGGAACAGAACACCTGACTAACAGCTGGATGTGGGCTTTCAGGCGCTGGTAGGCGACAGTGACAGCATGGCCAATTCCATCATCTGCACCGACAATCCTGGGAACATCCTCTCAACTCTGACATCCACTGATGAACAGCATCCTTTTGAATTGGTTCGGGAAGCTACAGAGAACTGGGGGCGCATGCAGCGGCATTTTGATCAAATGGAGGAGAGAACTCAGAGGATCAGAAGCCGCTGCCAGCTGATAGACTCTCTGCTAGAAGAAATCAGTAGGTGAGTCTTTCCTCCTCCTCCTCCTCCTCCTCCTCCTCCTGCATTCCAGAAACAATCTGCTTCCAGGCCGGGGAGTTCAGAGGAGTCCCTGGTGAAGAAGTCACCTGCCTACCATGTGTAGTCCTCAGTGTGGCCCTCGAGCATCGTCCTGTCTGGTTTTTCCATGCTCTTCTGTGACTCCCAAGGCTGTCTGGGAGCTGCAGAGCCATGTTGCAATAGGAGACTCCTTCTCGCCGTGCTGCTTCCCTGAATTCTGTTCTTTAAGTGCCCCTGCCCAGCCATAGCTTCTCACTGAAAGAAGGCAGCCTCTGGAGGATTTTCCTGGGAGGGAAAGAGCAAGGTCTTCCTTAGCCCACTGCCCCCAGCTCCATCCTGGAGAGCTGAAAATGGCATTGCTGACTCTTCAGGCCTCTTGATTCTTCTGACTGAGCCTTGTCTCTGCAGTGACTGTGCAAACCTTGAGAAGTCCAGGGAAATGCTGCTGCAATGCACTGGAATCCCGGAGACAGGAGCCTTGTGTCTGCATCTGAAGAACACCAAGCAGCGGAAGGAAGCATCAGCCCAGGCCGAACAGGCAGAGCAGCAGGACAGGATGGAGGTTGGTTTTGGAAATGAGACTGGTTTTCCCTTGAAAACTCATCTTGCCCCTTCTTCTACACTGGAGGACTTGGCTGCACTCGAGGGAGAAGACCCATTGTTGCAGAGCGAGCTGGAAGTCAAGAGGCAGTCATTGGAGGAATTGCAGCTTCAGAGGGATCTGCTGCAGCAGGAGAGGGATGATGTTAGCACGGCTCTGAACACCTTATTGCTCGGCAGCACCTGTGGGAGGGGGAGTTGTGGCAGCCAGATCAGCCCAGATGCTGTTGCTGGCAGGAGAAGACGGGCACACTGCTGTGCACACCTGGCTCAAGACGGCACATGCGTTTATGAGCCAGGGATATGCGTGTTCATCAGCAAAGTGTTGCATGCTTCTGCAAAATGTGTTGCTTTGGGCAGCCACAGAGCCTCTAAAACGGGGATCGGAGCTAGGGAAGGGTCTGGAGCACAGGTGTGACCAGGAGCAGCTGAGGGAGCTGGGGGGGCTCAGCCTGGAGAAAAGGAGGCTCAGGGGGCACCTTCTTGCCTTCTACAGCTCTCTGTGACAGGAAGCTGCAGCCAGGTGAGGGTCAGGCTCTGCTCCCAGGGAACAAGGGACAGGACAAGAGGAAACAGCCCCAAGCTGTGCCAGAGGAGGTTTAGATTGGGTGTTACAGGATAGCTGCAAGAGAAGGCTTTGTTTCTGATGGTCTCTGTCAGACAGTCTCAGTTCTGGGGAATGTGATAGGTTGGGCAAATGCACAGCAGACGTTCTGATTTGGCCACATCAGGCAGGCGTCCACAAGTCACAAAATGTCTGCTCAGCACAAGAGCCATTTCCCGGCGAGGCATCCTCTCCTTGCAGAGAGCTGCGTAGAATATGTGAGGAGGAGAAACTTAGACGAGAGTTTTGATGTGGCAGGGGGAAATCCTGTATATTTCCCCTTGATTCAGCAAGCAAATTTGTTTTCACAAATCTTCCTGAAAATGTCCAGCAATGAAATATATCCAGATAATAACTGTGTTTCCCAAGTGGCAGTTGCAGAAGATGCAGTATTTTTGGGTGACAACACGGAGTTTGGAGTGGGGATGTTTGTTGGGAAGGAGCTGTCTGGTCCCAGGCAAGCCAGCAGGGCCTGACACAGCACTTCCAAGGTAACAGTGCCAGAGGCTTTTGGCAGCCCCGGCTATCAGAGCTGCATAGGGCAGATGCTGTGAAACTTTGAGCCCAGAGCACAGGTGCTCCTTGTCCTCTGGCTGCCTGCGAGGTGCCACTGGCTGGCTCTGCACAGGGCTCCCGAGGAAGGGCTCGAGCTGTACCTTGTCCCACTTCCAGGTTTCCCAGGAGCAAGATTCATCGAGCTGCTCTCTGGAGCAGCTGGGCCCGGAATCCTCTGGCCAAGGGCACGCACTGGCCCAGGTGTGCCGAGAGCAGGAGCTGCTGGGCCAGAAGGCTGACCTTGAGGGCCGACTGGCAGCCATGGAGTGGCTCCAACAAGACCTTTCCAGGCAGCTGGAGGAGACCAGGTAAAGGCAGGGAGCAGAACCTTTTCAGATCTATTTACATTCCATGGACAGAATATGGAAGAGTCCCAAGAACAAAAATATGCCCCAATGTGAAGGTTCTTTTTCTGACACCTAAAGCCAGCAAAGCTCTCGTGAGCCCTGGGCTCCTGTTTGTGCTGCCGAGCACACTCCTGTGGGAAGTCCAAAGCAATCCACCCAGCCCTGAACTGAGTAGTAGGTAAACCATGCAGATGCTGAGTGAAACCTCAGGTTTCTCTTGGCTTTGGTTTCTTCTTCTGGGCATTGAACGTCCCTCATTCCTTAGCAAGTAGCTTGACATGATCCTGATCTTCAGAACTGAAGCTTCGTCTTCAGCATTCCAGGCTCCGACCTTGGCACGTTGGGAGTAGCACACTGCCATTCAGGGGGAAGCCAGAGGCTCCTGCTGAAAATCTTGAGGGCTTTCTGCTTCCAAGCACACGCTTGAGAAGTGTGGGACAGGCCCTAGAGCTGGCTGGAGAGCAGCAGGGAAAGCTCTTTGGAATTCTCAACAGCCTCTGGGGATTCTTGCTGATTGTTGATGGGCACCCAGCTGCCAAACCTGCCAACCTCCCTTTGGATGGTCCCTCTCACTCTGTAAAGAAGGACAAGTGCCTCGGGCTACTGCCTGCTTGGCCCACAACACTAAAATAAAGGTGGCAAGTCTACTCCATGACCTTGCAAGAGTTTAAACTGCAGTCTCTGCATTCAGGTAGTTGTTGTTCAGACAAAAGGGCGTCCTGATTTTTTACAAGTGCTGCTATGAGATGACCATGAGATTTTACTGTGTCACGCAAAGTAGTTCTGAAGCCACATAAATACAGGGTGTCTGGAAGATGATGGACCTTTATGTCCATTATCAAGAGCATTAAAAAGTCAGCAGTCAGCAAGGACAAGAGTCTGTTGTGTCCCCCTGCAGAGAAGCTTGGAAGTGCTGATGAGAGAAGGGCTGTGAGCAGAGGCTGGGCTTTTGCTTGTCGCCCCAGCCTGTTTGGACACAGCTAGCCAGTGTCATAGGTCAGGATCAGCAACTGAAGGTTTGGCTGTTGAGGCCAAGTTGGGCTGGGCTGTCTGTGCTATGTCAGGCCATAGGGAAGGCCTGGGCAGTCCCTCAGAGGGCCCTGCTCTGCTGTTGAGATGGCACAAATGTGCCTTGTCTGGGCGAGTTTCCACGTGGCCCATTTCCCATACTCAGGTGTGGGGATCTTGAGCCACGTTGTCCTGGAATACCCAGCTGTGGGTGTCTGGAGCAAGCAACTCATGTCTCTCCGTATGTGCAACTCATAGGTCAGCAAAGGAGAGCCTGGAATCCAGGCTGATTGCTGCTCAGCAGCAGATATCCCAGCTGGAGACCACCAGGAACCATCTGGAGGCTCAAGTGCTCACAGTCACACAGGCCAAGGAGGTGATAGAAGGTGAGAACCTCGTGTGCTTTGTTTGTGGTGCTGCCCCTGCCTAGAGAACTAAGCACCCTGTAAAGCTGCCTCTGTCCACAGAGCTTCTGAGGAGTGGTGGGGCTTGGTGGCACTGAAAGGGCCTGAGGTCAGTAAAGTCAGTAAAGACTCTGACTCTTGCTGTTGGTCGTGTTTGTAGGAGAAGTGAAGTGCCTGCAAGATGAGCTGGAAGCAGAGAGATCTCTCAGGAGGCAGGAACGGGAAGACACAGCTCAACAGCTCCTGCAGGCAGAGCAGCAGCATCATGAAAGCCTCAGGCTTCAGGGAACTGCTCAGCAACTGGAAATAAAGAAGCTCCTGCAAGACCTGGTAGGGGACAGTACACTTCTGGAGTGTCCAAGCCAGCCCTGTGGGTTGGTTTAGCACAAGCAGAGCCTGAGGGTGTGAAAGGGCAGCAATCCTCTGCCAAGGCCTCCCGCTGCTGGACCGGGCAGCAGAGGCAGCAGCTTGGACTTGGAGGTGCCTGAGAGCCCCCAGGATGGTGCTGGGACAGTAAATGCAGCCACAGCTTCAGTGAGGGCGTAAGAGGAGTTCCAGAGCAGGTTGGGCAGTGCCCACCCAAAGCGTGGCAGCCCAGGGCAGGATTGTCCCTGAGTCCCACCTGCCACGGAGCAGATGCCAGCGTGGAGCACTTGCCGGCATGGAGCAGATGCCAACAGTGCTGCTGGCTGCAGGCGTGGGAACTCGGTTCCTTTCTTGCT
Source organism: Anomalospiza imberbis (assembly GCF_031753505.1). Classification (NCBI taxonomy): domain Eukaryota; kingdom Metazoa; phylum Chordata; class Aves; order Passeriformes; family Viduidae; genus Anomalospiza; species Anomalospiza imberbis. The sequence goes on along the minus strand of NC_089697.1, from coordinate 418,106 downwards.
GTGCTTCCATGGTGGACAGAGGGATTAGCTTTGGGCTGGAAGCAAAGGGAACAGGCCCCTTGTCCCTGGTCCTTCAGTCCTTGTGACTGGGGTGTCAGGGAAGGGAAGGTGACACCTCCTTTTCTGAGCACTTGGACTCGACGCTTGGGAAGGTCTTTGCCAACAGAAGAGATTCCACGAGTCTGTGATTCTTGCACCTGCTGAGCCTCCTTTTGAATTCCATGACAGGACACGGTTTCTGGAGTGCTGTTGTCTTTTCCGGTTGGGGGTTGTGGGAGGGATGAAGCTTCACCTTTTTCAGCAGGGAGCTTGCCTGGGACTTCATCTTGCAAATTTCTCCTCCCCTCCTCAGGCAAGTGAGCGCGAAAGGCACCGTGCAGAGATGCAGGAGACGCTGGAGCAATGGGAAAAAGAGAAGGCAGAGAGAGAGCAGGAGCACAAGAAGGTGCTGTTTGAGATGAGGCAGAAAGATGCCACCCTGCTGGCCCAACAAGAAGAACTAAGGAGATTTGAAAATGCCAAGCGACAGGTAATGACTGAGAGAGGAGAACTGGTGTGATTTTTTGCAAGGCTGGAGCTGTGGGAGATGGCAGGACATGGGGCTGTGTGGAGCATGCCCTCCGTGTCTTCTACATTGAACTGGGGGAGGTGAAAGCTGAACGGGGCTGTCTTTGGGACCAGCAATGAGCCCTCTCATAGGAAGCCAGGCAGAAACATCAGCTATCAGCTGAGATCTTTGTGCTGCTCTTGTGCTCTGTTGTTCTAAGATGTACCTCAGGGTACCTTCGCTGTTCTCTTTCCGCTCCCCTTTTGGTGTGTACTGGTAGGTGTTCACAGCCAAAGTGAGTTTGTAGCTCTTTTCTTATGTGGAAACGGGGGGTGAGGGGGGTGCAGCAGCAACATTGACAAGAGAAAAATCTTTTTAAAGACTTGCCTGGAGTATTTCTGAACAGTAACCCAGAGATGTCTTCTGGGCTGTGTTTTAAGTCACTTCCTGGGAAGCTGTGTTGGCCCCGGGGCAGGCAGTGGCCCAGGGGAGCAGCAGCCGAGTGCTGTGAGAGCACGTGAGCCCATCAGTCTTTGCCTCTGCCACACGGATGCTGCAGGAGAAGTGTGAAGCCCTCTGCTCTTTCCTTCGGTGCAGGTGCTGCTGGAAGAGCAGAAGGAGAAGAGTGCTTTATCAGAGGCACTGCTCCAGACTCAGGGAGAGCTCAGCCGAGCCCACCAGCAGGTCCAGCAGCTCAGGCAGGAGGTGAAAGAGCTGCAAGAGAAGGGGCAGGTAAGTGTGAGTAGGCAGGCAACAGAGGGCAGGGCAGGGACAAGGGCACAAAAGGCAGCTCCTGGGACTGAGGAGGCAAGGGCTGCTTCAGGCCCTGGGAGCACAGAGCCTGGTAAGCTCCAGAGCTCAGCCCCAGGAAGGAAGGCTTGCAGTGGAAGCAGAGCTGGCTAGAGAAGCCAAAAGAAGCAGCTGAAGGAATGGGATTTTGAGGCAGCACGTGGAACAAGCTGAGCCTGAGGGCAGGTCCCAGGAAGTTGCTCTGCATTTTGTTGCCAGACCATCAAGGCAAATCTGCAAGCTGAGCTGCAGGAAGCTCGCAGTGAAGTCCAGGCAGTGCAGAGGAGGCACAAGGAAGAGCTACACGGCCTCAAAGAGGAAATGAATCTGCTCCTTGAGCAGAGGGAGGCTCTACAAAAGCAGGTGAGTGAAACAGCACTGGCATGGCAGCCATGCAGCGAGGGGTCTGTGGCCTTCTTGCTTTTCCATGGCAGAGCAGCAGCTGGTGGGGTGATCCCTGGGGCTGTCTCGGGCTCTGGGGGCTCCATGGCAGCTGCTCTGCAGGACACACAGTGCTCTGCTGAATCTCAGCTGCTGCTCTGGACAGCTGGGCTAGTCCTCTGGGCTGTTGGCCAGCAACCATCAGCATGGATTCCTGCTGGCCTCTCCTTGCCAGCCTTGGTTTGGGAGGTGCTTTTTCAGGTGCCCTTGGTGGTGGGCCACTTAGAGACTGAAACAAGTTGTCCATATCCAGTGTGAATCTGGTGCTCTCAGGACAGGGAGAAATGGAAAGTTGTCCTTTGCCTTTCCTCTCAGCCTGTGCTGTGGCTGACAGTGACAAGCTGTGGCTGCAGCCCCTGACTGCTTTGTTCCCTTTGACTGGAGGTGGGAGAGTTGACATCTCAGCTGGCAGCCTCCCGAGAGTCCCGGGAAACGACTGTCCAGAGAGCCCAGCAAGAGGTGAGGGAGGCCCAGGAAGAGTCCAGGCAGAAGCTGTCGGAGGTTGAACACGTCCAGAAGATCCTGGAGGAGGCAGAAAATCTGAACAAGGAGCTGCAAGTGCATGTGGAGTCCTTGAAGAGGGAAAGGAATCGCTGGGAAGAAGTGGCTCAGCAAAATTCAGAATTGCAGGCTTCGGTGGATGTCCTAGAGAGTGAAAAAGCCAGGTAAATGAAAGCCTGTGGGACTCTGCATTGTGGTGAATGGATTCCCTCTTTGCCCTCTTTGCACCTGCCAGGGGCTCTGGCAGCATTTCCTAAGTGGCAGATTCTGAACTCTCCGTGCAGACACTTCTCCTTGTCTGGATGTTGTCTTTCATTTTCTTTACTTTTAAGACTTCAAACAGAGTTTTTCTGCAGAGAAAGGATTTGGGGGTAGCTCTTTCCCTCTAGGGGGTATTGTGTTTTTAGGTGGGTGTGTTGACACTGCCCGAGCTGCATTGTAAGGAGCTGGATACATCCATCAGCTCCACCTTGGGTCCTGTAACTTGAAGCCTCTGGGATTTGGATCAGCCTGGCCTCTGATGCTTTTTCTGGGCAGAACCATCTGAAGGCCCTGATTGCTGATCTAGGCCAGATTGCCCTCGGAGGCAGCCCAGCAACAAGAGCGGCTCTGTTGCATGGTTCCTCATAAAATGTGCCCCGGTGCCTGGAGGGCGTCTTCATTGCAAGACTTTGTTAGGTTTGTATTCACATTCCCACCTCAAAAAGAAGGTAGGGCATGTAGGCAGGAACTCCCTGTTCTTTTAGGGCCAAAAGCAGAGTAGGCACATGCTGGGCTTTGACTGCAGGGAGAACAAACAGCCAAGTTGTTTAGACAGACCTCATCAGACAGAGGAGTTTTTCCCTGAGGTGCTGCAAGTCCTGAGAGTTTATAAAATCTGATACCGTGTAGCAATGAGTTGCTTGCTTCCCTTCTAGGCTGATAGTGTCTCTGGAGGAGAAGAACCAGCGCCTCAGAACTCTGGAAAAACAGAACCTGCTGCTGAACTATCAGGTGTCTCAGTATCACTCTGCTCTTCAGCAGGCAGAGCAGCTCTCTTCTCACCGCGCTGGACAACTGCGGGAGCTCAACACCCAGGTAAGCTGTGCAGTGGCATCCTCTTCTCCAGGGACACACAACAGCACCTTTGCCTTGGAGGCCCCAACCTCTTTCCCCTCCCAGCAGCACGCACAGCTGCCGTCTTCTGCCCGGGGCTGCTGCTGCACCCTGAGGCCGAGGCTGGATCTGCTGTCTGCTGCCCAAGTTTTGCACCGTTCTCTCCCAGCTCCCAGCAGGAAATCTGGGAGGGGAGCAGCAGCAGACTCCTCTGGAGCCTCTGTGTCCCTCAGTTAGCAGTGTTGTCCCAGACAGAGTTGGTGCCTGTGCCGGGCACTGAGCAATGTGGGGACACAGAGGTGGCTATGGCAGGCTGGGCAGGGCACTTCCAGCGCAGCCATCTCAGCTGCTGTTCAGAGCTGCAGCCTCAAGGATGCCCATTGCCTCCCTTTCCCTCTTTTCTCTACATTGGTCTCCTTTGGAATCCTTGCTTTTCTGCCTTTTGGTTTTGGCAAGGTTTTTGCCTGAAATAATTTCTTCTTTGCTGCTCTCCCTGCGGCCCACTCTGCAGCCTCAGGAGCAGCCCTGTCCCTGAGGCTCTGTGCATCCATCTTCCAGATCCAGGCCCTGCAGGACACAGTGCTGCAGATGGAGGCTTCCCAAACAACTCGAAAGAAGCAGCTGCTGCAGACGTTTGAGGAGTCTCGAGCAGGAGAATGGGCTTTGAGGGACTCTGTGGACGTGCTGGAAACTGAGGTGTCTGAGCTGCGTGTGAGGCTCCAGAGCTCTGAGGAAAGAGCAGAGGCCATGGCCATACAGTGTAAGGACGTGGAGCTGGAGCTGAGGAAGACACAAGCTCAGAGGGACCATCTCAGAGCCCACAATCAGGAGCTGCTGAAACAGCTGGAGCAAAGTGAGCAAGGTACAGCTTCTCCTCTCCCACCCACTGCCCCATCCTGCCTCACCTGCGGGGATCTCGCTGATGGCTCGCAGAGGAAAAGTGCCCAGAGATGGCAGAGGGAAAAACAACCAGCAGGAGATTTATCCATCCAAGTGCCAGTGAAAGCTTTTTCTTGAGAAAGATGCTGTGGCTGCCAGTGCCATCCAGCTGTGCCATGGCTGATCCCGTGCACAGCTGGAGCCTTCCAGGTGCCGTGTCTGTGCTAAGGAGCTTTAGGAGGATGCCTCAGCTCGATTCCCCCAAACTCCAGGCCCTGCCAGAGCCTCCAGGCTACTGGCCTCTCTGGAGCAGGGCTGCACAGGCATCCCCTCTCCTTTGTCTCTCTTGGATTGCTCACTCTGCACAAGGCCAAGAGCAAACACCCTTTCCTGTCCCTCTGAACCTTGCCCCTTTCATTCCTGCTTTTTTCTCTGCCTGCAAATTTCCTTCATTTCTGTCAGCTTTGGAGCCCTTGTGGGCTCAGGGCCTGGCACACTGAGGCAGGCAGAGAAGACACTGCTGTTGTCTCTGCAGGATGCACATCAGTTTGCCTTTGCTTTGCTTTTCCCCTTCTCCTTTCTCCTGTTCCTTCCCCCTCCCTGCTGCAGATTTGTGGGAGGCAGCAGTCAAGCACACCTCTCGAGAAACTGCCCTGGAGAAAGAGGCCTGTGAAAGGCAGGAAGAGGTTGTGACTCTTCGTCAGGAGGTGGCATCTCTGCAGAGGAAATTGGAGAGCCTGCAGAAGGAAAGGATGGATGTGCTGGTGAGATTGGCGGATGCCACAAAGGGCCATTTCCTAGCTGTGTTTGCACATTCAGTTAATAGTTCTAAGGAGCACCTTTTTCCAGTTAAACTTCTCCAACTGCGTTCTTCTGAATAAGGAGGAGAAGATGTTGTAGTCATGTCAAAGCCAGTTAATGCTGAGCCTGCTGATTTTCCTCCATGCTGGGCTTCTGTGCCCTAGAAGCTTTAGTCCTCAATGTCCACACTGCCTCTATGGACATTGCATGCTTTGGGGAATTCCTCGTGTCCAAACCCATGTCCAGATTCCTAAATATCTGGATCTGGAAGGAGGGGTGAGAAGACCAAGTTTGCTGTGAATAGAAAGGTGTTTGGCCTTGGCCATCTGAGAGCAGCCAGTGGGGAGAGAAGAGAGGAAAGCCAAGTGCTGATCCACACCAGGACGTGTGCCTGCAAGGGGAGAACTCGTCCTGAGTGGCAGCAGAGGATGACAGAGGGATCTGGCCATTGCTGCTCCAAGAGAGGGCAGTGGGGCTCTCGGGGATGGAGCCATGGAAACTCTACACAGCAGAGCTGGAAAACCACTGCTGTCAGCCCAAGCCCAGGGAAGGAAATGCTGGCGGTGTTTGCTCTTCCCTTCCTCCCTGATGGAGAGCACATCCTCGTGGCACTGCCTAAATCCTGCTTAGCATGGACTTGAAATCCTGGCTGCAGTTCTGGCAGCTCCTCCCCAGAGGAGCACTGGAGTGGGGCTGCAAGAGCTTGGGGAAGGGCAGAAAGGAAGCTGGGACAGGCTGAGGGAAGGAGCGGTATCAAGGGGGGAAGACCAGCAAAGGTCTGCAGCATCCCGAGGGGCAGAGAGAGAGGGGCAGCCAGTGCCTGCCCCTGCAGCAGGAGTCCAGATCTGGTCTGAAAAGCAAACCGAGGGGGCGAATGAGTGACCCTTTTTCTCCCTGTTTTGGCAGCATGGACAGGAATTGAACCAGCAGCACATGAGAGATGTGGAAGAGAAGAATGAAATGCATGCAGCTGAGTTAAGATATCATAAGGAAAATACTCAAGAATGGGAAGTGGAGAGAGAAGGCGAGCAGGAAGAGTTGGAGCATGGGGCTGCTTCTTTGAAGAAATGGAGAGAGAACACCCAAGTACTGAGTGCTGCACTGAAGAAAAGTGAAATTGCCAAAGGGACTCTGATGAAACACTTGTACATCCTGAAGGGAAAGTCTGGTATCCAGGCAGGCACTGGCATTGACCTTCAGTCCACTCCAGGGTCCCTGAATTATTCCAGTGCTGTTTCCCATGAGGAGGTGGGTCTCTATCCCTGTCAGTCCAGGCCTGCTTGGGTAAAGCAGCCCGGGCTGCAGCAGGCAGCCTTGTCTGTCTGCCTGGCTCCAGCCAGAGACCATTGACTGCCAGATTGTTTCCTGGCTCGCCCAGAAAGACTGCTCCAGCTCTGGAGCTTACTGTTCCAATCTGCTCCAGGCCAAAAGCTGGGCATGGGGAGCTGCTTTTCCTGTGCCCATGCAACAAATGGGGGTTTGGATTTGGTGTGGGAAGTAATGGAGCAGGTGAGCAGAGGGATGCACTAAACCCAGCTGAGTTTTGTACTGAGAGGGCTGAAGAGCAGCTGCACTGCTGGTGCTTCGAGGATGCTTCCTGAGATGGAGATTCCTGAGGGACAGCTTCTGTGGTGTTTGAAATATGGGCATCATCTCCTCTCTAAATACCCTGCAGGCTGTTGGAGCACAAGTGGAACAGCTGTTACGTGGCTCAGGGACCATCCTGGAATCCAAGCAACCAATTGCATCACTAGAAGAGGAGAAGAGAGAGAGGCCTGAATTAACCACTGAGCCCAGAAGTGGCGAGCGGGTAAATTGGGCTTTCACTGCCTCTGCCGAGCCTCAGGCTCCTCTGGAACTTGGCACGTTAGCCCAGGCAGTGCTTTGGAGACCTCTGCTTGTTTCCTTGCCTCTCCCTGTCCCTGCTGTGGGCACACCCTTTTGTTTGTCCTCTCTCTTGGGGCAGCCCATGGCTTTCACAAGGGCACCTTCACTCCACTGCCTCCCTCCCTGGCCCTGTGTCCCCGCACACACACTGGCCTCTCTTGCACAGCCCCCAGCGAGAGCTTTTTGCCCCCAGTGTTGTCTAGTGCAATTCAGGGTCTCAGAGCAGAGATCTCCTTGCCATGATGTCCACAGGTCTTTTTGCTCCGTGTTTGCTGACAGGTTTCTGTGACCCTCTCTCCCATCCAACGTGCAGGTGGAACCTGAAAGGAGAAGAAACAGAACTTTTAGGAGAGTGTTCCCCCCAGATTGCTTTACGTTTCCTGTCCACAAGCCTGCCTATCGAAATCGTCGACTTCTACAACAGAAGACTCCTCCAGTAGCTCAGGGAAGCAGCAGCCCTCCTGCTGATGCACAGCCTGTGGAGAAAGGGGTCAGTGGCCCAAATTTGGAAATCAGAGTTGGGTTCCTAAATCCCCTCGGAACTCTCTCTAACAGACCTGTGGTGGCTGGGGGATGTCCGTGGGAAGGCTTTGCCAGCCTTGAACTGGACCTGTTGATCATCTGAGCTCTGCTCTGTGTGGGAGCCTGTTCCCTTGCCCTTGCCCCAGGGCAGAGTGTTGGTGAGGGCTGGAGTTGGAGGCTGTGTCTGCCCCGAGAGCCAGTACCGTGGGGCTGCAGGTGCTCCTGCCAGCGTGGGCTTGTCTGAGCCGGGCCTTGTGCCTCTTTCAGGTGTCCCTGCTGCAGTCACAGCTAGCCCAAGACCGACAGGACCACCTGGAGAGCTGTGCAGGGAGCAGGCAGGAGACACAAGGTGCAGAAGGGACCTCCTTGCTTCCTGAACGACTCAGAGAGCAGCCAGGGTGCAGCTGGATGCAGTCTTAGACTTAGTCAGTAGTTTATGTTTAAAGGACAGTATAGGTGAAATTGAACCTTTACACAACTGTGTTCCATAGGATGAAAGATATATTTATAGAAAAATAAAGAGTTTATGATGATCATGATTAAACTAATAGATCTTTATCAGGGTTATTTACTACCCAGTACAGAGACCTATAACTTCCAGTATAGTGCATTATGTTTTGAAGCAACATTGTAGCAATTCTAGTCAAGCCAGCAAAACCAATTCTTGAAGATTGATGCTACTCACCCAAAGCAAGGACCACGGGCAAACATTTCTCTCAGCCTCAAGGCGTGACCTTGAGAAGCATCCTCACTCCAGGGTGGAATCTGCAGAAGGGAGACATGTGACATGAACCACTTTGGTGAGAGCAGGAGAAACCTGCCATGTGTGGAGCTTTGTCATTTGTCCTTAGGAAACTGCAGCCTGATTATTCTCAGAGTCCCAGAATCTCAGGCTGGGTGAGGCTGGAGGCACCTCTGCAGGTCACCTTGCCCAGCCCCTGCTCCATCAGGGCCACCCAGAGCCAGCTGCCCAGGATGTGTCCAGGTGGCTTTTGAGTCTCTCCAGGGATGGAGACTCCACCACCTCCCTGGGCACCTGCACCAGTGCTCGGCCACCCTCCCAGTGCAGAAGTGCCTCCTGAGCTCAGAGAGCCCCTCCTGTGTGTCACTTGGTGCCCGAGGCCCCTGGAATGTCCCTGGCTCTGTCCCCTCTGCAGCCTCCCCCCGGGTATTTATCCCCAGGGATGAGATGCTCTGAGCCTGCTCTGCTCCAGGCTGGGCAGTGCCAGCTCTCTCAGCCTCTCCTCACGGCAGAGATGCTCCAGTCCCTCCGTCACCTTCATGGCCCTGTGCTGGACTCTGTCCAGTCTGTCCCTGTCTCCTGTACTGGGCAGCCCAGCTCTGGGCCCAGCACTCCAGGGCTGGCCTCACTGCTGTGGAGCAGAGGGAAAGGATCCCCTCCCTCCAGCAGCTGTGTCGCATCCTCCCGGTGCAGCCCAGGACGCTGTTCTGCATTGCTGCACGAGCACATTGCTGGCCCGTGGGCATCCTGGTGTCCAGCAGGACCCTGCCAAACTTTCGTTTTTCAACCGGGTGGCCCCCAGCAGATACCGGTGCCTGTGGTTGTTCCTTCCCAAGGACAGGACTCAGCACCTGTCATAGAACTGTCACCCCTGTTGAACTGTCCCTCGGGATGGCAGCACTTCTCTCTGGCAGAGCAGCCACCACTCCCGGTTTGTGGGAGGGCACCCCCTGGCCCCATCACCCAGTTTACTGACAAAGGTGTCAGCAAGGACTGGACTCAGCATTGTCCTCCAGGCTCCACTGCTAGACTTTGTGCCACTGACCTCCAGGGTTCCAAGAAGGTAGATTCTGTGCAAGGCGTCTTTGCTTGTATGTACAAATTCAGAAAGAATTGGCAGGATTTACAACAGGGATTTCTGCTCCATATCTTAAGTGGGAAAAAATGTAATGATCCATGCTCCCTCTCACTGGCAGTGGCTAAAGGAAAAGAGGTCCTGTTGTTGGTGACAGTGGATGTCACCTGCAGAGGAACTGTGCCAGACTGGTGTGACATACAAGGTCAAGGGTTGAGGGCATAATTTAAAATAACTTAGCAAAGTGAAAAGCAGAATCACAACCCTGGGTGATAGGAGATCAAGTGAACCGGAAACTTCTGACCAACCTCATCTCAGAAAGGAGCAATGTGGAAGAAGAATCAAGTTATCCAGGGGGCGTGTACAGACATTGCTGTGGAAGCAGTTATGGAGTTAAGAGGAAGCCTGCCCTGCATCATGTGAGCAAGAATGCTGAGAAATGGGGAAGAAAGCTGATTACACACGATCTGAAAACTGGAAAGGCGTCCTGATTGTCAAGCCTGTAAACCTTGTGAGAAGAAGAACAAGCCGTCAAAAGGACGGATTTATTACAGGCCTGCAACCGCTTTTGAGCAAACTGCTGAGCACAGTTTCTCACAATAAAATGTATAAATAATGTCTTAACTTTGCAATAAACCCAATTCACTTGCTTCTAGCTTGTGTCTCTCACATTCATATGCCACAGCAGTAGGGAAGGGGGAGAATAGTTAGGGAGAATAGTTAGAATCTTAAGCCAGGCATACACCAGGTCTAAGGACTGGAGGAAGCTACGTCAGCTGTCCATTGTCTTCAGAAGAGCCTGGCCAGTGCAGGTGGTTCCTGAGAACTTCCTGAGAACTACAGCAGTCTTAAAGATGGGCACAAAGGAGGGTCTGAAGACCTACAGGCTAATCAGCTGCTTTGGAATCCCTGGGAAAGTGATGGAGCAAATCCTCCTGGACACCCTTTCAAGCAACTGAGAGAGAAGGGCATTGGGAACAGCCAGCACAGATTTAGCACAGGGACATGGTGCCTGGCCAACCTGAGCGACTCTGCAAATTACGGGAGACCAGGCATGGTGTTGCCCGACATTGCAAAACATTCAGCAGCCACGCAGTCCCCTTACAGCCCGACTGGTGAGATATGGACTGAGTGAATGGCCAAGGGAAAACCGCCCAAACCAGCGGGCTCAGTGCTGCTGGATCAGATGTATGAAGTGGCCAGGCTGTGGTGACACCACCCACTCCAGATCATCCCTGGAGCCAGCATTACTGTTGATTAATGACTAATATTTATATGCAGAGAATGTCTCCTCTAATCGAAGAAACTTTACAACAGGGGGTTTATTCCCCTTGTCCTGGCGTTCCAAGCCCTTGTCCAAGGTCAGCCCTCAGCTCTCTTAGAGTCCCTTTAGGCATTGGAAATGTCTCTAAGGTCTCCCTGAAGCCTTCTCTTCTCCAGGCTGAACACTCCCAGCTCTCCCAGCTCGGCTCAGAGCAGAGGGGCTCCAGACCTTGGAGCATCTCTTTGGCCTCTCTGGACTCACTCCAGCAGCTCCACATCCTTCTGATGCTGGACCCGAGGGCTGGAGGCAGCTCTGCAGGTGGGGTCTCACCTGAGCAGGGCAGAGGTGCAGAATCCCCCTTGTCCCCTGCTGCCCACTCTGTGGGGCCAGCCCAGGACATGGGGCTTTCTGGGTGACAGCGCAAGGGGTTGGGGCACACTGGGACTTCTGTCCACCAACATGCCCCAGTCCTTCTGCTCAGAGCTGCTCTCAACCCCTGCCCTGCCCAGCCTGAGTCTGTGCTTGGGATTGCCCTGGCCCAGGGGCAGGCCATGTCCTTGGCCTCATACCAGCAGAGTCACACTGGGACTTTGGTGATGGTCTCTGGGCCTATGGCAATGACTCCAGCTCCTTGAAACTTTTAAGCTCCTCTTGCTGCTTCCCCTACCTCATGCTTTTCTTGAGAACCCCATGCTCCCTTTGGTACTGCCTCATCATCCTTGTCGCAGGTTTGCGTGGTCACATCCGGGTAGCAGGGGCCCGCAGGGTGACCCTCTATGAGAAGACACCAGAAGCTGCTCCCGTGTTGGGCAGAGCCGGCTCCAGAGGGCTCCAGGAGGGACCTGCCACTGGCTAAGGCTGAGCCAACCAGTGATGCTGGGAGGGCCTCTGGGATTAGGTACTAAAAAAGGGCTAAACACTGCTGTGCAACAGCAGCTGGCAGGGAGGAAGAAGATGGGAGAGCAACAGTGGATTTTGACCCATAGCCCGTGTAGGTGAGCAGAGGAACAGATCCCCAGTGCAGCCCATGTGAGGAGCCCACAGCACAGCGGGTGGGGATGCCCTGAAGGGATCTGCAGCCTGGAAGGAGCCCACGCTCCAGCAGGTATTGTAAAGGCAGGCGAACCCAGTGGGAAGAATGATGATGTCTGACTCAGTTCAGAAGGCTGAACGATTTCTTTATTATAACTATGCTATAATACATTCATTGACTATATAAAGGAGGATACTAAAACTACATGCTACTTTCTCTAACACTACTAAATCTAACTAACCAACAGCTTGTGACCCTGTTCTCCAGAGTCCAGACACAGGTGGATCCGATTGGCATCAGGCCCAGACAATTCTGACCAGAATCCAATCCAGCAATCACCCCAGGTAAACAACTCTCCAAACACATTCCACAAGGAAAAACAAGGAGCAGAAATAGAAACTGTTTTCTCCTTCTCTCTCTCTGTGCATCTCTAAGAAAAATCCTGAGAGAGAGAGAAATGTGCTTGCCACAAGCGGGCTCCTGGCAGGGGCTATGCTCTGTGGAGAGGAGTCCATGCAGGAGCTGGCAGAACACTGGAGCAGGCTGTTCCTGAAGGACTGGACCCCAGGGAAAGGCACCTTGCTGGAGCAGTTCTTAGAGAACTGCAGCCCGTGGGAAGGACCCACATTGGAAAAGTTGGTGCAGGACTGTCTCCCATGGAGAGGGGAATCTATGAGGAGAAAGGAGCAGCAGAGACAAGTGTTATGAGCTGACAGCAATCCACGTTCCCCATCTTGCGCACTGCTCAAGGGGAGGAGGTAAAAGAGTTGGGAGTAAAGCTGAGTCTGGGAAGAAGGGAGGGTAGGGGGAGGTGGTTTTAGGTTTATTCTTAGTTCTCATTTTCCTACTCTGTTTAAGTGGTTATAAAATAAATTAATTTCCCCGAGGTGAGTCTGTTTTGACTGTGGCAGTAATTGGTGAGTGATCTCCCTGACCCGTGGGATTTTTATCACATTTTCTTCTCCTTTTCAGTCAAAGAGGGGAAGTAATGGAGTGGCTCAGTGAGCACCTGGCTAGCCAAAATTGACCAACCACAGTTCTCCAAACTCCTTCATCACCACCTCCACCTTCAACACCCATTGCCCATGACTTCTTCATGTCCCTGACTCCACTGTCAGTGAAGGGTCTTCCAGCATTGCAGCATTTATTTTGCACTTTATTTACTGCACACTCCAGACATGCCAATGGCACAGGCAACTCTGTGATGTCCAGTGCTCTGGGCCCACGTCTGCCACCAGAACTCCCCTGCCAGGGCTGGACAGTCTGGAATTGGCTGTGGCAGGTCTGTGGCACGCCCACGGCAAGTCCACAACAGGTCCATGGTGGGTCTCTGATGGGCGCCTGATGGTCCTTTGGCCCAGGTGGCGTGCGCCTTGGTGGGGAGCTGTCACTTTCTGCCCACGTGGTCCTTCAGTGTTACCAGCACTTTTTGTGCCCGCTTCAGGACCTCCTCCTCATCCACGCTGGGGAAGGCCTCACTGGGGGTCATGGGAAAGGGATGGTAACTCGGGTACTGTGTGGCCTTGCCGTCCGTGCCACGGTCACACAACCACTGCACATCCAGGACAAGGCCCCTCAGCTCCGGCTCCTCTGCCTCCAGCCTTTGGGCCGTACCCATCGGCCCCCTGTGGCCCGCAAAAGCTTCACCACGGCAAAGCACGGCCGCCACCAGTGCCTTCTCCAGGGCCTGGTGCACTTTGAAGAGCACCCAGTTGGGGCAGCAGTGCCGGATGTCATTGCGGGCTGCCTGCAGGTCACTCGTGGCCTGACACAGCCAACGCAGGGCCTCGGGGACGGATGGAGTCAGGGCCATGAGCTCCTCACTGCTCAGCCAGGAGCCACAGCCTCCCTGTCTGTGGTGCTGGGCAGCACTCACAGGTTTGTATTGGACCCACACCTTTGGCCCCCTGACACCATGCAGAGGCCTCAAGGCTGGCAGGCTGGGAGCCTTCCATGGATCAGCTTCAGCCTCCTCCTGCAGCCTTTTCTCTGGCTCTGGCTCTGGTGCAGCACCCACCAGGTCCACGTTGTTCGCCTCCAGAACCAAGGCCACGTCCTGTGGCTCCTGGCAGACCAGCATTTCACGCAGCACGGACAAAGCCTGTGCCTCCAGCTGCCCACCCAGGATGTTATTGATCTCCTGTGCCAGTGTCTCCACGACCCTCAGCTGCTGCCAGTTCAGCACCATCTCTGCATGCCGGATGTAGAGGAGCCGCTGGGCACCACCAGACGGGCGCACATAGATAACTTGTGACTGGGAGCTGCCCTCCACCTTTGCCCCACTGTGCACCAGCACAGTGCAGATGTCCTTGCAGCACTGCACTTTCACCTGCTCCACTGCAAAGCCACCATCCCCCTCCATTCCCATCGTAGCCTTGGGGGTCTGCCACTGCAGCAGGGACTCCAGCCCCAGCCTAAACCACGGGGATACCAGCAGGGTCTGGAGACGCCTCTGCGCAGCGCACTGAGAGCCGTAATGACATGGCTGCGGACCACCCTCCTCCAGCTGCTTCTCTGTCACCTCTGAGAGTGCCCGCGGCCGCAGGTGCGGTGGCAGCCTTTGCAGCAGCCACCTGACATTACACCCAGACACTGGCAGCGCAGCCATGAGCACAAAGGTCTTCTCTAGGGCCCGAGCGGTCTCTGAGGGCACACAGTCATTGAAGCACAGTCTGTGGGATGGCTCCAGGCAGTCAGCAGTGCTCAGCAGGTACAGCTCAGCCACAGCAGAGCAATCGGGGGGCTCCGGTTCCTCCCGCAGCAGCTGGAAGAAATGCCGTGTGGCCAGCAGGACTGTCTTCTCCTGGCTACTGGAAAGGGTTCCACTGCCATGGCTCTCCTGGTAGATTTGGGCCAGGACACGGCTGTAGTGAGTCAGTGTGGGGACCAGGACGACACCAAGGTGTTGCAGGAGATCTCCAAAGGCAGCCACGTGGGGGTGAGGCGTGAGGAGGTAGGGGTAAAAGTCAGCCTCGTCTGGGAGTGATGTCACCACCTGCCGTGGCCTGGCCATGTCCCATGACTTGGCCAGCACCACGGGCAGCTCAGAGAGGTGCTCTGCGTCCACCTCCTTCAGACGGGTCTGCAGGAAGCTGTACATGCTATGGAGCACCCTGGCCCGTGTGCTTACCTGCAGTTCTGTCGAGCAGGCTGCCCTGCACACATGCTCCAGGTTGGCCACCACCAGGGCAGTGGGTATCTCTGCAAAGACTTCCATGGCCTCCAGGGACCGCTCCTCAAGTTCAAGGGATTCTGGCAGGATGGTGGCTGATGTCCACAGGAGCTCAGCCACATTTTTGCAGTAGGAAACGCTGCCTTTCAGAGCCACGGCCTTAGTGCAGTCTGCAAAAGGAGGGTGGAGGTTCATCAAGTTTGGGGGGATATCCAGTGGAGGCAGGAATTGGATTGAGGCAATTTTCCTCAGGAAATTTTCCTCAGGATTTTCCAACAGGATTGCAAGTTGCTTGAGCATCTCCTGCTGTCGCTCCAGCAGTTCTGCAGCATGGCATGTAGTCTGAGTGGCTTCACGCTCTATCTCCTCAGCCAGCGCCACAAAGTCCTCTACAGAGAGGCTGGTGCGGACACCTGCCTTAAGGAAGAAATCCACAATTACTATGCAGTTCGAAGGTAGCTTCTTAAAGAAAGATTTAGGCGCAAAGCGGTTTTGGAGCCGCATGTCATGGTAGAAGTAGGAGGCCAGGCGCAGTGTTCTGTGGGCATCTGGTATAAAGGCCGCCTTCCGAAATGCTGCCACAATGGCGTCCACGCTCTGAGTGGAACAGATGGGTCGCAGGACAAAGAACGAGCGTACAGCTTCCATGAGGTCTTGCTGTGTGAGCTGGGACAGCCGGGGAAGTACCACAGTCATGAAGAGCTCTTGGTCATCGGTGAACTCCCCCTTCAAACGCTTGGCCAGCCATTTGGGGTCCTGGCTTAGTGTGAGAAGCAGCATGCTTCTCCATGGAGGAGCTGCTCCAGTGCACGTGAATCCAGCTTTCCCTCCTGGACAAACCTTAGCAGGGCTGACACGTCCTGCTCCCCTAAATCCCCCCAGCAGAGATCAGCTCTTGTGTCTGCCAGATGGGCCACTACAGCCCTGGCATCTGTGACCTGCAGTGCCCTTGGCTTCAGGCAACAGTAGGCAAAACTCCAGGGCAGCAGGGACTGCTGGAGCACAGGGATGCCCAATTTGTGCAGCACCTTTTCTACTTTAGAGTGACACTCAAAAAGAACCTTGGAGAGGGAGGATAGTGGCAGTAGGTGCTTTGAGTCTGTCTTACTCCCCTGAATAGGCAGCACTGCCGTATTCTGGAGATGATTCATGAACGACTTCATGTCCACATCTGAAGTCCTGGAGGGGACCATCCTGTCAAAGAAGGTCCACAGCCCCTCGAGCCACCTTTCTCCCTCTGTGGTCCACTCCAGCTGACCCAATACCTCCTGGATGAGTGGTGTGGCCTCTGGGAGGTCAAGCTCCTTCACAAAGCAAGGTGGCATCCATTCAGGAATACACTTCCCCAAACGCCTATCTCTTCCTGGGATGCTCCAGTGCACTGGTTTTGGCTGGGATAGAGTTAATTTTCTTCCCAGAAGTGTGTCCAGGGCTACATTCAGGATTTAGCATGAGAACAGTGTTGGTTGCACACTGATGTTTGAGTTGCAGCCCAGTCAAGGACTTTTCAGTGTCCCACGCTCTGCCAGCAAGGGGCAGCATGGCCAGGAGACCTGACCCCAACTGGCCAGAGGGATATTCTGGACCACAGAACCTCCTGCCCAGTACAGAAACTGGGAGGGGGTTGGCCAAAAGCCTCCCCCCCTCTGCCCCCCAGAAAGAAAACCCCCACAGCCCCCTTCCCGCAACCGGTTTGGGAAAAATTTCCTCAGAGAGAAGTGGAGAAAACCGTTTATTTAACAGGCAAAGCACTGTCCCGTGCAAAAAAATGAACAATACCAGATGACAAAACTCATTTGCTGCTCTGAAGAGATGACAAATTCAGAAAGTCTCTCCTGTGGCTGCTCGCTCTGTTATCAGTCCCTCCGGCACTGGGAAAGGCTGCTGCCCAGAGTAGGCCACAAAGTGCGAGCTCTCGGTGCTCCCCGGGTCCTGGTCCAGAGCAGGTTCGAATGGTTCCAGGAAAAGGGAAAGAAAGAAAGACAGTCCAGGGAAAACTTCACTGCCTCAGCTAGCTAAACTAACTAAAAAGCAAAGGAGCGCTCTGTTCTGCTCCATTTGTGCCCAGACAACACAGTCAAGCAGAATGTGGAGGAGTGCGATCTGGTAACAAACTCCGTGCTTCGTCTTCTCCCCTCCTTTGCTCTCAGAACCAGTCTTGAAGGCACTGAATACAATATCCAGCATAAACAGAACAGACGACTGGGGATACAAGCATCATAACATCACCCTAGGACAGAAAGAGAAACAGCACAATGGACTACTTAAGACGAGCCAAGGGGTCCTGAGAGAGTTATCCCACCAATTGGCAAGAACAAGCAATAGATAAGCTCTCGTGGCAGGGGAGATGCCCTGCCACACCAGGGAACCCTGCTGCACCTTGCCCGGTTTCTTACGGGCAGAGCCCAGCGGATGCACGGCCTGGGCTCTGCTCCAGCTCTCAGGCAGCCCTGTTGTTAAGGAAACTTCCCTGTCTGAGCATCCCCGAGGCACTCTGGCATTCACACTCCCATCACCAGACTGTTCCTGCGGGGACCAAATCCCCTTTGCAGTGGGTGGCTCAGGTGAGCCAAAGGGTGCCCCCATTGACTCCCTGCACTCCCCCCACTCTCACACAGTCAGGCCAGGTTTCCCACAGCAGAGTCTCACGTGTCTCATTCCACAAAACAATTTATTTGCAGCACAGGAACACAGAAATAGCCCGAGCCGGTGCCTCCAGGGAGGGACCTCGAACCCCTGGGCTGTTACGCCTTCACGGTCAGAGCACATCAAAGTCTCAGCTCTTCCTCCCGAGGCTTGGCATCTGCCCTGTCTCTGAGCGGCCACTGTCTCTGGCTGTGCCACAGGTCCTTGGGCTCTTTGTCCTGCCAAGGGTCAGCAGGTCACGGGCTCTTCCCTTGGGCTCCTGCCAGCCAGAGCTCAGCCTGGAGCTGGCACTGCAGCTGCACCCCGAGCTACCTGCACCAGGTGTATTCCTCAGCACCTGTGCTTTGCAGCTGCTGAGGAACTGCACACAGGACCGCCCACTCGGCCTCCGGGACCGCACGCTGGAGCTGCTGGAGCTGCCTGAGCACTGCCCCAGCTGCGGGTGTGCGTGAACGCGCTGCGGGGCTCACGGCCCTCGTGGCTGAGCAGTCCACGTGGCCCAGGGAAGCTGGGGCACAGCCAATGCTGCTCCTCCCCTGGCCAAGCTGGAGAAGAGCTGCAGCTGGAGCGTGTGCCAGGAACTGCTTTGGGAGCAGAGGAACAGCGTCCCTGGGCTGCGCCCCTCGCTGTTTCCCAAGAGCCCCGTGGTGATCAATCACTGCACCTCCAACAGATTGCTCTGCCTGTCTCTTGCCTTTGTGCAAAGAGCGAGGCTGGCAGGGCTCTGTAGGGTGAAAGCTGCCCCAAGGAACCAGACAGGCTGGAGGAACGGGCGCCAGAGACCTCGCCACATCCAGCCAAGAAGGGGTAGGAACAGAGAGTGTCACCAAACAGGAAAAAGGGAACTTATCCAATACCAATTTGATGTGAATAAGCAGACACTTCTTTATTCAGGTGCTGGGAACACAGGGATAACTCCTCTGGAAATGTGTTCCACTTAACAAACAAAACCCATCCATTTTATTTACTTTTTCTGCTGAATCATCATTATGTGCCTTCTTTTACATACTGCGCATACTATGCCCACTCTTAAATTTAACCTTTACATTGATTGGTTCTAAGAGTTAATAACTTCGCCAATATTCTAAACCAATCATTGCTCATCTCTCCTGAGGTCTACTGACTGGAATCCTTAATCTTAAAATCAAGATGGGAAGGATAGTGGGTTTCCAAGCAGTGTTACTGGTGAGCGTGACTGCAACAGAAGGGTCCAGTAACTTCCTGGGGAGGTTTCACCAGTTACATTCCAAACACAGCGCTCCTGACATTTCTATACCTTATACTTCACAACTGTCTACTTATAATCATAGTAACCCTTTTATATGATCTGATTATTTGATCAAAGCATTCATCACAAGAGCAGACAGGAACAGCAGAAGCCAGAGCAGGGGAGACTGGGAAGGCGGCAGAGAGGTGTCTGGGCTGAAGGGGATCCTGAGGAAAGGGGAGGAGAAGGCTTTCCCTCAGCCCGTGCTTCTCTTCTCTTTCTCAAAACATGACCAAGGAATCTCATGTTGCCAGGGATGGGCCAAATATCCAGTTTGCTGCAATTTCCCCAGACGTTGCTGCTTGGCCATGACAGGGAAGAAGCCCTAAAAAGGGAAAGGAGGAAAAGCAGCCCCCAAACTGGGCATCTTTGGCGTGGCAATTCCTCCCATTCCTTCCTGTTGGTGAGGAAGCTTTGCCTGACAGAATGACACAACAGGGGAGGGGGGAAGGGGCCTGTGGACAGGAGCACCACAAGAGCTCTTGGAAGGAGCTGTGGAGCTCCATCTCACTGCTGGTGTCCTGCCAAAAGGCAGAGGCACTGCTGAGTGCACTGGGAATGACGGGGAGGAAAGCAGTGGGCTGATAGAGAGAGCTCAGCCGCTGAGCCTGGGGCTTGCGGGTCTGCTCTAGGCCTAAGGACCCTCAAGAGCCTCAGCTCCTTCTCCTGCACCTGCTGTGCAGGAGGCTTCTTGAGCTACTGCCCAAGTGTCTGTGTCTTCACAGATTGGCCCCGGAACGCCACACCTGGGAGACTGAGCCACCGGGCTGATGGATTCTGACCTGCTGGACCTCCCACTCGGAGTCAAGATCTAGGTGAAGCCCAAGTCCAACTCTGTCTTCTGCAAGGGAAAGCTGGGGGAAAAGGTAAGGAAATAAAAGAGCGCAGAAAAGCTCTCCTCTTTCATGGGGTCCTCATCATGCACAGAAGTTCTTGTGGCCACCTCCTCTACAGCAGGAGCTGCAGCCCTACAGTCAGGCAGGGCTGGGCAGCAGAGGGAAGCTCCAGGCTGACACAGCCCTTGAGCCTGCCTAACCCGAGGAGACTGGTTTCATCCCCTCTCCACTGTCTGCATTTGAAGCACTGGGCCTGACCTTTTCAGCTGGAAGGTTCATTTGTGGGTGGGTCAGCAGTTCTTCCTGGTGGCCTAAGGTGTCTATTTGCTGCTGGGGTTTGTTTTCTCTCCCTCAGCCCATCCCATCACAGCCCAGCCTGGCCCAGCACGGCCCCGCAGTCTTTCTGTGAGGGTCTCTGTGTCTTCAGAAGGATGGTCTTCAAAGTGTTGGTCTTCAAAGTACCTTGCTCTTTCCACAGGTACCGCATGGCACCTCTTTACAGCTCTCCGGCCTCCTTCATACTCTGGGAAATGTCTCTTACAGCTTCACTGGCAATGTCCTTCTTTCAGTCTGGACGACCCCTACATGCACCACCTGAACCTGCAATACAACTGCCTGCATGACCCCCACCTTCAGGACTACCACAAGCGCAAGGACATCCTGCGGATGCTGAAGAAACAGGGCTGCAGCACCAGTGACAACAAGGTAGGTTTGGACATCAGGCTGATCAAGAACAGCCCTCTTCAAGCAGGGCTCCCACAGCCCCTGCTGCAGCCGCCTGCTGCTGCCAGAGGACAGAGCCGTGCGCTGGTGTCTCTGGGAGCAGAAGCAGCGCCAACATCGCCCTGGCAAGCCCCAGTCCTGCCCTTCTCAGCCTGCCCCACGCTGCCTCTTCAGCCCTGGCTGGGGGGACATCAGTGGCCCCAACACCAGGGTATGGGGGGAGGGCTTGGGGGCAGCTCCTCTCCCACTGAGGTCAGGCTGTTTTGGGGAAGGCCGACAGCATGGCTTGACAGTTTCTGGGGGATTCTGTCCTCGTCCCTCCACAGGTGATTTGCACTGTGAAGGAGTTCAACGAGTGCAGGCAGTGCCTGACCAGGACCAAGCTGCAGTCGGAGCAGATCTTGGGGCGGCAAGAGGTAGGCAAAGCGTTGTGTTCAGGGCCATGGGACTGTGCAGGGCTGTGCTGCTGGGCTGGGTGCTGTGGTGTGGAAAGGACTCCACGGCTGGGAGCTGAGCCAGCGCAGGGCGCTGAGCTGGGCACGGGCAGCAGGGCCATGTGCAGGCACACCCCGTGCTGAGGGAAGCCCTTCTCTCCTGCCCTCGTGGCCTGGCTGAAGCAGAGTGCCGGCCTGGGCCCGCAGGAATCCTCAGCACGCAGGGGCTGAGTGCTTGTCCAGGCGCCATGACCCACAACCTGGTGTCACCTTTCTGGAAGGGCTTCTGCCACTTTTGGCCAAATTAAAGGATGGTCCCAAACTGTCAGGAACCACTGACACTTCCTGCAGGGCACAGCGGCAGCTGCAGCCTCAGAAACCTTCCTGCCCACCTCCACAGAAGAGCAAAGAGACCCCCCCTGAAATCAGGGAGATTCAGAAGAGTGAAAGCACCTTTAGACAAGGGCCAAACCCACTCCACAGCTGAGCTGGCTCAGAAAGATGCCAGCAGAGCCGCTGGCTCCCAGAGGAAGCCGGACAACACTGCCGATGGCCTCTTTAAAGCTGTCTTTGAGCAGCTGACCACAGCAGAAGGCCAGAAGCTCCAAGAGCTGGTTGAGACCATTGTGTACAAAGTGTTTGCGAGGCAGAAGGTTCCTTGGGACCAGCGTGTCAGTGTCTTAAGAAACACTGCTCAGGGGATCAGAGGAAGAGTTTTTGGCAGCTCTGTGAGAACAGAGCCTGCAGAGCCACCACTAGACCGCCAACAGGAAATAGAACTGGTGGCCAAGGAGCTTCTAGCGATGGTGTTGGAGATCTTGGGGGACCATCTGGAGTCCAAAGCTTCTGAGTCAGGGAGGGCAGCCAGGCAGAAGGAGCAGCTTGTTGATGGAGGAGCCACCCAAGCAGACACACCCAAGGAAGCTGAAACAGACAGAGGACGTTTACACGCTTGCCTTGACTATCTCACCATCCAAGTTGTCAAGAATATTCCCTGCCTCTAGAAATCCATGGTAGCTTCTCAGTTTGGAGGAGACTCCAGCTGTGACTACACCAAAATCCTGAAGCTTCCCAAGGGTAAGGTCTCCAGAGGACAGATGCCACCAGGATTCCCTGGAGCATCTGAAAAACAGAGCCAGGAAGAAAGCACGGGAGTAAAGCTGCCTGCCTTAGGAACACAGCTCCATGCAAAAGGGACAGGCTATGCCAAAACCATGGAGCCCGAGTATCCAGCAATGGTGAAGGGGAACTTGGTGAGAGAAAGGAATCCAGCAATCTCAGGCAACACTTGGGACATAAGGACCATGGCAAATTGGATCGTTCAGTCTGTATTAGGGTGGGTTGTTCGGCATAGGCCTGCACCAACCTGCAGGCAGAATTTCCAATGGCCTGTCCCAAACCCAGCCACGTGCCAAGGCAGAGAGGAGAGCTGTGCTGCTGAGGACACTCTCCCCTCCTTGGACCCACAGTTTTCCCCACAGCCCATCCCTCCGGAGGGTCCAACGCCCCCTGCCCAGGACAGAGCACGGCACAGATCAGTGCACTCAAAGCTCGTCTGAGGCGAGCAAGGCGTGTGGCAGGAGAGCTGAAGGGCCTCTAGACAGCAAACTTCACACCCTTGTTCCATCAATAAAGAGTTTATCCATAAGGCCTTGCTTGTGCTTCCTCCAAACCAGGCCAAACTGCATCCACGCATTTTCCCTGTTCCCCCATCTCTCCCCCGCAGTCTGCTCCCACAACCTGCCCAGAAGCCCCCAGGATCTCCCAGGACCTCCCCAGAGTCACCCAGGACCCGACCATCTCCCCTCCTATATCTCCCACCCAGGACTCTGTACTACCCATCTGCCTCCCATATATCTCTTCCCAGCCCATCCAAGACTACCTGAATCCCCTCAAGGAGTCCTCAGCTCCCTGTGCCTCTCATATCTCTCCTATGTCTCCCTTCCATGAGGCCCCCAGGACCCTGTACCCCCTGTATCCCCCCCCATTTCTCCAGCCATATCCCCACTCGGGACCCCATAGCTTCCTGTATTCCCTCATATTCCCCCCATATCTCCCCCTATTTCCCCTACCAGACCCCTGAAGGACCCTCTCAGCCCCCTCTAGATAGCCAGAGATCCCCCGAGCCCTGCCCTAGGACTGCCCCAGGATGGCTTGTACCTGATGGTGGAGAGCCAGTGTCCCCCATATCTTCCCCCACAGAGCCCCCAGGATCCTCCCCAGATCCCCCCCGGCAGTGGAGTGCCACCCACAGAGGATGAGGGTGTGGGAGGGGGGTGGAAGACCATGGAGTAGCTGGTGGTGGGCAGGTGGAGGGCTTCCCCCTCCCCCAAGCCCCAACCACTCCCAAGGGGCCCCCCTCACAGCGGGAACTGGAACAGCTCTGAGGAGAAAACATCCTCAGATGTGCAGCCTGGGGAGGGGACCCCAAAATCAGGAAGGGACCCTGGACCCTAAGAAGTTGGGACCCCTAAAGCCCCCACCCAGATGAGAGGAGAAAATGGCCTGAGCTGTGTGGTCCCCGCCCAAAAATCAGGAGGGGCCCCAAAATCAGCCTCCCCAGCCCCCTCCACACCTCCGAAGATATAGAGCAAGTCGCCCACCAGCCACCCCAGCCCTCCCATATCTCCCCTATTCCAAATGTCCTCCAGCCCCCCCAGATCCCCTGAAGCTCTCCCAGCCCATTTAGCCCTGCCCAAAGTTCCCCAGAGCTCCCCTCAGACTCCCTGAAGCTCCTCCCCATCTCCAAACAAGTAGACCCAGTTGTCTCCCAGCCCTTCAAAAGCCCCCAACCACCCGTCCCCAAATTCCTCCAGCACCTCCAACCCCTCCAGCCCCCCTCCATCCTGTAGAACCCCAAAACCTTCCCTAAACCCCCCTAGAACGCCCCTCAGGGCTCCTCCTGACCTCCAGTCATGTAGAGCTGCCAACCCCAGCCCCCCAGACGCCACCACCTTGCCCCCATTCTGAATTTTCCCTGACTCCCCCAAACTCCCCAGGCCCCCTTGTCTTGTAGCTGCCCCAAATCCCCCTAGGATTCACCCAGGACCCCCGAGCCCCCTCCCCACCTCCAAACACATAGAGCCATTCATCCACCAGTGCAGCAAGGGTTGGGGGGTCTCTGGGGAGGTTTTGGGGGTCTGGAGAAGGTGACATCACCTTCATCACCTTTATACAGTTACATCACCGAGATACATGCATATTCGTGTGTTTTGTACATTAGTCAAACATTCTTTTGAACTTTCTGAGGTTTCGGGAACTCCTTTGTTTGATTTCTTCACACTCCGGCTTGTCTGCATAACATCCTGGGTATCAGGTCAATATATTTTATTTCTTCTTGTGTCTCCATCCTGCTGTTTTACATCCTCTGTTAAGGATTTAGTGTGTCCTCCTTAAATGGAACATGGCATTCTCTAATTGTCCTCCGGTGCTCTGGATTGTGTGACGGTTATCTTATCACTTGGACGGGTCGGTCAGTGGACGGCCTTACATTGTTCTTCTTAGTTACACAAAAGCCTTTTCTATTCTACAATACGTTCATCACACTCTTATTTCCATAACTGCTACACAGATATTATATTCATTACACTATTTCTATGAGCAATACAGTGCACACTTAAGCTGACAGATTCTATTATATTCACAAGCAGCTAAAAAGAGTTACAATTGGTACTATTTCTAAATACTTATAATCACTGACCACATGCAAAAGCTAATACGTAAAGGTGAAAGCCAATATTATGTAGTCATTTTACACAGACTTTTGCTGCAATTTTGTTCAGGTTTAATAAACCTTTGGAATTTTAAAAGTGAGCATAATTTCTCACAAAGTTAATATTCAAAACCCTATTAAGTCTTTATTCTTCTTCCCTGAGAAGAAGTCCATGGCAATTAGTAAAGCTTTCTAAAATAAATTAATGGATTCAGCTGATTGCAGTGATCATGGCTTGTGTGTCTTACAGAGGGCACATACTAAGGGGGACACGGATAGGCGGATCGGGAAGTCCCGAGTACCTCCCAAGTAGCTCAGCCAAGGGGGAAAGGGACTGAGGAGAAAATGCAGCCGGGAAAGGAGAAAAGAAGGCTGCTTGCTCCAGCTAATTGAGAGAGACCCTGATGGACTCCCTCCCTTTGTTCCAGCCAAGGGACTTTTACAGGACTCCTCTGTCTCCTTTGTGGACACGACCCTCGAGCCACGTGAATTTGACGCTCTGGGCGGTGGGGGGTGCTGGAACTCCACTACCTAGGCAGGGGGGAGAATAAACCAGCATAAACCAGTCCAGACTGGGGCAGCTGGGCAAAGTTCAGAGTCACAAGGGGCCACTGGCAGCGAGGCAGGGGAGCGGCGGCAGTGATGGGCAAGGGGAGGGCGGGGAGGAGTTCCGGCCTCAGCCCGACCCCCCTCAGTGAGTGACAACGGGGAAAAGTGCCCTCAGGGATTGGCTGGGAGGGTACGCAAAATGACCCCAAAAAGCCTCAAAACCTCCTCGAAATTTACACAAAACTGACCAAAATGGAATAAATTTGAATAAGTAGGAAATATTTCAGGCTATATTTTAGTTCCATTTAGACAATGGAGTGTGGGAAAGGCAGACTATGCACTGAAACGTGGCAAGGCCAAGAAAAACCCCAAAGGCCCTTTAAGAATCCCTGAAAATTAAGTAAAATTGAGTAGAGGCATAATAAATATCAATAAATATAAATCAGTTAAAGCCATAATTAACATACCAGTATAAAAGGGGGACGTGTAATAGGGGGCTTGGGGTGCTCAAATGCCTCAAGAAAGTACCAGGAAACCCCAAGCACCACATTCCCCTCATGCTTGGGCTGGCTGTTGAGCAGCTCAAGTAGAAGAGTCCTCCAGGAACTGAAGGGAGCAGCAGCCCTCGTGCTGAGGCACAGCCTGTGGAAAAAGGGCTCGGTGGCCCAAATGTGTGCTTTGGAAATCAGAGTTGGGTTCCTAAATCCCGTGAGAACTCTCTCTAACAGACCTGTGGTGGCTGAGGGATGTCCGTGGGAAGGCTTTGCCAGCCTTGAACTGAACCTGTTGATCATCTGAGCTCTGCTCTGTGTGGGAGCCTGTTCCCTTCCCCTTGCCCCAGGGCAGAGAGTTGGTGAGGGCTGGAGTTGGAGGCTGTGTCTGCCCCGAGAGCCGGTACCGTGGGGCTGCAGGTGCTCCTGCCAGCGTGGGCTTGTCTGAGCCGGGCCTTGTGCCTCTTTCAGGTGTCCCTGCTGCAGTCACAGCTGGCCCAAGACCGACAGGACCACCGGCAGAACTACACTGAGAGCTGTGCAAGGACCAGGCAGGAGCTGTCAGACCTTCAGCAGGAGCTGTCCTGCTCCTTTGCAGCTCTGCTCAAAGAGCCCAAAGCTGCTCTTGTGGAAGCAGACACTTGAAGCTGCATCGGTCTCTGAACCTTAACTTGGCAGTGACATCCAGGGGCTGTCCGTCTCTGGAGAGACAGGCCCTGCAGAAGGCAGGTGCAGCTCTTCTCTTCCACGCAGGGTTTGTGCCCTGCTCAGAAGCCAATTCCTGTCAACTGGGGCACAAAATTCCTCCCTAGGTCACAGACGAACGCTATCGAAGATGAGGGCAAAAAATACCTGCCAAAGCTTTTACAAGCAGGCTCATTTAGTTCTTGAAGGTCTGTTCCTAGAGAGGAATCTCTGATGTAAGCAGCAAGACTTTTCTTCTGCCTAGAAAACCTAGTGATATATTGCCAGAGAGCAGAGAAAAAAAATGCACTTGTGGTTGTCTCAGCATTCTTAATCACTTTTATGAGCCTTAAACACTGCAGCTCTTGGCATTTCTCTGTAGGAATTTGAAAAGCCCCTGAAACACCATTCTTCCTCCTCATGTGGCTTTTCTAAAGGCAAAGCTTTACTTTCCATGAATATTTGTAAGCAGCAAGAACCTTTGCAGGCTTTTTCTTCCATCTCTCCTTTGTCAGGAAAGACAGAAGAATTCCTGTGACTCAGGAACCAAGCGCATCCCTAAAGAGCCTGCAGGTCTTGAGAACGCTGAGCCTTAAAACTGACACTGTCTGCACCAGCAACTTTGAACTCATGTTATGAGCCAGGTCCCTGCCCAGCTGCCCAACAGGGCTCTGGGGACACGGGGGAGGCAGGGCCCGTGCCAGTGGTATAAATAAATTTGTTTTAATAGGCCGGCTTAATAATAGTTCATCGTTTTAATGAGTTGTAATGAATTGCTAATTAATATAATTAATTGTTGGAATTGATGTAGTAAGTTACAAAGTTAAAGGTATTGTCGGTCAAGTGTGCGTGCATAGCTGTCAATCACGGAAAAGAGGGGTCGGAAAAGGTGTCAAGGCAAGAATCTTCTAGACGGGTTACATCATGGAGCGATGTCAGCAACTCAACCTATGACTGGGGGACTAACCAGCCAATAGTGCCTCAGAATTCCAGGATGATTGGCCAGGAATGCGCTGTCTTATGGAGCAACCAGCTACCAGGAGGTGGACCAATCAACAAGTGGATCAAAAGTGCACCAGTCTTGCACCTTTCAGAGACTTTAAAAACCCCTGGGTGCCGAGCACCCGGGTCTTTCTGCAGAACTAGTATCCAAAGAAACTCCCTGTGTAGCACAGAGTTACTTGGATCTCTGACTTGCCCCTGAGGCCCTGGGCTTATCCTGGAGCCTCGTCTTCAGTTGTCTTGGTTTTTAATAAACAGGCCCAGACCTTTAAAATGTCTTGGCTCCAATTTGCCTGTTTTTAACACCAGGACCGGCAGGAAGCTGGGATGGGTGGAGAGCCAGGGAGGGCATCTCCAAGAGCCCCTGGAATGCTGGGCTGTGGACCCTGGTAACCATCACAAAGGCTGTGGAATGCTGGGAGTCGGAGCCTGACAACTGTCACAAAGGCCATGGAATGTTGGGGGTTGGAGCCTGAGAACTGTCACAAAGGTTGTGGAATGTTGGGGGTTGGAGCCTGACAACTGTCACAAAGGCCATGGAATGTTGGGGGTTGGAGCCTGACAACTGTCACAAAGGCCATGGAATGTTGGGGCTTAGACCCTGGCGACAACCAACAGCTCCTGGCTATTGGGGTTTGGACCCTGGAGCTGTCAACAGCTCATGAGCTTTGGGGCTTGGACTTTGCAAAGGCCAAGGGCACTTGGATTGTGTGCTATTGACCCTGCAAAGGCCAAGAACCTTTGGATATTGGGGTTTAGACCCTGCAAAGGCCAAGGGCCTTTGGATATTGGGGTTTACACCCTGCAAAGGCCAAGAGCCTTTGGATATTGGGGTTTACACCCTGCAAAGGCCAAGAGCCTTTGGATATTGGGTTTTAGACCCTGCAAAGGCCAAGGGCCTTTGGATATTGGGGTTTACACCCTGCAAAGGCCAAGGGCCTTTGGATATTGGGGTTTACACCCTGCTAAGGCCAAGGGCCTTTGGATATTGGGGTTTAGACCCTGCTAAGGCCAAGGGCCTTTGGATATTGGGGTTTAGACCCTGCAAAGGCCAAGGGCCTTTGGATATTGGGGTTTACACCCTGCTAAGGCCAAGGGCCTTTGGATATTGGGGTTTAGACCCTGCAAAGGCCAAGAGCCTTTGGATATTGGGGTTTAGACCCTGCAAAGGCCAAGGGCCTTTGGATATTGGGGTTTAGACCCTGCTAAGTCCAAGGGCCTTTGGATATTGGGGTTTAGACCCTGCAAAGGCCAAGGGCCTTTGGATATTGGGGTTTAGACCCTGCTAAGGCCAAGGGCCTTTGGATATTGGGGTTTAGACCCTGCAAAGGCCAAGGGCCTTTGGATATTGGGGTTTAGACCCTGCAAAGGCCAAGAGCCTTTG
This sequence comes from Anomalospiza imberbis, assembly GCF_031753505.1. Taxonomy (NCBI): domain Eukaryota; kingdom Metazoa; phylum Chordata; class Aves; order Passeriformes; family Viduidae; genus Anomalospiza; species Anomalospiza imberbis. Next base: position 389,630 of record NC_089697.1, on the reverse strand, counting down.
GATATTGGGGTTTAGACCCTGCAAAGGCCAAGGGCCTTTGGATATTGGGGTTTAGACCCTGCAAAGGCCAAGAGCCTTTGGATATTGGGGTTTAGACCCTGCTAAGTCCAAGGGCCTTTGGTCATTGCTTTTTACTCTCTGCTCGTGCCAAGGGGAGGATGGAGACCCGGCGGGTGAGTGAGAAAGCCACTGCTCTCCTTGTGCCAAGCCCAGCAGGGACCTGGGAGGGCCTGGGCTGGGCCTCGGGGAACAGTTCCCTTTGGCAATAGCAAGGGATTAACAGTTGGCTGTTCCGGAGCTGGCAGCAGCTTTGGTGCTCGCTGTGGGGACAGGTGTGGGAGGGAATGGGTGGCTCCTGGCCATCCCAGAGCACAGCCACATCTCCTCCTCCATCCTTGTCCCACTGGAGGCTGTGGGCACAAACAAGGGAGCAGCTTTTCATTGCCTTCCCCTCACCCAAATTACAGCACAGCCTCAGTGCTTCCCAGAGTCCAGAATGAGTTTCTCCCAGACATCTCTGAAATGATCCCTAGTGGCCCAGAGGAGGTCACAAGCATGATAGGAAGATGCTCCAAGGGCTGGAGCACCAGTGGCAAGGGAAAAGGATGCAAGAGTTGGGGTTGTCCAGCCTGGAGAAGGTTCCAGGGTGACCTTAGAGCCCCTTCCAATGCATGAAAGGGCTGCATGAGAGCTGGAGATGGACTTAAGCCAGAGGCCTGCAGGGACAGGACAAATGACAAAAGCTTCCCACCAAGACAGGGCAGGGATGGATGGGATATTGGGAGGGAATTCTGCCCTCTGAGGGTGCTGAGGCCCTGGCACCCAGGCTTGAGGTTTCCCAGAGAAGCTGTGGCTGCCCCTGGATCCCTGGGAGTGTTCAAGGCCAGACTGGCTAGGGCTCTGGGCAACTCCCCTTCTGGTGTTCTTAGAAGTGATGAAACACCTTCCAGCATGTTCATTTCTGCTGCTGTCAAACTACTGGGCTGAAAATATTCCCAAGGAGGGGAGGAAGAGCTCAGCTGGAATTGCTGTGCTCTGGGACAGGCTGGGAGGCACTCAGAGGCGACTGCCTCAGGGGCAGCCATGCAGTCTGAGTGTGCTCTTCCCCGTGCTCTTGCAGGGAGCTCGAGGGCTTTCTCAGCAGGGACGTTCCTCCGGAGCCCCTGAGGTGAGTAAAGTGTGCTGAGCTGGCTGGCATTTTGAAACTGGTTCTCCATGAATGGACGCTGGTTCTTGTGGGATCAGAAAAGAGGTATCTCAGTGCTGCTTTGGAATGGGAACAGAACACCTGACTAACAGCTGGATGTGGGCTTTCAGGCGCTGGTAGACGACAGTGACAGCATGGCCAATTCCATCATCTGCACCGACAATCCTGGGAACATCCTCTCGACTCTGACATCCACTGATGAACAGCATCCTTTTGAATTGGTTCGGGAAGATACAGAGAACTGGGGGCGCATGCAGCGGCATTTTGATCAAATGGAGGAGAGAACCCAGAGGATCAGAAGCCGCTGCCAGCTGATAGACTCTCTGCTAGAAGAAATCAGTAGGTGAGTCTTTCCTCCTCCTCCTCCTCCTCCTCCTGCATTCCAGAAACAATCTGCTTCCAGGCCGGGGAGTTCAGAGGAGTCCCTGGTGAAGAAGTCACCTGCCTACCATGTGTAGTCCTCAGTGTGGCCCTCGAGCATCGTCCTGTCTGGTTTTTCCATGCTCTTCTGTGACTCCCAAGGCTGTCTGGGAGCTGCAGAGCCATGTTGCAATAGGAGACTCCTTCTCACCGTGCTGCTTCCCTGAATTCTGTTCTTTAAGTGCCCCTGCCCAGCCATAGCTTCTCACTGAAAGAAGGCAGCCTCTGGAGGATTTTCCTGGGAGGGAAAGAGCAAGGTCTTCCTTAGCCCACTGCCCCCAGCTCCATCCTGGAGAGCTGAAAATGGCATTGCTGACTCTTCAGGCCTCTTGATTCTTCTGACTGAGCCTTGTCTCTGCAGTGACTGTGCAAACCTTGAGAAGTCCAGGGAAATGCTGCTGCAATGCACTGGAATCCCGGAGACAGGAGCCTTGTGTCTGCATCTGAAGAACACCAAGCAGCGGAAGGAAGCATCAGCCCAGGCCGAACAGGCAGAGCAGCAGGACAGGATGGAGGTTGGTTTTGGAAATGAGACTGGTTTTCCCTTGAAAACTCGTCTTGCCCCTTCTTCTACACTGGAGGACTTGGCTGCACTCGAGGGAGAAGACCCATTGTTGCAGAGCGAGCTGGAAGTCAAGAGGCAGTCATTGGAGGAATTGCAGCTTCAGAGGGATCTGCTGCAGCAGGAGAGTGATGATGTTAGCACGGCTCTGAACACCTTATTGCTCGGCAGCACCTGTGGGAGGGGGAGTTGTGGCAGCCAGATCAGCCCAGATGCTGTTGCTGGCAGGAGAAGACGGGCACACTGCTGTGCACACCTGGCTCAAGACGGCACATGCGTTTATGAGCCAGGGATATGCGTGTTCATCAGCAAAGTGTTGCATGCTTCTGCAAAATGTGTTGCTTTGGGCAGCCACAGAGCCTCTAAAACGGGGATCGGAGCTGGGGAAGGGTCTGGAGCACAGGTGTGACCAGGAGCAGCTGAGGGAGCTGGGGGGGCTCAGCCTGGAGAAAAGGAGGCTCAGGGGGCACCTTCTTGCCTTCTACAGCTCTCTGTGACAGGAAGCTGCAGCCAGGTGAGGGTCAGGCTCTGCTCCCAGGGAACAAGGGACAGGACAAGAGGAAACAGCCCCAAGCTGTGCCAGAGGAGGTTTAGATTGGGTGTTACAGGATAGCTGCAAGAGAAGGCTTTGTTTCTGATGGTCTCTGTCAGACAGTCTCAGTTCTGGGGAATGTGATAGGTTGGGCAAATGCACAGCAGACGTTCTGATTTGGCCACATCAGGCAGGCGTCCACAAGTCACAAAATGTCTGCTCAGCACAAGAGCCATTTCCCGGCGAGGCATCCTCTCCTTGCAGAGAGCTGCGTAGAATATGTGAGGAGGAGAAACTTAGACGAGAGTTTTGTTGTGGCAGGGGGAAATCCTGTATATTTCCCCTTGATTCAGCAAGCAAATTTGTTTTCACAAATCTTCCTGAAAATGTCCAGCAATGAAATATATCCAGATAATAATTTTGTTTCCCAAGTGGCAGTTGCAGAAGATGCAGTATTTTTGGGTGACAACACGGAGTTTGGAGTGGGGATGTTTGTTGGGAAGGAGCTGTCTGGTCCCAGGCAAGCCAGCAGGGCCTGACACAGCACTTCCAAGGTAACAGTGCCAGAGGCTTTTGGCAGCCCCGGCTATCAGAGCTGCATAGGGCAGATGCTGTGAAACTTTGAGCCCAGAGCACAGGTGCTCCTTGTCCTCTGGCTGCCTGCGAGGTGCCACTGGCTGGCTCTGCACAGGGCTCCCGAGGAAGGGCTCGAGCTGTACCTTGTCCCACTTCCAGGTTTCCCAGGAGCAAGATTCATCGAGCTGCTCTCTGGAGCAGCTGAGCCCGGAATCCTCTGGCCAAGGGCACGCACTGGCCCAGGTGTGCCGAGAGCAGGAGCTGCTGGGCCAGAAGGCTGACCTTGAGGGCCGACTGGCAGCCATGGAGTGGCTCCAACAAGACCTTTCCAGGCAGCTGAAGGAGACCAGGTAAAGGCAGGGAGTAGAATCTTTTGTGGTATTTTAATATTCCCTGGTCAGAATATGGAAGAGTCCCAAGAACAAAAATATGCCACAATGTGAAGGTTCTTTTTCTGACACCTAAAGCCAGCAAAGCTCTCGGGAGCCTCGAGCTCCTGTTTGTGCCACCGAGCACACTCCTGTGGGAAGTCCAAAGCAATCCACCCAGCCCTGAATTGAGTAGTAGTTAAACATGCAGATGCTGAGTGAAACCTCAGGTTTCTCTTGGCTTTGGTTTCTTCTTCTGGGCATTGAACGTCCCTCATTCCTTAGCACGTAGCCTGACATGATCCTGATCTTCAGAACTGAAGCTTCGTCTTCAGCATTCCAGGCTCCGACCTTGGCACGTTGGAAGTAGCACACTGCCATTCAGGGGGAAGCCAGAGGCTCCTGCTGAAAATCTTGAGGGCTTTCTGCTTCCAAGCACACTCTTGAGAAGTGTGGGACAGGCCCTAGAGCTGGCTGGAGAGCAGCAGGGAAAGCTCTTTGGAATTCTCAACAGCCTCTGGGGATTCTTGCTGATTGTTGATGGGCACCCAGCTGCCAAACCTGCCAACCTCCCTTTGGATGGTCCCTCTCACTCTGTAAAGAAGGACAAGTGCCTCGGGCTACTGCCTGCTTGGCCCGCAACACTAAAATAAGGGTGGCAAGTCTACTCCATGACCTTGCAAGAGTTTAAACTGCAGTCTCTGCATTCGGGTAGTTGTTGTTCAGACAAAAGGGTGTCCTGATTTTTTACAAGTGCTGCTATGAGATGACCATGAGATTTTACTGTGTCACGCAAAGTAGTTCTGAAGCCACATAAATACAGGGTGTCTGGAAGATGATGGACCTTTATGTCCATTATCAAGAGCATTAAAAAGTCAGCAGTCAGCAAGGACAAGTGTCTGTTGTGTCCCCCTGCAGAGCAGCTTGGAAGTGCTGATGAGAGAAGGGCTGTGAGCAGGGGCTGGGCTTTTGCTCGTCGCCCCAGCCTGTTTGGACACAGCTAGCCAGTGTCATAGGTCAGGATCAGCAACTGAAGGTTTGGCTGTTGAGGCCAAGTTGGGCTGGGCTGTCTGTGCTATGCCAGGCCATAGGGAAGGCCTGGGCAGTCCCACAGAGGGCCCTGCTCTGCCGTTGAGATGGCACAAATGTGCCTTGTCTGGGCGAGTTTCCACGTGGCCCATTTCCCATACTCAGGTGTGGGGATCTTGAGCCATGTCGTCCTGGAATAACCGGCTGTGGGTGTCTGGAGCAAGCAACTCATGTCTCTCCGTATGTGCAACTCGTAGGTCAGCAAAGGAGAGCCTGGAATCCAGGCTGAATGCTGCTCAGCAGCAGATATCTCAGATGCAGATGACCAGGAACTATGTGGAGGTAGAGCTGGAAGCTGAGCTGCAGGAAGCTCACAGTGAAATCCAGGCAGCGAAGAGGAGGCACAAGGAAGAGCTACATGGCCTCAAAGAGGAAATGAATCTGCTCCTTGAGCAGAGGGAGGCCCTACAAAAGCAGGTGAGTGAAACAGCACTGGCACTGCAGCCATGCAGCGAGGGGTCTGTGGCCTTCTTACTTTTCCATGGCAGAGCAGCAGCTGGTGGGGTGATCCCTGGGGCTGTCTCAGGCTCGGGGGACTCCATGGCAGCTGCTCTGCAGGACACACAGTGCTCTGCTGAAGTTCAGCTGCTGCTCTGGACAGCTGGGCTAGTCCTCTGGGCTGTTGGCCAGCAACCATCAGCATGGATTCCTGCTGGCCTCTCCTTGCCAGCCTTGGTTTGGGAGGTGCTTTTTCAGGTGCCCTTGGTGGTGGGCCACTTAGAGACTGAAACAAGTTGTCCATATCCAGTGTGAATCTGGTGCTCTCAGGACAGGGAGAAATGGAAAGTTGTCCTTTGCCTTTCCTCTCAGCCTGTGCTGTGGCTGACAGTGACAAGCTGTGGCTGCAGCCCCTGACTGCTTTGTTCCCTTTGACTGGAGGTGGGAGAGTTGACATCTCAGCTGGCAGCCTCCCGAGAGTCCCGGGAAACGACTGTCCAGAGAGCCCAGCAAGAGGTGAGGGAGGCCCAGGAAGAGTCCAGGCAGAAGCTGTCGGAGGTTGAACACGTCCAGAAGATGCTGGAGGAGGCAGAAAATCAGAACAAGGAGCTGCAAGTGCATCTGGAGTCCTTGGAGATAGAAAGGAATTGCTGGGAAGAAGTGGCTCAGCAACATTCAGAATTGCGGGCTTCGGTGAATGTCCTAGAGAGTGAAAAAGCTAGGTAAATGAAAGCCTGTGGGACTCTGCATTGTGGTGAATGGATTCCCTCTTTGCCCTCTTTGCACCTGCCAGGGGCTCTGGCAGCATTTCCTAAGTGGCAGATTCTGAACTCTCCGTGCAGACACTTCTCCTTGTCTGGATGTTGTCTTTCATTTTCTTTACTTTTAAGACTTCAAACAGAGTTTTTCTGCAGAGAAAGGTTTTGGGGGTAGCTCTTTCCCTCTAGGGGTTATTGTGTCTTTAGGTGGGTGTGTTGACACTGCCCGAGCTGCATTGTGAGGAGCTGGATACATCCATCAGCTCCACCTTGGGTCCTGTAACTTGAAGCCTTTGAGATCTGCATCAGCCTGGTATCTCATGCTTTTTGTTGACATAAGATGTGTTAAACCCATGATTTTTTGTCTAAGCCAGACAAAAAGAATCGCAGAATGGGTAAGGTTGGAGGCACCACAGTGGCTCATCTAGTCCCACCTCCCTGCTCACGCAGGGTCATCCCAGGGCACATGGAAGAGGATTGCATCTAGATCGTTCTGGAATGTCTCCAGAGCTGGCGATTCCACAGCCTCTCTGGACAATCTGTTCAGGGCTCGGTCTCTGCACAGGAAAGAATTTCTTCCTCTTGTCCAGGTGGAACTGCCTGGGCATCAATCCCTGCCCGTTCCTCTGGTGCCATTGCTGGGCCCCAGGGAGCAGAGCCTGGGCCCTGCTCTGACCCTCCCTGCACACAGGGACACCCAGGGCTGAGGGCCCCTCTCTGACTGGGGCTGCTCTCCAGGCTGAGCAGCCCCAGCTCCCTCAGCCTTTCCTGGGCACCGAGATGCTCCAGGCCCTTGCTCAGCTGCGCAGCCTCCGCTGGCCCCGCTCCGGGAGCTCCCTGTGCCTGCTGTGCTGAGGAGCCAGAGCTGGACACAGCACTCCAGATGTGCCTCACAGGGCTGAGCAGAGGGACTGAATCCCCTGCCTGACCTGCTGGCAATGCTGTTCCCAGTGCTTTCCAGGATCCCAGTGGCCCCTTGGCCACAAGAACACACTGCTGGCTCGTGGAGCGTTTCTTGTCCACCAGGACCCCCAGGTCCTTCTCCACAAAGCTGCTGCCCAGCAGGTTGGCCCCAGCCTGTGCAGGTGCCTGGGGCTGTTCCTCCCCAGGTGCAGGACCCTGCCTTGGCCCTTGCTGGATTTCAGAAGGTTCCTCTGCCCATCCCCAGCCTGCTGAGATCCCTCTGAGGGGATGCACAGTGACCCTGCTGGGGAGAGATCGACCCCCTCATCCAAGTCATTGATGAGCAAGTTCAACAATAGTGTGCCCAGGAGTGAGCCCTGGGGGACACCACTAATGACAGGCCTCTAACGAGCCCCTGTGCCACTAATTGCAGTCCACTCCTCCAGCCACCAATGTCTGAGTTTCCCAAGGAGGATGTTGTGAGAGACTGTGTCAAAAGCCTTGCTGAAATCAAGGCAGACAATGTCCACTGCTCTCCCTTTGTCCACCCAGGTAGATGTTTCATTGTAGAAGGCAATCAGGTTGGTCAGGCATGATTTATCTTTAGTGTATCCGTGCTTACCATTCCTGATCACCTTTTTGTCCTTCCATGTGGGGAAGAGGGGACCTCCAACATGAGGTACTCCATCACCTTTCCAGGGATTGAGGTGATTCTGACAGGCCCATAGTTCTCTGGGTCCTCCTCCATGCCCTTTCTGAAGAGCAGAATGACATTTGCTTTCTTCCAGCCCACGGGCACCTCTCCTGATCTCCATGACCTTTCAAAGATAATGGGGAGTGGCCTCCCTCTGGTGTCCACAAGCTCCCTCAGCACTCATGGACACATCCTGTCAGGGCCTAAGGACTTGTGGATGTCGAGTTTGCCCAGGCATTCACTAGCCCAGGCCTCCTTGAAAGGACAGTCTTGCTAAGGTGTCGCTGCAGGCCCCCAGCCGGGTAATAATTAGCATTGACTCCATGATTGCAGAAGGCTGATCAATTGCTTTATTATATCATCTTACACTATACTATACTATTAAGAAATTCAGTAACCTTTACAGCCAGTCCGATACAGCTTTGACCTAATTGGTCAATCAATCCAACCATCCAGTGTCCAATTAAGAAATCACCCTTTGGTAAACAAATCTCCATGACACATTCCACATGCGCACAACAGCAGGTGCAACAAGTGGAGATAAGAATTGTTTCTCATTCTTTTCTCTGATCTTCTCACAGCCTTCCCTGGGAAAATGCCTGGGAAAGTCTGTGCCTGCTCTCTGTGGCCAGAGAGCTGCTGCCACACTAAGGGATAGTCTTCCTTCCAACATTCCTTTAGCCTGGTCTCCTGGGCCAGAGATCCCCGAGGGCTGGTCTTAACCAGTACAGACTGATTCAAAGAAAGGCACTCAGGAACTCTGCCTTCTCTGCATCCTCTGTTACCAGGGTCTCCCCTCCATTTAGGAACAGACAGAGACACATCATCCTTGGTTTTCCTTTTGTAACTGATGTATTTTAAAAAGCTCTTCTTGATGTCCTTGATGTCCTTGCCCAGATTTAATTCCAAGGTGGTCCTTGGTCTTCTTTGTCTCATTTCTAATTACTCCAACAATCTCACTATACTCATTTTAAGTGGCCTGAGCCTGCTTCCATCTCCTCTGTACTTCCTGCGTGTGCTTGAGGAACGACAAGAGTTCTTTGCTTATCCACTCAGGTCTCTTGCCCCCTTTGCCCAGTTTCTTGCTCACTAGGATGTATTGTTGTGGAGCCTGGAGGAAGTGATCCTTCAGTATCAGCTTGGATCCCTTTACCCTGCAAGGCCTGTTCTCATGTGCTTCTTTCAAGAAGGTCCCTGGAGAGACTAAAGTTAGCTCTCAAGAGGTCTGTGGTTGTAATCTTGCTTGCTACCCTGCTTTTTCCTCACCCCCAGCTGAACTCCACAATCTCATTCATAGGCAGTGCAGCCAAGGCTGACCTCAGGCTCACATCTCCAACAAGGCCTTCCCTGATTGTTAGGGTAACGTTGAGCAGCATGCTGTTCCTTGTGGGATCCTCCACTGCCTGTGTCAGCAAGTTGTCATCAGTGCTTTCCAGGAACATTCTGCACTGTGTTGCTTCTCTAGCTGACAGCAGGGAAGCTAAAGTCCCCCACAAGAACCAGGTCCTGTGACTATGAGGTTGCTTTATGTTGCCTGTAGAAAGCCTTATCTACTTCTCCTCCTGTTTAGCTGGCCTCTAGCAAGCACTCACAGCAATGTCACCCTTACTTGTCTGTCCTTTTATTCTGACCCATAAGCTCTGGACTCACTCATCATCTACCCCAGACTAAGCTTGACACATTCCAAATGTTGCCTGACATAGTGGTCAACTCCATCAGTTGAGCTGGAGTTGACCAACTCTGAGGCACCCAAGGGATATGAATGTCTCTCATGGCCATCTGTTGCCTTGTTCTACAGGCTGACTCTGTCTCTGGAAGAAAAGGATCTGAGCCTCAGAACCCTGGAACAAAACAACCTGGCCCAGATCAGTCAGGTGCCTCAGCTTCGTTCTGCCCTTACCCAGGCTGAGGAGCTCCACGCAGAGCACAGAAGAGAAATGCAGGAGCTCAACACCCAGGTAAGCTGTGCAGTGGCATCCTCTTCTCCAGGGACACACAACAGCACCTTTGCCTTGGAGGCCCCAACCTCTTTCCCCTCCCAGCAGCACGCACAGCTGCCGTCTTCTGCCCGGGGCTGCTGCTGCACCCTGAGGCCGAGGCTGGATCTGCTGTCTGCTGCCCAAGTTTTGCACCGTTCTCTCCCAGCTCCCAGCAGGAAATCTGGGAGGGGAGCAGCAGCAGACTCCTCTGGAGCTTCTCTGTCCCTCAGTTAGCAGTGTTGTCCCAGACAGAGTTGGTGCCTGTGCCGGGCACTGAGCAATGTGGGGACACAGAGGTGGCTATGGCAGGCTGGGCAGGGCACTTCCAGCGCAGCCATCTCAGCTGCTGTTCAGAGCTGCAGCCTCAAGGATGCCCATTGCCTCCCTTTCCCTCTTTTCTCTACATTGGTCTCCTTTGGGATCCTTGCTTTTTTGCCTTTTGGTTTTGGCATGGTTTTTGCCTGAAATCATTTCTTCTTTGCTGCTCTCCCTGCGGCCCACTCTGCAGCCTCAGGAGCAGCCCTGTCCCTGAGGCTCTGTGCATCCATCTTCCAGATGCAGGCCGTGCTGCTGGCAGAGATAGAGCAGACAGCTCACCAGGCAACTCAAGAGAAGCAGCTGCTGGAAACTGAGGTGTCTGAGCTGCGTGTGAGGCTCCAGAGCTCTGAGGAAAGAGCAGAGGCCATGGCCATACAGTGTAAGGACATGGAGCTGGAGCTGAGGAAGACACAGGCTCAGAGGGACCATCTCAGAGCCCACAATCAGGAGCTGCTGAAACAGCTGGAGCAAAGTGAGCAAGGTACAGCTTCTCCTCTCCCACCCACTGCCCCATCCTGCCTCACCTGCGGGGATCTCGCTGATGGCTCGCAGAGGAAAAGTGCCCAGAGATGGCAGAGGGGAAAAACAACCAGCAGGAGATTTATCCATCCAAGTGCCAGTGAAAGCTTTTTCTTGAGAAAGATGCTGTGGCTGGCAGTGCCATCCGGCTGTGCCATGGCTGATCCCGTGCATAGCTGGAGCCTTCCAGGTGCCATGTCTGTGCTGAGGAGCTGTAGGAGGATGCCTCAGCTCGATTCCCCCAAACTCCAGGCCCTGCCAGAGCCTCCAGGCTACTGGCTTCTCTGGAGCAGAGCTGCACAGGCATTCCCTCTCCTTTGTCTCTCTTGGATTGCTCACTCTGCACAAGGCCTAGAGCAAACACCCTTTCCTGTCCCTCTGAACATTTCCCCTTTCATTCCTGCTTTTTTCTCTGCCTGCAAATTTCCTTCATTTCTGTCAGCTTTGGAGCCCTTGTGGGCTCAGGGCCTGGCAAACTCACGCAGGCAGAGAAGACACTGCTGTTGTCTCTGCAGGATGCACATCAGTTTGCCTTTGCTTTGCTTTTCCCCTTCTCCTTTCTCCTGTTCCTTCCCCCTCCCTGCTGCAGATTTGTGGGAGGCAGCAGTCAAGCACACCTCTCGAGAAACTGCCCTGGAGAAAGAGGCCTGTGAAAGGCAGGAAGAGGCTGTGACTCTTCGTCAGGAGGTGGCATCTCTGCAGAGGAAATTGGAGAGCCTGCAGAAGGAAAGGATGGATGTGCTGGTGAGATTGGCAGATGCCACAAAGGGCCATTTCCTAGCTGTGTTTGCACATTCAGTTAATAGTTCTAAGGAGCACCTTTTTCCAGTTAAACTTCTCCAACTGCGTTCTTCTGAATAAGGAGGAGAAGATGTTGTAGTCATGTCAAAGCCAGTTAATGCTGAGCCTGCTGATTTTCCTCCATGCTGGGCTTCTGTGCCCTAGAAGCTTTAGTCCTCAATGTCCACACTGCCTCTATGGACATTGCATGCTTTGGGGAATTCCTCGTGTCCAAATCCATGTCCAGATTCCTAAATATCTGGATCTGGAAGGAGGGGCGAGAAGACCAAGTTTGCTGAGAATAGAAAGGTGTTTGGCCTTGGCCCTCTGAGAGCAGCCAGTGGGGAGAGAAGAGAGGAAAGCCAAGTGCTGATCCACACCAGGACGTGTGCCTGCAAGGGGAGAACTCGTCCTGAGTGGCAGCAGAGGATGACAGAGGGATCTGGCCATTGCTGCTCCAAGAGAGGGCAGTGGGGCTCTCGGGGATGGGGCCATGGAAACTCTACACAGCAGAGCTGGAAAACCACTGCTGTCAGCCCAAGCCCAGGGAAGGAAATGCTGGCAGTGTTTGCTCTTCCCTTCCTCCCTGATGGAGAGCACATCCTCGTGGCACTGCCTAAATCCTGCTTAGCATGGACTTGAAATCCTGACTGCAGTTCTGGCAGCTCCTCCCCAGAGGAGCACTGGAGTGGGGCTGCAAGAGCTTGGGGAAGGGCAGAAAGGAAGCTGGGACAGGCTGAGGGAAGGAGCGGTATCAAGGGGGGAAGACCAGCAAAGGTCTGCAGCATCCCGAGGGGCAGAGAGAGAGGGGCAGCCAGTGCCTGCCCCTGCAGCAGGAGTCCAGATCTGGTCTGAAAAGCAAAGTGAGGGGGCGAATGAGTGACCCTTTTTCTCCCTGTTTTGGCAGCATGGACAGGAATTGAACCAGCAGCACATGAGAGATGTGGAAGAGAAGAATGAAATGCATGCAGATGAGTTAAGAAATCGTAAGGAAAATACTCAAGAATGGGAAGTGGAGAGAGAAGGCGAGCAGGAAGAGTTGGAGCATGGGGCTGCTGCTTTGAAGAAATGGAGAGAGAACACCCAAGTACTGAGTGCTGCACTGAAGAAAAGTGAAATTGCCAAAGGGACTCTGATGAAACACTTGTACATCCTGATGGGAAAGTCTGGTATCCAGGAAGGCACTGGCATTGACCTTCAGTCCACTCCAGGGTCCCTGAATTATTCCAGTGCTGTTTCCCATGAGGAGGTGGGTCTCTATCCCTGTCAGTCCAGGCCTGCTTGGGTAAAGCAGCCCGGGCTGCAGCAGGCAGCCTTGTCTGTCTGCCTGGCTCCAGCCAGAGACCATTGACTGCCAGATTGTTTCCTGGCTCGCCCAGAAAGACTGCTCCAGCTCTGGAGCTTACTGTTCCAATCTGCTCCAGGCCAAAAGCTGGGCATGGGGAGTTGCTTTTCCTGTGCCCATGCAACACATGGGGGTTTGGATTTGGTGTGGGAAGTAATGCAGCAGGTGAGCAGAGGGATGGACGAAACTGAGTGATGGACTAACGTGGACCAATGGCTGAAAATCAGCTGCACTCCTGGTGCTTAGAGTAAATGGTATTGCCAGTTGCAGAAGATGCAGTATTTTTGGGTGACAACACGGAGTTTGGAGTAGGGATGTTTGTTGGGAAGGAGCTGTCTGGTCCCAGGCAAGCCAGCAGGGCCTGACACAGCACTTCCAAGGTAACAGTGCCAGAGGCTTTTGGCAGCCCCGGCTATCAGAGCTGCATAGGGCAGATGCTGTGAAACTTTGAGCCCAGAGCACAGGTGCTCCTTGTCCTCTGGCTGCCTGCGAGGTGCCACTGGCTGGCTCTGCACAGGGCTCCCGAGGAAGGGCTCGAGCTGTACCTTGTCCCACTTCCAGGTTTCCCAGGAGCAAGATTCATCGAGCTGCTCTCTGGAGCAGCTGGGCCCGGAATCCTCTGGCCAAGGGCACGCACTGGCCCAGGTGTGCCGAGAGCAGGAGCTGCTGGGCCAGAAGGCTGACCTTGAGGGCCGACTGGCAGCCATGGAGTGGCTCCAACAAGACCTTTCCAGGCAGCTGGAGGAGACCAGGTAAAGGCAGGGAGCAGAACCTTTTCAGATCTATTTACATTCCATGGACAGAATATGGAAGAGTCCCAAGAACAAAAATATGCCCCAATGTGAAGGTTCTTTTTCTGACACCTAAAGCCAGCAAAGCTCTCATGAGCCATGAGCTCCTGTTTTTGCCGCCGAGCACACTCCTGTGGGAAGTCCAAAGCAATCCACCCAGCCCTGAATTGAGTAGTAGATAAACCATGCAGATGCTGAGTGAAACCTCAGGTTTCTCTTGGCTTTGGTTTCTTCTTCTGGGCATTGAACATCCCTCATTCCTTAGCAAGTTGCCTGACATGATCCTGATCTTCAGAACTGAAGCTTCATCTTCAGCATTCCAGGCTCCGACCTTGGCACGTTGGAAGTAGCACACTGCCATTCAGGGGGAAGCCAGAGGCTCCTGCTGAAAATCTTGAGGGCTTTCTGCTTCCAAGCACACTCTTGAGAAGTGTGGGACAGGCCCTAGAGCTGGCTGGAGAGCAGCAGGGAAAGCTCTTTGGAATTCTCAACAGCCTCTGGGGATTCTTGCTGATTGTTGATGGGCACCCAGCTGCCAAACCTGCCAACCTCCCTTTGGATGGTCCCTCTCACTCTGTAAAGAAGGACAAGTGCCTCGGGCTACTGCCTGCTTGGCCCGCAACACTAAAATAAGGGTGGCAAGTCTACTCCATGACCTTGCAAGAGTTTAAACTGCAGTCTCTGCATTCGGGTAGTTGTTGTTCAGACAAAAGGGTGTCCTGATTTTTTACAAGTGCTGCTATGAGATGACCATGAGATTTTACTGTGTCACGCAAAGTAGTTCTGAAGCCACATAAATACAGGGTGTCTGGAAGATGATGGACCTTTATGTCCATTATCAAGAGCATTAAAAAGTCAGCAGTCAGCAAGGACAAGAGTCTGTTTTGTCCCCCTGCCGAGCAGCTTGGAAGTGCTGATGAGAGAAGGGCTGTGAGCAGGGGCTGGGCTTTTGCTCGTCGCCCCAGCCTGTTTGGACACAGCTAGCCAGTGTCATAGGTCAGGATCAGCAACTGAAGGTTTGGCTGTTGAGGCCAAGTTGGGCTGGGCTGTCTGTGCTATGCCAGGCCATAGGGAAGGCCTGGGCAGTCCCTCAGAGGGCCCTGCTCTGCCGCTGAGATGGCACAAATGTGCCTTGTCTGGGCGAGTTTCCACGTGGCCCATTTCCCATACTCAGGTGTGGGGATCTTGAGCCACATCGTCCTGGAATAACCGGCTATGGGTGTCTGGAGCAAGCAACTCATGTCTCTCCGTATGTGCAACTCGTAGGTCAGCAAAGGAGAGCCTGGAATCCAGGCTGAATGCTGCTCAGCAGCAGATATCTCAGATGCAGATGACCAGGAACTATGTGGAGGTAGAGCTGGAAGCTGAGCTGCAGGAAGCTCGCAGTGAAATCCAGGCAGCGAAGAGGAGGCACAAGGAAGAGCTACATGGCCTCAAAGAGGAAATGAATCTGCTCCTTGAGCAGAGGGAGGCCCTACAAAAGCAGGTGAGTGAAACAGCACTGGCACTGCAGCCATGCAGCGAGGGGTCTGTGGCCTTCTTGCTTTTCCATGGCAGAGCAGCAGCTGGTGGGGTGATCCCTGGGGCTGTCTTGGGCTCTGGAGGCTCCATGGCAGCTGGTCTGCAGGACACCAGAGAGAGGGGCAGCCTGTGCCTGCCCCTGCAGCAGGAGTCCAGATCTGCTCTGAAAAGCAAACCGAGGGGGCGAATGAGTGACCCTTTTTCTCCCTGTTTTGGCAGCATGGACAGGTATTGAACCAGCAGCACATGAGAGATGTGGAAGAGAAGAATGAAATGCATGCACCTGTGATGGAAAGTCACCAGGAAAGAGCACAACATTTGGAGACTGAAAAGGAAACCAAGCAGGAAGAGTTGGAGCATGGGACTGCTGCTTTGAATGAAAGAGGGAGCGCTGTGCATGCTGCACTGACCAAGTGTAAAATTGCCAAAGGGGCTCTGCAGAAACACTTCACCTTCCTGAAGAGAAAGATGTGTATCCAGGCAGGCACTGACATTGAGGACCAGTCCACTCCAGGGTCCCTGAATTATTCCAGTGCTGTTTCCCATGAGGAGGTGGGTCTCTATCCCTGTCAGTCCAGGCCTGCTTGGGTAAAGCAGCCCGGGCTGCAGCAGGCAGCCTTGTCTGTCTGCCTGGCTCCAGCCAGAGACCATTGACTGCCAGATTGTTTCCTGGCTCGCCCAGAAAGACTGCTCCAGCTCTGGAGCTTACTGTTCCAATCTGCTCCAGGCCAAAAGCTGGGCATGGGGAGCTGCTTTTCCTGTGCCCATGCAACAAATGGGGCTTTGGATTTGGTGTGGGAAGTAATGGAGCAGGTGAGCAGAGGGATGCACTAAACCCAGCTGAGTTTTGTGCCGAGGGCTGAAGAGCAGCTGCACTGCTGGTGCTTCGAGGATGCTTCCTGAGATGGAGATTTCTGAGGGACAGCTTCTGTGGTGTTTGAAATATGGGCATCATCATCTCTAAATACCCTGCAGGCTGTTGGAGCACAAGTGGAACAGCTGTTACGTGGCTCAGGGACCATCCTGGAATCCAAGCAATCAATTGCATCACTAGAAGAGGAGAAGAGAGAGAGGCCTGAATTAACCACTGAGCCCAGAAGTGGCGAGCGGGTAAATTGGGCTTTCACTGCCTCTGCCGAGCCTCAGGCTCCTCTGGAACTTGGCACGTTTGCCCAGGCAGTGCTTTGGAGACCTCTGCTTGTTTCCTTGCCTCTCCCTGTCCCTGCTGTGGGCACACCCTTTTGTTTGTCCTCTCTCTTGGGGCAGCCCATGGCTTTCACAAGGGCACCTTCACTCCGCTGCCTCCCTCCCTGGCCCTGTGTCCCCGCACACACACTGGCCTCTCTTGCACAGCCCCCAGCGAGAGCTTTTTGCCCCCAGTGTTGTCTAGTGCAATTCAGGGTCTCAGAGCAGAGATCTCCTTGCCATGATGTCCACAGGTCTTTTTGCTCCGTGTTTGCTGACAGGTTTCTGTGACCCTCTCTCCCATCCAACGTGCAGGTGGAACCTGAAAGGAGAAGAAACAGAACTTTTAGGAGAGTGTTCCCCCCAGATTGCTTTAAGTTTCCTGTCCACAAGCCTGCCTATCGAAATCGTCGACTTCTACAACAGAAGACTCCTCCAGTAGCTCAGGGAAGCAGCAGCCCTCCTGCTGATGCACAGCCTGTGGAGAAAGGGGTCAGTGGCCCAAATTTGGAAATCAGAGTTGGGTTCCTAAATCCCCTCGGAACTCTCTCTAACAGACCTGTGGTGGCTGGGGGATGTCCGTGGGAGGGCTTTGCCAGCCTTGAACTGGACCTGTTGATCATCTGAGCTCTGCTCTGTGTGGGAGCCTGTTCCCTTCCCCTTGCCCCAGGGCAGAGAGTTGGTGAGGGCTGGAGTTGGAGGCTCTGTCTGCCCCGAGAGCCGGTACCGTGGGGCTGCAGGTGCTCCTGCCAGCGTGGGCTTGTCTGAGCCGGGCCTTGTGCCTCTTTCAGGTGTCCCTGCTGCAGTCACAGCTGGCCCAAGACCGACAGGACCACCTGGAGAGCTATGCAGGGAGCAGGCAGGAGACACAAGGTGCAGAAGGGACCTCCTTGCTTCCTGAACGACTCAGAGAGCAGCCAGGGTGCAGCTGGATGCAGTCTTAGACTTAGTCAGTAGTTTATGTTTAAAGGATAGTATAGGTGAAATTGAACCTTTACACAACTGTGTTCCATAGGATGAAAGATATATTTATAGAAAAATAAAGAGTTTATGATGATCATGATTAAACTAATAGATCTTTATCAGGGTTATTTACTACCCAGTACAGAGACCTATAACTTCCAGTATAGTGCATTATGTTTTGAAGCAACATTGTAGCAATTCTAGTCAAGCCAGCAAAACCAATTCTTGAAGATTGATGCTACTCACCCAAAGCAAGGACCACGGGCAAACATTTCTCTCAGCCTCAAGGCATGACCTTGAGAAGCATCCTCACTCCAGGGTGGAATCTGCAGAAGGGAGACATGTGACATGAACCACTTTGGTGAGAGCAGGAGAAACCTGCCATGTGTGGAGCTTTGTCATTTGTCCTTAGGAAACTGCAGCCTGATTATTCTCAGAGTCCCAGAATCTCAGGCTGGGTGAGGCTGGAGGCACCTCTGCAGGTCACCTTGCCCAGCCCCTGCTCCATCAGGGCCACCCAGAGCCAGCTGCCCAGGATGTGTCCAGGTGGCTTTTGAGTCTCTCCAGGGATGGAGACTCCACCACCTCCCTGGGCACCTGCACCAGTGCTCGGCCACCCTCCCAGTGCAGAAGTGCCTCCTGAGCTCAGAGAGCCCCTCCTGTGTGTCACTTGGTGCCCGAGGCCCCTGGAATGTCCCTGGCTCTGTCCCCTCTGCAGCCTCCCCCCGGGTATTTATCCCCAGGGATGAGATGCTCTGAGCCTGCTCTGCTCCAGGCTGGGCAGTGCCAGCTCTCTCAGCCTCTCCTCACGGCAGAGATGCTCCAGTCCCTCCGTCACCTTCATGGCCCTGTGCTGGACTCTGTCCAGTCTGTCCCTGTCTCCTGTACTGGGCAGCCCAGCTCTGGGCCCAGCACTCCAGGGCTGGCCTCACTGCTGTGGAGCAGAGGGAAAGGATCCCCTCCCTCCAGCAGCTGTGTCGCATCCTCCCGGTGCAGCCCAGGACGCTGTTCTGCATTGCTGCAGGAGCACATTGCTGGCCCGTGGGCATCCTGGTGTCCAGCAGGACCCTGCCAAACTTTCGTTTTTCAACCGGGTGGCCCCCAGCAGATACCGGTGCCTGTGGTTGTTCCTTCCCAAGGACAGGACTCAGCACCTGTCATAGAACTGTCACCCCTGTTGAACTGTCCCTCGGGATGGCAGCACTTCTCTCTGGCAGAGCAGCCACCACTCCCGGTTTGTGGGAGGGCACCCCCTGGCCCCATCACCCAGTTTACTGACAAAGGTGTCAGCAAGGACTGGACTCAGCATTGTCCTCCAGGCTCCACCGCTAGACTTTGTGCCACTGACCTCCAGGGTTCCAAGAAGGTAGATTCTGTGCCAGGCGTCTTTGCTTGTATGTACAAATTCAGAAAGAATTGGCAGGATTTACAACAGGGATTTCTGCTCCATATCTTAAGTGGGAAAAAATGTAATGATCCATGCTCCCTCTCACTGGCAGTGGCTAAAGGAAAAGAGGTCCTGTTGTTGGTGACAGTGGATGTCACCTGCAGAGGAACTGTGCCAGACTGGTGTGACATACAAGGTCAAGGGTTGAGGGCATAATTTAAAATAACTTAGCAAAGTGAAAAGCAGAATCACAACCCTGGGTGATAGGAGATCAAGTGAACCGGAAACTTCTGACCAACCTCATCTCAGAAAGGAGGGATGTGGAAGAAGAATCAAGTTATCCAGGGGGCGTGTACAGACATTGCTGTGGAAGCAGTTATGGAGTTAAGAGGAAGCCTGCCCTGCATCATGTGAGCAAGAATGCTGAGAAATGGGGAAGAAAGCTGATTACACACGATCTGAAAACTGGAAAGGCGTCCTGATTGTCAAGCCTGTAAACCTTGTGAGAAGAAGAACAAGCCGTCAAAAGGACGGATTTATTACAGGCCTGCAACCGCTTTTGAGCAAACTGCTGAGCACAGTTTCTCACAATAAAATGTATAAATAATGTCTTAACTTTGCAATAAACCCAATTCACTTGCTTCTAGCTTGTGTCTCTCACATTCATATGCCACAGCAGTAGGGAAGGGGGAGAATAGTTAGGGAGAATAGTTAGAATCTTAAGCCAGGCATACACCAGGTCTAAGGACTGGAGGAAGCTACGTCAGCTGTCCATTGTCTTCAGAAGAGCCTGGCCAGTGCAGGTGGTTCCTGAGAACTTCCTGAGAACTACAGCAGTCTTAAAGATGGGCACAAAGGAGGGTCTGAAGACCTACAGGCTAATCAGCTGCTTTGGAATCCCTGGGAAAGTGATGGAGCAAATCCTCCTGGACACCCTTTCAAGCAACTGAGAGAGAAGGGCATTGGGAACAGCCAGCACAGATTTAGCACAGGGACATGGTGCCTGGCCAACCTGAGCGACTCTGCAAATTACGGGAGACCAGGCATGGTGTTGCCCGACATTGCAAAACATTCAGCAGCCACGCAGTCCCCTTACAGCCCGACTGGTGAGATATGGACTGAGTGAATGGCCAAGGGAAAACCGCCCAAACCAGCGGGCTCAGTGCTGCTGGATCAGATGTATGAAGTGGCCAGGCTGTGGTGACACCACCCACTCCAGATCATCCCTGGAGCCAGCATTACTGTTGATTAATGACTAATATTTATATGCAGAGAATGTCTCCTCTAATCGAAGAAACTTTACAACAGGGGGTTTATTCCACCATGATCATACATATCACAAGGTAGTTCCTAGCTCATACATAAACATTACTTTTCATAGAACTATTTTACCCACCTCTGCCTCTTGCTGGAAGTCCCTTTATGGTCTTGGAGGGTCATCTAAAGAGGTCTCTGGTGGTCATATTCACAGTGAGCCCTCAAAACTGGAAGTGCCCTTGCCTTGAACTTCTCTTAGGGCATGCACTGTTGTTTCTTGTTACATAACTTTGCCACAAAACCCACTTGGGTGCCTTATAATCTGTTTTTCCACTGCTTCCAGCTCTGTTCAACATCCCGTCTGTCTACTTTTACATTCTTTTATCTCATTTGCTAGTTAGTCTTTAAGCTGTATTTTGCAACCAACACTTTCTGTTTTCCACGTTTTCTGTCACGGTGAGTGGCAGCAATGCGTCTTCCTGGCTGGAGCCACCCCCATTTCTGTGGTCCCTGCGGCTGACAGACATGCCACGCACTGATGTCATGTCCAGCCTCAGCTCAGCTCGCATCCCTTGCCCAGACAGGGGAGAACCACAGGCAGGAGAGGCAGAAGCCATGTGCTCAGGCTGCCCCGCCTTGAAGGCACAAGAGCCTCCAGCTTCTACCGGTCAAGGGTCAGGGCACCTGACAGTGAGCCTTCAGCACTGAGTGATGGCATCCCACTTCTGCAGCTTTGGCCCAGTCAGATGACCCTGTCTCCTCAGGAGCTGCCCTTTGACCTTGCCAGGGACCACTCAATGGACATGATGCCATGGCAGCTTGGCAACCCCTGGATTTGGCATCAACTATGGTGATGTTTCACCTCAGCATAGAATCCCCGACTGGTTTGGGCTGGAGAGACCTCAAAGCTCATCCTATTCCACCCCCCGCCATGGGCAGGGACACCTGCCACCAGACCAGGTTGCTCCAAGCCGCCTCCAACCTGGCCTCGGACACGTGCAGGGACGGGACAGCCACAGCTGCTCTGGGCAACCTGTGCCAGTGTCTTACCATCCCCACAGGGAAGAGTTTCTTCTAACCCTGCCCTCTGCCAGTGGAAAGCCATTCCCCTTGTCCTGGCGTTCCAAGCCCTTGTCCAAGGTCAGCCCTCAGCTCTCTTAGAGTCCCTTTAGGCATTGGAAATGTCTCTAAGGTCTCCCTGAAGCCTTCTCTTCTCCAGGCTGAACACTCCCAGCTCTCCCAGCTCGGCTCAGAGCAGAGGGGCTCCAGACCTTGGAGCATCTCTTTGGCCTCTCTGGACTCACTCCAGCAGCTCCACATCCTTCTGATGCTGGACCCGAGGGCTGGAGGCAGCTCTGCAGGTGGGGTCTCACCTGAGCAGGGCAGAGGTGCAGAATCCCCCTTGTCCCCTGCTGCCCACTCTGTGGGGCCAGCCCAGGACATGGGGCTTTCTGGGTGACAGCGCAAGGGGTTGGGGCACACTGGGACTTCTGTCCACCAACATGCCCCAGTCCTTCTGCTCAGAGCTGCTCTCAACCCCTGCCCTGCCCAGCCTGAGTCTGTGCTTGGGATTGCCCTGGCCCAGGGGCAGGCCATGTCCTTGGCCTCATACCAGCAGAGTCACACTGGGACTTTGGTGATGGTCTCTGGGCCTATGGCAATGACTCCAGCTCCTTGAAACTTTTAAGCTCCTCTTGCTGCTTCCCCTACCTCATGCTTTTCTTGAGAACCCCATGCTCCCTTTGGTACTGCCTCATCATCCTTGTCGCAGGTTTGCGTGGTCACATCCGGGTAGCAGGGGCCCGCAGGGTGACCCTCTATGAGAAGACACCAGAAGCTGCTCCCGTGTTGGGCAGAGCCGGCTCCAGAGGGCTCCAGGAGGGACCTGCCACTGGCTAAGGCTGAGCCAACCAGTGATGCTGGGAGGGCCTCTGGGATTAGGTACTAAAAAAGGGCTAAACACTGCTGTGCAACAGCAGCTGGCAGGGAGGAAGAAGATGGGAGAGCAACAGTGGATTTTGACCCATAGCCCGTGTAGGTGAGCAGAGGAACAGATCCCCAGTGCAGCCCATGTGAGGAGCCCACAGCACAGCGGGTGGGGATGCCCTGAAGGGATCTGCAGCCTGGAAGGAGCCCACGCTCCAGCAGGTATTGTAAAGGCAGGCGAACCCAGTGGGAAGAATGATGATGTCTGACTCAGTTCAGAAGGCTGAACGATTTCTTTATTATAACTATGCTATAATACATTCATTGACTATATAAAGGAGGATACTAAAACTACATGCTACTTTCTCTAACACTACTAAATCTAACTAACCAACAGCTTGTGACCCTGTTCTCCAGAGTCCAGACACAGGTGGATCCGATTGGCATCAGGCCCAAACAATTCTGACCAGAATCCAATCCAGCAATCACCCCAGGTAAACAACTCTCCAAACACATTCCACAAGGAAAAACAAGGAGCAGAAATAGAAACTGTTTTCTCCTTCTCTCTCTCTGTGCACCTCTAAGAAAAATCCTGAGAGAGAGAGAGAGAAATGTGCTTGCCACAAGCGGGCTCCTGGCAGGGGCTATGCTCTGTGGAGAGGAGTCCATGCAGGAGCTGGCAGAACACTGGAGCAGGCTGTTCCTGAAGGACTGGACCCCAGGGAAAGGCACCTTGCTGGAGCAGTTCTTAGAGAACTGCAGCCCGTGGGAAGGACCCACATTGGGAAAGTTGGTGCAGGACTGTCTCCCATGGAGAGGGGAATCTATGAGGAGAAAGGAGCAGCAGAGACAAGTGTTATGAGCTGACAGCAATCCACGTTCCCCATCTTGCGCACTGCTCAAGGGGAGGAGGTAAAAGAGTTGGGAGTAAAGCTGAGTCTGGGAAGAAGGGAGGGTAGGGGGAGGTGGTTTTAGGTTTATTCTTAGTTCTCATTTTCCTACTCTGTTTAAGTGGTTATAAAATAAATTAATTTCCCCGAGGTGAGTCTGCTTTGACTGTGGCAGTAATTGGTGAGTGATCTCCCTGACCCGTGGGATTTTTATCACATTTTCTTCTCCTTTTCAGTCAAAGAGGGGAAGTAATGGAGTGGCTCAGTGAGCACCTGGCTAGCCAAAATTGACCAACCACAGTTCTCCAAACTCCTTCATCACCACCTCCACCTTCAACACCCATTGCCCATGACTTCTTCATGTCCCTGACTCCACTGTCAGTGAAGGGTCTTCCAGCATTGCAGCATTTATTTTGCACTTTATTTACTGCACACTCCAGACATGCCAATGGCACAGGCAACTCTGTGATGTCCAGTGCTCTGGGCCCGCGTCTGCCACCAGAACTCCCCTGCCAGGGCTGGACAGTCTGGAATTGGCTGTGGCAGGTCTGTGGCACGCCCACGGCAAGTCCACAACAGGTCCATGGTGGGTCTCTGATGGGCGCCTGATGGTCCTTTGGCCCAGGTGCCGTGCGCCTTGGTGGGGAGCTGTCACTTTCTGCCCACGTGGTCCTTCAGTGTTACCAGCACTTTTTGTGCCCGCTTCAGGACCTCCTCCTCATCCACGCTGGGGAAGGCCTCACTGGGGGTCATGGGAAAGGGATGGTAACTCGGGTACTGTGTGGCCTTGCCGTCCGTGCCACGGTCACACAACCACTGCACGTCCAGGACAAGGCCCCTCAGCTCCGGCTCCTCCGCCTCCAGCCTTTGGGCCGTACCCATCGGCCCCCTGTGGCCCGCAAAAGCTTCACCACGGCAAAGCACGGCCGCCACCAGTGCCCTCTCCAGGGCCTGGTGCACTTTGAAGAGCACCCAGTTGGGGCAGCAGTGCCGGATGTCATTGCGGGCTGCCTGCAGGTCACTCGTGGCCTGACACAGCCAACGCAGGGCCTCGGGGACGGATGGAGTCAGGGCCATGAGCTCCTCACTGCTCAGCCAGGAGCCACAGCCTCCCTGTCTGTGGTGCTGGGCAGCACTCACAGGTTTGTATTGGACCCACACCTTTGGCCCCCTGACACCATGCAGAGGCCTCAAGGCTGGCAGGCTGGGATCCTTCCATGGATCAGCTTCAGCCTCCTCCTGCAGCCTTTTCTCTGGCTCTGGTGCAGCACCCACCAGGTCCACGTTGTTCGCCTCCAGAACCAAGGCCACGTCCTGTGGCTCCTGGCAGACCAGCATTTCACGCAGCACGGACAAAGCCTGTGCCTCCAGCTGCCCACCCAGGATGTTATTGATCTCCTGTGCCAGTGTCTCCACGACCCTCAGCTGCTGCCAGTTCAGCACCATCTCTGCATGCCGGATGTAGAGGAGCCGCTGGGCACCACCAGACGGGCACACATAGATAACTTGTGACTGGGAGCTGCCCTCCACCTTTGCCCCACTGTGCACCAGCACAGTGCAGATGTCCTTGCAGCACTGCACTTTCACCTGCTCCACTGCAAAGCCACCATCCCCCTCCATTCCCATCGTAGCCTTGGGGGTCTGCCACTGCAGCAGGGACTCCAGCCCCAGCCTAAACCACGGGGATACCAGCAGGGTCTGGAGACGCCTCTGCGCAGCGCACTGAGAGCCGTAATGACATGGCTGCGGACCACCCTCCTCCAGCTGCTTCTCTGTCACCTCTGAGAGTGCCCGCGGCCGCAGGTGCGGTGGCAGCCTTTGCAGCAGCCACCTGACATTACACCCAGACACTGGCAGCGCAGCCATGAGCACAAAGGTCTTCTCTAGGGCCCGAGCGGTCTCTGAGGGCACACAGTCATTGAAGCACAGTCTGTGGGATGGCTCCAGGCAGTCAGCAGTGCTCAGCAGGTACAGCTCAGCCACAGCAGAGCAATCGGGGGGCTCCGGTTCCTCCCGCAGCAGCTGGAAGAAATGCCGTGTGGCCAGCAGGACTGTCTTCTCCTGGCTACTGGAAAGGGTTCCACTGCCATGGCTCTCCTGGTAGATTTGGGCCAGGACACGGCTGTAGTGAGTCAGTGTGGGGACCAGGACGACACCAAGGTGTTGCAGGAGATCTCCAAAGGCAGCCACGTGGGGGTGAGGCGTGAGGAGGTAGGGGTAAAAGTCAGCCTCGTCCGGGAGTGATGTCACCACCTGCCGTGGCCTGGCCATGTCCCATGACTTGGCCAGCACCACGGGCAGCTCAGAGAGGTGCTCTGCGTCCACCTCCTTCAGACGGGTCTGCAGGAAGCTGTACATGCTATGGAGCACCCTGGCCCGTGTGCTTACCTGCAGTTCTGTCAAGCAGGCTGCCCTGCACACATGCTCCAGGTTGGCCACCACCAGGGCAGTGGGTATCTCTGCAAAGACTTCCATGGCCTCCAGGGACCGCTCCTCAAGTTCAAGGGATTCTGGCAGGATGGTGGCTGATGTCCACAGGAGCTCAGCCACATTTTTGCAGTAGGAAACGCTGCCTTTCAGAGCCACGGCCTTAGTGCAGTCTGCAAAAGGAGGGTGGAGGTTCATCAAGTTTGGGGGGATATCCAGTGGAGGCAGGAATTGGATTGAGGCAATTTTCCTCAGGAAATTTTCCTCAGGATTTTCCAACAGGATTGCAAGTTGCTTGAGCATCTCCTGCTGTCGCTCCAGCAGTTCTGCAGCATGGCATGTAGCCTGAGTGGCTTCACGCTCTATCTCCTCAGCCAGCGCCACAAAGTCCTCTACAGAGAGGCTGGTGCGGACACCTGCCTTAAGGAAGAAATCCACAATTACTATGCAGTTCGAAGGTAGCTTCTTAAAGAAAGATTTAGGCGCAAAGCGGTTTTGGAGCCGCATGTCATGGTAGAAGTAGGAGGCCAGGCGCAGTGTTCTGTGGGCATCTGGTATAAAGGCCGCCTTCCGAAATGCTGCCACAATGGCGTCCACGCTCTGAGTGGAACAGATGGGTCGCAGGACAAAGAACGAGCGTACAGCTTCCATGAGGTCTTGCTGTGTGAGCTGGGACAGCCGGGGAAGTACCACAGTCATGAAGAGCTCTTGGTCATCGGTGAACTCCCCCTTCAAACGCTTGGCCAGCCATTTGGGGTCCTGGCTTAGTGTGAGAAGCAGCATGCTTCTCCATGGAGGAGCTGCTCCAGTGCACGTGAATCCAGCTTTCCCTCCTGGACAAACCTTAGCAGGGCTGACACGTCCTGCTCCCCTAAATCCCCCCAGCAGAGATCAGCTCTTGTGTCTGCCAGATGGGCCACTACAGCCCTGGCATCTGTGACCTGCAGTGCCCTTGGCTTCAGGCAACAGTAGGCAAAACTCCAGGGCAGCAGGGACTGCTGGAGCACAGGGATGCCCAGTTTGTGCAGCACCTTTTCTACTTTAGAGTGACACTCAAAAAGAACCTTGGAGAGGGAGGATAGTGGCAGTAGGTGCTTTGAGTCTGTCTTACTCCCCTGAATAGGCAGCACTGCCGTATTCTGGAGATGATTCATGAACGACTTCATGTCCACATCTGAAGTCCTGGAGGGGACCATCCTGTCAAAGAAGGTCCACAGCCCCTCGAGCCACCTTTCTCCCTCTGTGGTCCACTCCAGCTGACCCAATACCTCCTGGATGAGTGGTGTGGCCTCTGGGAGGTCAAGCTCCTTCACAAAGCAAGGTGGCATCCATTCAGGAATACACTTCCCCAAACGCCTATCTCTTCCTGGGATGCTCCAGTGCACTGGTTTTGGCTGGGATAGAGTTAATTTTCTTCCCAGAAGTGTGTCCAGGGCTACATTCAGGATTTAGCATGAGAACAGTGTTGGTTGCACACTGATGTTTGAGTTGCAGCCCAGTCAAGGACTTTTCAGTGTCCCACGCTCTGCCAGCAAGGGGCAGCATGGCCAGGAGACCTGACCCCAACTGGCCAGAGGGATATTCTGGACCACAGAACCTCCTGCCCAGTACAGAAACTGGGAGGGGGTTGGCCAAAAGCCTCCCCCCCTCTGCCCCCCAGAAAGAAAACCCCCACAGCCCCCTTCCCGCAACCGGTTTGGGAAAAATTTCCTCAGAGAGAAGTGGAGAAAACCGTTTATTTAACAGGCAAAGCACTGTCCCGTGCAAAAAAATGAACAATACCAGATGACAAAACTCATTTGCTGCTCTGAAGAGATGACAAATTCAGAAAGTCTCTCCTGTGGCTGCTCGCTCTGTTATCAGTCCCTCCGGCACTGGGAAAGGCTGCTGCCCAGAGTAGGCCACAAAGTGCGAGCTCTCGGTGCTCCCCGGGTCCTGGTCCAGAGCAGGTTCGAATGGTTCCAGGAAAAGGGAAAGAAAGAAAGACAGTCCAGGGAAAACTTCACTGCCTCAGCTAGCTAAACTAACTAAAAAGCAAAGGAGCGCTCTGTTCTGCTCCATTTGTGCCCAGACAACACAGTCAAGCAGAATGTGGAGGAGTGCGATCTGGTAACAAACTCCGTGCTTCGTCTTCTCCCCTCCTTTGCTCTCAGAACCAGTCTTGAAGGCACTGAATACAATATCCAGCATAAACAGAACAGACGACTGGGGATACAAGCATCATAACATCACCCTAGGACAGAAAGAGAAACAGCACAATGGACTACTTAAGACGAGCCAAGGGGTCTTGAGAGAGTTATCCCACCAATTGGCAAGAACAAGCAATAGATAAGCTCTCGTGGCAGGGGAGATGCCCTGCCACACCAGGGAACCCTGCTGCACCTTGCCCGGTTTCTTACGGGCAGAGCCCAGCGGATGCACGGCCTGGGCTCTGCTCCAGCTCTCAGGCAGCCCTGTTGTTAAGGAAACTTCCCTGTCTGAGCATCCCCGAGGCACTCTGGCATTCACACTCCCATCACCAGACTGTTCCTGCAGGGACCAAATCCCCTTTGCAGTGGGTGGCTCAGGTGAGCCAAAGGGTGCCCCCATTGACTCCCTGCACTCCCCCCACTCTCACACAGTCAGGCCAGGTTTCCCACAGCAGAGTCTCACGTGTCTCATTCCAAAAAACAATTTATTTGCAGCACAGGAACACAGAAATAGCCCGAGCCGGTGCCTCCAGGGAGGGACCTCGAACCCCTGGGCTGTTACGCCTTCACGGTCAGAGCACATCAAAGTCTCAGCTCTTCCTCCCGAGGCTTGGCATCTGCCCTGTCTCTGAGCGGCCACTGTCTCTGGCTGTGCCACAGGTCCTTGGGCTCTTTGTCATGCCAAGGGTCAGCAGGTCACGGGCTCTTCCCTTGGGCTCCTGCCAGCCAGAGCTCAGCCTGGAGCTGGCACTGCAGCTGCACCCCGAGCTACCTGCACCAGGTGTATTCCTCAGCACCTGTGCTTTGCAGCTGCCAAGGAACTGCACACAGGACCGCCCACTCGGCCTCCGGGACCGCACGCTGGAGCTGCTGGAGCTGCCTGAGCACTGCCCCAGCTGCGGGTGTGCGTGAACGCGCTGCGGGGCTCACGGCCCTCGTGGCTGAGCAGTCCACGTGGCCCAGGGAAGCTGGGGCACAGCCAATGCTGCTCCTCCCCTGGCCAAGCTGGAGAAGAGCTGCAGTTGGAGCGTGTGCCAGGAACTGCTTTGGGAGCAGAGGAACAGTGTCCCTGGGCTGCGCCCCTCGCTGTTTCCCTAGAGCCCCGTGGTGATCAATCACTGCACCTCCAACAGATTGCTCTGCCTGTCTCTTGCCTTTGTGCAAAGAGCGAGGCTGGCAGGGCTCTGTAGGGTGAAAGCTGCCCCAAGGAACCAGACAGGCTGGAGGAACGGGCGCCAGAGACCTCGCCACATCCAGCCAAGAAGGGGTAGGAACAGAGAGTGTCACCAAACAGGAAAAAGGGAACTTATCCAATACCAATTTGATGTGAATAAGCAGACACTTCTTTATTCAGGTGCTGGGAACACAGGGATAACTCCTCTGGAAGTGTGTTCCACTTAACAAACAAAACCCATCCATTTTATTTACTTTTTCTGCTGAATCATCATTATGTGCCTTCTTTTACATACTGCGCATACTATGCCCACTCTTAAATTTAACCTTTACATTGATTGGTTCTAAGAGTTAATAACTTCGCCAATATTCTAAACCAATCATTGCTCATCTCTCCTGAGGTCTACTGACTGGAATCCTTAATCTTAAAATCAAGATGGGAAGGATAGTGGGTTTCCAAGCAGTGTTACTGGTGAGCGTGACTGCAACAGAAGGGTCCAGTAACTTCCTGGGGAGGTTTCACCAGTTACATTCCAAACACAGCGCTCCTGACATTTCTATACCTTATACTTCACAACTGTCTACTTATAATCATAGTAACCCTTTTATATGATCTGATTATTTGATCAAAGCATTCATCACAAGAGCAGACAGGAACAGCAGAAGCCAGAGCAGGGGAGACTGGGAAGGCGGCAGAGAGGTGTCTGGGCTGAAGGGGATCCTGAGGAAAGGGGAGGAGAAGGCTTTCCCTCAGCCCGTGCTTCTCTTCTCTTTCTCAAAACATGACCAAGGAATCTCACGTTGCCAGGGATGGGCCAAATATCCAGTTTTCTGCAATTTCCCCAGCCGTTGCTGCTTGGCCATGACAGGGAAGAAGCCCTAAAAAGGGAAAGGAGGAAAAGCAGCCCCCAAACTGGGCATCTTTGGCGTGGCAATTCCTCCCATTCCTTCCTGTTGGTGAGGAAGCTTTGCCTGGCAGAATGACACAACAGGGGAGGGGGGAAGGGGCCTGTGGACAGGAGCACCACAAGAGCTCTTGGAAGGAGCTGTGGAGCTCCATCTCACTGCTGGTGTCCTGCCAAAAGGCAGAGGCACTGCTGAGTGCACTGGGAATGACGGGGAGGAAAGCAGTGGGCTGATAGAGAGAGCTCAGCCGCTGAGCCTGGGGCATGCGGGTCTGCTCTAGGCCTAAGGACCCTCAAGAGCCTCAGCTCCTTCTCCTGCACCTGCTGTGCAGGAGGCTTCTTGAGCTACTGCCCAAGTGTCTGTGTCTTCACAGATTGGCCCCGGAACGCCACACCTGGGAGACTGAGCCACCGGGCTGATGGATTCTGACCTGCTGGACCTCCCACTCGGAGTCAAGATCTAGGTGAAGCCCAAGTCCAACTCTGTCTTCTGCAAGGGAAAGCTGGGGGAAAAGGTAAGGAAATAAAAGAGCGCAGAAAAGCTCTCCTCTTTCATGGGGTCCTCATCATGCACAGAAGTTCTTGTGGCCACCTCCTCTACAGCAGGAGCTGCAGCCCTACAGTCAGGCAGGGCTGGGCAGCAGAGGGAAGCTCCAGGCTGACACAGCCCTTGAGCCTGCCTAACCCGAGGAGACTGGTTTCATCCCCTCTCCACTGTCTGCATTTGAAGCACTGGGCCTGACCTTTTCAGCTGGAAGGTTCATTTGTGGGTGGGTCAGCAGTTCTTCCTGGTGGCCTAAGGTGTCTATTTGCTGCTGGGGTTTGTTTTCTCTCCCTCAGCCCATCCCATCACAGCCCAGCCTGGCCCAGCACGGCCCCGCAGTCTTTCTGTGAGGGTCTCTGTGTCTTCAGAAGGATGGTCTTCAAAGTGTTGGTCTTCAAAGTACCTTGCTCTTTCCACAGGTACCGCATGGCACCTCTTTACAGCTCTCCGGCCTCCTTCATACTCTGGGAAATGTCTCTTACAGCTTCACTGGCAATGTCCTTCTTTCAGTCTGGACGACCCCTACATGCACCACCTGAACCTGCAATACAACTGCCTGCATGACCCCCACCTTCAGGACTACCACAAGCGCAAGGACATCCTGCGGATGCTGAGGAAACAGGGCTGCAGCACCAGTGACAACAAGGTAGGTTTGGACATCAGGCTGATCAAGAACAGCCCTCTTCAAGCAGGGCTCCCACAGCCCCTGCTGCAGCCGCCTGCTGCTGCCAGAGGACAGAGCCGTGCGCTGGTGTCTCTGGGAGCAGAAGCAGCGCCAACATCGCCCTGGCAAGCCCCAGTCCTGCCCTTCTCAGCCTGCCCCACGCTGCCTCTTCAGCCCTGGCTGGGGGGACATCAGTGGCCCCAACACCAGGGTATGGGGGGAGGGCTTGGGGGCAGCTCCTCTCCCACTGAGGTCAGGCTGTTTTGGGGAAGGCCGACAGCATGGCTTGACAGTTTCTGGGGGATTCTGTCCTCGTCCCTCCACAGGTGATTTGCACTGTGAAGGAGTTCAACGAGTGCAGGCAGTGCCTGACCAGGACCAAGCTGCAGTCGGAGCAGATCTTGGGGCGGCAAGAGGTAGGCAAAGCGTTGTGTTCAGGGCCATGGGACTGTGCAGGGCTGTGCTGCTGGGCTGGGTGCTGTGGTGTGGAAAGGACTCCACGGCTGGGAGCTGAGCCAGCGCAGGGCGCTGAGCTGGGCACGGGCAGCAGGGCCATGTGCAGGCACACCCCGTGCTGAGGGAAGCCCTTCTCTCCTGCCCTCGTGGCCTGGCTGAAGCAGAGTGCCGGCCTGGGCCCGCAGGAATCCTCAGCACGCAGGGGCTGAGTGCTTGTCCAGGCGCCATGACCCACAACCTGGTGTCACCTTTCTGGAAGGGCTTCTGCCACTTTTGGCCAAATTAAAGGATGGTCCCAAACTGTCAGGAACCACTGACACTTCCTGCAGGGCACAGCGGCAGCTGCAGCCTCAGAAACCTTCCTGCCCACCTCCACAGAAGAGCAAAGAGACCCCCCCTGAAATCAGGGAGATTCAGAAGAGTGAAAGCACCTTTAGACAAGGGCCAAACCCACTCCACAGCTGAGCTGGCTCAGAAAGATGCCAGCAGAGCCGCTGGCTCCCAGAGGAAGCCGGACAACACTGCCGATGGCCTCTTTAAAGCTGTCTTTGAGCAGCTGACCACAGCAGAAGGCCAGAAGCTCCAAGAGCTGGTTGAGACCATTGTGTACAAAGTGTTTGCGAGGCAGAAGGTTCCTTGGGACCAGCGTGTCAGTGTCTTAAGAAACACTGCTCAGGGGATCAGAGGAAGAGTTTTTGGCAGCTCTGTGAGAACAGCGCCTGCAGAGCCACCACTAGACCGCCAACAGGAAATAGAACTGGTGGCCAAGGAGCTTCCAGCGATGGTGTTGGAGATCTTGGGGGACCATCTGGAGTCCAAAGCTTCTGAGTCAGGGAGGGCAGCCAGGCAGAAGGAGCAGCTTGTTGATGGAGGAGCCACCCAAGCAGACACACCCAAGGAAGCTGAAACAGACAGAGGACGTTTACACGCTTGCCTTGACTATCTCACCATCCAAGTTGTCAAGAATATTCCCTGCCTCTAGAAATCCATGGTAGCTTCTCAGTTTGGAGGAGACTCCAGCTGTGACTACACCAAAATCCTGAAGCTTCCCAAGGGTAAGGTCTCCAGAGGACAGATGCCACCAGGATTCCCTGGAGCATCTGAAAAACAGAGCCAGGAAGAAAGCACGGGAGTAAAGCTGCCTGCCTTAGGAACACAGCTCCATGCAAAAGGGACAGGCTATGCCAAAACCATGGAGCCCGAGTATCCAGCAATGGTGAAGGGGGACTTGGTGAGAGAAAGGAATCCAGCAATCTCAGGCAACACTTGGGACATAAGGACCATGGCAAATTGGATCGTTCAGTCTGTATTAGGGTGGGTTGTTCGGCATAGGCCTGCACCAACCTGCAGGCAGAATTTCCAATGGCCTGTCCCAAACCCAGCCACGTGCCAAGGCAGAGAGGAGAGCTGTGCTGCTGAGGACACTCTCCCCTCCTTGGACCCACAGTTTTCCCCACAGCCCATCCCTCCGGAGGGTCCAACGCCCCCTGCCCAGGACAGAGCACGGCACAGATCAGTGCACTCAAAGCTCGTCTGAGGCGAGCAAGGCGTGTGGCAGGAGAGCTGAAGGGCCTCTAGACAGCAAACTTCACACCCTTGTTCCATCAATAAAGAGTTTATCCATAAGGCCTTGCTTGTGCTTCCTCCAAACCAGGCCAAACTGCATCCACGCATTTTCCCTGTTCCCCCATCTCTCCCCCGCAGTCTGCTCCCACAACCTGCCCAGAAGCCCCCAGGATCTCCCAGGACCTCCCCAGAGCCACCCAGGACCCGACCATCTCCCCTCCTATATCTCCCACCCAGGACTCTGTACTACCCATCTGCCTCCCATATATCTCTTCCCAGCCCATCCAGGACTGCCTGAATCCCCTCAAGGAGTCCTCAGCTCCCTGTGCCTCTCATATCTCTCCTATGTCTCCTTCCATGAGGCCCCCAGGACGCTGTACCCCCTGTATCCCCCCCCATTTCTCCAGCCATATCCCCACTCGGGACCCCATAGCTTCCTGTATTCCCTCATATTCCCCCCATATCTCCCCCTGTTTCCCCTACCAGACCCCTGAAGGACCCTCTCAGCCCCCTCCAGATAGCCAGAGATCCCCCGAGCCCTGCCCTAGGACTGCCCCAGGATGGCTTGTACCTGATGGTGGAGAGCCAGTGTCCCCCATATCTTCCCCCACAGAGCCCCCAGGATCCTCCCCAGATCCCCCCCGGCAGTGGAGTGCCACCCACCGAGGATGAGGGTGTGGGAGGGGGGTGGAAGACCATGGAGTAGCTGGTGGTGGGCAGGTGGAGGGCTTCCCCTTCCCCCAAGCCCCAACCACTCCCAAGGGCCCCCCCTCACAGCGGGAACTGGAACAGCTCTGAGGAGAAAACATCCTCAGATGTGCAGCCTGGGGAGGGGACCCCAAAATCAGGAAGGGACCCTGGACCCTAAGAAGTTGGGACCCCTAAAGCCCCCACCCAGATGAGAGGAGAAAATGGCCTGAGCTGTGTGGTCCCCGCCCAAAAATCAGGAGGGGCCCCAAAATCAGCCTCCCCAGCCCCCTCCACACCTCCGAAGATATAGAGCAAGTCGCCCACCAGCCACCCCAGCCCTCCCATATCTCCCCTATTCCAAATGTCCTCCAGCCCCCCCAGATCCCCTGAAGCTCTCCCAGCCCATTTAGCCCTGCCCAAAGTTCCCCAGAGCTCCCCTCAGACTCCCTGAAGCTCCTCCCCATCTCCAAACAAGGAGACCCAGTTGTCTCCCAGCCCTTCAAAAGCCCCCAACCACCCGTCCCCAAATTCCTCCAGCACCTCCAACCCCTCCAGCCCCCCCTCCATCCTGTAGAACCCCAAAACCTTCCCTAAACCCCCCTAGAACGCCCCTCAGGGCTCCTCCTGACCTCCAGTCATGTAGAGCTGCCAACCCCAGCCCCCCAGACGCCACCACCTTGCCCCCATTCTGAATTTTCCCTGACTCCCCCAAACTCCCCAGGCCCCCTTGTCTTGTAGCTGCCCCAAATCCCCCTAGGATTCACCCAGGACCCCCGAGCCCCCTCCCCACCTCCAAACACATAGAGCCATTCATCCACCAGTGCAGCAAGGGTTGGGGGGTCTCTGGGGAGGTTTTGGGGGTCTGGAGAAGGTGACATCACCTTCATCACCTTTATACAGTTACATCACCGAGATACATGCATATTCGTGTGTTTTGTACATTAGTCAAACATTCTTTTGAACTTTCTGAGGTTTCGGGAACTCCTTTGTTTGATTTCTTCACACTCCGGCTTGTCTGCATAACATCCTGGGTATCAGGTCAATATATTTTATTTCTTCTTGTGTCTCCATCCTGCTGTTTTACATCCTCTGTTAAGGATTTAGTGTGTCCTCCTTAAATGGAACATGGCATTCTCTAATTGTCCTCCGGTGCTCTGGTTTGTGTGACGGTTATCTTATCACTTGGACGGGTCGGTCAGTGGACGGCCTTACATTGTTCTTCTTAGTTACACAAAAGCCTTTTCTATTCTACAATACGTTCATCACACTCTTATTTCCATAACTGCTACACAGATATTATATTCATTACACTATTTCTATGAGCAATACAGTGCACACTTAAGCTGATAGATTCTATTATATTCACAAGCAGCTAAAAAGAGTTACAGTTGGTACTATTTCTAAATACTTATAATCACTGACCACATGCAAAAGCTAATATGTAAAGGTGAAAGCCAATATTATGTAGTCATTTTACACAGACTTTTGCTGCAATTTTGTTCAGGTTTAATAAACCTTTGGAATTTTAAAAGTGAGCATAATTTCTCACAAAGTTAATATTCAAAACCCTATTAAGTCTTTATTCTTCTTCCCTGAGAAGAAGTCCATGGCAATTAGTAAAGCTTTCTAAAATAAATTAATGGATTCAGCTGATTGCAATGATCATGGCTTGTGTGTCTTACAGAGGGCACATACTAAGGGGGACACGGATAGGCGGATCAGGAAGTCCCGAGTACCTCCCAAGTAGCTCAGCCAAAGGGGAAAGGGACTGAGGAGAAAATGCAGCCGGGAAAGGAGAAAAGAAGGCTGCTTGCTCCAGCTAATTGAGAGAGACCCTGATGGACTCCCTCCCTTTGTTCCAGCCAAGGGACTTTTACAGGACTCCTCTGTCTCCTTTGTGGACACGACCCTCGAGCCACGTGAATTTGACGCTCTGGGCGGTGGGGGGTGCTGGAACTCCACTACCTGGGCAGGGGGGAGAATAAACCAGCATAAACCAGTCCAGACTGGGGCAGCTGGGCAAAGTTCAGAGTCACAAGGGGCCACTGGCAGCGAGGCAGGGGAGCGGCGGCAGTGATGGGCAAGGGGAGGGCGGGGAGGAGTTCCGGCCTCAGCCCAACCCCCCTCAGTGAGTGACAACGGGGAAAAGTGCCCTCAGGGATTGGCTGGGAGGGTACGCAAAATGACCCCAAAAAGCCTCAAAACCTCCTCGAAATTTACACAAAACTGACCAAAATGGAATAAATTTGAATAAGTAGGAAATATTTAAGGCTATATTTTAGTTCCATTTAGACAATGGAGTGTGGGAAAGGCAGACTGTGCACTGAAACATGGCAAGACCAAGAAAAACCCCAAAGGCCCTTTAAGAATCCCTGAAAATTAAGTAAAATTGAGTAGAGGCATAATAAATATCAATAAATATAAATCGGTTAAAGCCATAATTAACATATCAGTATAAAAGGGGGACGTGTAATATGGGGCTTGGGGTGCTCAAATGCCTCAAGAAAGTACCAGGAAACCCCAAGCACCACATTCCCCTCATGCTTGGGCTGGCTGTTGAGCAGCTCAAGTAGAAGAGTCCTCCAGGAACTGAAGGGAGCAGCAGCCCTCGTGCTGAGGCACAGCCTGTGGAAAAAGGGCTCGGTGGCCCAAATGTGTGCTTTGGAAATCAGAGTTGGGTTCCTAAATCCCCTTGGAACTCTCTCTAACAGACCTGTGGTGGCTGAGGGATGTCCGTGGGAAGGCTTTGCCAGCCTTGAACTGGACCTGTTGATCATCTGAGCTCTGCTCTGTGTGGGAGCCTGTTCCCTTCCCCTTGCCCCAGGGCAGAGAGTTGGTGAGGGCTGGAGTTGGAGGCTGTGTCTGCCCCGAGAGCCGGTACCGTGGGGCTGCAGGTGCTCCTGCCAGCGTGGGCTTGTCTGAGCCGGGCCTTGTGCCTCTTTCAGGTGTCCCTGCTGCAGTCACAGCTGGCCCAAGACCGACAGGACCACCGGCAGAACTACACTGAGAGCTGTGCAAGGACCAGGCAGGAGCTGTCAGACCTTCAGCAGGAGCTGTCCTGCTCCTTTGCAGCTCTGCTCAAGGAGCCCAAAGCTGCTCTTGTGGAAGCAGACACTTGAAGCTGCATCGGTCTCTGAACCTTAACTTGGCAGTGACATCCAGGGGCTGTCCGTCTCTGGAGAGACAGGCCCTGCAGAAGGCAGGTGCAGCTCTTCTCTTCCACGCAGGATTTGTGCCCTGCTCAGAAGCCAATTCCTGTCAACTGGGGAACAAAATTCCTCCCTAGGTCACAGATGAACGCTATCGAAGATGAGGGCAAAAAATACCTGCCAAAGCTTTTACAAGCAGGCTCATTTAGTTCTTGAAGGTCTGTTCCTAGAGAGGAATCTCT
Source organism: Anomalospiza imberbis (assembly GCF_031753505.1). Taxonomy (NCBI): domain Eukaryota; kingdom Metazoa; phylum Chordata; class Aves; order Passeriformes; family Viduidae; genus Anomalospiza; species Anomalospiza imberbis. The sequence goes on along the minus strand of NC_089697.1, from coordinate 353,217 downwards.
GATGTAAGCAGCAAGACTTTTCTTCTGCCTAGAAAACCTAGTGATATATTGCCAAACAGAGAGCAGAGAAAAAAAATGCACTTGTGGTTGTCTCAGCATTCTTAATCACTTTTATGAGCCTTAAACACTGCAGCTCTTGGCATTTCTCTGTAGGAATTTGAAAAGCCCCTGAAACACCATTCTTCCTCCTCATGCGGCTGTTCTAAAGGCAAAGCTTTACTTTCATGAATATTTGTCAGCAGCAAGAACCTTTGCAGGCTTTTTCTTCCATCTCTCCTTTGTCAGGAAAGACAGAAGAATTCCTGTAACTCAGGAACCAAGCGCATCCCTAAAGAGCCTGCAGGTCTTGAGAACGCTGAGCCTTAAAACTGACACTGTCTGCACCAGCAACTTTGAACTCATGTTATGAGCCAGGTCCCTGCCCAGCTGCCCAACAGGGCTCTGGGGACACGGGGGAGGCAGGGCCCGTGCCAGTGGTATAAATAAATTTGTTTTAATAGGCCGGCTTAATAATAGTTCATCGTTTTAATGAGTTGTAATGAATTGCTAATTAATATAATTAATTGTTGGAATTGATGTAGTAAGTTACAAAGTTAAAGGTATTGTCGGTCAAGTGTGCGTGCATAGCTGTCAATCACGGAAAAGAGGGGTCGGAAAAGGTGTCAAGGCAAGAATCTTCTAGACGGGTTACATCATGGAGCGATGTCAGCAACTCAACCTATGACTGGGGGACTAACCAGCCAATAGTGCCTCAGAATTCCAGGATGATTGGCCAGGAATGCGCTGTCTTATGGAGCAACCAGCTACCAGGAGGTGGACCAATCAACAAGTGGATCAAAAGTGCACCAGTCTTGCACCTTTCAGAGACTTTAAAAACCCCTGGGTGCCGAGCACCCGGGTCTTTCTGCAGAATCAGTATCCACAGAAACTCCCTGTGTAGCACAGAGTTACTTGGATCTCTGACTTGCCCCTGAGGCCCTGGGCTTATCCTGGGGCCTCGTCTTCAGTTGTCTTTGTTTTTAATAAACAGGCCCAGGCCTTTTAAAATGTCTTGGCTCCAGTTCGCCTGCTTTTAACACCAGGACCGGCAGGAAGCTGGGATGGGGGGAGAGCCAGGGAGGGCCTCTCCAAGAGCCCCTGGAATGCTGGGCTATGGACCCTGGTAACCATCGCAAAAGCTGTGGAAAGTTGGGAGTTGGAGCCTGACAACTGTCACAAAGGCCATGGAATGTTGGGAGTTGGAGCCTGACAACTGTCACAAAGGCCATGGAATGTTGGGGGTTGGAGCCCGAGAACTGTCACAAAGGCCATGGAATGTTGGGGCTTAGACCCTGGCGACAACCAACAGCTCCTGGCTATTGGGGTTTGGACCCTGGAGCTGTCAACAGCTCATGAGCTTTGGGGCTTGGACTTTGCAAAGGCCAAGGGCACGTGGATTGTGTGCTATTGACCCTGCAAAGGCCAAGAACCTTTGGATATTGGGGTTTAGACCCTGCAAAGGCCAAGAGCCTTTGGATATTGGGGTTTAGACCCTGCAAAGGCCAAGGGCCTTTGGATATTGGGGTTTAGACCCTGCTAAGGCCAAGGGCCTTTGGATATTGGGGTTTAGACCCTGCTAGGGCCAAGGGCCTTTGGGCATTGCTGTTTACTCTCTGCTCGTGCCAAGGGGAGGATGGAGACCCGGCGGGTGAGTGAGAAAGCCACTGCTCTCCTTGTGCCAAGCCCAGCAGGGACCTGGGAGGGCCTGGGCTGGGCCTCGGGGAACAGTTCCCTTTGGCAATAGCAAGGGATTAACAGTTGGCTGTTCCGGAGCTGGCAGCAGCTTTGGTGCTCGCTGTGGGGACAGGTGTGGGAGGGAATGGGTGGCTCCTGGCCATCCCAGAGCACAGCCACATCTCCTCCTCCATCCTTGTCCCACTGGAGGCTGTGGGCACAAACAAGGGAGCAGCTTTTCATTGCCTTCCCCTCACCCAAATTACAGCACAGCCTCAGTGCTTCCCAGAGTCCAGAATGAGTTTCTCCCAGACATCTCTGAAATGATCCCTAGTGGCCCAGAGGAGGTCACAAGCATGATAGGAAGATGCTCCAAGGGCTGGAGCACCAGTGGCAAGGGAAAAGGATGCAAGAGTTGGGGTTGTCCAGCCTGGAGAAGGTTCCAGGGTGACCTTAGAGCCCCTTCCAATGCATGAAAGGGCTGCATGAGAGCTGGAGATGGACTTAAGCCAGTGGCCTGCAGGGACAGGACAAATGACAAAAGCTTCCCACCAAGACAGGGCAGGGATGGATGGGATATTGGGAGGGAGTTCTGCCCTCTGAGGGTGCTGAGGCCCTGGCACCCAGGCTTGAGGTTTCCCAGAGAAGCTGTGGCTGCCCCTGGATCCCTGGGAGTGTTCAAGGCCAGACTGGCTGGGGCTCTGGGCAACTCCCCTTCTGGTGCTCTTAGAAGTGATGAAACACCTTCCAGCATGTTCATTTCTGCTGCTGTCAAACTACTGGGCTGAAAATATTCCCAAGGAGGGGAGGAAGAGCTCAGCTGGAATTGCTGTGCTCTGGGACAGGCTGGGAGGCACTCAGAGGCGACTGCCTCAGGGGCAGCCATGCAGTCTGAGTGTGCTCTTCCCCGTGCTCTTGCAGGGAGCTCAAGGGCTTTCTCAGCAGGGACGTTCCTCCGGAGCCCCTGAGGTGAGTAAAGTGTGCTGAGCTGGCTGGCATTTTGAAACTGGTTCTCCATGAATGGATGCTGGTTCTTGTGGGATCAGAAAAGAGGTATCTCAGTGCTGCTTTGGAATGGGAACAGAACACCTGACTAACAGCTGGATGTGGGCTTTCAGGCGCTGGTAGGCGACAGTGACAGCATGGCCAATTCCATCATCTGCACCGACAATCCTGGGAACATCCTCTCAACTCTGACATCCACTGATGAACAGCATCCTTTTGAATTGGTTCGGGAAGCTACAGAGAACTGGGGGCGCATGCAGCGGCATTTTGATCAAATGGAGGAGAGAACTCAGAGGATCAGAAGCCGCTGCCAGCTGATAGACTCTCTGCTAGAAGAAATCAGTAGGTGAGTCTTTCCTCCTCCTCCTCCTCCTCCTCCTCCTCCTGCATTCCAGAAACAATCTGCTTCCAGGCCGGGGAGTTCAGAGGAGTCCCTGGTGAAGAAGTCACCTGCCTACCATGTGTAGTCCTCAGTGTGGCCCTCGAGCATCGTCCTGTCTGGTTTTTCCATGCTCTTCTGTGACTCCCAAGGCTGTCTGGGAGCTGCAGAGCCATGTTGCAATAGGAGACTCCTTCTCGCCGTGCTGCTTCCCTGAATTCTGTTCTTTAAGTGCCCCTGCCCAGCCATAGCTTCTCACTGAAAGAAGGCAGCCTCTGGAGGATTTTCCTGGGAGGGAAAGAGCAAGGTCTTCCTTAGCCCACTGCCCCCAGCTCCATCCTGGAGAGCTGAAAATGGCATTGCTGACTCTTCAGGCCTCTTGATTCTTCTGACTGAGCCTTGTCTCTGCAGTGACTGTGCAAACCTTGAGAAGTCCAGGGAAATGCTGCTGCAATGCACTGGAATCCCGGAGACAGGAGCCTTGTGTCTGCATCTGAAGAACACCAAGCAGCGGAAGGAAGCATCAGCCCAGGCCGAACAGGCAGAGCAGCAGGACAGGATGGAGGTTGGTTTTGGAAATGAGACTGGTTTTCCCTTGAAAACTCGTCTTGCCCCTTCTTCTACACTGGAGGACTTGGCTGCACTTGAGGGAGAAGACCCATTGTTGCAGAGCGAGCTGGAAGTCAAGAGGCAGTCATTGGAGGAATTGCAGCTTCAGAGGGATCTGCTGCAGCAGGAGAGGGATGATGTTAGCACGGCTCTGAACACCTTATTGCTCGGCAGCACCTGTGGGAGGGGGAGTTGTGGCAGCCAGATCAGCCCAGATGCTGTTGCTGGCAGGAGAAGATGGGCACACTGCTGTGCACACCTGGCTCAAGACGGCACATGCGTTTATGAGCCAGGGATATGCGTGTTCATCAGCAAAGTGTTGCATGCTTCTGCAAAATGTGTTGCTTTGGGCAGCCACAGAGCCTCTAAAACAGGGATCGGAGCTGGGGAAGGGTCTGGAGCACAGGTGTGACCAGGAGCAGCTGAGGGAGCTGGGGGGGCTCAGCCTGGAGAAAAGGAGGCTCAGGGGGCACCTTCTTGCCTTCTACAGCTCTCTGTGACAGGAAGCTGCAGCCAGGTGAGGGTCAGGCTCTGCTCCCAGGGAACAAGGGACAGGACAAGAGGAAACAGCCCCAAGCTGTGCCAGAGGAGGTTTAGATTGGGTGTTACAGGATAGCTGCAAGAGAAGGCTTTGTTTCTGATGGTCTCTGTCAGACAGTCTCAGTTCTGGGGAATGTGATAGGTTGGGCAAATGCACAGCAGACGTTCTGATTTGGCCACATCAGGCAGGCGTCCACAAGTCACAAAATGTCTGCTCAGCACAAGAGCCATTTCCCGGCGAGGCATCCTCTCCTTGCAGAGAGCTGCGTAGAATATGTGAGGAGGAGAAACTTAGACGAGAGTTTTGATGTGGCAGGGGGAAATCCTGTATATTTCCCCTTGATTCAGCAAGCAAATTTGTTTTCACAAATCTTCCTGAAAATGTCCAGCAATGAAATATATCCAGATAATAATTGTGTTTCCCAAGTGGCAGTTGCAGAAGATGCAGTATTTTTGGGTGACAACACGGAGTTTGGAGTGGGGATGTTTGTTGGGAAGGAGCTGTCTGGTCCCAGGCAAGCCAGCAGGGCCTGACACAGCACTTCCAAGGTAACAGTGCCAGAGGCTTTTGGCAGCCCCGGCTATCAGAGCTGCATAGGGCAGATGCTGTGAAACTTTGAGCCCAGAGCACAGGTGCTCCTTGTCCTCTGGCTGCCTGCGAGGTGCCACTGGCTGGCTCTGCACAGGGCTCCCGAGGAAGGGCTCGAGCTGTACCTTGTCCCACTTCCAGGTTTCCCAGGAGCAAGATTCATCGAGCTGCTCTCTGGAGCAGCTGGGCCCGGAATCCTCTGGCCAAGGGCACGCACTGGCCCAGGTGTGCCGAGAGCAGGAGCTGCTGGGCCAGAAGGCTGACCTTGAGGGCCGACTGGCAGCCATGGAGTGGCTCCAACAAGACCTTTCCAGGCAGCTGGAGGAGACCAGGTAAAGGCAGGGAGCAGAACCTTTTCAGATCTATTTACATTCCATGGACAGAATATGGAAGAGTCCCAAGAACAAAAATATGCCACAATGTGAAGGTTCTTTTTCTGACACCTAAAGCCAGCAAAGCTCTCGTGAGCCCTGGGCTCCTGTTTGTGCTGCCGAGCACACTCCTGTGGGAAGTCCAAAGCAATCCACCCAGCCCTGAACTGAGTAGTAGGTAAACCATGCAGATGCTGAGTGAAACCTCAGGTTTCTCTTGGCTTTGGTTTCTTCTTCTGGGCATTGAACGTCCCTCATTCCTTAGCAAGTAGCTTGACATGATCCTGATCTTCAGAACTGAAGCTTCGTCTTCAGCATTCCAGGCTCCGACCTTGGCACGTTGGGGGTAGCACACTGCCATTCAGGGGGAAGCCAGAGGCTCCTGCTGAAAATCTTGAGGGCTTTCTGCTTCCAAGCACACTCTTGAGAAGTGTGGGACAGGCCCTAGAGCTTGCTGGAGAACAGCAGGGAAAGCTCTTTGGAATTCTCAACAGCCTCTGGGGATTCTTGCTGATTGTTGATGGGCACCCAGCTGCCAAACCTGCCAACCTCCCTTTGGATGGTCCCTCTCTCTCTGTAAAGAAGGACAAGTGCCTCGGGCTACTGCCTGCTTGCCCCGCAACACTAAAATAAAGGTGGCAAGTCTACTCCATGACCTTGCAAGAGTTTAAACTGCAGTCTCTGCATTCAGGTAGTTGTTCTTCAGACAAAAGGGCGTCCTGATTTTTTACAAGTGCTGCTATGAGATGACCATGAGATTTTACTGTGTCACGCAAAGTAGTTCTGAAGCCACATAAATACAGGGTGTCTGGAAGATGATGGACCTTTATGTCCATTATCAAGAGCATTAAAAAGTCAGCAGTCAGCAAGGACAAGAGTCTGTTGTGTCCCCCTGCAGAGAAGCTTGGAAGTGCTGATGAGAGAAGGGCTGTGAGCAGAGGCTGGGCTTTTGCTTGTCGCCCCAGCCTGTTTGGACACAGCTAGCCAGTGTCATAGGTCAGGATCAGCAACTGAAGGTTTGGCTGTTGAGGCCAAGTTGGGCTGGGCTGTCTATGCTCTGCCAGGCCATAGGGAAGGCCTGGGCAGTCCCTCAGAGGGCCCTGCTCTGCTGTTGAGATGGCACAAATGTGCCTTGCCTGGGCGAATTTCCACGTGGCCCATTTCCCATACTCAGGTGTGGGGATCTTGAGCCACGTCGTCCTGGAATAACCGGCTGTGGGTGTCTGGAGCAAACAACTCATGTCTCTCCGTATGTGCAACTCATAGGTCAGCAAAGGAGAGCCTGGAATCCAGGCTGAGTGCTGCTCAGCAGCAGATATCTCAGCTGGAGACCACCAGGAACCATCTGGAGGCTCAAGTGCTCACAGTCACACAGGCCAAGGAGGTGATAGAAGGTGAGAACCTCGTGTGCTTTGTTTGTGGTGCTGCCCCTGCCTAGAGAACTAAGCACCCTGTAAAGCTGCCTCTGTCCACAGAGCTTCTGAGAAGTGGTGGGGCTGGTGGCACTGAAAGGGCCTGAGGTCAGTAAAGTCAGTAAAGACTCTGACTCTTGCTGTTGGTCGTGTTTGTAGGAGAAGTGAAGTGCCTGCAAGATGAGCTGGAAGCAGAGAGATCTCTCAGGAGGCAGGAACGGGAAGACACAGCTCAACAGCTCCTGCAGGCAGAGCAGCAGCATCACAAAAGCCTCAGGCTTCAGGGAACTGCTCAGCAACTGGAAATAAAGAAGCTCCTGCAAGACCTGGTAGGGGACAGTACACTTCTGGAGTGTCCAAGCCAGCCCTGTGGGTTGGTTTAGCACAAGCAGAGCCTGAGGGTGTGAAAGGGCAGCAATCCTCTGCCAAGGCCTCCCGCTGCTGGGCCGGGCAGCAGAGGCAGCAGCTTGGACTTGGAGGTGCCTGAGAGCCCCCAGGATGGTGCTGGGACAGTAAATGCAGCCACAGCTTCAGTGAGGGCGTAAGAGGAGTTCCAGAGCAGGTTGGGCAGTGCCCACCCAAAGCGTGGCAGCCCAGGGCAGGATTGTCCCTGAGTCCCACCTGCCACGGAGCAGATGCCAGCGTGGAGCACTTGCCGGCATGGAGCAGATGCCAACAGTGCTGCTGGCTGCAGGCGTGGGAACTCGGTTCCTTTCTTGCTGTGCTTCCATGGTGGACAGAGGGATTAGCTTTGGGCTGGAAGCAAAGGGAACAGGCCCCTTGTCCCTGGTCCTTCAGTCCTTGTGACTGGGGTGTCAGGGAAGGGAAGGTGACACCTCCTTTTCTGAGCACTTGGACTCAACGCTTGGGAAGGTCTTTGCCAACAGAAGAGATTCCACGAGTCTGTGATTCTTGCACCTGCTGAGCCTCCTTTTGAATTCCATGACAGGACACGGTTTCTGGAGTGCTGTTGTCTTTTCCGGTTGGGGGTTGTGGGAGGGATGAAGCTTCACCTTTTTCAGCAGGGAGCTTGCCTGGGACTTCATCTTGCAAATTTCTCCTCCCCTCCTCAGGCAAGTGAGCGCGAAAGGCACCGTGCAGAGATGCAGGAGACGCTGGAGCAATGGGAAAAAGAGAAGGCAGAGAGAGAGCAGGAGCACAAGAAGGTGCTGTTTGAGATGAGGCAGAAAGATGCCACCCTGCTGGCCCAACAAGAAGAACTAAGGAGATTTGAAAATGCCAAGCGACAGGTAATGACTGAGAGAGGAGAACTGGTGTGATTTTTTGCAAGGCTGGAGCTGTGGGAGATGGCAGGACATGGGGCTGTGTGGAGCATGCCCTCCGTGTCTTCTACATTGAACTGGGGGAGGTGAAAGCTGAACGGGGCTGTCTTTGGGACCAGCAATGAGCCCTCTCATAGGAAGCCAGGCAGAAACATCACCTATCAGCTGAGATCTTTGTGCTGCTCTTGTGCTCTGTTGTTCTAAGATGTACCTCAGGGTACCTTCGCTGTTCTCTTTCCGCTCCCCTTTTGGTGTGTACTGGTAGGTGTTCACAGCCAAAGTGAGTTTGTAGCTCTTTTCTTATGTGGAAACGGGGGGTGAGGGGGGTGCAGCAGCAACATTGACAAGAGAAAAATCTTTTTAAAGACTTGCCTGGAGTATTTCTGAACAGTAACCCAGAGATGTCTTCTGGGCTGTGTTTTAAGTCACTTCCTGGGAAGCTGTGTTGGCCCCGGGGCAGGCAGTGGCCCAGGGGAGCAGCAGCCGAGTGCTGTGAGAGCACGTGAGCCCATCAGTCTTTGCCTCTGCCACATGGATGCTGCAGGAGAAGTGTGAAGCCCTCTGCTCTTTCCTTCGGTGCAGGTGCTGCTGGAAGAGCAGAAGGAGAAGAGTGCTTTATCAGAGGCACTGCTCCAGACTCAGGGAGAGCTCAGCCGAGCCCACCAGCAGGTCCAGCAGCTCAGGCAGGAGGTGAAAGAGCTGCAAGAGAAGGGGCAGGTAAGTGTGAGTAGGCAGGCAACAGAGGGCAGGGCAGGGACAAGGGCACAAAAGGCAGCTCCTGGGACTGAGGAGGCAAGGGCTGCTTCAGGCCCTGGGAGCACAGAGCCTGGTAAGCTCCAGAGCTCAGCCCCAGGAAGGAAGGCTTGCAGTGGAAGCAGAGCTGGCTAGAGAAGCCAAAAGAAGCAGCTGAAGGAATGGGATTTTGAGGCAGCACGTGGAACAAGCTGAGCCTGAGGGCAGGTCCCAGGAAGTTGCTCTGCATTTTGTTGCCAGACCATCAAGGCAAATCTGCAAGCTGAGCTGCAGGAAGCTCGCAGTGAAGTCCAGGCAGTGCAGAGGAGGCACAAGGAAGAGCTACACGGCCTCAAAGAGGAAATGAATCTGCTCCTTGAGCAGAGGGAGGCTCTACAAAAGCAGGTGAGTGAAACAGCACTGGCATGGCAGCCATGCAGCGAGGGGTCTGTGGCCTTCTTGCTTTTCCATGGCAGAGCAGCAGCTGGTGGGGTGATCCCTGGGGCTGTCTCGGGCTCTGGGGGCTCCATGGCAGCTGCTCTGTAGGACACACAGTGCTCTGCTGAATCTCAGCTGCTGCTCTGGACAGCTGGGCTAGTCCTCTGGGCTGTTGGCCAGCAACCATCAGCATGGATTCCTGCTGGCCTCTCCTTGCCAGCCTTGGTTTGGGAGGTGCTTTTTCAGGTGCCCTTGGTGGTGGGCCTCTTAGAGACTGAAACAAGTTGTCCATATCCAGTGTGAATCTGGTGCTCTCAGGACAGGGAGAAATGGAAAGTTGTCCTTTGCCTTTCCTCTCAGCCTGTGCTGTGGCTGACAGTGACAAGCTGTGGCTGCAGCCCCTGACTGCTTTGTTCCCTTTGACTGGAGGTGGGAGAGTTGACATCTCAGCTGGCAGCCTCCCGAGAGTCCCGGGAAACAACTGTCCAGAGAGCCCAGCAAGAGGTGAGGGAGGCCCAGGAAGAGTCCAGGCAGAAGCTGTCGGAGGTTGAACACGTCCAGAAGATCCTGGAGGAGGCAGAAAATCTGAACAAGGAGCTGCAAGTGCATGTGGAGTCCTTGAAGAGGGAAAGGAATCGCTGGGAAGAAGTGGCTCAGCAAAATTCAGAATTGCAGGCTTCGGTGGATGTCCTAGAGAGTGAAAAAGCCAGGTAAATGAAAGCCTGTGGGACTCTGCATTGTGGTGAATGGATTCCCTCTTTGCCCTCTTTGCACCTGCCAGGGGCTCTGGCAGCATTTCCTAAGTGGCAGATTCTGAACTCTCCGTGCAGACACTTCTCCTTGTCTGGATGTTGTCTTTCATTTTCTTTACTTTTAAGACTTCAAACAGAGTTTTTCTGCAGAGAAAGGATTTGGGGGTAGCTCTTTCCCTCTAGGGGGTATTGTGTTTTTAGGTGGGTGTGTTGACACTGCCCGAGCTGCATTGTAAGGAGCTGGATACATCCATCAGCTCCACCTTGGGTCCTGTAACTTGAAGACTCTGGGATTTGGATCAGCCTGGCCTCTGATGCTTTTTCTGGGCAGAACCATCTGAAGGCCCTGATTGCTGATCTAGGCCAGATTGCCCTCGGAGGCAGCCCAGCAACAAGAGCGGCTCTGTTGCATGGTTCCTCATAAAATGTGCCCCGGTGCCTGGAGGGCGTCTTCATTGCAAGACTTTGTTAGGTTTGTATTCACATTCCCACCTCAAAAAGAAGGTAGAGCATGTAGGCAGGAACTCCCTGTTCTTTTAGGGCCAAAAGCAGAGTAGGCACATGCTGGGCTTTGACTGCAGGGAGAACAAACAGCCAAGTTGTTTAGACAGACCTCATCAGACAGAGGAGTTTTTCCCTGAGGTGCTGCAAGTCCTGAGAGTTTATAAAATCTGATACCGTGTAGCAATGAGTTGCTTGCTTCCCTTCTAGGCTGATAGTGTCTCTGGAGGAGAAGAACCAGCGCCTCAGAACTCTGGAAAAACAGAACCTGCTGCTGAACTATCGCGTATCTCGGTTATTTTCTGCTCTTAAGCAGGCAGAGCAGCTCTGTTCTGAGCATAGAAGACAAAGGCAGGAGCTCAACACCCAGGTAAGCTGTGCAGTGGCATCCTCTTCTCCAGGGACACACAACAGCACCTTTGCCTTGGAGGCCCCAACCTCTTTCCCCTCCCAGCAGCACGCACAGCTGCCGTCTTCTGCCCGGGGCTGCTGCTGCACCCTGAGGCCGAGGCTGGATCTGCTGTCTGCTGCCCAAGTTTTGCACCGTTCTCTCCCGGCTCCCAGCAGGAAATCTGGGAGGGGAGCAGCAGCAGACTCCTCTGGAGCCTCTGTGTCCCTCAGTTAGCAGTGTTGTCCCAGACAGAGTTGGTGCCTGTGCCGGGCACTGAGCAATGTGGGGACACAGAGGTGGCTATGGCAGGCTGGGCAGGGCACTTCCAGCGCAGCCATCTCAGCTGCTGTTCAGAGCTGCAGCCTCAAGGATGCCCATTGCCTCCCTTTCCCTCTTTTCTCTACATTGGTCTCCTTTGGAATCCTTGCTTTTCTGCCTTTTGGTTTTGGCATGGTTTTTGCCTGAAATCATTTCTTCTTTGCTGCTCTCCCTGCGGCCCACTCTGCAGCCTCAGGAGCAGCCCTGTCCCTGAGGCTCTGTGCATCCATCTTCCAGATCCAGGCCAAGCTGCTGGCAGAGATAGAGCAGACAGCTCACCAGGCAACTCAAGAGAAGCAGCTGCTGGAAACTGAGGTGTCTGAGCTGCGTGTGAGGCTCCAGAGCTCTGAGGAAAGAGCAGAGGCCATGGCCATACAGTGTAAGGACGTGGAGCTGGAGCTGAGGAAGACACAGGCTCAGAGGGACCATCTCAGAGCCCACAATCAGGAGCTGCTGAAACAGCTGGAGCAAAGTGAGCAAGGTACAGCTTCTCCTCTCCCACTCACTGCCCCATCCTGCCTCACCTGCGGGGATCTCGCTGATGGCTCGCAGAGGAAAAGTGCCCAGAGATGGCAGAGGGAAAAACAACCAGCAGGAGATTTATCCATCCAAGTGCCAGTGAAAGCTTTTTCTTGAGAAAGATGCTGTGGCTGGCAGTGCCATCCGGCTGTGCCATGGCTGATCCCGTGCACAGCTGGAGCCTTCCAGGTGCCGTGTCTGTGCTGAGGAGCTGTAGCTGGATGCCTCAGCTCGATTCCCCCAAACTCCAGGCCCTGCCAGAGCCTCCAGGCTACTGGCTTCTCTGGAGCAGGGCTGCACAGGCATCCCCTCTCCTTTGTCTCTCTTGGATTGCTCACTCTGCACAAGGCCAAGAGCAAACACACTTTCCCGTCCCTCTGAACATTTCCCCTTTCATTCCTGCTTTTTTCTCTGCCTGCAAATTTCCTTCATTTCTGTCAGCTTTGGAGCCCTTGTGGGCTCAGGGCCTGACAAACTCAGGCAGGCAGAGAAGACACTGCTGTTGTCTCTGCAGGATGCACATCAGTTTGCCTTTGCTTTGCTTTTCCCCTTCTCCTTTCTCCTGTTCCTTCCCTCTCCCTGCTGCAGATTTGTGGGAGGCAGCAGTCAAGCACACCTCTCGAGAAACTGCCCTGGAGAAAGAGGCCTGTGAAAGGCAGGAAGAGGCTGTGACTCTTCGTCAGGAGGTGGCATCTCTGCAGAGGAAATTGGAGAGCCTGCAGAAGGAAAGGATGGATGTGCTGGTGAGATTGGCGGATGCCACAAAGGGCCATTTCCTAGCTGTGTTTGCACATTCAGTTAATAGTTCTAAGGAGCACCTTTTTCCAGTTAAACTTCTCCAACTGCGTTCTTCTGAATAAGGAGGAGAAGATGTTGTAGTCATGTCAAAGCCAGTTAATGCTGAGCCTGCTGATTTTCCTCCATGCTGGGCTTCTGTGCCCTAGAAGCTTTAGTCCTCAATGTCCACACTGCCTCTATGGACATTGCATGCTTTGGGGAATTCCTCGTGTCCAAACCCATGTCCAGATTCCTAAATATCTGGATCTGGAAGGAGGGGTGAGAAGACCAAGTTTGCTGTGAATAGAAAGGTGTTTGGCCTTGGCCATCTGAGAGCAGCCAGTGGGGAGAGAAGAGAGGAAAGCCAAGTGCTGATCCACACCAGGACGTGTGCCTGCAAGGGGAGAACTCGTCCTGAGTGGCAGCAGAGGATGACAGAGGGATCTGGCCATTGCTGCTCCAAGAGAGGGCAGTGGGGCTCTCGGGGATGGAGCCATGGAAACTCTACACAGCAGAGCTGGAAAACCACTGCTGTCAGCCCAAGCCCAGGGAAGGAAATGCTGGCGGTGTTTGCTCTTCCCTTCCTCCCTGATGGAGAGCACATCCTCGTGGCACTGCCTAAATCCTGCTTAGCATGGACTTGAAATCCTGGCTGCAGTTCTGGCAGCTCCTCCCCAGAGGAGCACTGGAGTGGGGCTGCAAGAGCTTGGGGAAGGGCAGAAAGGAAGCTGGGACAGGCTGAGGGAAGGAGCGGTATCAAGGGGGGAAGACCAGCAAAGGTCTGCAGCATCCCGAGGGGCAGAGAGGGGTCTGCAGCAGGAGTCCAGATCTGGTCTGAAAAGCAAACCGAGGGGGCGAATGAGTGACCCTTTTTCTCCCTGTTTTGGCAGCATGGACAGGAATTGAACCAGCAGCACATGAGAGATGTGGAAGAGAAGAATGAAATGCATGCAGATGAGTTAAGATATCATAAGGAAAATACTCAAGAATGGGAAGTGGAGAGAGAAGGCGAGCAGGAAGAGTTGGAGCATGGGGCTGCTTCTTTGAAGAAATGGAGAGAGAACACCCAAGTACTGAGTGCTGCACTGAAGAAAAGTGAAATTGCCAAAGGGACTCTGATGAAACACTTGTACATCCTGATGGGAAAGTCTGGTATCCAGGAAGGCACTGGCATTGACCTTCAGTCCACTCCAGGGTCCCTGAATTATTCCAGTGCTGTTTCCCATGAGGAGGTGGGTCTCTATCCCTGTCAGTCCAGGCCTGCTTGGGTAAAGCAGCCCGGGCTGCAGCAGGCAGCCTTGTCTGTCTGCCTGGCTCCAGCCAGAGACCATTGACTGCCAGATTGTTTCCTGGCTCGCCCAGAAAGACTGCTCCAGCTCTGGAGCTTACTGTTCCAATCTGCTCCAGGCCAAAAGCTGGGCATGGGGAGCTGCTTTTCCTGTGCCCATGCAACAAATGGGGGTTTGGATTTGGTGTGGGAAGTAATGGAGCAGGTGAGCAGAGGGATGGACTAAACTGAGTGATGGACTAAAGTGGACCAATGGCTGAAAATCAGCTGCACTCCTGGTGCTTAGAGTAAATGGTATTGCCAGTTGTAGAAGATGCAGTATTTTTGGGTGACAACACGGAGTTTGGAGTGGGGATGTTTGTTGGGAAAGAGCTGTCTGGTCCCAGGCAAGCCAGCAGGGCCTGACACAGCACTTCCAAGGTAACAGTGCCAGAGGCTTTTGGCAGCCCCGGCTATCAGAGCTGCATAGGGCAGATGCTGTGAAACTTTGAGCCCAGAGCACAGGTGCTCCTTGTCCTCTGGCTGCCTGTGAGGTGCCACTGGCTGGCTCTGCACAGGCCTCCCGAGGAAGGGCTCGAGCTGTACCTTGTCCCACTTCCAGGTTTCCCAGGAGCAAGATTCATCGAGCTGCTCTCTGGAGCAGCTGGGCCCGGAATCCTCTGGCCAAGGGCACGCACTGGCCCAGGTGTGCCGAGAGCAGGAGCTGCTGGGCCAGAAGGCTGACCTTGAGGGCCGACTGGCAGCCATGGAGTGGCTCCAACAAGACCTTTCCAGGCAGCTGGAGGAGACCAGGTAAAGGCAGGGAGCAGAACCTTTTCAGATCTATTTACATTCCATGGACAGAATATGGAAGAGTCCCAAGAACAAAAATATGCCCCAATGTGAAGGTTCTTTTTCTGACACCTAAAGCCAGCAAAGCTCTCTTGGGCTCCTGTTTGTGCTGCCGAGCACACTCCTGTGGGAAGTCCAAAGCAATCCACCCAGCCCTGAACTGAGTAGTAGATAAACCATGCAGATGCTGAGTGAAACCTCAGGTTTCTCTTGGCTTTGGTTTCTTCTTCTGGGCATTGAACGTCCCTCATTCCTTAGCAAGTAGCTTGACATGATCCTGATCTTCAGAACTGAAGCTTCGTCTTCAGCATTCCAGGCTCCGACCTTGGCATGTTGGGGGTAGCACACTGCCATTCAGGGGGAAGCCAGAGGCTCCTGCTGAAAATCTTGAGGGCTTTCTGCTTCCAAGCACACTCTTGAGAAGTGTGGGACAGGCCCTAGAGCTGGCTGGAGAGCAGCAGGGAAAGCTCTTTGGAATTCTCAACAGCCTCTGGGGATTCTTGCTGATTGTTGATGGGCACCCAGCTGCCAAACCTGCCAACCTCCCTTTGGATGGTCCCTATCACTCTGTAAAGAAGGACAAGTGCCTCGGGCTACTGCCTGCTTGGCCCGCAACACTAAAATAAAGGTGGCAAGTCTACTCCATGACCTTGCAAGAGTTTAAACTGCAGTCTCTGCATTCAGGTAGTTGTTGTTCAGACAAAAGGGTGGCCTGATTTTTTACAAGTGCTGCTATGAGATGACCATGAGATTTTACTGTGTCACGCAAAGTAGTTCTGAAGCCACATAAATACAGGGTGTCTGGAAGATGATGGACCTTTATGTCCATTATCAAGAGCATTAAAAAGTCAGCAGTCAGCAAGGACAAGAGTCTGTTGTGTCCCCCTGCAGAGAAGCTTGGAAGTGCTGATGAGAGAAGGGCTGTGAGCAGAGGCTGGGCTTTTGCTCGTCGCCCCAGCCTGTTTGGACACAGCTAGCCAGTGTCATAGGTCAGGATCAGCAACTGAAGGTTTGGCTGTTGAGGCCAAGTTGGGCTGGGCTGTCTATGCTCTGCCAGGCCATAGGGAAGGCCTGGGCAGTCCCTCAGAGGGCCCTGCTCTGCCGTTGAGATGGCACAAATGTGCCTTGCCTGGGCGAGTTTCCACGTGGCCCATTTCCCATACTCAGGTGTGGGGATCTTGAGCCACGTCGTCCTGGAATAACCGGCTGTGGGTGTCTGGAGCAAACAACTCATGTCTCTCCGTATGTGCAACTCATAGGTCAGCAAAGGAGAGCCTGGAATCCAGGCTGAGTGCTGCTCAGCAGCAGATATCTCAGCTGGAGACCACCAGGAACCATCTGGAGGCTCAAGTGCTCACAGTCACACAGGCCAAGGAGGTGATAGAAGGTGAGAACCTCGTGTGCTTTGTTTGTGGTGCTGCCCCTGCCTAGAGAACTAAGCACCCTGTAAAGCTGCCTCTGTCCACAGAGCTTCTGAGGAGTGGTGGGGCTTGGTGGCACTGAAAGGGCCTGAGGTCAGTAAAGTCAGTAAAGACTCTGACTCTTGCTGTTGGTCGTGTTTGTAGGAGAAGTGAAGTGCCTGCAAGATGAGCTGGAAGCAGAGAGATCTCTCAGGAGGCAGGAACGGGAAGACACAGCTCAACAGCTCCTGCAGGCAGAGCAGCAGCATCACGAAAGCCTCAGGCTTCAGGGAACTGCTCAGCAACTGGAAATAAAGAAGCTCCTGCAAGACCTGGTAGGGGACAGTACACTTCTGGAGTGTCCAAGCCAGCCCTGTGGGTTGGTTTAGCACAAGCAGAGCCTGAGGGTGTGAAAGGGCAGCAATCCTCTGCCAAGGCCTCCCGCTGCTGGACCGGGCAGCAGAGGCAGCAGCTTGGACTTGGAGGTGCCTGAGAGCCCCCAGGATGGTGCTGGGACAGTAAATGCAGCCACAGCTTCAGTGAGGGCGTAAGAGGAGTTCCAGAGCAGGTTGGGCAGTGCCCACCCAAAGCGTGGCAGCCCAGGGCAGGATTGTCCCTGAGTCCCACCTGCCACGGAGCAGATGCCAGCGTGGAGCACTTGCCGGCATGGAGCAGATGCCAACAGTGCTGCTGGCTGCAGGCGTGGGAACTCGGTTCCTTTCTTGCTGTGCTTCCATGGTGGACAGAGGGATTAGCTTTGGGCTGGAAGCAAAGGGAACAGGCCCCTTGTCCCTGGTCCTTCAGTCCTTGTGACTGGGGTGTCAGGGAAGGGAAGGTGACACCTCCTTTTCTGAGCACTTGGACTCAACGCTTGGGAAGGTCTTTGCCAACAGAAGAGATTCCACGAGTCTGTGATTCTTGCACCTGCTGAGCCTCCTTTTGAATTCCATGACAGGACACGGTTTCTGGAGTGCTGTTGTCTTTTCCGGTTGGGGGTTGTGGGAGGGATGAAGCTTCACCTTTTTCAGCAGGGAGCTTGCCTGGGACTTCATCTTGCAAATTTCTCCTCCCCTCCTCAGGCAAGTGAGCGCGAAAGGCACCGTGCAGAGATGCAGGAGACGCTGGAGCAATGGGAAAAAGAGAAGGCAGAGAGAGAGCAGGAGCACAAGAAGGTGCTGTTTGAGATGAGGCAGAAAGATGCCACCCTGCTGGCCCAACAAGAAGAACTAAGGAGATTTGAAAATGCCAAGCGACAGGTAATGACTGAGAGAGGAGAACTGGTGTGATTTTTTGCAAGGCTGGAGCTGTGGGAGATGGCAGGACATGGGGCTGTGTGGAGCATGCCCTCCGTGTCTTCTACATTGAACTGGGGGAGGTGAAAGCTGAACGGGGCTGTCTTTGGGACCAGCAATGAGCCCTCTCATAGGAAGCCAGGCAGAAACATCAGCTATCAGCTGAGATCTTTGTGCTGCTCTTGTGCTCTGTTGTTCTAAGATGTACCTCAGGGTACCTTCGCTGTTCTCTTTCCGCTCCCCTTTTGGTGTGTACTGGTAGGTGTTCACAGCCAAAGTGAGTTTGTAGCTCTTTTCTTATGTGGAAACGGGGGGGGAGGGGGGTGCAGCAGCAACATTGACAAGAGAAAAATCTTTTTAAAGACTTGCCTGGAGTATTTCTGAACAGTAACCCAGAGATATCTTCTGGGCTGTGTTTTAAGTCACTTCCTGGGAAGCTGTGTTGGCCCCGGGGCAGGCAGTGGCCCAGGGGAGCAGCAGCCGAGTGCTGTGAGAGCACGTGAGCCCATCAGTCTTTGCCTCTGCCACATGGATGCTGCAGGAGAAGTGTGAAGCCCTCTGCTCTTTCCTTCGGTGCAGGTGCTGCTGGAAGAGCAGAAGGAGAAGAGTGCTTTATCAGAGGCACTGCTCCAGACTCAGGGAGAGCTCAGCCGAGCCCACCAGCAGGTCCAGCAGCTCAGGCAGGAGGTGAAAGAGCTGCAAGAGAAGGGGCAGGTAAGTGTGAGTAGGCAGGCAACAGAGGGCAGGGCAGGGACAAGGGCACAAAAGGCAGCTCCTGGGACTGAGGAGGCAAGGGCTGCTTCAGGCCCTGGGAGCACAGAGCCTGGTAAGCTCCAGAGCTCAGCCCCAGGAAGGAAGGCTTGCAGTGGAAGCAGAGCTGGCTAGAGAAGCCAAAAGAAGCAGCTGAAGGAATGGGATTTTGAGGCAGCACGTGGAACAAGCTGAGCCTGAGGGCAGGTCCCAGGAAGTTGCTCTGCATTTTGTTGCCAGACCATCAAGGCAAATCTGCAAGCTGAGCTGCAGGAAGCTCGCAGTGAAGTCCAGGCAGTGCAGAGGAGGCACAAGGAAGAGCTACACGGCCTCAAAGAGGAAATGAATCTGCTCCTTGAGCAGAGGGAGGCTCTACAAAAGCAGGTGAGTGAAACAGCACTGGCACGGCAGCCATGCAGCGAGGGGTCTGTGGCCTTCTTGCTTTTCCATGGCAGAGCAGCAGCTGGTGGGGTGATCCCTGGGGCTGTCTCGGGCTCTGGGGGCTCCATGGCAGCTGCTCTGTAGGACACACAGTGCTCTGCTGAATCTCAGCTGCTGCTCTGGACAGCTGGGCTAGTCCTCTGGGCTGTTGGCCAGCAACCATCAGCATGGATTCCTGCTGGCCTCTCCTTGCCAGCCTTGGTTTGGGAGGTGCTTTTTCAGGTGCCCTTGGTGGTGGGCCACTTAGAGACTGAAACAAGTTGTCCATATCCAGTGTGAATCTGGTGCTCTCAGGACAGGGAGAAATGGAAAGTTGTCCTTTGCCTTTCCTCTCAGCCTGTGCTGTGGCTGACAGTGACAAGCTGTGGCTGCAGCCCCTGACTGCTTTGTTCCCTTTGACTGGAGGTGGGAGAGTTGACATCTCAGCTGGCAGCCTCCCGAGAGTCCCGGGAAACAACTGTCCAGAGAGCCCAGCAAGAGGTGAGGGAGGCCCAGGAAGAGTCCAGGCAGAAGCTGTCGGAGGTTGAACACGTCCAGAAGATCCTGGAGGAGGCAGAAAATCTGAACAAGGAGCTGCAAGTGCATGTGGAGTCCTTGAAGAGGGAAAGGAATCGCTGGGAAGAAGTGGCTCAGCAAAATTCAGAATTGCAGGCTTCGGTGGATGTCCTAGAGAGTGAAAAAGCCAGGTAAATGAAAGCCTGTGGGACTCTGCATTGTGGTGAATGGATTCCCTCTTTGCCCTCTTTGCACCTGCCAGGGGCTCTGGCAGCATTTCCTAAGTGGCAGATTCTGAACTCTCCGTGCAGACACTTCTCCTTGTCTGGATGTTGTCTTTCATTTTCTTTACTTTTAAGACTTCAAACAGAGTTTTTCTGCAGAGAAAGGATTTGGGGGTAGCTCTTTCCCTCTAGGGGGTATTGTGTCTTTAGGTGGGTGTGTTGACACTGCCCGAGCTGCATTGTGAGGAGCTGGATACATCCATCAGCTCCACCTTGGGTCCTGTAACTTGAAGCCTCTGGGATGTGGATCAGCCTGGCCTCTGATGCTTTTTCTGGGCAGAACCATCTGAAGGCCCTGATTGCTGATCTAGGCCAGATTGCCCTCGGAGGCAGCCCAGCAACAAGAGCGGCTCTGTTGCATGGTTCCTCATAAAATGTGCCCCGGTGCCTGGAGGGCGTCTTCATTGCAAGACTTTGTTAGGTTTGTATTCACATTCCCACCTCAAAAAGAAGGTAGGGCATGTAGGCAGGAACTCCCTGTTCTTTTAGGGCCAAAAGCAGAGTAGGCACATGCTGGGCTTTGACTGCAGGGAGAACAAACAGCCAAGTTGTTTAGACAGACCTCATCAGACAGAGGAGTTTTTCCCTGAGGTGCTGCAAGTCCTGAGAGTTTATAAAATCTGATACCGTGTAGCAATGAGTCGCTTGCTTCCCTTCTAGGCTGATAGTGTCTCTGGAGGAGAAGAACCAGCGCCTCAGAACTCTGGAAAAACAGAACCTGCTGCTGAACTATCAGGTGTCTCAGTATCACTCTGCTCTTCAGCAGGCAGAGCAGCTCTCTTCTCACCGCGCTGGACAACTGCGGGAGCTCAACACCCAGGTAAGCTGTGCAGTGGCATCCTCTTCTCCAGGGACACACAACAGCACCTTTGCCTTGGAGGCCCCAACCTCTTTCCCCTCCCAGCAGCACGCACAGCTGCCGTCTTCTGCCCGGGGCTGCTGCTGCACCCTGAGGCCGAGGCTGGATCTGCTGTCTGCTGCCCAAGTTTTGCACCGTTCTCTCCCGGCTCCCAGCAGGAAATCTGGGAGGGGAGCAGCAGCAGACTCCTCTGGAGCCTCTGTGTCCCTCAGTTAGCAGTGTTGTCCCAGACAGAGTTGGTGCCTGTGCCGGGCACTGAGCAGTGTGGGGACACAGAGGTGGCTATGGCAGGCTGGGCAGGGCACTTCCAGCGCAGCCATCTCAGCTGCTGTTCAGAGCTGCAGCCTCAAGGATGCCCATTGCCTCCCTTTCCCTCTTTTCTCTACATTGGTCTCCTTTGGAATCCTTGCTTTTCTGCCTTTTGGTTTTGGCAAGGTTTTTGCCTGAAATCATTTCTTCTTTGCTGCTCTCCCTGCGGCCCACTCTGCAGCCTCAGGAGCAGCCCTGTCCCTGAGGCTCTGTGCATCCATCTTCCAGATCCAGGCCCTGCAGGACACAGTGCTGCAGATGGAGGCTTCCCAAACAACTCGAAAGAAGCAGCTGCTGCAGACGTTTGAGGAGTCTCGAGCAGGAGAATGGGCTTTGAGGGACTCTGTGGACGTGCTGGAAACTGAGGTGTCTGAGCTGCGTGTGAGGCTCCAGAGCTCTGAGGAAAGAGCAGAGGCCATGGCCATACAGTGTAAGGACATGGAGCTGGAGCTGAGGAAGACACAGGCTCAGAGGGACCATCTCAGAGCCCACAATCAGGAGCTGCTGAAACAGCTGGAGCAAAGTGAGCAAGGTACAGCTTCTCCTCTCCCACTCACTGCCCCATCCTGCCTCACCTGCGGGGATCTCGCTGATGGCTCGCAGAGGAAAAGTGCCCAGAGATGGCAGAGGGAAAAACAACCAGCAGGAGATTTATCCATCCAAGTGCCAGTGAAAGCTTTTTCTTGAGAAAGATGCTGTGGCTGCCAGTGCCATCCAGCTGTGCCATGGCTGATCCCGTGCACAGCTGGAGCCTTCCAGGTGCCGTGTCTGTGCTGAGGAGCTGTAGCTGGATGCCTCAGCTCGATTCCCCCAAACTCCAGGCCCTGCCAGAGCCTCCAGGCTACTGGCCTCTCTGGAGCAGGGCTGCACAGGCATCCCCTCTCCTTTGTCTCTCTTGGATTGCTCACTCTGCACAAGGCCAAGAGCAAACACCCTTTCCTGTCCCTCTGAACCTTGCCCCTTTCATTCCTGCTTTTTTCTCTGCCTGCAAATTTCCTTCATTTCTGTCAGCTTTGGAGCCCTTGTGGGCTCAGGGCCTGGCAAACTCAGGCAGGCAGAGAAGACACTGCTGTTGTCTCTGCAGGATGCACATCAGTTTGCCTTTGCTTTGCTTTTCCCCTTCTCCTTTCTCCTGTTCCTTCCCCCTCCCTGCTGCAGATTTGTGGGAGGCAGCAGTCAAGCACACCTCTCGAGAAACTGCCCTGGAGAAAGAGGCCTGTGAAAGGCAGGAAGAGGCTGTGACTCTTCGTCAGGAGGTGGCATCTCTGCAGAGGAAATTGGAGAGCCTGCAGAAGGAAAGGATGGATGTGCTGGTGAGATTGGCGGATGCCACAAAGGGCCATTTCCTAGCTGTGTTTGCACATTCAGTTAATAGTTCTAAGGAGCACCTTTTTCCAGTTAAACTTCTCCAACTGCGTTCTTCTGAATAAGGAGGAGAAGATGTTGTAGTCATGTCAAAGCCAGTTAATGCTGAGCCTGCTGATTTTCCTCCATGCTGGGCTTCTGTGCCCTAGAAGCTTTAGTCCTCAATGTCCACACTGCCTCTATGGACATTGCATGCTTTGGGGAATTCCTCGTGTCCAAACCCATGTCCAGATTCCTAAATATCTGGATCTGGAAGGAGGGGTGAGAAGACCAAGTTTGCTGTGAATAGAAAGGTGTTTGGCCTTGGCCATCTGAGAGCAGCCAGTGGGGAGAGAAGAGAGGAAAGCCAAGTGCTGATCCACACCAGGACGTGTGCCTGCAAGGGGAGAACTCGTCCTGAGTGGCAGCAGAGGATGACAGAGGGATCTGGCCATTGCTGCTCCAAGAGAGGGCAGTGGGGCTCTCGGGGATGGAGCCATGAAAACTCTACACAGCAGAGCTGGAAAACCACTGCTGTCAGCCCAAGCCCAGGGAAGGAAATGCTGGCGGTGTTTGCTCTTCCCTTCCTCCCTGATGGAGAGCACATCCTCGTGGCACTGCCTAAATCCTGCTTAGCATGGACTTGAAATCCTGGCTGCAGTTCTGGCAGCTCCTCCCCAGAGGAGCACTGGAGTGGGGCTGCAAGAGCTTGGGGAAGGGCAGAAAGGAAGCTGGGACAGGCTGAGGGAAGGAGCGGTATCAAGGGGGGAAGACCAGCAAAGGTCTGCAGCATCCCGAGGGGCAGAGAGAGAGGGGCAGCCAGTGCCTGCCCCTGCAGCAGGAGTCCAGATCTGGTCTGAAAAGCAAACCAAGGGGGCGAATGAGTGACCCTTTTTCTCCCTGTTTTGGCAGCATGGACAGGAATTGAACCAGCAGCACATGAGAGATGTGGAAGAGAAGAATGAAATGCATGCAGCTGAGTTAAGATATCATAAGGAAAATACTCAAGAATGGGAAGTGGAGAGAGAAGGCGAGCAGGAAGAGTTGGAGCATGGGGCTGCTTCTTTGAAGAAATGGAGAGAGAACACCCAAGTACTGAGTGCTGCACTGAAGAAAAGTGAAATTGCCAAAGGGACTCTGATGAAACACTTGTACATCCTGAAGGGAAAGTCTGGTATCCAGGCAGGCACTGGCATTGACCTTAAGTCCACTCCAGGGTCCCTGAATTATTCCAGTGCTGTTTCCCATGAGGAGGTGGGTCTCTATCCCTGTCAGTCCAGGCCTGCTTGGGTAAAGCAGCCCGGGCTGCAGCAGGCAGCCTTGTCTGTCTGCCTGGCTCCAGCCAGAGACCATTGACTGCCAGATTGTTTCCTGGCTCGCCCAGAAAGACTGCTCCAGCTCTGGAGCTTACTGTTCCAGTCTGCTCCAGGCCAAAAGCTAGGCATGGGGAGCTGCTTTTCCTGTGCCCATGCAACACATGGGGGTTTGGATTTGGTGTGGGAAGTAATGGAGCAGGTGAGCAGAGGGATGCACTAAACCCAGCTGAGTTTTGTACTGAGAGGGCTGAAGAGCAGCTGCACTGCTGGTGCTTCGAGGATGCTTCCTGAGATGGAGATTCCTGAGGGACAGCTTCTGTGGTGTTTGAAATATGGGCATCATCTCCTCTCTAAATACCCTGCAGGCTGTTGGAGCACAAGTGGAACAGCTGTTACGTGGCTCAGGGACCATCCTGGAATCCAAGCAACCAATTGCATCACTAGAAGAGGAGAAGAGAGAGAGGCCTGAATTAACCACTGAGCCCAGAAGTGGCGAGCGGGTAAATTGGGCTTTCACTGCCTCTGCCGAGCCTCAGGCTCCTCTGGAACTTGGCACGTTAGCCCAGGCAGTGCTTTGGAGACCTCTGCTTGTTTCCTTGCCTCTCCCTGTCCCTGCTGTGGGCACACCCTTTTGTTTGTCCTCTCTCTTGGGGCAGCCCATGGCTTTCACAAGGGCACCTTCACTCCGCTGCCTCCCTCCCTGGCCCTGTGTCCCCGCACACACACTGGCCTCTCTTGCACAGCCCCCAGCGAGAGCTTTTTGCCCCCAGTGTTGTCTAGTGCAATTCAGGGTCTCAGAGCAGAGATCTCCTTGCCATGATGTCCACAGGTCTTTTTGCTCCGTGTTTGCTGACAGGTTTCTGTGACCCTCTCTCCCATCCAACGTGCAGGTGGAACCTGAAAGGAGAAGAAACAGAACTTTTAGGAGAGTGTTCCCCCCAGATTGCTTTACGTTTCCTGTCCACAAGCCTGCCTATCAAAATCGTCGACTTCTACAACAGAAGACTCCTCCAGTAGCTCAGGGAAGCAGCAGCCCTCCTGCTGATGCACAGCCTGTGGAGAAAGGGGTCAGTGGCCCAAATTTGGAAATCAGAGTTGGGTTCCTAAATCCCCTCGGAACTCTCTCTAACAGACCTGTGGTGGCTGAGGGATGTCCGTGGGAAGGCTTTGCCAGCCTTGAACTGGACCTGTTGATCATCTGAGCTCTGCTCTGTGTGGGAGCCTGTTCCCTTCCCCTTGCCCCAGGGCAGAGAGTTGGTGAGGGCTGGAGTTGGAGGCTGTGTCTGCCCCGAGAGCCGGTACCGTGGGGCTGCAGGTGCTCCTGCCAGCGTGGGCTTGTCTGAGCCGGGCCTTGTGCCTCTTTCAGGTGTCCCTGCTGCAGTCACAGCTGGCCCAAGACCGACAGGACCACCTGGAGAGCTATGCAGGGAGCAGGCAGGAGACACAAGGTGCAGAAGGGACCTCCTTGCTTCCTGAACGACTCAGAGAGCAGCCAGGGTGCAGCTGGATGCAGTCTTAGACTTAGTCAGTAGTTTATGTTTAAAGGACAGTATAGGTGAAATTGAACCTTTACACAACTGTGTTCCATAGGATGAAAGATATATTTATAGAAAAATAAAGAGTTTATGATGATCATGATTAAACTAATAGATCTTTATCAGGGTTATTTACTACCCAGTACAGAGACCTATAACTTCCAGTATAGTGCATTATGTTTTGAAGCAACATTGTAGCAATTCTAGTCAAGCCAGCAAAACCAATTCTTGAAGATTGATGCTACTCACCCAAAGCAAGGACCACGGGCAAACATTTCTCTCAGCCTCAAGGCATGACCTTGAGAAGCATCCTCACTCCAGGGTGGAATCTGCAGAAGGGAGACATGTGACATGAACCACTTTGGTGAGAGCAGGAGAAACCTGCCATGTGTGGAGCTTTGTCATTTGTCCTTAGGAAACTGCAGCCTGATTATTCTCAGAGTCCCAGAATCTCAGGCCAGGGGAGGCTGGAAGCACCTCTGCAGGTCACCTTGCCCAGCCCCTGCTCCATCAGGGCCACCCAGAGCCAGCTGCCCAGGATGTGTCCAGGTGGCTTTTGAGTCTCTCCAGGGATGGAGACTCCACCACCTCCCTGGGCACCTGCACCAGTGCTCGGCCACCCTCCCAGTGCAGAAGTGCCTCCTGAGCTCAGAGAGCCCCTCCTGTGTGTCACTTGGTGCCCGAGGCCCCTGGAATGTCCCTGGCTCTGTCCCCTCTGCAGCCTCCCCCCGGGTATTTATCCCCAGGGATGAGATGCTCTGAGCCTGCTCTGCTCCAGGCTGGGCAGTGCCAGCTCTCTCAGCCTCTCCTCACGGCAGAGATGCTCCAGTCCCTCCGTCACCTTCATGGCCCTGTGCTGGACTCTGTCCAGTCTGTCCCTGTCTCCTGTACGGGGCAGCCCAGCTCTGGGCCCAGCACTCCAGGGCTGGCCTCACTGTTGTGGAGCAGAGGGAAAGGATCCCCTCCCTCCAGCAGCTGTGTCGCAGCTCCCGGTGCAGCCCAGGACGCTGTTCTGCATTGCTGCAGGAGCACATTGCTGGCCCGTGGGCATCCTGGTGTCCAGCAGGACCCTGCCAAACTTTAGTTTTTCAACCGGGTGGCCCCCAGCAGATACCGGTGCCTGTGGTTGTTCCTTCCCAAGGACAGGACTCAGCACCTGTCATAGAACTGTCACCCTTGTTGAACTGTCCCTCGGGATGGCAGCACTTCTCTCTGGCAGAGCAGCCACCGCTCCCGGTTTGTGGGAGGGCACCCCCTGGCCCCATCACCCAGTTTACTGACAAAGGTGTCAGCAAGGACTGGACTCAGCATTGTCCTCCAGGCTCCACCGCTAGACTTTGTGCCACTGATCTCCAGGGTTCCAAGAAGGTAGATTCTGTGCAAGGCGTCTTTGCTTGTATGCACAAATTCAGAAAGAATTGGCAGGATTTACAACAGGGATTTCTGCTCCATATCTTAAGTGGGAAAAAATGTAATGATCCATGCTCCCTCTCACTGGCAGTGGCTAAAGGAAAAGAGGTCCTGTTGTTGGTGACAGTGGAGGTCACCTGCAGAGGAACTGTGCCAGACTGGTGTGACATACAAGGTCAAGGGTTGAGGGCATAATTTAAAATAACTTAGCAAAGTGAAAAGCAGAATCACAACCCTGGGTGATAGGAGATCAAGTGAACCGGAAACTTCTGACCAACCTCATCTCAGAAAGGAGCGATGTGGAAGAAGAATCAAGTTATCCAGGGGGCGTGTACAGACATTGCTGTGGAAGCAGTTATGGAGTTAAGAGGAAGCCTGCCCTGCATCATGTGAGCAAGAATGCTGAGAAATGGGGAAGAAAGCTGATTACACACGATCTGAAAACTGGAAAGGCGTCCTGATTGTCAAGCCTGTAAACCTTGTGAGAAGAAGAACAAGCCGTCAAAAGGACGGATTTATTACAGGCCTGCAACCGCTTTTGAGCAAACTGCTGAGCACAGTTTCTCACAATAAAATGTATAAATAATGTCTTAACTTTGCAATAAACCCAATTCACTTGCTTCTAGCTTGTGTCTCTCACATTCATATGCCACAGCAGTAGGGAAGGGGGAGAATAGTTAGGGAGAATAGTTAGAATCTTAAGCCAGGCATACACCAGGTCTAAGGACTGGAGGAAGCTACGTCAGCTGTCCATTGTCTTCAGAAGAGCCTGGCCAGTGCAGGTGGTTCCTGAGAACTTCCTGAGAACTACAGCAGTCTTAAAGATGGGCACAAAGGAGGGTCTGAAGACCTACAGGCTAATCAGCTGCTTTGGAATCCCTGGGAAAGTGATGGAGCAAATCTTCCTGGACACCCTTTCAAGCAACTGAGAGAGAAGGGCATTGGGAACAGCCAGCACAGATTTAGCACAGGGACATGGTGCCTGGCCAACCTGAGCAACTCTGCAAATTACGGGAGACCAGGCATGGTGTTGCCCGACATTGCAAAACATTCAGCAGCCACGCAGTCCCCTTACAGCCCGACTGGTGAGATATGGACTGAGTGAATGGCCAAGGGAAAACCGCCCAAACCAGCGGGCTCAGTGCTGCTGGATCAGATGTATGAAGTGGCCAGGCTGTGGTGACACCACCCACTCCAGATCATCCCTGGAGCCAGCATTACTGTTGATTAATGACTAATATTTATATGCAGAGAATGTCTCCTCTAATCGAAGAAACTTTACAACAGGGGGTTTATTCCACCATGATCATACATATCACAAGGTAGTTCCTAGCTCATACATAAACATTACTTTTCATAGAACTATTTTACCCACCTCTGCCTCTTGCTGGAAGTCCCTTTATGGTCTTGGAGGGTCATCTAAAGAGGTCTCTGGTGGTCATATTCACAGTGAGCCCTCAAAACTGGAAGTGCCCTTGCCTTGAACTTCTCTTAGGGCGTGCACTGTTGTTTCTTGTTACATAACTTTGCCACAAAACCCACTTGGGTGCCTTATAATCTGTTTTTCCACTGCTTCCAGCTCTGTTCAACATCCCGTCTGTCTACTTTTACATTCTTTTATCTCATTTGCTAGTTAGTCTTTAAGCTGTATTTTGCAACCAACACTTTCTGTTTTCCACGTTTTCTGTCACGGTGAGTGGCAGCAATGCGTCTTCCTGGCTGGAGCCACCCCCATTTCTGTGGTCCCTGCGGCTGACAGACATGCCACGCACTGATGTCATGTCCAGCCTCAGCTCAGCTCGCATCCCTTGCCCAGACAGGGGAGAACCACAGGCAGGAGAGGCAGAAGCCATGTGCTCAGGCTGCCCCGCCTTGAAGGCACAAGAGCCTCCAGCTTCTACCGGTCAAGGGTCAGGGCACCTGACAGTGAGCCTTCAGCACTGAGTGATGGCATCCCACTTCTGCAGCTTTGGCCCAGTCAGATGACCCTGTCTCCTCAGGAGCTGCCCTTTGACCTTGCCAGGGACCACTCAATGGACATGATGCCATGGCAGCTTGGCAACCCCTGGATTTGGCATCAACTATGGTGATGTTTCACCTCAGCATAGAATCCCCGACTGGTTTGGGCTGGAGAGACCTCAAAGCTCATCCTATTCCACCCCCCGCCATGGGCAGGGACACCTGCCACCAGACCAGGTTGCTCCAAGCCGCCTCCAACCTGGCCTCGGACACGTGCAGGGACGGGACAGCCACAGCTGCTCTGGGCAACCTGTGCCAGTGTCTTACCATCCTCACAGGGAAGAGTTTCTTCTAACCCTGCCCTCTGCCAGTGGAAAGCCATTCCCCTTGTCCTGGCGTTCCAAGCCCTTGTCCAAGGTCAGCCCTCAGCTCTCTTAGAGTCCCTTTAGGCATTGGAAATGTCTCTAAGGTCTCCCTGAAGCCTTCTCTTCTCCAGGCTGAACACTCCCAGCTCTCCCAGCTCGGCTCAGAGCAGAGGGGCTCCAGACCTTGGAGCATCTCTTTGGCCTCTCTGGACTCACTCCAGCAGCTCCACATCCTTCTGATGCTGGACCCGAGGGCTGGAGGCAGCTCTGCAGGTGGGGTCTCACCTGAGCAGGGCAGAGGTGCAGAATCCCCCTTGTCCCCTGCTGCCCACTCTGTGGGGCCAGCCCAGGACATGGGGCTTTCTGGGTGACAGCGCAAGGGGTTGGGGCACACTGGGACTTCTGTCCACCAACATGCCCCAGTCCTTCTGCTCAGAGCTGCTCTCAACCCCTGCCCTGCCCAGCCTGAGTCTGTGCTTGGGATTGCCCTGGCCCAGGGGCAGGCCATGTCCTTGGCCTCATACCAGCAGAGTCACACTGGGACTTTGGTGATGGTCTCTGGGCCTATGGCAATGACTCCAGCTCCTTGAAACTTTTAAGCTCCTCTTGCTGCTTCCCCTACCTCATGCTTTTCTTGAGAACCCCATGCTCCCTTTGGTACTGCCTCATCATCCTTGTCGCAGGTTTGCGTGGTCACATCCGGGTAGCAGGGGCCCGCAGGGTGACCCTCTATGAGAAGACACCAGAAGCTGCTCCCGTGTTGGGCAGAGCCGGCTCCAGAGGGCTCCAGGAGGGACCTGCCACTGGCTAAGGCTGAGCCAACCAGTGATGCTGGGAGGGCCTCTGGGATTAGGTACTAAAAAAGGGCTAAACACTGCTGTGCAACAGCAGCTGGCAGGGAGGAAGAAGATGGGAGAGCAACAGTGGATTTTGACCCATAGCCCGTGTAGGTGAGCAGAGGAACAGATCCCCAGTGCAGCCCATGTGAGGAGCCCACAGCACAGCGGGTGGGGATGCCCTGAAGGGATCTGCAGCCTGGAAGGAGCCCACGCTCCAGCAGGTATTGTAAAGGCAGGCGAACCCAGTGGGAAGAATGATGATGTCTGACTCAGTTCAGAAGGCTGAACGATTTCTTTATTATAACTATGCTATAATACATTCATTGACTATATAAAGGAGGATACTAAAACTACATGCTACTTTCTCTAACACTACTAAATCTAACTAACCAACAGCTTGTGACCCTGTTCTCCAGAGTCCAGACACAGGTGGATCCGATTGGCATCAGGCCCAAACAATTCTGACCAGAATCCAATCCAGCAATCACCCCAGGAAAATAACTCTCCAAACACATTCCACAAGGAAAAACAAGGAGCAGAAATAGAAACTGTTTTCTCCTTCTCTCTCTCTGTGCACCTCTAAGAAAAATCCTGAGAGAGAGAGAAATGTGCTTGCCACAAGCGGGCTCCTGGCAGGGGCTATGCTCTGTGGAGAGGAGTCCATGCAGGAGCTGGCAGAACACTGGAGCAGGCTGTTCCTGAAGGACTGGACCCCAGGGAAAGGCACCTTGCTGGAGCAGTTCTTAGAGAACTGCAGCCCGTGGGAAGGACCCACATTGGGAAAGTTGGTGCAGGACTGTCTCCCATGGAGAGGGGAATCTATGAGGAGAAAGGAGCAGCAGAGACAAGTGTTATGAGCTGACAGCAATCCACGTTCCCCATCTTGCGCACTGCTCAAGGGGAGGAGGTAAAAGAGTTGGGAGTAAAGCTGAGTCTGGGAAGAAGGGAGGGTAGGGGGAGGTGGTTTTAGGTTTATTCTTAGTTCTCATTTTCCTACTCTGTTTAAGTGGTTATAAAATAAATTAATTTCCCCGAGGTGAGTCTGCTTTGACTGTGGCAGTAATTGGTGAGTGATCTCCCTGACCCGTGGGATTTTTATCACATTTTCTTCTCCTTTTCAGTCAAAGAGGGGAAGTAATGGAGTGGCTCAGTGAGCACCTGGCTAGCCAAAATTGACCAACCACAGTTCTCCAAACTCCTTCATCACCACCTCCACCTTCAACACCCATTGCCCATGACTTCTTCATGTCCCTGACTCCACTGTCAGTGAAGGGTCTTCCAGCATTGCAGCATTTATTTTGCACTTTATTTACTGCACACTCCAGACATGCCAATGGCACAGGCAACTCTGTGATGTCCAGTGCTCTGGGCCCGCGTCTGCCACCAGAACTCCCCTGCCAGGGCTGGACAGTCTGGAATTGGCTGTGGCAGGTCTGTGGCACGCCCACGGCAAGTCCACAACAGGTCCATGGTGGGTCTCTGATGGGCGCCTGATGGTCCTTTGGCCCAGGTGCCGTGCGCCTTGGTGGGGAGCTGTCACTTTCTGCCCACGTGGTCCTTCAGTGTTACCAGCACTTTTTGTGCCCGCTTCAGGACCTCCTCCTCATCCACGCTGGGGAAGGCCTCACTGGGGGTCATGGGAAAGGGATGGTAACTCGGGTACTGTGTGGCCTTGCCGTCCGTGCCACGGTCACACAACCACTGCACGTCCAGGACAAGGCCCCTCAGCTCCGGCTCCTCCGCCTCCAGCCTTTGGGCCGTACCCATCGGCCCCCTGTGGCCCGCAAAAGCTTCACCACGGCAAAGCACGGCCGCCACCAGTGCCCTCTCCAGGGCCTGGTGCACTTTGAAGAGCACCCAGTTGGGGCAGCAGTGCCGGATGTCATTGCGGGCTGCCTGCAGGTCACTCGTGGCCTGACACAGCCAACGCAGGGCCTCGGGGACGGATGGAGTCAGGGCCATGAGCTCCTCACTGCTCAGCCAGGAGCCACAGCCTCCCTGTCTGTGGTGCTGGGCAGCACTCACAGGTTTGTATTGGACCCACACCTTTGGCCCCCTGACACCATGCAGAGGCCTCAAGGCTGGCAGGCTGGGATCCTTCCATGGATCAGCTTCAGCCTCCTCCTGCAGCCTTTTCTCTGGCTCTGGTGCAGCACCCACCAGGTCCACATTGTTCGCCTCCAGAACCAAGGCCACGTCCTGTGGCTCCTGGCAGACCAGCATTTCACGCAGCACGGACAAAGCCTGTGCCTCCAGCTGCCCACCCAGGATGTTATTGATCTCCTGTGCCAGTGTCTCCACGACCCTCAGCTGCTGCCAGTTCAGCACCATCTCTGCATGCCGGATGTAGAGGAGCCGCTGGGCACCACCAGATGGGCACACATAGATAACTTGTGACTGGGAGCTGCCCTCCACCTTTGCCCCACTGTGCACCAGCACAGTGCAGATGTCCTTGCAGCACTGCACTTTCACCTGCTCCACTGCAAAGCCACCATCCCCCTCCATTCCCATCGTAGCCTTGGGGGTCTGCCACTGCAGCAGGGACTCCAGCCCCAGCCTAAACCACGGGGATACCAGCAGGGTCTGGAGACGCCTCTGCGCAGCGCACTGAGAGCCGTAATGACATGGCTGCGGACCACCCTCCTCCAGCTGCTTCTCTGTCACCTCTGAGAGTGCCCGCGGCCGCAGGTGCGGTGGCAGCCTTTGCAGCAGCCACCTGACATTACACCCAGACACTGGCAGCGCAGCCATGAGCACAAAGGTCTTCTCTAGGGCCCGAGCGGTCTCTGAGGGCACACAGTCATTGAAGCACAGTCTGTGGGATGGCTCCAGGCAGTCAGCAGTGCTCAGCAGGTACAGCTCAGCCACAGCAGAGCAATCGGGGGGCTCCGGTTCCTCCCGCAGCAGCTGGAAGAAATGCCGTGTGGCCAGCAGGACTGTCTTCTCCTGGCTACTGGAAAGGGTTCCACTGCCATGGCTCTCCTGGTAGATTTGGGCCAGGACACGGCTGTAGTGAGTCAGTGTGGGGACCAGGACGACACCAAGGTGTTGCAGGAGATCTCCAAAGGCAGCCACGTGGGGGTGAGGCGTGAGGAGGTAGGGGTAAAAGTCAGCCTCGTCCGGGAGTGATGTCACCACCTGCCGTGGCCTGGCCATGTCCCATGACTTGGCCAGCACCACGGGCAGCTCAGAGAGGTGCTCTGCGTCCACCTCCTTCAGACAGGTCTGCAGGAAGCTGTACATGCTATGGAGCACCCTGGCCCGTGTGCTTACCTGCAGTTCTGTCGAGCAGGCTGCCCTGCACACATGCTCCAGGTTGGCCACCACCAGGGCAGTGGGTATCTCTGCAAAGACTTCCATGGCCTCCAGGGACCGCTCCTCAAGTTCAAGGGATTCTGGCAGGATGGTGGCTGATGTCCACAGGAGCTCAGCCACATTTTTGCAGTAGGAAACGCTGCCTTTCAGAGCCACGGCCTTAGTGCAGTCTGTAAAAGGAGGGTGAAGGTTCATCAAGTTTGGGGGGATATCCAGTGGAGGCAGGAATTGGATTGAGGCAATTTTCCTCAGGAAATTTTCCTCAGGATTTTCCAACAGGATTGCAAGTTGCTTGAGCATCTCCTGCTGTCGCTCCAGCAGTTCTGCAGCATGGCATGTAGCCTGAGTGGCTTCACGCTCTATCTCCTCAGCCAGCGCCACAAAGTCCTCTACAGAGAGGCTGGTGCGGACACCTGCCTTAAGGAAGAAATCCACAATTACTATGCAGTTCGAAGGTAGCTTCTTAAAGAAAGATTTAGGCGCAAAGCGGTTTTGGAGCCGCATGTCAGGGTAGAAGTAGGAGGCCAGGCGCAGTGTTCTGTGGGCATCTGGTATAAAGGCCGCCTTCCGAAATGCTGCCACAATGGCGTCCACGCTCTGAGTGGAACAGATGGGTCGCAGGACAAAGAACGAGCGTACAGCTTCCATGAGGTCTTGCTGTGTGAGCTGGGACAGCCGGGGAAGTACCACAGTCATGAAGAGCTCTTGGTCATCGGTGAACTCCCCCTTCAAACGCTTGGCCAGCCATTTGGGGTCCTGGCTTAGTGTGAGAAGCAGCATGCTTCTCCATGGAGGAGCTGCTCCAGTGCACGTGAATCCAGCTTTCCCTCCTGGACAAACCTTAGCAGGGCTGACACGTCCTGCTCCCCTAAATCCCCCCAGCAGAGATCAGCTCTTGTGTCTGCCAGATGGGCCACTACAGCCCTGGCATCTGTGACCTGCAGTGCCCTTGGCTTCAGGCAACAGTAGGCAAAACTCCAGGGCAGCAGGGACTGCTGGAGCACAGGGATGCCCAGTTTGTGCAGCACCTTTTCTACTTTAGAGTGACACTCAAAAAGAACCTTGGAGAGGGAGGATAGTGGCAGTAGGTGCTTTGAGTCTGTCTTACTCCCCTGAATAGGCAGCACTGCCGTATTCTGGAGATGATTCATGAACGACTTCATGTCCACATCTGAAGTCCTGGAGGGGACCATCCTGTCAAAGAAGGTCCACAGCCCCTCGAGCCACCTTTCTCCCTCTGTGGTCCACTCCAGCTGACCCAATACCTCCTGGATGAGTGGTGTGGCCTCTGGGAGGTCAAGCTCCTTCACAAAGCAAGGTGGCATCCATTCAGGAATACACTTCCCCAAACGCCTATCTCTTCCTGGGATGCTCCAGTGCACTGGTTTTGGCTGGGATAGAGTTAATTTTCTTCCCAGAAGTGTGTCCAGGGCTACATTCAGGATTTAGCATGAGAACAGTGTTGGTTGCACACTGATGTTTGAGTTGCAGCCCAGTCAAGGACTTTTCAGTGTCCCACGCTCTGCCAGCAAGGGGCAGCATGGCCAGGAGACCTGACCCCAACTGGCCAGAGGGATATTCTGGACCACAGAACCTCCTGCCCAGTACAGAAACTGGGAGGGGGTTGGCCAAAAGCCTCCCCCCCTCTGCCCCCCCCCCCCCCCCCAGAAAGAAAACCCCCACAGCCCCCTTCCCGCAACCGGTTCGGGAAAAATTTCCTCAGAGAGAAGTGGAGAAAACCTGTTTATTTAACAGGCAAAGCACTGTCCCGTGCAAAAAAATGAACAATACCAGATGACAAAACTCATTTGCTGCTCTGAAGAGATGACAAATTCAGAAAGTCTCTCCTGTGGCTGCTCGCTCTGTTATCAGTCCCTCCGGCACTGGGAAAGGCTGCTGCCCAGAGTAGGCCACAAAGTGCGAGCTCTCGGTGCTCCCCGGGTCCTGGTCCAGAGCAGGTTCGAATGGTTCCAGGAAAAGGGAAAGAAAGAAAGACAGTCCAGGGAAAACTTCACTGCCTCAGCTAGCTAAACTAACTAAAAAGCAAAGGAGCGCTCTGTTCTGCTCCATTTGTGCCCAGACAACACAGTCAAGCAGAATGTGGAGGAGTGCGATCTGGTAACAAACTCCGTGCTTCGTCTTCTCCCCTCCTTTGCTCTCAGAACCAGTCTTGAAGGCACTGAATACAATATCCAGCATAAACAGAACAGACGACTGGGGATACAAGCATCATAACATCACCCTAGGACAGAAAGAGAAACAGCACAATGGACTACTTAAGACGAGCCAAGGGGTCTTGAGAGAGTTATCCCACCAATTGGCAAGAACAAGCAATAGATAAGCTCTCGTGGCAGGGGAGATGCCCTGCCACACCAGGGAACCCTGCTGCACCTTGCCCGGTTTCTTACGGGCAGAGCCCAGCGGATGCACGGCCTGGGCTCTGCTCCAGCTCTCAGGCAGCCCTGTTGTTAAGGAAACTTCCCTGTCTGAGCATCCCCGAGGCACTCTGGCATTCACACTCCCATCACCAGACTGTTCCTGCAGGGACCAAATCCCCTTTGCAGTGGGTGGCTCAGGTGAGCCAAAGGGTGCCCCCATTGACTCCCTGCACTCCCCCCACTCTCACACAGTCAGGCCAGGTTTCCCACAGCAGAGTCTCACGTGTCTCATTCCAAAAAACAATTTATTTGCAGCACAGGAACACAGAAATAGCCCGAGCCGGTGCCTCCAGGGAGGGACCTCGAACCCCTGGGCTGTTACGCCTTCACGGTCAGAGCACATCAAAGTCTCAGCTCTTCCTCCCGAGGCTTGGCATCTGCCCTGTCTCTGAGCGGCCACTGTCTCTGGCTGTGCCACAGGTCCTTGGGCTCTTTGTCATGCCAAGGGTCAGCAGGTCACGGGCTCTTCCCTTGGGCTCCTGCCAGCCAGAGCTCAGCCTGGAGCTGGCACTGCAGCTGCACCCCGAGCTACCTGCACCAGGTGTATTCCTCAGCACCTGTGCTTTGCAGCTGCCAAGGAACTGCACACAGGACCGCCCACTCGGCCTCCGGGACCGCACGCTGGAGCTGCTGGAGCTGCCTGAGCACTGCCCCAGCTGCGGGTGTGCG
Organism: Anomalospiza imberbis; assembly: GCF_031753505.1. NCBI lineage: Eukaryota > Metazoa > Chordata > Aves > Passeriformes > Viduidae > Anomalospiza > Anomalospiza imberbis. The sequence goes on along the minus strand of NC_089697.1, from coordinate 317,749 downwards.
TGAACGCGCTGCGGGGCTCACGGCCCTCGTGGCTGAGCAGTCCACGTGGCCCAGGGAAGCTGGGGCACAGCCAATGCTGCTCCTCCCCTGGCCAAGCTGGAGAAGAGCTGCAGTTGGAGCGTGTGCCAGGAACTGCTTTGGGAGCAGAGGAACAGTGTCCCTGGGCTGCGCCCCTCGCTGTTTCCCTAGAGCCCCGTGGTGATCAATCACTGCACCTCCAACAGATTGCTCTGCCTGTCTCTTGCCTTTGTGCAAAGAGCGAGGCTGGCAGGGCTCTGTAGGGTGAAAGCTGCCCCAAGGAACCAGACAGGCTGGAGGAACGGGCGCCAGAGACCTCGCCACATCCAGCCAAGAAGGGGTAGGAACAGAGAGTGTCACCAAACAGGAAAAAGGGAACTTATCCAATACCAATTTGATGTGAATAAGCAGACACTTCTTTATTCAGGTGCTGGGAACACAGGGATAACTCCTCTGGAAGTGTGTTCCACTTAACAAACAAAACCCATCCATTTTATTTACTTTTTCTGCTGAATCATCATTATGTGCCTTCTTTTACATACTGCGCATACTATGCCCACTCTTAAATTTAACCTTTACATTGATTGGTTCTAAGAGTTAATAACTTCGCCAATATTCTAAACCAATCATTGCTCATCTCTCCTGAGGTCTACTGACTGGAATCCTTAATCTTAAAATCAAGATGGGAAGGATAGTGGGTTTCCAAGCAGTGTTACTGGTGAGCGTGACTGCAACAGAAGGGTCCAGTAACTTCCTGGGGAGGTTTCACCAGTTACATTCCAAACACAGCGCTCCTGACATTTCTATACCTTATACTTCACAACTGTCTACTTATAATCATAGTAACCCTTTTATATGATCTGATTATTTGATCAAAGCATTCATCACAAGAGCAGACAGGAACAGCAGAAGCCAGAGCAGGGGAGACTGGGAAGGCGGCAGAGAGGTGTCTGGGCTGAAGGGGATCCTGAGGAAAGGGGAGGAGAAGGCTTTCCCTCAGCCCGTGCTTCTCTTCTCTTTCTCAAAACATGACCAAGGAATCTCACGTTGCCAGGGATGGGCCAAATATCCAGTTTTCTGCAATTTCCCCAGCCGTTGCTGCTTGGCCATGACAGGGAAGAAGCCCTAAAAAGGGAAAGGAGGAAAAGCAGCCCCCAAACTGGGCATCTTTGGCGTGGCAATTCCTCCCATTCCTTCCTGTTGGTGAGGAAGCTTTGCCTGACAGAATGACACAACAGGGGAGGGGGGAAGGGGCCTGTGGACAGGAGCACCACAAGAGCTCTTGGAAGGAGCTGTGGAGCTCCATCTCACTGCTGGTGTCCTGCCAAAAGGCAGAGGCACTGCTGAGTGCACTGGGAATGACGGGGAGGAAAGCAGTGGGCTGATAGAGAGAGCTCAGCCGCTGAGCCTGGGGCATGCGGGTCTGCTCTAGGCCTAAGGACCCTCAAGAGCCTCAGCTCCTTCTCCTGCACCTGCTGTGCAGGAGGCTTCTTGAGCTACTGCCCAAGTGTCTGTGTCTTCACAGATTGGCCCCGGAACGCCACACCTGGGAGACTGAGCCACCGGGCTGATGGATTCTGACCTGCTGGACCTCCCACTCGGAGTCAAGATCTAGGTGAAGCCCAAGTCCAACTCTGTCTTCTGCAAGGGAAAGCTGGGGGAAAAGGTAAGGAAATAAAAGAGCGCAGAAAAGCTCTCCTCTTTCATGGGGTCCTCATCATGCACAGAAGTTCTTGTGGCCACCTCCTCTACAGCAGGAGCCGCAGCCCTACAGTCAGGCAGGGCTGGGCAGCAGAGGGAAGCTCCAGGCTGACACAGCCCTTGAGCCTGCCTAACCCGAGGAGACTGGTTTCATCCCCTCTCCACTGTCTGCATTTGAAGCACTGGGCCTGACCTTTTCAGCTGGAAGGTTCATTTGTGGGTGGGTCAGCAGTTCTTCCTGGTGGCCTAAGGTGTCTATTTGCTGCTGGGGTTTGTTTTCTCTCCCTCAGCCCATCCCATCACAGCCCAGCCTGGCCCAGCACGGCCCCGCAGTCTTTCTGTGAGGGTCTCTGTGTCTTCAGAAGGATGGTCTTCAAAGTGTTGGTCTTCAAAGTACCTTGCTCTTTCCACAGGTACCGCATGGCACCTCTTTACAGCTCTCCGGCCTCCTTCATACTCTGGGAAATGTCTCTTACAGCTTCACTGGCAATGTCCTTCTTTCAGTCTGGACGACCCCTACATGCACCACCTGAACCTGCAATACAACTGCCTGCATGACCCCCACCTTCAGGACTACCACAAGCGCAAGGACATCCTGCGGATGCTGAGGAAACAGGGCTGCAGCACCAGTGACAACAAGGTAGGTTTGGACATCAGGCTGATCAAGAACAGCCCTCTTCAAGCAGGGCTCCCACAGCCCCTGCTGCAGCCGCCTGCTGCTGCCAGAGGACAGAGCCGTGCGCTGGTGTCTCTGGGAGCAGAAGCAGTGCCAACATCGCCCTGGCAAGCCCCAGTCCTGCCCTTCTCAGCCTGCCCCACGCTGCCTCTTCAGCCCTGGCTGGGGGGACATCACTGGCCCCAACACCAGGGTATGGGGAGAGGGCTTGGGGGCAGCTCCTCTCCCACTGAGGTCAGGCTGTTTTGGGGAAGGCTGACAGCATGGCTTGACAGTTTCTGGGGGATTCTGTCCTCGTCCCTCCACAGGTGATTTGCACTGTGAAGGAGTTCAACGAGTGCAGGCAGTGCCTGACCAGGACCAAGCTGCAGTCGGAGCAGATCTTGGGGCGGCAAGAGGTAGGCAAAGCGTTGTGTTCAGGGCCATGGGACTGTGCAGGGCTGTGCTGCTGGGCTGGGTGCTGTGGTGTGGAAAGGACTCCACGGCTGGGAGCTGAGCCAGCGCAGGGCGCTGAGCTGGGCACGGGCAGCAGGGCCATGTGCAGGCACACCCCGTGCTGAGGGAAGCCCTTCTCTCCTGCCCTCGTGGCCTGGCTGAAGCAGAGTGCCGGCCTGGGCCCGCAGGAATCCTCAGCACGCAGGGGCTGAGTGCTTGTCCAGGCGCCATGACCCACAACCTGGTGTCACCTTTCTGGAAGGGCTTCTGCCACTTTTGGCCAAATTAAAGGATGGTCCCAAACTGTCAGGAACCACTGACACTTCCTGCAGGGCACAGCGGCAGCTGCAGCCTCAGAAACCTTCCTGCCCACCTCCACAGAGGAGCAAAGAGACCCCCCCTGAAATCAGGGAGATTCAGAAGAGTGAAAGCACCTTTAGACAAGGGCCAAACCCACTCCACAGCTGAGCTGGCTCAGGAAGATGCCAGCAGAGCCGCTGGCTCCCAGAGGAAGCCGGACAACACTGCCGATGGCCTCTTTAAAGCTGTCTTTGAGCAGCTGACCACAGCAGAAGGCCAGAAGCTCCAAGAGCTGGTTGAGACCATTGTGTACAAAGTGTTTGCGAGGCAGAAGGTTCCTTGGGACCAGCGTGTCAGTGTCTTAAGAAACACTGCTCAGGGGATCAGAGGAAGAGTTTTTGGCAGCTCTATGAGAACAGAGCCTGCAGAGCCACCACTAGACCGCCAACAGGAAATAGAACTGGTGGCCAAGGAGCTTCCAGCGATGGTGTTGGAGATCTTGGGGGACCATCTGGAGTCCAAAGCTTCTGAGTCAGGGAGGGCAGCCAGGCAGAAGGAGCAGCTTGTTGATGGAGGAGCCACCCAAGCAGACACACCCAAGGAAGCTGAAACAGACAGAGGACGTTTACACGCTTGCCTTGACTATCTCACCATCCAAGTTGTCAAGAATATTCCCTGCCTCTAGAAATCCATGGTAGCTTCTCAGTTTGGAGGAGACTCCAGCTGTGACTACACCAAAATCCTGAAGCTTCCCAAGGGTAAGGTCTCCAGAGGACAGATGCCACCAGGATTCCCTGGAGCATCTGAAAAACAGAGCCAGGAAGAAAGCACGGGAGTAAAGCTGCCTGCCTTAGGAACACAGCTCCATGCAAAAGGGACAGGCTATGCCAAAACCATGGAGCCCGAGTATCCAGCAATGGTGAAGGGGGACTTGGTGAGAGAAAGGAATCCAGCAATCTCAGGCAACACTTGGGACATAAGGACCATGGCAAATTGGATCGTTCAGTCTGTATTAGGGTGGGTTGTTCGGCATAGGCCTGCACCAACCTGCAGGCAGAATTTCCAATGGCCTGTCCCAAACCCAGCCACGTGCCAAGGCAGAGAGGAGAGCTGTGCTGCTGAGGACACTCTCCCCTCCTTGGACCCACAGTTTTCCCCACAGCCCATCCCTCCGGAGGGTCCAAACGCCCCCTGCCCAGGACAGAGCACGGCACAGATCAGTGCACTCAAAGCTCGTCTGAGGCGAGCAAGGCGTGTGGCAGGAGAGCTGAAGGGCCTCTAGACAGCAAACTTCACACCCTTGTTCCATCAATAAAGAGTTTATCCATAAGGCCTTGCTTGTGCTTCCTCCAAACCAGGCCAAACTGCATCCACGCATTTTCCCTGTTCCCCCATCTCTCCCCCGCAGTCTGCTCCCACAACCTGCCCAGAAGCCCCCAGGATCTCCCAGGACCTCCCCAGAGCCACCCAGGACCCGACCATCTCCCCTCCTATATCTCCCACCCAGGACTCTGTACTACCCATCTGCCTCCCATATATCTCTTCCCAGCCCATCCAGGACTGCCTGAATCCCCTCAAGGAGTCCTCAGCTCCCTGTGCCTCTCATATCTCTCCTATGTCTCCCTTCCATGAGGCCCCCAGGACCCTGTACCCCCTGTATCCCCCCCCATTTCTCCAGCCATATCCCCACTCGGGACCCCATAGCTTCCTGTATTCCCTCATATTCCCCCCATATCTCCCCCTGTTTCCCCTACCAGACCCCTGAAGGACCCTCTCAGCCCCCTCCAGATAGCCAGAGATCCCCCGAGCCCTGCCCTAGGACTGCCCCAGGATGGCTTGTACCTGATGGTGGAGAGCCAGTGTCCCCCATATCTTCCCCCACAGAGCCCCCAGGATCCTCCCCAGATCCCCCCCGGCAGTGGAGTGCCACCCACCGAGGATGAGGGTGTGGGAGGGGGGTGGAAGACCATGGAGTAGCTGGTGGTGGGCAGGTGGAGGGCTTCCCCCTCCCCCAAGCCCCAACCACTCCCAAGGGCCCCCCCTCACAGCGGGAACTGGAACAGCTCTGAGGAGAAAACATCCTCAGATGTGCAGCCTGGGGAGGGGACCCCAAAATCAGGAAGGGACCCTGGACCCTAAGAAGTTGGGACCCCTAAAGCCCCCACCCAGATGAGAGGAGAAAATGGCCTGAGCTGTGTGGTCCCCGCCCAAAAATCAGGAGGGGCCCCAAAATCAGCCTCCCCAGCCCCCTCCACACCTCCGAAGATATAGAGCAAGTCGCCCACCAGCCACCCCAGCCCTCCCATATCTCCCCTATTCCAAATGTCCTCCAGCCCCCCCAGATCCCCTGAAGCTCTCCCAGCCCATTTAGCCCTGCCCAAAGTTCCCCAGAGCTCCCCTCAGACTCCCTGAAGCTCCTCCCCATCTCCAAACAAGGAGACCCAGTTGTCTCCCAGCCCTTCAAAAGCCCCCAACCACCCGTCCCCAAATTCCTCCAGCACCTCCAACCCCTCCAGCCCCCCCTCCATCCTGTAGAACCCCAAAACCTTCCCTAAACCCCCCTAGAACGCCCCTCAGGGCTCCTCCTGACCTCCAGTCATGTAGAGCTGCCAACCCCAGCCCCCCAGACGCCACCACCTTGCCCCCATTCTGAATTTTCCCTGACTCCCCCAAACTCCCCAGGCCCCCTTGTCTTGTAGCTGCCCCAAATCCCCCTAGGATTCACCCAGGACCCCCGAGCCCCCTCCCCACCTCCAAACACATAGAGCCATTCATCCACCAGTGCAGCAAGGGTTGGGGGGTCTCTGGGGAGGTTTTGGGGGTCTGGAGAAGGTGACATCACCTTCATCACCTTTATACAGTTACATCACCGAGATACATGCATATTCGTGTGTTTTGTACATTAGTCAAACATTCTTTTGAACTTTCTGAGGTTTCGGGAACTCCTTTGTTTGATTTCTTCACACTCCGGCTTGTCTGCATAACATCCTGGGTATCAGGTCAATATATTTTATTTCTTCTTGTGTCTCCATCCTGCTGTTTTACATCCTCTGTTAAGGATTTAGTGTGTCCTCCTTAAATGGAACATGGCATTCTCTAATTGTCCTCCGGTGCTCTGGTTTGTGTGACGGTTATCTTATCACTTGGACGGGTCGGTCAGTGGACGGCCTTACATTGTTCTTCTTAGTTACACAAAAGCCTTTTCTATTCTACAATACGTTCATCACACTCTTATTTCCATAACTGCTACACAGATATTATATTCATTACACTATTTCTATGAGCAATACAGTGCACACTTAAGCTGATAGATTCTATTATATTCACAAGCAGCTAAAAAGAGTTACAGTTGGTACTATTTCTAAATACTTATAATCACTGACCACATGCAAAAGCTAATACGTAAAGGTGAAAGCCAATATTATGTAGTCATTTTACACAGACTTTTGCTGCAATTTTGTTCAGGTTTAATGAACCTTTGGAATTTTAAAAGTGAGCATAATTTCTCACAAAGTTAATATTCAAAACCCTATTAAGTCTTTATTCTTCTTCCCTGAGAAGAAGTCCATGGCAATTAGTAAAGCTTTCTAAAATAAATTAATGGATTCAGCTGATTGCAATGATCATGGCTTGTGTGTCTTACAGAGGGCACATACTAAGGGGGACACGGATAGGCGGATCAGGAAGTCCCGAGTACCTCCCAAGTAGCTCAGCCAAAGGGGAAAGGGACTGAGGAGAAAATGCAGCCGGGAAAGGAGAAAAGAAGGCTGCTTGCTCCAGCTAATTGAGAGAGACCCTGATGGACTCCCTCCCTTTGTTCCAGCCAAGGGACTTTTACAGGACTCCTCTGTCTCCTTTGTGGACACGACCCTCGAGCCACGTGAATTTGACGCTCTGGGCGGTGGGGGGTGCTGGAACTCCACTACCTGGGCAGGGGGGAGAATAAACCAGCATAAACCAGTCCAGACTGGGGCAGCTGGGCAAAGTTCAGAGTCACAAGGGGCCACTGGCAGCGAGGCAGGGGAGCGGCGGCAGTGATGGGCAAGGGGAGGGCGGGGAGGAGTTCCGGCCTCAGCCCGACCCCCCCTCAGTGAGTGACAACGGGGAAAAGTGCCCTCAGGGATTGGCTGGGAGGGTACGCAAAATGACCCCAAAAAGCCTCAAAACCTCCTCGAAATTTACACAAAACTGACCAAAATGGAATAAATTTGAATAAGTAGGAAATATTTAAGGCTATATTTTAGTTCCATTTAGACAATGGAGTGTGGGAAAGGCAGACTGTGCACTGAAACATGGCAAGACCAAGAAAAACCCCAAAGGCCCTTTAAGAATCCCTGAAAATTAAGTAAAATTGAGTAGAGGCATAATAAATATCAATAAATATAAATCGGTTAAAGCCATAATTAACATATCAGTATAAAAGGGGGACGTGTAATATGGGGCTTGGGGTGCTCAAATGCCTCAAGAAAGTACCAGGAAACCCCAAGCACCACATTCCCCTCATGCTTGGGCTGGCTGTTGAGCAGCTCAAGTAGAAGAGTCCTCCAGGAACTGAAGGGAGCAGCAGCCCTCGTGCTGAGGCACAGCCTGTGGAAAAAGGGCTCGGTGGCCCAAATGTGTGCTTTGGAAATCAGAGTTGGGTTCCTAAATCCCGTGAGAACTCTCTCTAACAGACCTGTGGTGGCTGAGGGATGTCCGTGGGAAGGCTTTGCCAGCCTTGAACTGGACCTGTTGATCATCTGAGCTCTGCTCTGTGTGGGAGCCTGTTCCCTTCCCCTTGCCCCAGGGCAGAGAGTTGGTGAGGGCTGGAGTTGGAGGCTGTGTCTGCCCCGAGAGCCGGTACCGTGGGGCTGCAGGTGCTCCTGCCAGCGTGGGCTTGTCTGAGCCGGGCCTTGTGCCTCTTTCAGGTGTCCCTGCTGCAGTCACAGCTGGCCCAAGACCGACAGGACCACCGGCAGAACTACACTGAGAGCTGTGCAAGGACCAGGCAGGAGCTGTCAGACCTTCAGCAGGAGCTGTCCTGCTCCTTTGCAGCTCTGCTCAAGGAGCCCAAAGCTGCTCTTGTGGAAGCAGACACTTGAAGCTGCATCGGTCTCTGAACCTTAACTTGGCAGTGACATCCAGGGGCTGTCCGTCTCTGGAGAGACAGGCCCTGCAGAAGGCAGGTGCAGCTCTTCTCTTCCACGCAGGATTTGTGCCCTGCTCAGAAGCCAATTCCTGTCAACTGGGGAACAAAATTCCTCCCTAGGTCACAGATGAACGCTATCGAAGATGAGGGCAAAAAATACCTGCCAAAGCTTTTACAAGCAGGCTCATTTAGTTCTTGAAGGTCTGTTCCTAGAGAGGAATCTCTGATGTAAGCAGCAAGACTTTTCTTCTGCCTAGAAAACCTAGTGATATATTGCCAAACAGAGAGCAGAGAAAAAAAATGCACTTGTGGTTGTCTCAGCATTCTTAATCACTTTTATGAGCCTTAAACACTGCAGCTCTTGGCATTTCTCTGTAGGAATTTGAAAAGCCCCTGAAACACCATTCTTCCTCCTCATGCGGCTGTTCTAAAGGCAAAGCTTTACTTTCATGAATATTTGTCAGCAGCAAGAACCTTTGCAGGCTTTTTCTTCCATCTCTCCTTTGTCAGGAAAGACAGAAGAATTCCTGTAACTCAGGAACCAAGCGCATCCCTAAAGAGCCTGCAGGTCTTGAGAACGCTGAGCCTTAAAACTGACACTGTCTGCACCAGCAACTTTGAACTCATGTTATGAGCCAGGTCCCTGCCCAGCTGCCCAACAGGGCTCTGGGGACACGGGGGAGGCAGGGCCCGTGCCAGTGGTATAAATAAATTTGTTTTAATAGGCCGGCTTAATAATAGTTCATCGTTTTAATGAGTTGTAATGAATTGCTAATTAATATAATTAATTGTTGGAATTGATGTAGTAAGTTACAAAGTTAAAGGTATTGTCGGTCAAGTGTGCGTGCATAGCTGTCAATCACGGAAAAGAGGGGTCGGAAAAGGTGTCAAGGCAAGAATCTTCTAGACGGGTTACATCATGGAGCGATGTCAGCAACTCAACCTATGACTGGGGGACTAACCAGCCAATAGTGCCTCAGAATTCCAGGATGATTGGCCAGGAATGCGCTGTCTTATGGAGCAACCAGCTACCAGGAGGTGGACCAATCAACAAGTGGATCAAAAGTGCACCAGTCTTGCACCTTTCAGAGACTTTAAAAACCCCTGGGTGCCGAGCACCCGGGTCTTTCTGCAGAACTAGTATCCAAAGAAACTCCCTGTGTAGCACAGAGTTACTTGGATCTCTGACTTGCCCCTGAGGCCCTGGGCTTATCCTGGGGCCTCGTCTTCAGTTGTCTTTGTTTTTAATAAACAGGCCCAGGCCTTTTAAAATGTCTTGGCTCCAGTTCGCCTGCTTTTAACACCAGGACCGGCAGGAAGCTGGGATGGGGGGAGAGCCAGGGAGGGCCTCTCCAAGAGCCCCTGGAATGCTGGGCTATGGACCCTGGTAACCATCGCAAAAGCTGTGGAAAGTTGGGAGTTGGAGCCTGACAACTGTCACAAAGGCCATGGAATGTTGGGAGTTGGAGCCTGACAACTGTCACAAAGGCCATGGAATGTTGGGGGTTGGAGCCCGAGAACTGTCACAAAGGCCATGGAATGTTGGGGCTTAGACCCTGGCGACAACCAACAGCTCCTGGCTATTGGGGTTTGGACCCTGGAGCTGTCAACAGCTCATGAGCTTTGGGGCTTGGACTTTGCAAAGGCCAAGGGCACGTGGATTGTGTGCTATTGACCCTGCAAAGGCCAAGAACCTTTGGATATTGGGGTTTAGACCCTGCAAAGGCCAAGAGCCTTTGGATATTGGGGTTTAGACCCTGCAAAGGCCAAGGGCCTTTGGATATTGGGGTTTAGACCCTGCTAAGGCCAAGGGCCTTTGGATATTGGGGTTTAGACCCTGCTAGGGCCAAGGGCCTTTGGGCATTGCTGTTTACTCTCTGCTCGTGCCAAGGGGAGGATGGAGACCCGGCGGGTGAGTGAGAAAGCCACTGCTCTCCTTGTGCCAAGCCCAGCAGGGACCTGGGAGGGCCTGGGCTGGGCCTCGGGGAACAGTTCCCTTTGGCAATAGCAAGGGATTAACAGTTGGCTGTTCCGGAGCTGGCAGCAGCTTTGGTGCTCGCTGTGGGGACAGGTGTGGGAGGGAATGGGTGGCTCCTGGCCATCCCAGAGCACAGCCACATCTCCTCCTCCATCCTTGTCCCACTGGAGGCTGTGGGCACAAACAAGGGAGCAGCTTTTCATTGCCTTCCCCTCACCCAAATTACAGCACAGCCTCAGTGCTTCCCAGAGTCCAGAATGAGTTTCTCCCAGACATCTCTGAAATGATCCCTAGTGGCCCAGAGGAGGTCACAAGCATGATAGGAAGATGCTCCAAGGGCTGGAGCACCAGTGGCAAGGGAAAAGGATGCAAGAGTTGGGGTTGTCCAGCCTGGAGAAGGTTCCAGGGTGACCTTAGAGCCCCTTCCAATGCATGAAAGGGCTGCATGAGAGCTGGAGATGGACTTAAGCCAGAGGCCTGCAGGGACAGGACAAATGACAAAAGCTTCCCACCAAGACAGGGCAGGGATGGATGGGATATTGGGAGGGAGTTCTGCCCTCTGAGGGTGCTGAGGCCCTGGCACCCAGGCTTGAGGTTTCCCAGAGAAGCTGTGGCTGCCCCTGGATCCCTGGGAGTGTTCAAGGCCAGACTGGCTGGGGCTCTGGGCAACTCCCCTTCTGGTGCTCTTAGAAGTGATGAAACACCTTCCAGCATGTTCATTTCTGCTGCTGTCAAACTACTGGGCTGAAAATATTCCCAAGGAGGGGAGGAAGAGCTCAGCTGGAATTGCTGTGCTCTGGGACAGGCTGGGAGGCACTCAGAGGCGACTGCCTCAGGGGCAGCCATGCAGTCTGAGTGTGCTCTTCCCCGTGCTCTTGCAGGGAGCTCGAGGGCTTTCTCAGCAGGGACGTTCCTCCGGAGCCCCTGAGGTGAGTAAAGTGTGCTGAGCTGGCTGGCATTTTGAAACTGGTTCTCCATGAATGGATGCTGGTTCTTGTGGGATCAGAAAAGAGGTATCTCAGTGCTGCTTTGGAATGGGAACAGAACACCTGACTAACAGCTGGATGTGGGCTTTCAGGCGCTGGTAGGCGACAGTGACAGCATGGCCAATTCCATCATCTGCACCGACAATCCTGGGAACATCCTCTCAACTCTGACATCCACTGATGAACAGCATCCTTTTGAATTGGTTCGGGAAGCTACAGAGAACTGGGGGCGCATGCAGCGGCATTTTGATCAAATGGAGGAGAGAACTCAGAGGATCAGAAGCCGCTGCCAGCTGATAGACTCTCTGCTAGAAGAAATCAGTAGGTGAGTCTTTCCTCCTCCTCCTCCTCCTCCTCCTCCTCCTGCATTCCAGAAACAATCTGCTTCCAGGCCGGGGAGTTCAGAGGAGTCCCTGGTGAAGAAGTCACCTGCCTACCATGTGTAGTCCTCAGTGTGGCCCTCGAGCATCGTCCTGTCTGGTTTTTCCATGCTCTTCTGTGACTCCCAAGGCTGTCTGGGAGCTGCAGAGCCATGTTGCAATAGGAGACTCCTTCTCGCCGTGCTGCTTCCCTGAATTCTGTTCTTTAAGTGCCCCTGCCCAGCCATAGCTTCTCACTGAAAGAAGGCAGCCTCTGGAGGATTTTCCTGGGAGGGAAAGAGCAAGGTCTTCCTTAGCCCACTGCCCCCAGCTCCATCCTGGAGAGCTGAAAATGGCATTGCTGACTCTTCAGGCCTCTTGATTCTTCTGACTGAGCCTTGTCTCTGCAGTGACTGTGCAAACCTTGAGAAGTCCAGGGAAATGCTGCTGCAATGCACTGGAATCCCGGAGACAGGAGCCTTGTGTCTGCATCTGAAGAACACCAAGCAGCGGAAGGAAGCATCAGCCCAGGCCGAACAGGCAGAGCAGCAGGACAGGATGGAGGTTGGTTTTGGAAATGAGACTGGTTTTCCCTTGAAAACTCGTCTTGCCCCTTCTTCTACACTGGAGGACTTGGCTGCACTCGAGGGAGAAGACCCATTGTTGCAGAGCGAGCTGGAAGTCAAGAGGCAGTCATTGGAGGAATTGCAGCTTCAGAGGGATCTGCTGCAGCAGGAGAGGGATGATGTTAGCACGGCTCTGAACACCTTATTGCTCGGCAGCACCTGTGGGAGGGGGAGTTGTGGCAGCCAGATCAGCCCAGATGCTGTTGCTGGCAGGAGAAGATGGGCACACTGCTGTGCACACCTGGCTCAAGACGGCACATGCGTTTATGAGCCAGGGATATGCGTGTTCATCAGCAAAGTGTTGCATGCTTCTGCAAAATGTGTTGCTTTGGGCAGCCACAGAGCCTCTAAAACGGGGATCGGAGCTAGGGAAGGGTCTGGAGCACAGGTGTGACCAGGAGCAGCTGAGGGAGCTGGGGGGGCTCAGCCTGGAGAAAAGGAGGCTCAGGGGGCACCTTCTTGCCTTCTACAGCTCTCTGTGACAGGAAGCTGCAGCCAGGTGAGGGTCAGGCTCTGCTCCCAGGGAACAAGGGACAGGACAAGAGGAAACAGCCCCAAGCTGTGCCAGAGGAGGTTTAGATTGGGTGTTACAGGATAGCTGCAAGAGAAGGCTTTGTTTCTGATGGTCTCTGTCAGACAGTCTCAGTTCTGGGGAATGTGATAGGTTGGGCAAATGCACAGCAGACGTTCTGATTTGGCCACATCAGGCAGGTGTCCACAAGTCACAAAATGTCTGCTCAGCACAAGAGCCATTTCCCGGCGAGGCATCCTCTCCTTGCAGAGAGCTGCGTAGAATATGTGAGGAGGAGAAACTTAGACGAGAGTTTTGATGTGGCAGGGGGAAATCCTGTATATTTCCCCTTGATTCAGCAAGCAAATTTGTTTTCACAAATCTTCCTGAAAATGTCCAGCAATGAAATATATCCAGATAATAATTGTGTTTCCCAAGTGGCAGTTGCAGAAGATGCAGTATTTTTGGGTGACAACACGGAGTTTGGAGTGGGGATGTTTGTTGGGAAGGAGCTGTCTGGTCCCAGGCAAGCCAGCAGGGCCTGACACAGCACTTCCAAGGTAACAGTGCCAGAGGCTTTTGGCAGCCCAGGCTATCAGAGCTGCATAGGGCAGATGCTGTGAAACTTTGAGCCCAGAGCACAGGTGCTCCTTGTCCTCTGGCTGCCTGCGAGGTGCCACTGGCTGGCTCTGCACAGGGCTCCCGAGGAAGGGCTCGAGCTGTACCTTGTCCCACTTCCAGGTTTCCCAGGAGCAAGATTCATCGAGCTGCTCTCTGGAGCAGCTGGGCCCGGAATCCTCTGGCCAAGGGCACGCACTGGCCCAGGTGTGCCGAGAGCAGGAGCTGCTGGGCCAGAAGGCTGACCTTGAGGGCCGACTGGCAGCCATGGAGTGGCTCCAACAAGACCTTTCCAGGCAGCTGGAGGAGACCAGGTAAAGGCAGGGAGCAGAACCTTTTCAGATCTATTTACATTCCATGGACAGAATATGGAAGAGTCCCAAGAACAAAAATATGCCCCAATGTGAAGGTTCTTTTTCTGACACCTAAAGCCAGCAAAGCTCTCGTGAGCCCTGGGCTCCTGTTTGTGCTGCCGAGCACACTCCTGTGGGAAGTCCAAAGCAATCCACCCAGCCCTGAACTGAGTAGTAGGTAAACCATGCAGATGCTGAGTGAAACCTCAGGTTTCTCTTGGCTTTGGTTTCTTCTTCTGGGCATTGAACGTCCCTCATTCCTTAGCAAGTAGCTTGACATGATCCTGATCTTCAGAACTGAAGCTTCGTCTTCAGCATTCCAGGCTCCGACCTTGGCACGTTGGGAGTAGCACACTGCCATTCAGGGGGAAGCCAGAGGCTCCTGCTGAAAATCTTGAGGGCTTTCTGCTTCCAAGCACACGCTTGAGAAGTGTGGGACAGGCCCTAGAGCTGGCTGGAGAGCAGCAGGGAAAGCTCTTTGGAATTCTCAACAGCCTCTGGGGATTCTTGCTGATTGTTGATGGGCACCCAGCTGCCAAACCTGCCAACCTCCCTTTGGATGGTCCCTCTCACTCTGTAAAGAAGGACAAGTGCCTCGGGCTACTGCCTGCTTGGCCCGCAACACTAAAATAAAGGTGGCAAGTCTACTCCATGACCTTGCAAGAGTTTAAACTGCAGTCTCTGCATTCAGGTAGTTGTTGTTCAGACAAAAGGGCGTCCTGATTTTTTACAAGTGCTGCTATGAGATGACCATGAGATTTTACTGTGTCACGCAAAGTAGTTCTGAAGCCACATAAATACAGGGTGTCTGGAAGATGATGGACCTTTATGTCCATTATCAAGAGCATTAAAAAGTCAGCAGTCAGCAAGGACAAGAGTCTGTTGTGTCCCCCTGCAGAGAAGCTTGGAAGTGCTGATGAGAGAAGGGCTGTGAGCAGAGGCTGGGCTTTTGCTTGTCGCCCCAGCCTGTTTGGACACAGCTAGCCAGTGTCATAGGTCAGGATCAGCAACTGAAGGTTTGGCTGTTGAGGCCAAGTTGGGCTGGGCTGTCTATGCTCTGCCAGGCCATAGGGAAGGCCTGGGCAGTCCCTCAGAGGGCCCTGCTCTGCTGTTGAGATGGCACAAATGTGCCTTGTCTGGGCGAGTTTCCACGTGGCCCATTTCCCATACTCAGGTGTGGGGATCTTGAGCCACGTTGTCCTGGAATACCCAGCTGTGGGTGTCTGGAGCAAGCAACTCATGTCTCTCCGTATGTGCAACTCATAGGTCAGCAAAGGAGAGCCTGGAATCCAGGCTGATTGCTGCTCAGCAGCAGATATCTCAGCTGGAGACCACCAGGAACCATCTGGAGGCTCAAGTGCTCACAGTCACACAGGCCAAGGAGGTGATAGAAGGTGAGAACCTCGTGTGCTTTGTTTGTGGTGCTGCCCCTGCCTAGAGAACTAAGCACCCTGTAAAGCTGCCTCTGTCCACAGAGCTTCTGAGGAGTGGTGGGGCTTGGTGGCACTGAAAGGGCCTGAGGTCAGTAAAGTCAGTAAAGACTCTGACTCTTGCTGTTGGTCGTGTTTGTAGGAGAAGTGAAGTGCCTGCAAGATGAGCTGGAAGCAGAGAGATCTCTCAGGAGGCAGGAACGGGAAGACACAGCTCAACAGCTCCTGCAGGCAGAGCAGCAGCATCATGAAAGCCTCAGGCTTCAGGGAACTGCTCAGCAACTGGAAATAAAGAAGCTCCTGCAAGACCTGGTAGGGGACAGTACACTTCTGGAGTGTCCAAGCCAGCCCTGTGGGTTGGTTTAGCACAAGCAGAGCCTGAGGGTGTGAAAGGGCAGCAATCCTCTGCCAAGGCCTCCCGCTGCTGGACCGGGCAGCAGAGGCAGCAGCTTGGACTTGGAGGTGCCTGAGAGCCCCCAGGATGGTGCTGGGACAGTAAATGCAGCCACAGCTTCAGTGAGGGCGTAAGAGGAGTTCCAGAGCAGGTTGGGCAGTGCCCACCCAAAGCGTGGCAGCCCAGGGCAGGATTGTCCCTGAGTCCCACCTGCCACGGAGCAGATGCCAGCGTGGAGCACTTGCCGGCATGGAGCAGATGCCAACAGTGCTGCTGGCTGCAGGCGTGGGAACTCGGTTCCTTTCTTGCTGTGCTTCCATGGTGGACAGAGGGATTAGCTTTGGGCTGGAAGCAAAGGGAACAGGCCCCTTGTCCCTGGTCCTTCAGTCCTTGTGACTGGGGTGTCAGGGAAGGGAAGGTGACACCTCCTTTTCTGAGCACTTGGACTCGACGCTTGGGAAGGTCTTTGCCAACAGAAGAGATTCCACGAGTCTGTGATTCTTGCACCTGCTGAGCCTCCTTTTGAATTCCATGACAGGACACGGTTTCTGGAGTGCTGTTGTCTTTTCCGGTTGGGGGTTGTGGGAGGGATGAAGCTTCACCTTTTTCAGCAGGGAGCTTGCCTGGGACTTCATCTTGCAAATTTCTCCTCCCCTCCTCAGGCAAGTGAGCGCGAAAGGCACCGTGCAGAGATGCAGGAGACGCTGGAGCAATGGGAAAAAGAGAAGGCAGAGAGAGAGCAGGAGCACAAGAAGGTGCTGTTTGAGATGAGGCAGAAAGATGCCACCCTGCTGGCCCAACAAGAAGAACTAAGGAGATTTGAAAATGCCAAGCGACAGGTAATGACTGAGAGAGGAGAACTGGTGTGATTTTTTGCAAGGCTGGAGCTGTGGGAGATGGCAGGACATGGGGCTGTGTGGAGCATGCCCTCCGTGTCTTCTACATTGAACTGGGGGAGGTGAAAGCTGAACGGGGCTGTCTTTGGGACCAGCAATGAGCCCTCTCATAGGAAGCCAGGCAGAAACATCAGCTATCAGCTGAGATCTTTGTGCTGCTCTTGTGCTCTGTTGTTCTAAGATGTACCTCAGGGTACCTTCGCTGTTCTCTTTCCGCTCCCCTTTTGGTGTGTACTGGTAGGTGTTCACAGCCAAAGTGAGTTTGTAGCTCTTTTCTTATGTGGAAACGGGGGGTGAGGGGGGTGCAGCAGCAACATTGACAAGAGAAAAATCTTTTTAAAGACTTGCCTGGAGTATTTCTGAACAGTAACCCAGAGATGTCTTCTGGGCTGTGTTTTAAGTCACTTCCTGGGAAGCTGTGTTGGCCCCGGGGCAGGCAGTGGCCCAGGGGAGCAGCAGCCGAGTGCTGTGAGAGCACGTGAGCCCATCAGTCTTTGCCTCTGCCACACGGATGCTGCAGGAGAAGTGTGAAGCCCTCTGCTCTTTCCTTCGGTGCAGGTGCTGCTGGAAGAGCAGAAGGAGAAGAGTGCTTTATCAGAGGCACTGCTCCAGACTCAGGGAGAGCTCAGCCGAGCCCACCAGCAGGTCCAGCAGCTCAGGCAGGAGGTGAAAGAGCTGCAAGAGAAGGGGCAGGTAAGTGTGAGTAGGCAGGCAACAGAGGGCAGGGCAGGGACAAGGGCACAAAAGGCAGCTCCTGGGACTGAGGAGGCAAGGGCTGCTTCAGGCCCTGGGAGCACAGAGCCTGGTAAGCTCCAGAGCTCAGCCCCAGGAAGGAAGGCTTGCAGTGGAAGCAGAGCTGGCTAGAGAAGCCAAAAGAAGCAGCTGAAGGAATGGGATTTTGAGGCAGCACGTGGAACAAGCTGAGCCTGAGGGCAGGTCCCAGGAAGTTGCTCTGCATTTTGTTGCCAGACCATCAAGGCAAATCTGCAAGCTGAGCTGCAGGAAGCTCGCAGTGAAGTCCAGGCAGTGCAGAGGAGGCACAAGGAAGAGCTACACGGCCTCAAAGAGGAAATGAATCTGCTCCTTGAGCAGAGGGAGGCTCTACAAAAGCAGGTGAGTGAAACAGCACTGGCATGGCAGCCATGCAGCGAGGGGTCTGTGGCCTTCTTGCTTTTCCATGGCAGAGCAGCAGCTGGTGGGGTGATCCCTGGGGCTGTCTCGGGCTCTGGGGGCTCCATGGCAGCTGCTCTGTAGGACACACAGTGCTCTGCTGAATCTCAGCTGCTGCTCTGGACAGCTGGGCTAGTCCTCTGGGCTGTTGGCCAGCAACCATCAGCATGGATTCCTGCTGGCCTCTCCTTGCCAGCCTTGGTTTGGGAGGTGCTTTTTCAGGTGCCCTTGGTGGTGGGCCACTTAGAGACTGAAACAAGTTGTCCATATCCAGTGTGAATCTGGTGCTCTCAGGACAGGGAGAAATGGAAAGTTGTCCTTTGCCTTTCCTCTCAGCCTGTGCTGTGGCTGACAGTGACAAGCTGTGGCTGCAGCCCCTGACTGCTTTGTTCCCTTTGACTGGAGGTGGGAGAGTTGACATCTCAGCTGGCAGCCTCCCGAGAGTCCCGGGAAACGACTGTCCAGAGAGCCCAGCAAGAGGTGAGGGAGGCCCAGGAAGAGTCCAGGCAGAAGCTGTCGGAGGTTGAACACGTCCAGAAGATCCTGGAGGAGGCAGAAAATCTGAACAAGGAGCTGCAAGTGCATGTGGAGTCCTTGAAGAGGGAAAGGAATCGCTGGGAAGAAGTGGCTCAGCAAAATTCAGAATTGCAGGCTTCGGTGGATGTCCTAGAGAGTGAAAAAGCCAGGTAAATGAAAGCCTGTGGGACTCTGCATTGTGGTGAATGGATTCCCTCTTTGCCCTCTTTGCACCTGCCAGGGGCTCTGGCAGCATTTCCTAAGTGGCAGATTCTGAACTCTCCGTGCAGACACTTCTCCTTGTCTGGATGTTGTCTTTCATTTTCTTTACTTTTAAGACTTCAAACAGAGTTTTTCTGCAGAGAAAGGATTTGGGGGTAGCTCTTTCCCTCTAGGGGGTATTGTGTTTTTAGGTGGGTGTGTTGACACTGCCCGAGCTGCATTGTAAGGAGCTGGATACATCCATCAGCTCCACCTTGGGTCCTGTAACTTGAAGACTCTGGGATTTGGATCAGCCTGGCCTCTGATGCTTTTTCTGGGCAGAACCATCTGAAGGCCCTGATTGCTGATCTAGGCCAGATTGCCCTCGGAGGCAGCCCAGCAACAAGAGCGGCTCTGTTGCATGGTTCCTCATAAAATGTGCCCCGGTGCCTGGAGGGCGTCTTCATTGCAAGACTTTGTTAGGTTTGTATTCACATTCCCACCTCAAAAAGAAGGTAGAGCATGTAGGCAGGAACTCCCTGTTCTTTTAGGGCCAAAAGCAGAGTAGGCACATGCTGGGCTTTGACTGCAGGGAGAACAAACAGCCAAGTTGTTTAGACAGACCTCATCAGACAGAGGAGTTTTTCCCTGAGGTGCTGCAAGTCCTGAGAGTTTATAAAATCTGATACCGTGTAGCAATGAGTTGCTTGCTTCCCTTCTAGGCTGATAGTGTCTCTGGAGGAGAAGAACCAGCGCCTCAGAACTCTGGAAAAACAGAACCTGCTGCTGAACAATCGCGTATCTCGGTTATTTTCTGCTCTTAAGCAGGCAGAGCAGCTCTGTTCTGAGCATAGAAGACAAAGGCAGGAGCTCAACACCCAGGTAAGCTGTGCAGTGGCATCCTCTTCTCCAGGGACACACAACAGCACCTTTGCCTTGGAGGCCCCAACCTCTTTCCCCTCCCAGCAGCACGCACAGCTGCCGTCTTCTGCCCGGGGCTGCTGCTGCACCCTGAGGCCGAGGCTGGATCTGCTGTCTGCTGCCCAAGTTTTGCACCGTTCTCTCCCGGCTCCCAGCAGGAAATCTGGGAGGGGAGCAGCAGCAGACTCCTCTGGAGCCTCTGTGTCCCTCAGTTAGCAGTGTTGTCCCAGACAGAGTTGGTGCCTGTGCCGGGCACTGAGCAATGTGGGGACACAGAGGTGGCTATGGCAGGCTGGGCAGGGCACTTCCAGCGCAGCCATCTCAGCTGCTGTTCAGAGCTGCAGCCTCAAGGATGCCCATTGCCTCCCTTTCCCTCTTTTCTCTACATTGGTCTCCTTTGGAATCCTTGCTTTTCTGCCTTTTGGTTTTGGCAAGGTTTTTGCCTGAAATAATTTCTTCTTTGCTGCTCTCCCTGCGGCCCACTCTGCAGCCTCAGGAGCAGCCCTGTCCCTGAGGCTCTGTGCATCCATCTTCCAGATCCAGGCCAAGCTGCTGGCAGAGATAGAGCAGACAGCTCACCAGGCAACTCAAGAGAAGCAGCTGCTGGAAACTGAGGTGTCTGAGCTGCGTGTGAGGCTCCAGAGCTCTGAGGAAAGAGCAGAGGCCATGGCCATACAGTGTAAGGACGTGGAGCTGGAGCTGAGGAAGACACAAGCTCAGAGGGACCATCTCAGAGCCCACAATCAGGAGCTGCTGAAACAGCTGGAGCAAAGTGAGCAAGGTACAGCTTCTCCTCTCCCACCCACTGCCCCATCCTGCCTCACCTGCGGGGATCTCGCTGATGGCTCGCAGAGGAAAAGTGCCCAGAGATGGCAGAGGGAAAAACAACCAGCAGGAGATTTATCCATCCAAGTGCCAGTGAAAGCTTTTTCTTGAGAAAGATGCTGTGGCTGGCAGTGCCATCCGGCTGTGCCATGGCTGATCCCGTGCACAGCTGGAGCCTTCCAGGTGCCGTGTCTGTGCTGAGGAGCTGTAGGAGGATGCCTCAGCTCGATTCCCCCAAACTCCAGGCCCTGCCAGAGCCTCCAGGCTACTGGCTTCTCTGGAGCAGGGCTGCACAGGCATCCCCTCTCCTTTGTCTCTCTTGGATGGCTCACTCTGCACAAGGCCAAGAGCAAACACACTTTCCCGTCCCTCTGAACATTTCCCCTTTCATTCCTGCTTTTTTCTCTGCCTGCAAATTTCCTTCATTTCTGTCAGCTTTGGAGCCCTTGTGGGCTCAGGGCCTGACAAACTCAGCCAGGCAGAGAAGACACTGCTGTTGTCTCTGCAGGATGCACATCAGTTTGCCTTTGCTTTGCTTTTCCCCTTCTCCTTTCTCCTGTTCCTTCCCCCTCCCTGCTGCAGATTTGTGGGAGGCAGCAGTCAAGCACACCTCTCGAGAAACTGCCCTGGAGAAAGAGGCCTGTGAAAGGCAGGAAGAGGCTGTGACTCTTCGTCAGGAGGTGGCATCTCTGCAGAGGAAATTGGAGAGCCTGCAGAAGGAAAGGATGGATGTGCTGGTGAGATTGGCGGATGCCACAAAGGGCCATTTCCTAGCTGTGTTTGCACATTCAGTTAATAGTTCTAAGGAGCACCTTTTTCCAGTTAAACTTCTCCAACTGCGTTCTTCTGAATAAGGAGGAGAAGATGTTGTAGTCATGTCAAAGCCAGTTAATGCTGAGCCTGCTGATTTTCCTCCATGCTGGGCTTCTGTGCCCTAGAAGCTTTAGTCCTCAATGTCCACACTGCCTCTATGGACATTGCATGCTTTGGGGAATTCCTCGTGTCCAAACCCATGTCCAGATTCCTAAATATCTGGATCTGGAAGGAGGGGTGAGAAGACCAAGTTTGCTGTGAATAGAAAGGTGTTTGGCCTTGGCCATCTGAGAGCAGCCAGTGGGGAGAGAAGAGAGGAAAGCCAAGTGCTGATCCACACCAGGACGTGTGCCTGCAAGGGGAGAACTCGTCCTGAGTGGCAGCAGAGGATGACAGAGGGATCTGGCCATTGCTGCTCCAAGAGAGGGCAGTGGGGCTCTCGGGGATGGAGCCATGGAAACTCTACACAGCAGAGCTGGAAAACCACTGCTGTCAGCCCAAGCCCAGGGAAGGAAATGCTGGCGGTGTTTGCTCTTCCCTTCCTCCCTGATGGAGAACACATCCTCGTGGCACTGCCTAAGTCCTGCTTAGCATGGACTTGAAATCCTGGCTGCAGTTCTGGCAGCTCCTCCCCAGAGGAGCACTGGAGTGGGGCTGCAAGAGCTTGGGGAAGGGCAGAAAGGAAGCTGGGACAGGCTGAGGGAAGGAGCGGTATCAAGGGGGGAAGACCAGCAAAGGTCTGCAGCATCCCGAGGGGCAGAGAGAGAGGGGCAGCCAGTGCCTGCCCCTGCAGCAGGAGTCCAGATCTGGTCTGAAAAGCAAACCGAGGGGGCGAATGAGTGACCCTTTTTCTCCCTGTTTTGGCAGCATGGACAGGAATTGAACCAGCAGCACATGAGAGATGTGGAAGAGAAGAATGAAATGCATGCAGCTGAGTTAAGATATCATAAGGAAAATACTCAAGAATGGGAAGTGGAGAGAGAAGGCGAGCAGGAAGAGTTGGAGCATGGGGCTGCTTCTTTGAAGAAATGGAGAGAGAACACCCAAGTACTGAGTGCTGCACTGAAGAAAAGTGAAATTGCCAAAGGGACTCTGATGAAACACTTGTACATCCTGATGGGAAAGTCTGGTATCCAGGAAGGCACTGGCATTGACCTTCAGTCCACTCCAGGGTCCCTGAATTATTCCAGTGCTGTTTCCCATGAGGAGGTGGGTCTCTATCCCTGTCAGTCCAGGCCTGCTTGGGTAAAGCAGCCCGGGCTGCAGCAGGCAGCCTTGTCTGTCTGCCTGGCTCCAGCCAGAGACCATTGACTGCCAGATTGTTTCCTGGCTCACCCAGAAAGACTGCTCCAGCTCTGGAGCTTACTGTTCCAATCTGCTCCAGGCCAAAAGCTGGGCATGGGGAGCTGCTTTTCCTGTGCCCATGCAACAAATGGGGGTTTGGATTTGGTGTGGGAAGTAATGGAGCAGGTGAGCAGAGGGATGGACTAAACTGAGTGATGGACTAAAGTGGACCAATGGCTGAAAATCAGCTGCACTCCTGGTGCTTAGAGTAAATGGTATTGCCAGTTGTAGAAGATGCAGTATTTTTGGGTGACAACACGGAGTTTGGAGTGGGGATGTTTGTTGGGAAAGAGCTGTCTGGTCCCAGGCAAGCTAGCAGGGCCTGACACAGCACTTCCAAGGTAACAGTGCCAGAGGCTTTTGGCAGCCCCGGCTATCAGAGCTGCATAGGGCAGATGCTGTGAAACTTTGAGCCCAGAGCACAGGTGCTCCTTGTCCTCTGGCTGCCTGTGAGGTGCCACTGGCTGGCTCTGCACAGGCCTCCCGGGGAAGGGCTCGAGCTGTACCTTGTCCCACTTCCAGGTTTCCCAGGAGCAAGATTCATCGAGCTGCTCTCTGGAGCAGCTGGGCCCGGAATCCTCTGGCCAAGGGCACGCACTGGCCCAGGTGTGCCGAGAGCAGGAGCTGCTGGGCCAGAAGGCTGACCTTGAGGGCCGACTGGCAGACATGGAGTGGCTCCAACAAGACCTTTCCAGGCAGCTGGAGGAGACCAGGTAAAGGCAGGGAGCAGAACCTTTTCAGATCTATTTACATTCCATGGACAGAATATGGAAGAGTCCCAAGAACAAAAATATGCCACAATGTGAAGGTTCTTTTTCTGACACCTAAAGCCAGCAAAGCTCTCTTGGGCTCCTGTTTGTGCTGCCGAGCACACTCCTGTGGGAAGTCCAAAGCAATCCACCCAGCCCTGAACTGAGTAGTAGATAAACCATGCAGATGCTGAGTGAAACCTCAGGTTTCTCTTGGCTTTGGTTTCTTCTTCTGGGCATTGAACGTCCCTCATTCCTTAGCAAGTAGCTTGACATGATCCTGATCTTCAGAACTGAAGCTTCGTCTTCAGCATTCCAGGCTCCGACCTTGGCACGTTGGGGGTAGCACACTGCCATTCAGGGGGAAGCCAGAGGCTCCTGCTGAAAATCTTGAGGGCTTTCTGCTTCCAAGCACACTCTTGAGAAGTGTGGGACAGGCCCTAGAGCTGGCTGGAGAGCAGCAGGGAAAGCTCTTTGGAATTCTCAACAGCCTCTGGGGATTCTTGCTGATTGTTGATGGGCACCCGGCTGCCAAACCTGCCAACCTCCCTTTGGATGGTCCCTCTCACTCTGTAAAGAAGGACAAGTGCCTCGGGCTACTGCCTGCTTGGCCCGCAACACTAAAATAAAGGTGGCAAGTCTACTCCATGACCTTGCAAGAGTTTAAACTGCAGTCTCTGCATTCAGGTAGTTGTTGTTCAGACAAAAGGGTGGCCTGATTTTTTACAAGTGCTGCTATGAGATGACCATGAGATTTTACTGTGTCACGCAAAGTAGTTCTGAAGCCACATAAATACAGGGTGTCTGGAAGATGATGGACCTTTATGTCCATTATCAAGAGCATTAAAAAGTCAGCAGTCAGCAAGGACAAGAGTCTGTTGTGTCCCCCTGCAGAGAAGCTTGGAAGTGCTGATGAGAGAAGGGCTGTGAGCAGAGGCTGGGCTTTTGCTTGTCGCCCCAGCCTGTTTGGACACAGCTAGCCAGTGTCATAGGTCAGGATCAGCAACTGAAGGTTTGGCTGTTGAGGCCAAGTTGGGCTGGGCTGTCTATGCTCTGCCAGGCCATAGGGAAGGCCTGGGCAGTCCCTCAGAGGGCCCTGCTCTGCTGTTGAGATGGCACAAATGTGCCTTGCCTGGGCGAGTTTCCACGTGGCCCATTTCCCATACTCAGGTGTGGGGATCTTGAGCCACGTCGTCCTGGAATACCCAGCTGTGGGTGTCTGGAGCAAGCAACTCATGTCTCTCCGTATGTGCAACTCATAGGTCAGCAAAGGAGAGCCTGGAATCCAGGCTGAGTGCTGCTCAGCAGCAGATATCTCAGCTGGAGACCACCAGGAACCATCTGGAGGCTCAAGTGCTCACAGTCACACAGGCCAAGGAGGTGATAGAAGGTGAGAACCTCGTGTGCTTTGTTTGTGGTGCTGCCCCTGCCTAGAGAACTAAGCACCCTGTAAAGCTGCCTCTGTCCACAGAGCTTCTGAGGAGTGGTGGGGCTTGGTGGCACTGAAAGGGCCTGAGGTCAGTAAAGTCAGTAAAGACTCTGACTCTTGCTGTTGGTCGTGTTTGTAGGAGAAGTGAAGTGCCTGCAAGATGAGCTGGAAGCAGAGAGATCTCTCAGGAGGCAGGAACGGGAAGACACAGCTCAACAGCTCCTGCAGGCAGAGCAGCAGCATCATGAAAGCCTCAGGCTTCAGGGAACTGCTCAGCAACTGGAAATAAAGAAGCTCCTGCAAGACCTGGTAGGGGACAGTACACTTCTGGAGTGTCCAAGCCAGCCCTGTGGGTTGGTTTAGCACAAGCAGAGCCTGAGGGTGTGAAAGGGCAGCAATCCTCTGCCAAGGCCTCCCGCTGCTGGGCCGGGCAGCAGAGGCAGCAGCTTGGACTTGGAGGTGCCTGAGAGCCCCCAGGATGGTGCTGGGACAGTAAATGCAGCCACAGCTTCAGTGAGGGCGTAAGAGGAGTTCCAGAGCAGGTTGGGCAGTGCCCACCCAAAGCGTGGCAGCCCAGGGCAGGATTGTCCCTGAGTCCCACCTGCCACGGAGCAGATGCCAGCGTGGAGCACTTGCCGGCATGGAGCAGATGCCAACAGTGCTGCTGGCTGCAGGCGTGGGAACTCGGTTCCTTTCTTGCTGTGCTTCCATGGTGGACAGAGGGATTAGCTTTGGGCTGGAAGCAAAGGGAACAGGCCCCTTGTCCCTGGTCCTTCAGTCCTTGTGACTGGGGTGTCAGGGAAGGGAAGGTGACACCTCCTTTTCTGAGCACTTGGACTCGACGCTTGGGAAGGTCTTTGCCAACAGAAGAGATTCCACGAGTCTGTGATTCTTGCACCTGCTGAGCCTCCTTTTGAATTCCATGACAGGACACGGTTTCTGGAGTGCTGTTGTCTTTTCCGGTTGGGGGTTGTGGGAGGGATGAAGCTTCACCTTTTTCAGCAGGGAGCTTGCCTGGGACTTCATCTTGCAAATTTCTCCTCCCCTCCTCAGGCAAGTGAGCGCGAAAGGCACCGTGCAGAGATGCAGGAGACGCTGGAGCAATGGGAAAAAGAGAAGGCAGAGAGAGAGCAGGAGCACAAGAAGGTGCTGTTTGAGATGAGGCAGAAAGATGCCACCCTGCTGGCCCAACAAGAAGAACTAAGGAGATTTGAAAATGCCAAGCGACAGGTAATGACTGAGAGAGGAGAACTGGTGTGATTTTTTGCAAGGCTGGAGCTGTGGGAGATGGCAGGACATGGGGCTGTGTGGAGCATGCCCTCCGTGTCTTCTACATTGAACTGGGGGAGGTGAAAGCTGAACGGGGCTGTCTTTGGGACCAGCAATGAGCCCTCTCATAGGAAGCCAGGCAGAAACATCAGCTATCAGCTGAGATCTTTGTGCTGCTCTTGTGCTCTGTTGTTCTAAGATGTACCTCAGGGTACCTTCGCTGTTCTCTTTCCGCTCCCCTTTTGGTGTGTACTGGTAGGTGTTCACAGCCAAAGTGAGTTTGTAGCTCTTTTCTTATGTGGAAACGGGGGGTGAGGGGGGTGCAGCAGCAACATTGACAAGAGAAAAATCTTTTTAAAGACTTGCCTGGAGTATTTCTGAACAGTAACCCAGAGATGTCTTCTGGGCTGTGTTTTAAGTCACTTCCTGGGAAGCTGTGTTGGCCCCGGGGCAGGCAGTGGCCCAGGGGAGCAGCAGCCGAGTGCTGTGAGAGCACGTGAGCCCATCAGTCTTTGCCTCTGCCACACGGATGCTGCAGGAGAAGTGTGAAGCCCTCTGCTCTTTCCTTCGGTGCAGGTGCTGCTGGAAGAGCAGAAGGAGAAGAGTGCTTTATCAGAGGCACTGCTCCAGACTCAGGGAGAGCTCAGCCGAGCCCACCAGCAGGTCCAGCAGCTCAGGCAGGAGGTGAAAGAGCTGCAAGAGAAGGGGCAGGTAAGTGTGAGTAGGCAGGCAACAGAGGGCAGGGCAGGGACAAGGGCACAAAAGGCAGCTCCTGGGACTGAGGAGGCAAGGGCTGCTTCAGGCCCTGGGAGCACAGAGCCTGGTAAGCTCCAGAGCTCAGCCCCAGGAAGGAAGGCTTGCAGTGGAAGCAGAGCTGGCTAGAGAAGCCAAAAGAAGCAGCTGAAGGAATGGGATTTTGAGGCAGCACGTGGAACAAGCTGAGCCTGAGGGCAGGTCCCAGGAAGTTGCTCTGCATTTTGTTGCCAGACCATCAAGGCAAATCTGCAAGCTGAGCTGCAGGAAGCTCGCAGTGAAGTCCAGGCAGTGCAGAGGAGGCACAAGGAAGAGCTACACGGCCTCAAAGAGGAAATGAATCTGCTCCTTGAGCAGAGGGAGGCTCTACAAAAGCAGGTGAGTGAAACAGCACTGGCATGGCAGCCATGCAGCGAGGGGTCTGTGGCCTTCTTGCTTTTCCATGGCAGAGCAGCAGCTGGTGGGGTGATCCCTGGGGCTGTCTCGGGCTCTGGGGGCTCCATGGCAGCTGCTCTGTAGGACACACAGTGCTCTGCTGAATCTCAGCTGCTGCTCTGGACAGCTGGGCTAGTCCTCTGGGCTGTTGGCCAGCAACCATCAGCATGGATTCCTGCTGGCCTCTCCTTGCCAGCCTTGGTTTGGGAGGTGCTTTTTCAGGTGCCCTTGGTGGTGGGCCACTTAGAGACTGAAACAAGTTGTCCATATCCAGTGTGAATCTGGTGCTCTCAGGACAGGGAGAAATGGAAAGTTGTCCTTTGCCTTTCCTCTCAGCCTGTGCTGTGGCTGACAGTGACAAGCTGTGGCTGCAGCCCCTGACTGCTTTGTTCCCTTTGACTGGAGGTGGGAGAGTTGACATCTCAGCTGGCAGCCTCCCGAGAGTCCCGGGAAACGACTGTCCAGAGAGCCCAGCAAGAGGTGAGGGAGGCCCAGGAAGAGTCCAGGCAGAAGCTGTCGGAGGTTGAACACGTCCAGAAGATCCTGGAGGAGGCAGAAAATCTGAACAAGGAGCTGCAAGTGCATGTGGAGTCCTTGAAGAGGGAAAGGAATCGCTGGGAAGAAGTGGCTCAGCAAAATTCAGAATTGCAGGCTTCGGTGGATGTCCTAGAGAGTGAAAAAGCCAGGTAAATGAAAGCCTGTGGGACTCTGCATTGTGGTGAATGGATTCCCTCTTTGCCCTCTTTGCACCTGCCAGGGGCTCTGGCAGCATTTCCTAAGTGGCAGATTCTGAACTCTCCGTGCAGACACTTCTCCTTGTCTGGATGTTGTCTTTCATTTTCTTTACTTTTAAGACTTCAAACAGAGTTTTTCTGCAGAGAAAGGATTTGGGGGTAGCTCTTTCCCTCTAGGGGTTATTGTGTTTTTAGGTGGGTGTGTTGACACTGCCCGAGCTGCATTGTAAGGAGCTGGATACATCCATCAGCTCCACCTTGGGTCCTGTAACTTGAAGCCTCTGGGATGTGGATCAGCCTGGCCTCTGATGCTTTTTCTGGGCAGAACCATCTGAAGGCCCTGATTGCTGATCTAGGCCAGATTGCCCTCGGAGGCAGCCCAGCAACAAGAGCGGCTCTGTTGCATGGTTCCTCATAAAATGTGCCCCGGTGCCTGGAGGGCGTCTTCATTGCAAGACTTTGTTAGGTTTGTATTCACATTCCCACCTCAAAAAGAAGGTAGGGCATGTAGGCAGGAACTCCCTGTTCTTTTAGGGCCAAAAGCAGAGTAGGCACATGCTGGGCTTTGACTGCAGGGAGAACAAACAGCCAAGTTGTTTAGACAGACCTCATCAGACAGAGGAGTTTTTCCCTGAGGTGCTGCAAGTCCTGAGAGTTTATAAAATCTGATACCGTGTAGCAATGAGTTGCTTGCTTCCCTTCTAGGCTGATAGTGTCTCTGGAGGAGAAGAACCAGCGCCTCAGAACTCTGGAAAAACAGAACCTGCTGCTGAACTATCAGGTGTCTCAGTATCACTCTGCTCTTCAGCAGGCAGAGCAGCTCTCTTCTCACCGCGCTGGACAACTGCGGGAGCTCAACACCCAGGTAAGCTGTGCAGTGGCATCCTCTTCTCCAGGGACACACAACAGCACCTTTGCCTTGGAGGCCCCAACCTCTTTCCCCTCCCAGCAGCACGCACAGCTGCCGTCTTCTGCCCGGGGCTGCTGCTGCACCCTGAGGCCGAGGCTGGATCTGCTGTCTGCTGCCCAAGTTTTGCACCGTTCTCTCCCAGCTCCCAGCAGGAAATCTGGGAGGGGAGCAGCAGCAGACTCCTCTGGAGCCTCTGTGTCCCTCAGTTAGCAGTGTTGTCCCAGACAGAGTTGGTGCCTGTGCCGGGCACTGAGCAATGTGGGGACACAGAGGTGGCTATGGCAGGCTGGGCAGGGCACTTCCAGCGCAGCCATCTCAGCTGCTGTTCAGAGCTGCAGCCTCAAGGATGCCCATTGCCTCCCTTTCCCTCTTTTCTCTACATTGGTCTCCTTTGGAATCCTTGCTTTTCTGCCTTTTGGTTTTGGCAAGGTTTTTGCCTGAAATAATTTCTTCTTTGCTGCTCTCCCTGCGGCCCACTCTGCAGCCTCAGGAGCAGCCCTGTCCCTGAGGCTCTGTGCATCCATCTTCCAGATCCAGGCCCTGCAGGACACAGTGCTGCAGATGGAGGCTTCCCAAACAACTCGAAAGAAGCAGCTGCTGCAGACGTTTGAGGAGTCTCGAGCAGGAGAATGGGCTTTGAGGGACTCTGTGGACGTGCTGGAAACTGAGGTGTCTGAGCTGCGTGTGAGGCTCCAGAGCTCTGAGGAAAGAGCAGAGGCCATGGCCATACAGTGTAAGGACGTGGAGCTGGAGCTGAGGAAGACACAAGCTCAGAGGGACCATCTCAGAGCCCACAATCAGGAGCTGCTGAAACAGCTGGAGCAAAGTGAGCAAGGTACAGCTTCTCCTCTCCCACCCACTGCCCCATCCTGCCTCACCTGCGGGGATCTCGCTGATGGCTCGCAGAGGAAAAGTGCCCAGAGATGGCAGAGGGAAAAACAACCAGCAGGAGATTTATCCATCCAAGTGCCAGTGAAAGCTTTTTCTTGAGAAAGATGCTGTGGCTGCCAGTGCCATCCAGCTGTGCCATGGCTGATCCCGTGCACAGCTGGAGCCTTCCAGGTGCCGTGTCTGTGCTAAGGAGCTTTAGGAGGATGCCTCAGCTCGATTCCCCCAAACTCCAGGCCCTGCCAGAGCCTCCAGGCTACTGGCCTCTCTGGAGCAGGGCTGCACAGGCATCCCCTCTCCTTTGTCTCTCTTGGATTGCTCACTCTGCACAAGGCCAAGAGCAAACACCCTTTCCTGTCCCTCTGAACCTTGCCCCTTTCATTCCTGCTTTTTTCTCTGCCTGCAAATTTCCTTCATTTCTGTCAGCTTTGGAGCCCTTGTGGGCTCAGGGCCTGGCACACTGAGGCAGGCAGAGAAGACACTGCTGTTGTCTCTGCAGGATGCACATCAGTTTGCCTTTGCTTTGCTTTTCCCCTTCTCCTTTCTCCTGTTCCTTCCCCCTCCCTGCTGCAGATTTGTGGGAGGCAGCAGTCAAGCACACCTCTCGAGAAACTGCCCTGGAGAAAGAGGCCTGTGAAAGGCAGGAAGAGGTTGTGACTCTTCGTCAGGAGGTGGCATCTCTGCAGAGGAAATTGGAGAGCCTGCAGAAGGAAAGGATGGATGTGCTGGTGAGATTGGCGGATGCCACAAAGGGCCATTTCCTAGCTGTGTTTGCACATTCAGTTAATAGTTCTAAGGAGCACCTTTTTCCAGTTAAACTTCTCCAACTGCGTTCTTCTGAATAAGGAGGAGAAGATGTTGTAGTCATGTCAAAGCCAGTTAATGCTGAGCCTGCTGATTTTCCTCCATGCTGGGCTTCTGTGCCCTAGAAGCTTTAGTCCTCAATGTCCACACTGCCTCTATGGACATTGCATGCTTTGGGGAATTCCTCGTGTCCAAACCCATGTCCAGATTCCTAAATATCTGGATCTGGAAGGAGGGGTGAGAAGACCAAGTTTGCTGTGAATAGAAAGGTGTTTGGCCTTGGCCATCTGAGAGCAGCCAGTGGGGAGAGAAGAGAGGAAAGCCAAGTGCTGATCCACACCAGGACGTGTGCCTGCAAGGGGAGAACTCGTCCTGAGTGGCAGCAGAGGATGACAGAGGGATCTGGCCATTGCTGCTCCAAGAGAGGGCAGTGGGGCTCTCGGGGATGGAGCCATGGAAACTCTACACAGCAGAGCTGGAAAACCACTGCTGTCAGCCCAAGCCCAGGGAAGGAAATGCTGGCGGTGTTTGCTCTTCCCTTCCTCCCTGATGGAGAGCACATCCTCGTGGCACTGCCTAAGTCCTGCTTAGCATGGACTTGAAATCCTGGCTGCAGTTCTGGCAGCTCCTCCCCAGAGGAGCACTGGAGTGGGGCTGCAAGAGCTTGGGGAAGGGCAGAAAGGAAGCTGGGACAGGCTGAGGGAAGGAGCGGTATCAAGGGGGGAAGACCAGCAAAGGTCTGCAGCATCCCGAGGGGCAGAGAGAGAGGGGCAGCCAGTGCCTGCCCCTGCAGCAGGAGTCCAGATCTGGTCTGAAAAGCAAACCGAGGGGGCGAATGAGTGACCCTTTTTCTCCCTGTTTTGGCAGCATGGACAGGAATTGAACCAGCAGCACATGAGAGATGTGGAAGAGAAGAATGAAATGCATGCAGCTGAGTTAAGATATCATAAGGAAAATACTCAAGAATGGGAAGTGGAGAGAGAAGGCGAGCAGGAAGAGTTGGAGCATGGGGCTGCTTCTTTGAAGAAATGGAGAGAGAACACCCAAGTACTGAGTGCTGCACTGAAGAAAAGTGAAATTGCCAAAGGGACTCTGATGAAACACTTGTACATCCTGAAGGGAAAGTCTGGTATCCAGGCAGGCACTGGCATTGACCTTAAGTCCACTCCAGGGTCCCTGAATTATTCCAGTGCTGTTTCCCATGAAGAGGTGGGTCTCTATCCCTGTCAGTCCAGGCCTGCTTGGGTAAAGCAGCCCGGGCTGCAGCAGGCAGCCTTGTCTGTCTGCCTGGCTCCAGCCAGAGACCATTGACTGCCAGATTGTTTCCTGGCTCGCCCAGAAAGACTGCTCCAGCTCTGGAGCTTACTGTTCCAATCTGCTCCAGGCCAAAAGCTGGGCATGGGGAGCTGCTTTTCCTGTGCCCATGCAACAAATGGGGGTTTGGATTTGGTGTGGGAAGTAATGGAGCAGGTGAGCAGAGGGATGCACTAAACCCAGCTGAGTTTTGTACTGAGAGGGCTGAAGAGCAGCTGCACTGCTGGTGCTTCGAGGATGCTTCCTGAGATGGAGATTCCTGAGGGACAGCTTCTGTGGTGTTTGAAATATGGGCATCATCTCCTCTCTAAATACCCTGCAGGCTGTTGGAGCACAAGTGGAACAGCTGTTACGTGGCTCAGGGACCATCCTGGAATCCAAGCAACCAATTGCATCACTAGAAGAGGAGAAGAGAGAGAGGCCTGAATTAACCACTGAGCCCAGAAGTGGCGAGCGGGTAAATTGGGCTTTCACTGCCTCTGCCGAGCCTCAGGCTCCTCTGGAACTTGGCACGTTAGCCCAGGCAGTGCTTTGGAGACCTCTGCTTGTTTCCTTGCCTCTCCCTGTCCCTGCTGTGGGCACACCCTTTTGTTTGTCCTCTCTCTTGGGGCAGCCCATGGCTTTCACAAGGGCACCTTCACTCCACTGCCTCCCTCCCTGGCCCTGTGTCCCCGCACACACACTGGCCTCTCTTGCACAGCCCCCAGCGAGAGCTTTTTGCCCCCAGTGTTGTCTAGTGCAATTCAGGGTCTCAGAGCAGAGATCTCCTTGCCATGATGTCCACAGGTCTTTTTGCTCCGTGTTTGCTGACAGGTTTCTGTGACCCTCTCTCCCATCCAACGTGCAGGTGGAACCTGAAAGGAGAAGAACCAGAACTTTTAGGAGAGTGTTCCCCCCAGATTGCTTTAAGTTTCCTGTCCACAAGCCTGCCTATCGAAATCGTCGACTTCTACAACAGAAGACTCCTCCAGTAGCTCAGGGAAGCAGCAGCCCTCCTGCTGATGCACAGCCTGTGGAGAAAGGGGTCAGTGGCCCAAATTTGGAAATCAGAGTTGGGTTCCTAAATCCCCTCGGAACTCTCTCTAACAGACCTGTGGTGGCTGGGGGATGTCCGTGGGAAGGCTTTGCCAGCCTTGAACTGGACCTGTTGATCATCTGAGCTCTGCTCTGTGTGGGAGCCTGTTCCCTTGCCCTTGCCCCAGGGCAGAGTGTTGGTGAGGGCTGGAGTTGGAGGCTCTGTCTGCCCCGAGAGCCAGTACCGTGGGGCTGCAGGTGCTCCTGCCAGCGTGGGCTTGTCTGAGCCGGGCCTTGTGCCTCTTTCAGGTGTCCCTGCTGCAGTCACAGCTAGCCCAAGACCGACAGGACCACCTGGAGAGCTGTGCAGGGAGCAGGCAGGAGACACAAGGTGCAGAAGGGACCTCCTTGCTTCCTGAACGACTCAGAGAGCAGCCAGGGTGCAGCTGGATGCAGTCTTAGACTTAGTCAGTAGTTTATGTTTAAAGGACAGTATAGGTGAAATTGAACCTTTACACAACTGTGTTCCATAGGATGAAAGATATATTTATAGAAAAATAAAGAGTTTATGATGATCATGATTAAACTAATAGATCTTTATCAGGGTTATTTACTACCCAGTACAGAGACCTATAACTTCCAGTATAGTGCATTATGTTTTGAAGCAACATTGTAGCAATTCTAGTCAAGCCAGCAAAACCAATTCTTGAAGATTGATGCTACTCACCCAAAGCAAGGACCACGGGCAAACATTTCTCTCAGCCTCAAGGCGTGACCTTGAGAAGCATCCTCACTCCAGGGTGGAATCTGCAGAAGGGAGACATGTGACATGAACCACTTTGGTGAGAGCAGGAGAAACCTGCCATGTGTGGAGCTTTGTCATTTGTCCTTAGGAAACTGCAGCCTGATTATTCTCAGAGTCCCAGAATCTCAGGCTGGGTGAGGCTGGAGGCACCTCTGCAGGTCACCTTGCCCAGCCCCTGCTCCATCAGGGCCACCCAGAGCCAGCTGCCCAGGATGTGTCCAGGTGGCTTTTGAGTCTCTCCAGGGATGGAGACTCCACCACCTCCCTGGGCACCTGCACCAGTGCTCGGCCACCCTCCCAGTGCAGAAGTGCCTCCTGAGCTCAGAGAGCCCCTCCTGTGTGTCACTTGGTGCCCGAGGCCCCTGGAATGTCCCTGGCTCTGTCCCCTCTGCAGCCTCCCCCCGGGTATTTATCCCCAGGGATGAGATGCTCTGAGCCTGCTCTGCTCCAGGCTGGGCAGTGCCAGCTCTCTCAGCCTCTCCTCACGGCAGAGATGCTCCAGTCCCTCCGTCACCTTCATGGCCCTGTGCTGGACTCTGTCCAGTCTGTCCCTGTCTCCTGTACTGGGCAGCCCAGCTCTGGGCCCAGCACTCCAGGGCTGGCCTCACTGCTGTGGAGCAGAGGGAAAGGATCCCCTCCCTCCAGCAGCTGTGTCGCATCCTCCCGGTGCAGCCCAGGACGCTGTTCTGCATTGCTGCACGAGCACATTGCTGGCCCGTGGGCATCCTGGTGTCCAGCAGGACCCTGCCAAACTTTCGTTTTTCAACCGGGTGGCCCCCAGCAGATACCGGTGCCTGTGGTTGTTCCTTCCCAAGGACAGGACTCAGCACCTGTCATAGAACTGTCACCCCTGTTGAACTGTCCCTCGGGATGGCAGCACTTCTCTCTGGCAGAGCAGCCACCACTCCCGGTTTGTGGGAGGGCACCCCCTGGCCCCATCACCCAGTTTACTGACAAAGGTGTCAGCAAGGACTGGACTCAGCATTGTCCTCCAGGCTCCACCGCTAGACTTTGTGCCACTGACCTCCAGGGTTCCAAGAAGGTAGATTCTGTGCAAGGCGTCTTTGCTTGTATGTACAAATTCAGAAAGAATTGGCAGGATTTACAACAGGGATTTCTGCTCCATATCTTAAGTGGGAAAAAATGTAATGATCCATGCTCCCTCTCACTGGCAGTGGCTAAAGGAAAAGAGGTCCTGTTGTTGGTGACAGTGGATGTCACCTGCAGAGGAACTGTGCCAGACTGGTGTGACATACAAGGTCAAGGGTTGAGGGCATAATTTAAAATAACTTAGCAAAGTGAAAAGCAGAATCACAACCCTGGGTGATAGGAGATCAAGTGAACCGGAAACTTCTGACCAACCTCATCTCAGAAAGGAGCAATGTGGAAGAAGAATCAAGTTATCCAGGGGGCGTGTACAGACATTGCTGTGGAAGCAGTTATGGAGTTAAGAGGAAGCCTGCCCTGCATCATGTGAGCAAGAATGCTGAGAAATGGGGAAGAAAGCTGATTACACACGATCTGAAAACTGGAAAGGCGTCCTGATTGTCAAGCCTGTAAACCTTGTGAGAAGAAGAACAAGCCGTCAAAAGGATGGATTTATTACAGGCCTGCAACCGCTTTTGAGCAAACTGCTGAGCACAGTTTCTCACAATAAAATGTATAAATAATGTCTTAACTTTGCAATAAACCCAATTCACTTGCTTCTAGCTTGTGTCTCTCACATTCATATGCCACAGCAGTAGGGAAGGGGGAGAATAGTTAGGGAGAATAGTTAGAATCTTAAGCCAGGCATACACGAGGTCTAAGGACTGGAGGAAGCTACGTCAGCTGTCCATTGTCTTCAGAAGAGCCTGGCCAGTGCAGGTGGTTCCTGAGAACTTCCTGAGAACTACAGCAGTCTTAAAGATGGGCACAAAGGAGGGTCTGAAGACCTACAGGCTAATCAGCTGCTTTGGAATCCCTGGGAAAGTGATGGAGCAAATCCTCCTGGACACCCTTTCAAGCAACTGAGAGAGAAGGGCATTGGGAACAGCCAGCACAGATTTAGCACAGGGACATGGTGCCTGGCCAACCTGAGCGACTCTGCAAATTACGGGAGACCAGGCATGGTGTTGCCCGACATTGCAAAACATTCAGCAGCCACGCAGTCCCCTTACAGCCCGATTGGTGAGATATGGACTGAGTGAATGGCCAAGGGAAAACCGCCCAAACCAGCGGGCTCAGTGCTGCTGGATCAGATGTATGAAGTGGCCAGGCTGTGGTGACACCACCCACTCCAGATCATCCCTGGAGCCAGCATTACTGTTGATTAATGACTAATATTTATATGCAGAGAATGTCTCCTCTAATCGAAGAAACTTTACAACAGGGGGTTTATTCCCCTTGTCCTGGCGTTCCAAGCCCTTGTCCAAGGTCAGCCCTCAGCTCTCTTAGAGTCCCTTTAGGCATTGGAAATGTCTCTAAGGTCTCCCTGAAGCCTTCTCTTCTCCAGGCTGAACACTCCCAGCTCTCCCAGCTCGGCTCAGAGCAGAGGGGCTCCAGACCTTGGAGCATCTCTTTGGCCTCTCTGGACTCACTCCAGCAGCTCCACATCCTTCTGATGCTGGACCCGAGGGCTGGAGGCAGCTCTGCAGGTGGGGTCTCACCTGAGCAGGGCAGAGGTGCAGAATCCCCCTTGTCCCCTGCTGCCCACTCTGTGGGGCCAGCCCAGGACATGGGGCTTTCTGGGTGACAGCGCAAGGGGTTGGGGCACACTGGGACTTCTGTCCACCAACATGCCCCAGTCCTTCTGCTCAGAGCTGCTCTCAACCCCTGCCCTGCCCAGCCTGAGTCTGTGCTTGGGATTGCCCTGGCCCAGGGGCAGGCCATGTCCTTGGCCTCATACCAGCAGAGTCACACTGGGACTTTGGTGATGGTCTCTGGGCCTATGGCAATGACTCCAGCTCCTTGAAACTTTTAAGCTCCTCTTGCTGCTTCCCCTACCTCATGCTTTTCTTGAGAACCCCATGCTCCCTTTGGTACTGCCTCATCATCCTTGTCGCAGGTTTGCGTGGTCACATCCGGGTAGCAGGGGCCCGCAGGGTGACCCTCTATGAGAAGACACCAGAAGCTGCTCCCGTGTTGGGCAGAGCCGGCTCCAGAGGGCTCCAGGAGGGACCTGCCACTGGCTAAGGCTGAGCCAACCAGTGATGCTGGGAGGGCCTCTGGGATTAGGTACTAAAAAAGGGCTAAACACTGCTGTGCAACAGCAGCTGGCAGGGAGGAAGAAGATGGGAGAGCAACAGTGGATTTTGACCCATAGCCCGTGTAGGTGAGCAGAGGAACAGATCCCCAGTGCAGCCCATGTGAGGAGCCCACAGCACAGCGGGTGGGGATGCCCTGAAGGGATCTGCAGCCTGGAAGGAGCCCACGCTCCAGCAGGTATTGTAAAGGCAGGCGAACCCAGTGGGAAGAATGATGATGTCTGACTCAGTTCAGAAGGCTGAACGATTTCTTTATTATAACTATGCTATAATACATTAATTGACTATATAAAGGAGGATACTAAAACTACATGCTACTTTCTCTAACACTACTAAATCTAACTAACCAACAGCTTGTGACCCTGTTCTCCAGAGTCCAGACACAGGTGGATCCGATTGGCATCAGGCCCAGACAATTCTGACCAGAATCCAATCCAGCAATCACCCCAGGTAAACAACTCTCCAAACACATTCCACAAGGAAAAACAAGGAGCAGAAATAGAAACTGTTTTCTCCTTCTCTCTCTCTGTGCACCTCTAAGAAAAATCCTGAGAGAGAGAGAAATGTGCTTGCCACAAGCGGGCTCCTGGCAGGGGCTATGCTCTGTGGAGAGGAGTCCATGCAGGAGCTGGCAGAACACTGGAGCAGGCTGTTCCTGAAGGACTGGACCCCAGGGAAAGGCACCTTGCTGGAGCAGTTCTTAGAGAACTGCAGCCCGTGGGAAGGACCCACATTGGAAAAGTTGGTGCAGGACTGTCTCCCATGGAGAGGGGAATCTATGAGGAGAAAGGAGCAGCAGAGACAAGTGTTATGAGCTGACAGCAATCCACGTTCCCCATCTTGCGCACTGCTCAAGGGGAGGAGGTAAAAGAGTTGGGAGTAAAGCTGAGTCTGGGAAGAAGGGAGGGTAGGGGGAGGTGGTTTTAGGTTTATTCTTAGTTCTCATTTTCCTACTCTGTTTAAGTGGTTATAAAATAAATTAATTTCCCCGAGGTGAGTCTGTTTTGACTGTGGCAGTAATTGGTGAGTGATCTCCCTGACCCGTGGGATTTTTATCACATTTTCTTCTCCTTTTCAGTCAAAGAGGGGAAGTAATGGAGTGGCTCAGTGAGCACCTGGCTAGCCAAAATTGACCAACCACAGTTCTCCAAACTCCTTCATCACCACCTCCACCTTCAACACCCATTGCCCATGACTTCTTCATGTCCCTGACTCCACTGTCAGTGAAGGGTCTTCCAGCATTGCAGCATTTATTTTGCACTTTATTTACTGCACACTCCAGACATGCCAATGGCACAGGCAACTCTGTGATGTCCAGTGCTCTGGGCCCACGTCTGCCACCAGAACTCCCCTGCCAGGGCTGGACAGTCTGGAATTGGCTGTGGCAGGTCTGTGGCACGCCCACGGCAAGTCCACAACAGGTCCATGGTGGGTCTCTGATGGGCGCCTGATGGTCCTTTGGCCCAGGTGCCGTGCGCCTTGGTGGGGAGCTGTCACTTTCTGCCCACGTGGTCCTTCAGTGTTACCAGCACTTTTTGTGCCCGCTTCAGGACCTCCTCCTCATCCACGCTGGGGAAGGCCTCACTGGGGGTCATGGGAAAGGGATGGTAACTCGGGTACTGTGTGGCCTTGCCGTCCGTGCCACGGTCACACAACCACTGCACGTCCAGGACAAGGCCCCTCAGCTCCGGCTCCTCTGCCTCCAGCCTTTGGGCCGTACCCATCGGCCCCCTGTGGCCCGCAAAAGCTTCACCACGGCAAAGCACGGCCGCCACCAGTGCCTTCTCCAGGGCCTGGTGCACTTTGAAGAGCACCCAGTTGGGGCAGCAGTGCCGGATGTCATTGCGGGCTGCCTGCAGGTCACTCGTGGCCTGACACAGCCAACGCAGGGCCTCGGGGACGGATGGAGTCAGGGCCATGAGCTCCTCACTGCTCAGCCAGGAGCCACAGCCTCCCTGTCTGTGGTGCTGGGCAGCACTCACAGGTTTGTATTGGACCCACACCTTTGGCCCCCTGACACCATGCAGAGGCCTCAAGGCTGGCAGGCTGGGAGCCTTCCATGGATCAGCTTCAGCCTCCTCCTGCAGCCTTTTCTCTGGCTCTGGCTCTGGTGCAGCACCCACCAGTGCCACGTTGTTCGCCTCCAGAACCAAGGCCACGTCCTGTGGCTCCTGGCAGACCAGCATTTCACGCAGCACGGACAAAGCCTGTGCCTCCAGCTGCCCACCCAGGATGTTATTGATCTCCTGTGCCAGTGTCTCCACGACCCTCAGCTGCTGCCAGTTCAGCACCATCTCTGCATGCCGGATGTAGAGGAGCCGCTGGGCACCACCAGACGGGCACACATAGATAACTTGTGACTGGGAGCTGCCCTCCACCTTTGCCCCACTGTGCACCAGCACAGTGCAGATGTCCTTGCAGCACTGCACTTTCACCTGCTCCACTGCAAAGCCACCATCCCCCTCCATTCCCATCGTAGCCTTGGGGGTCTGCCACTGCAGCAGGGACTCCAGCCCCAGCCTAAACCACGGGGATACCAGCAGGGTCTGGAGACGCCTCTGCGCAGCGCACTGAGAGCCGTAATGACATGGCTGCGGACCACCCTCCTCCAGCTGCTTCTCTGTCACCTCTGAGAGTGCCCGCGGCCGCAGGTGCGGTGGCAGCCTTTGCAGCAGCCACCTGACATTACACCCAGACACTGGCAGCGCAGCCATGAGCACAAAGGTCTTCTCTAGGGCCCGAGCGGTCTCTGAGGGCACACAGTCATTGAAGCACAGTCTGTGGGATGGCTCCAGGCAGTCAGCAGTGCTCAGCAGGTACAGCTCAGCCACAGCAGAGCAATCGGGGGGCTCCGGTTCCTCCCGCAGCAGCTGGAAGAAATGCCGTGTGGCCAGCAGGACTGTCTTCTCCTGGCTACTGGAAAGGGTTCCACTGCCATGGCTCTCCTGGTAGATTTGGGCCAGGACACGGCTGTAGTGAGTCAGTGTGGGGACCAGGACGACACCAAGGTGTTGCAGGAGATCTCCAAAGGCAGCCACGTGGGGGTGAGGCGTGAGGAGGTAGGGGTAAAAGTCAGCCTCGTCTGGGAGTGATGTCACCACCTGCCGTGGCCTGGCCATGTCCCATGACTTGGCCAGCACCACGGGCAGCTCAGAGAGGTGCTCTGCGTCCACCTCCTTCAGACGGGTCTGCAGGAAGCTGTACATGCTATGGAGCACCCTGGCCCGTGTGCTTACCTGCAGTTCTGTCGAGCAGGCTGCCCTGCACACATGCTCCAGGTTGGCCACCACCAGGGCAGTGGGTATCTCTGCAAAGACTTCCATGGCCTCCAGGGACTGCTCCCCAAGTTCAAGGGATTCTGGCAGGATGGTGGCTGATGTCCACAGGAGCTCAGCCACATTTTTGCAGTAGGAAACGCTGCCTTTCAGAGCCACGGTCTTAGTGCAGTCTGTAAAAGGAGGGTGAAGGTTCATCAAGTTTGGGGGGATATCCAGTGGAGGCAGGAATTGGATTGAGGCAATTTTCCTCAGGAAATTTTCCTCAGGATTTTCCAACAGGATTGCAAGTTGCTTGAGCATCTCCTGCTGTCGCTCCAGCAGTTCTGCAGCATGGCATGTAGCCTGAGTGGCTTCACGCTCTATCTCCTCAGCCAGCGCCACAAAGTCCTCTACAGAGAGGCTGGTGCGGACACCTGCCTTAAGGAAGAAATCCACAATTACTATGCAGTTCGAAGGTAGCTTCTTAAAGAAAGATTTAGGCGCAAAGCGGTTTTGGAGCCGCATGTCATGGTAGAAGTAGGAGGCCAGGCGCAGTGTTCTGTGGGCATCTGGTATAAAGGCCGCCTTCCGAAATGCTGCCACAATGGCGTCCACGCTCTGAGTGGAACAGATGGGTCGCAGGACAAAGAACGAGCGTACAGCTTCCATGAGGTCTTGCTGTGTGAGCTGGGACAGCCGGGGAAGTACCACAGTCATGAAGAGCTCTTGGTCATCGGTGAACTCCCCCTTCAAACGCTTGGCCAGCCATTTGGGGTCCTGGCTTAGTGTGAGAAGCAGCATGCTTCTCCATGGAGGAGCTGCTCCAGTGCACGTGAATCCAGCTTTCCCTCCTGGACAAACCTTAGCAGGGCTGACACGTCCTGCTCCCCTAAATCCCCCCAGCAGAGATCAGCTCTTGTGTCTGCCAGATGGGCCACTACAGCCCTGGCATCTGTGACCTGCAGTGCCCTTGGCTTCAGGCAACAGTAGGCAAAACTCCAGGGCAGCAGGGACTGCTGGAGCACAGGGATGCCCAGTTTGTGCAGCACCTTTTCTACTTTAGAGTGACACTCAAAAAGAACCTTGGAGAGGGAGGATAGTGGCAGTAGGTGCTTTGAGTCTGTCTTACTCCCCTGAATAGGCAGCACTGCCGTATTCTGGAGATGATTCATGAACGACTTCATGTCCACATCTGAAGTCCTGGAGGGGACCATCCTGTCAAAGAAGGTCCACAGCCCCTCGAGCCACCTTTCTCCCTCTGTGGTCCACTCCAGCTGACCCAATACCTCCTGGATGAGTGGTGTGGCCTCTGGGAGGTCAAGCTCCTTCACAAAGCAAGGTGGCATCCATTCAGGAATACACTTCCCCAAACGCCTATCTCTTCCTGGGATGCTCCAGTGCACTGGTTTTGGCTGGGATAGAGTTAATTTTCTTCCCAGAAGTGTGTCCAGGGCTACATTCAGGATTTAGCATGAGAACAGTGTTGGTTGCACACTGATGTTTGAGTTGCAGCCCAGTCAAGGACTTTTCAGTGTCCCACGCTCTGCCAGCAAGGGGCAGCATGGCCAGGAGACCTGACCCCAACTGGCCAGAGGGATATTCTGGACCACAGAACCTCCTGCCCAGTACAGAAACTGGGAGGGGGTTGGCCAAAAGCCTCCCCCCCTCTGCCCCCCAGAAAGAAAACCCCCACAGCCCCCTTCCCGCAACCGGTTCGGGAAAAATTTCCTCAGAGAGAAGTGGAGAAAACCTGTTTATTTAACAGGCAAAGCACTGTCCCGTGCAAAAAAATGAACAATACCAGATGACAAAACTCATTTGCTGCTCTGAAGAGATGACAAATTCAGAAAGTCTCTCCTGTGGCTGCTCGCTCTGTTATCAGTCCCTCCGGCACTGGGAAAGGCTGCTGCCCAGAGTAGGCCACAAAGTGCGAGCTCTCGGTGCTCCCCGGGTCCTGGTCCAGAGCAGGTTCGAATGGTTCCAGGAAAAGGGAAAGAAAGAAAGACAGTCCAGGGAAAACTTCACTGCCTCAGCTAGCTAAACTAACTAAAAAGCAAAGGAGCGCTCTGTTCTGCTCCATTTGTGCCCAGACAACACAGTCAAGCAGAATGTGGAGGAGTGCGATCTGGTAACAAACTCCGTGCTTCGTCTTCTCCCCTCCTTTGCTCTCAGAACCAGTCTTGAAGGCACTGAATACAATATCCAGCATAAACAGAACAGACGACTGGGGATACAAGCATCATAACATCACCCTAGGACAGAAAGAGAAACAGCACAATGGACTACTTAAGACGAGCCAAGGGGTCTTGAGAGAGTTATCCCACCAATTGGCAAGAACAAGCAATAGATAAGCTCTCGTGGCAGGGGAGATGCCCTGCCACACCAGGGAACCCTGCTGCACCTTGCCCGGTTTCTTACGGGCAGAGCCCAGCGGATGCACGGCCTGGGCTCTGCTCCAGCTCTCAGGCAGCCCTGTTGTTAAGGAAACTTCCCTGTCTGAGCATCCCCGAGGCACTCTGGCATTCACACTCCCATCACCAGACTGTTCCTGCGGGGACCAAATCCCCTTTGCAGTGGGTGGCTCAGGTGAGCCAAAGGGTGCCCCCATTGACTCCCTGCACTCCCCCCACTCTCACACAGTCAGGCCAGGTTTCCCACAGCAGAGTCTCACGTGTCTCATTCCACAAAACAATTTATTTGCAGCACAGGAACACAGAAATAGCCCGAGCCGGTGCCTCCAGGGAGGGACCTCGAACCCCTGGGCTGTTACGCCTTCACGGTCAGAGCACATCAAAGTCTCAGCTCTTCCTCCCGAGGCTTGGCATCTGCCCTGTCTCTGAGCGGCCACTGTCTCTGGCTGTGCCACAGGTCCTTGGGCTCTTTGTCCTGCCAAGGGTCAGCAGGTCACGGGCTCTTCCCTTTGGGCTCCTGCCAGCCAGAGCTCAGCCTGGAGCTGGCACTGCAGCTGCACCCCGAGCTACCTGCACCAGGTGTATTCCTCAGCACCTGTGCTTTGCAGCTGCCGAGGAACTGCACACAGGACCGCCCACTCGGCCTCCGGGACCGCACGCTGGAGCTGCTGGAGCTGCCTGAGCACTGCCCCAGCTGCGGGTGTGCGTGAACGCGCTGCGGGGCTCACGGCCCTCGTGGCTGAGCAGTTCACGTGGCCCAGGGAAGCTGGGGCACAGCCAATGCTGCTCCTCCCCTGGCCAAGCTGGAGAAGAGCTGCAGCTGGAGCGTGTGCCAGGAACTGCTTTGGGAGCAGAGGAACAGTGTCCCTGGGCTGCGCCCCTCGCTGTTTCCCAAGAGCCCCGTGGTGATCAATCACTGCACCTCCAACAGATTGCTCTGCCTGTCTCTTGCCTTTGTGCAAAGAGCGAGGCTGGCAGGGCTCTGTAGGGTGAAAGCTGCCCCAAGGAACCAGACAGGCTGGAGGAACGGGCGCCAGAGACCTCGCCACATCCAGCCAAGAAGGGGTAGGAACAGAGAGTGTCACCAAACAGGAAAAAGGGAACTTATCCAATACCAATTTGATGTGAATAAGCAGACACTTCTTTATTCAGGTGCTGGGAACACAGGGATAACTCCTCTGGAAGTGTGTTCCACTTAACAAAC
Organism: Anomalospiza imberbis; assembly: GCF_031753505.1. Lineage (NCBI taxonomy): Eukaryota > Metazoa > Chordata > Aves > Passeriformes > Viduidae > Anomalospiza > Anomalospiza imberbis. The sequence goes on along the minus strand of NC_089697.1, from coordinate 274,329 downwards.
AAAACCCATCCATTTTATTTACTTTTTCTGCTGAATCATCATTATGTGCCTTCTTTTACATACTGCGCATACTATGCCCACTCTTAAATTTAACCTTTACATTGATTGGTTCTAAGAGTTAATAACTTCGCCAATATTCTAAACCAATCATTGCTCATCTCTCCTGAGGTCTACTGACTGGAATCCTTAATCTTAAAATCAAGATGGGAAGGATAGTGGGTTTCCAAGCAGTGTTACTGGTGAGCGTGACTGCAACAGAAGGGTCCAGTAACTTCCTGGGGAGGTTTCACCAGTTACATTCCAAACACAGCGCTCCTGACATTTCTATACCTTATACTTCACAACTGTCTACTTATAATCATAGTAACCCTTTTATATGATCTGATTATTTGATCAAAGCATTCATCACAAGAGCAGACAGGAACAGCAGAAGCCAGAGCAGGGGAGACTGGGAAGGTGGCAGAGAGGTGTCTGGGCTGAAGGGGATCCTGAGGAAAGGGGAGGAGAAGGCTTTCCCTCAGCCCGTGCTTCTCTTCTCTTTCTCAAAACATGACCAAGGAATCTCACGTTTCCAGGGATGGGCCAAATATCCAGTTTTCTGCAATTTCCCCAGCCGTTGCTGCTTGGCCATGACAGGGAAGAAGCCCTAAAAAGGGAAAGGAGGAAAAGCAGCCCCCAAACTGGGCATCTTTGGCGTGGCAATTCCTCCCATTCCTTCCTGTTGGTGAGGAAGCTTTGCCTGACAGAATGACACAACAGGGGAGGGGGGAAGGGGCCTGTGGACAGGAGCACCACAAGAGCTCTTGGAAGGAGCTGTGGTGCTCCATCTCACTGCTGGTGTCCTGCCAAAAGGCAGAGGCACTGCTGAGTGCACTGGGAATGACGGGGAGGAAAGCAGTGGGCTGATAGAGAGAGCTCAGCCGCTGAGCCTGGGGCATGCGGGTCTGCTCTAGGCCTAAGGACCCTCAAGAGCCTCAGCTCCTTCTCCTGCACCTGCTGTGCAGGAGGCTTCTTGAGCTACTGCCCAAGTGTCTGTGTCTTCACAGATTGGCCCCGGAACGCCACACCTGGGAGACTGAGCCACCGGGCTGATGGATTCTGACCTGCTGGACCTCCCACTCGGAGTCAAGATCTAGGTGAAGCCCAAGTCCAACTCTGTCTTCTGCAAGGGAAAGCTGGGGGAAAAGGTAAGGAAATAAAAGAGCGCAGAAAAGCTCTCCTCTTTCATGGGGTCCTCATCATGCACAGAAGTTCTTGTGGCCACCTCCTCTACAGCAGGAGCTGCAGCCCTACAGTCAGGCAGGGCTGGGCAGCAGAGGGAAGCTCCAGGCTGACACAGCCCTTGAGCCTGCCTAACCCGAGGAGACTGGTTTCATCCCCTCTCCACTGTCTGCATTTGAAGCACTGGGCCTGACCTTTTCAGCTGGAAGGTTCATTTGTGGGTGGGTCAGCAGTTCTTCCTGGTGGCCTAAGGTGTCTATTTGCTGCTGGGGTTTGTTTTCTCTCCCTCAGCCCATCCCATCACAGCCCAGCCTGGCCCAGCACGGCCCCGCAGTCTTTCTGTGAGGGTCTCTGTGTCTTCAGAAGGATGGTCTTCAAAGTGTTGGTCTTCAAAGTACCTTGCTCTTTCCACAGGTACCGCATGGCACCTCTTTACAGCTCTCCGGCCTCCTTCAAACTCTGGGAAATGTCTCTTACAGCTTCACTGGCAATGTCCTTCTTTCAGTCTGGACGACCCCTACATGCACCACCTGAACCTGCAATACAACTGCCTGCATGACCCCCACCTTCAGGACTACCACAAGCACAAGGACATCCTGCGGATGCTGAAGAAACAGGGCTGCAGCACCAGTGACAACAAGGTAGGTTTGGACATCAGGCTGATCAAGAACAGCCCTCTTCAAGCAGGGCTCCCACAGCCCCTGCTGCAGCCGCCTGCTGCTGCCAGAGGACAGAGCCGTGCGCTGGTGTCTCTGGGAGCAGAAGCAGCGCCAACATCGCCCTGGCAAGCCCCAGTCCTGCCCTTCTCAGCCTGCCCCACGCTGCCTCTTCAGCCCTGGCTGGGGGGACATCAGTGGCCCCAACACCAGGGTATGGGGGGAGGGCTTGGGGGCAGCTCCTCTCCCACTGAGGTCAGGCTGTTTTGGGGAAGGCTGACAGCATGGCTTGACAGTTTCTGGGGGATTCTGTCCTCGTCCCTCCACAGGTGATTTGCACTGTGAAGGAGTTCAACGAGTGCAGGCAGTGCCTGACCAGGACCAAGCTGCAGTCGGAGCAGATCTTGGGGCGGCAAGAGGTAGGCAAAGCGTTGTGTTCAGGGCCATGGGACTGTGCAGGGCTGTGCTGCTGGGCTGGGTGCTGTGGTGTGGAAAGGACTCCACGGCTGGGAGCTGAGCCAGCGCAGGGCGCTGAGCTGGGCACGGGCAGCAGGGCCATGTGCAGGCACACTCCGTGCTGAGGGAAGCCCTTCTCTCCTGCCCTCGTGGCCTGGCTGAAGCAGAGTGCCGGCCTGGGCCCGCAGGAATCCTCAGCACGCAGGGGCTGAGTGCTTGTCCAGGCGCCATGACCCACAACCTGGTGTCACCTTTCTGGAAGGGCTTCTGCCACTTTTGGCCAAATTAAAGGATGGTCCCAAACTGTCAGGAACCACTGACACTTCCTGCAGGGCACAGCGGCAGCTGCAGCCTCAGAAACCTTCCTGCCCACCTCCACAGAAGAGCAAAGAGACCCCCCCTGAAATCAGGGAGATTCAGAAGAGTGAAAGCACCTTTAGACAAGGGCCAAACCCACTCCACAGCTGAGCTGGCTCAGAAAGATGCCAGCAGAGCCGCTGGCTCCCAGAGGAAGCCGGACAACACTGCCGATGGCCTCTTTAAAGCTGTCTTTGAGCAGCTGACCACAGCAGAAGGCCAGAAGCTCCAAGAGCTGGTTGAGACCATTGTGTACAAAGTGTTTGCGAGGCGGAAGGTTCCTTGGGACCAGCGTGTCAGTGTCTTAAGAAACACTGCTCAGGGGATCAGAGGAAGAGTTTTTGGCAGCTCTGTGAGAACAGAGCCTGCAGAGCCACCACTAGACCGCCAACAGGAAATAGAACTGGTGGCCAAGGAGCTTCTAGCGATGGTGTTGGAGATCTTGGGGGACCATCTGGAGTCCAAAGCTTCTGAGTCAGGGAGGGCAGCCAGGCAGAAGGAGCAGCTTGTTGATGGAGGAGCCACCCAAGCAGACACACCCAAGGAAGCTGAAACAGACAGAGGACGTTTACACGCTTGCCTTGACTATCTCACCATCCAAGTTGTCAAGAATATTCCCTGCCTCTAGAAATCCATGGTAGCTTCTCAGTTTGGAGGAGACTCCAGCTGTGACTACACCAAAATCCTGAAGCTTCCCAAGGGTAAGGTCTCCAGAGGACAGATGCCACCAGGATTCCCTGGAGCATCTGAAAAACAGAGCCAGGAAGAAAGCACGGGAGTAAAGCTGCCTGCCTTAGGAACACAGCTCCATGCAAAAGGGACAGGCTATGCCAAAACCATGGAGCCCGAGTATCCAGCAATGGTGAAGGGGAACTTGGTGAGAGAAAGGAACCCAGCAATCTCAGGCAACACTTGGGACATAAGGACCATGGCAAATTGGATCGTTCAGTCTGTATTAGGGTGGGTTGTTCGGCATAGGCCTGCACCAACCTGCAGGCAGAATTTCCAATGGCCTGTCCCAAACCCAGCCACGTGCCAAGGCAGAGAGGAGAGCTGTGCTGCTGAGGACACTCTCCCCTCCTTGGACCCACAGTTTTCCCCACAGCCCATCCCTCCGGAGGGTCCAATGCCCCCTGCCCAGGACAGAGCACGGCACAGATCAGTGCACTCAAAGCTCGTCTGAGGCGAGCAAGGCGTGTGGCAGGAGAGCTGAAGGGCCTCTAGACAGCAAACTTCACACCCTTGTTCCATCAATAAAGAGTTTATCCATAAGGCCTTGCTTGTGCTTCCTCCAAACCAGGCCAAACTGCATCCACGCATTTTCCCTGTTCCCCCATCTCTCCCCCGCAGTCTGCTCCCACAACCTGCCCAGAAGCCCCCAGGATCTCCCAGGACCTCCCCAGAGCCACCCAGGACCCGACCATCTCCCCTCCTTCATCTCCCACCCAGGACTCTGTACTACCCATCTGCCTCCCATATATCTCTTCCCAGCCCATCCAGGACTGCCTGAATCCCCTCAAGGAGTCCTCAGCTCTCTGTGCCTCTCATATCTCTCCTATGTCTCCCTTCCATGAGGCCCCCAGGACCCTGTACCCCCTGTATCCCCCCCCATTTCTCCAGCCATATCCCCACTCGGGACCCCATAGCTTCCTGTATTCCCTCATATTCCCCCCATATCTCCCCCTGTTTCCCCTACCAGACCCCTGAAGGACCCTCTCAGCCCCCTCCAGATAGCCAGAGATCCCCCGAGCCCTGCCCTAGGACTGCCCCAGGATGGCTTGTACCTGATGGTGGAGAGCCAGTGTCCCCCATATCTTCCCCCACAGAGCCCCCAGGATCCTCCCCAGATCCCCCCCGGCAGTGGAGTGCCACCCACCGAGGATGAGGGTGTGGGAGGGGGGTGGAAGACCATGGAGTAGCTGGTGGTGGGCAGGTGGAGGGCTTCCCCCTCCCCAAAGCCCCAACCACTCCCAAGGGCCCCCCCTCACAGCGGGAACTGGAACAGCTCTGAGGAGAAAACATCCTCAGATGTGCAGCCTGGGGAGGGGACCCCAAAATCAGGAAGGGACCCTGGACCCTAAGAAGTTGGGACCCCTAAAGCCCCCACCCAGATGAGAGGAGAAAATGGCCTGAGCTGTGTGGTCCCCGCCCAAAAATCAGGAGGGGCCCCAAAATCAGCCTCCCCAGCCCCCTCCACACCTCCGAAGATATAGAGCAAGTCGCCCACCAGCCACCCCAGCCCTCCCATATCTCCCCTATTCCAAATGTCCTCCAGCCCCCCCAGATCCCCTGAAGCTCTCCCAGCCCATTTAGCCCTGCCCAAAGTTCCCCAGAGCTCCCCTCAGACTCCCTGAAGCTCCTCCCCATCTCCAAACAAGGAGACCCAGTTGTCTCCCAGCCCTTCAAAAGCCCCCAACCACCCGTCCCCAAATTCCTCCAGCACCTCCAACCCCTCCAGCCCCGCCTCCATCCTGTAGAACCCCAAAACCTTCCCTAAACCCCCCTAGAACGCCCCTCAGGGCTCCTCCTGACCTCCAGTCATGTAGAGCTGCCAACCCCAGCCCCCCAGACGCCACCACCTTGCCCCCATTCTGAATTTTCCCTGACTCCCCCAAACTCCCCAGGCCCCCTTGTCTTGTAGCTGCCCCAAATCCCCCTAGGATTCACCCAGGACCCCCGAGCCCCCTCCCCACCTCCAAACACATAGAGCCATTCATCCACCAGTGCAGCAAGGGTTGGGGGGTCTCTGGGGAGGTTTTGGGGGTCTGGAGAAGGTGACATCACCTTCATCACCTTTATACAGTTACATCACCGAGATACATGCATATTCGTGTGTTTTGTACATTAGTCAAACATTCTTTTGAACTTTCTGAGGTTTCGGGAACTCCTTTGTTTGATTTCTTCACACTCCGGCTTGTCTGCATAACATCCTGGGTATCAGGTCAATATATTTTATTTCTTCTTGTGTCTCCATCCTGCTGTTTTACATCCTCTGTTAAGGATTTAGTGTGTCCTCCTTAAATGGAACATGGCATTCTCTAATTGTCCTCCGGTGCTCTGGTTTGTGTGACGGTTATCTTATCACTTGGACGGGTCGGTCAGTGGACGGCCTTACATTGTTCTTCTTAGTTACACAAAAGCCTTTTCTATTCTACAATACGTTCATCACACTCTTATTTCCATAACTGCTACACAGATATTATATTCATTACACTATTTCTATGAGCAATACAATGCACACTTAAGCTGATAGATTCTATTATATTCACAAGCAGCTAAAAAGAGTTACAGTTGGTACTATTTCTAAATACTTATAATCACTGACCACATGCAAAAGCTAATACGTAAAGGTGAAAGCCAATATTATGTAGTCATTTTACACAGACTTTTGCTGCAATTTTGTTCAGGTTTAATAAACCTTTGGAATTTTAAAAGTGAGCATAATTTCTCACAAAGTTAATATTCAAAACCCTATTAAGTCTTTATTCTTCTTCCCTGAGAAGAAGTCCATGGCAATTAGTAAAGCTTTCTAAAATAAATTAATGGATTCAGCTGATTGCAATGATCATGGCTTGTGTGTCTTACAGAGGGCACATACTAAGGGGGACACGGATAGGCGGATCGGGAAGTCCCGAGTACCTCCCAAGTAGCTCAGCCAAAGGGGAAAGGGACTGAGGAGAAAATGCAGCCGGGAAAGGAGAAAAGAAGGCTGCTTGCTCCAGCTAATTGAGAGAGACCCTGATGGACTCCCTCCCTTTGTTCCAGCCAAGGGACTTTTACAGGACTCCTCTGTCTCCTTTGTGGACACGACCCTCGAGCCACGTGAATTTGACGCTCTGGGCGGTGGGGGGTGCTGGAACTCCACTACCTGGGCAGGGGGGAGAATAAACCAGCATAAACCAGTCCAGACTGGGGCAGCTGGGCAAAGTTCAGAGTCACAAGGGGCCACTGGCAGCGAGGCAGGGGAGCGGCGGCAGTGATGGGCAAGGGGAGGGCGGGGAGGAGTTCCGGCCTCAGCCCGACCCCCCTCAGTGAGTGACAACGGGGAAAAGTGCCCTCAGGAATTGGCTGGGAGGGTACGCAAAATGACCCCAAAAAGCCTCAAAACCTCCTCGAAATTTACACAAAACTGACCAAAATGGAATAAATTTGAATAAGTAGGAAATATTTCAGGCTATATTTTAGTTCCATTTAGACAATGGAGTGTGGGAAAGGCAGACTGTGCACTGAAACATGGCAAGACCAAGAAAAACCCCAAAGGCCCTTTAAGAATCCCTGAAAATTAAGTAAAATTGAGTAGAGGCATAATAAATATCAATAAATATAAATCGGTTAAAGCCATAATTAACATATCAGTATAAAAGGGGGACGTGTAATATGGGGCTTGGGGTGCTCAAATGCCTCAAGAAAGTACCAGGAAACCCCAAGCACCACATTCCCCTCATGCTTGGGCTGGCTGTTGAGCAGCTCAAGTAGAAGAGTCCTCCAGGAACTGAAGGGAGCAGCAGCCCTCGTGCTGAGGCACAGCCTGTGGAAAAAGGGCTCGGTGGCCCAAATGTGTGCTTTGGAAATCAGAGTTGGGTTCCTAAATCCCGTGAGAACTCTCTCTAACAGACCTGTGGTGGCTGAGGGATGTCCGTGGGAAGGCTTTGCCAGCCTTGAACTGGACCTGTTGATCATCTGAGCTCTGCTCTGTGTGGGAGCCTGTTCCCTTCCCCTTGCCCCAGGGCAGAGAGTTGGTGAGGGCTGGAGTTGGAGGCTGTGTCTGCCCCGAGAGCCGGTACCGTGGGGCTGCAGGTGCTCCTGCCAGCGTGGGCTTGTCTGAGCCGGGCCTTGTGCCTCTTTCAGGTGTCCCTGCTGCAGTCACAGCTGGCCCAAGACCGACAGGACCACCGGCAGAACTACACTGAGAGCTGTGCAAGGACCAGGCAGGAGCTGTCAGACCTTCAGCAGGAGCTGTCCTGCTCCTTTGCAGCTCTGCTCAAGGAGCCCAAAGCTGCTCTTGTGGAAGCAGACACTTGAAGCTGCATCGGTCTCTGAACCTTAACTTGGCAGTGACATCCAGGGGCTGTCCGTCTCTGGAGAGACAGGCCCTGCAGAAGGCAGGTGCAGCTCTTCTCTTCCACGCAGGATTTGTGCCCTGCTCAGAAGCCAATTCCTGTCAACTGGGGAACAAAATTCCTCCCTAGGTCACAGATGAACGCTATCGAAGATGAGGGCAAAAAATACCTGCCAAAGCTTTTACAAGCAGGCTCATTTAGTTCTTGAAGGTCTGTTCCTAGAGAGGAATCTCTGATGTAAGCAGCAAGACTTTTCTTCTGCCTAGAAAACCTAGTGATATATTGCCAAACAGAGAGCAGAGAAAAAAAATGCACTTGTGGTTGTCTCAGCATTCTTAATCACTTTTATGAGCCTTAAACACTGCAGCTCTTGGCATTTCTCTGTAGGAATTTGAAAAGCCCCTGAAACACCATTCTTCCTCCTCATGCGGCTGTTCTAAAGGCAAAGCTTTACTTTCATGAATATTTGTCAGCAGCAAGAACCTTTGCAGGCTTTTTCTTCCATCTCTCCTTTGTCAGGAAAGACAGAAGAATTCCTGTAACTCAGGAACCAAGCGCATCCCTAAAGAGCCTGCAGGTCTTGAGAACGCTGAGCCTTAAAACTGACACTGTCTGCACCAGCAACTTTGAACTCATGTTATGAGCCAGGTCCCTGCCCAGCTGCCCAACAGGGCTCTGGGGACACGGGGGAGGCAGGGCCCGTGCCAGTGGTATAAATAAATTTGTTTTAATAGGCCGGCTTAATAATAGTTCATCGTTTTAATGAGTTGTAATGAATTGCTAATTAATATAATTAATTGTTGGAATTGATGTAGTAAGTTACAAAGTTAAAGGTATTGTCGGTCAAGTGTGCGTGCATAGCTGTCAATCACGGAAAAGAGGGGTCGGAAAAGGTGTCAAGGCAAGAATCTTCTAGACGGGTTACATCATGGAGCGATGTCAGCAACTCAACCTATGACTGGGGGACTAACCAGCCAATAGTGCCTCAGAATTCCAGGATGATTGGCCAGGAATGCGCTGTCTTATGGAGCAACCAGCTACCAGGAGGTGGACCAATCAACAAGTGGATCAAAAGTGCACCAGTCTCGCACCTTTCAGAGACTTTAAAAACCCCTGGGTGCCGAGCACCCGGGTCTTTCTGCAGAATCAGTATCCACAGAAACTCCCTGTGTAGCACAGAGTTACTTGGATCTCTGACTTGCCCCTGAGGCCCTGGGCTTATCCTGGGGCCTCGTCTTCAGTTGTCTTTGTTTTTAATAAACAGGCCCAGGCCTTTTAAAATGTCTTGGCTCCAGTTCGCCTGCTTTTAACACCAGGACCGGCAGGAAGCTGGGATGGGGGGAGAGCCAGGGAGGGCCTCTCCAAGAGCCCCTGGAATGCTGGGCTATGGACCCTGGTAACCATCGCAAAAGCTGTGGAAAGTTGGGAGTTGGAGCCTGACAACTGTCACAAAGGCCATGGAATGTTGGGAGTTGGAGCCTGACAACTGTCACAAAGGCCATGGAATGTTGGGGGTTGGAGCCCGAGAACTGTCACAAAGGCCATGGAATGTTGGGACTTAGACCCTGGCGACAACCAACAGCTCCTGGCTATTGGGGTTTGGACCCTGGAGCTGTCAACAGCTCATGAGCTTTGGGGCTTGGACTTTGCAAAGGCCAAGGGCACGTGGATTGTGTGCTATTGACCCTGCAAAGGCCAAGAGCCTTTGGATATTGGGGTTTAGACCCTGCAAAGGCCAAGGGCCTTTGGATATTGGGGTTTACACCCTGCTAGGGCCAAGGGCCTTTGGGCATTGCTGTTTACTCTCTGCTCGTGCCAAGGGGAGGATGGAGACCCGGTGGGTGAGTGAGAAAGCCACTGCTCTCCTTGTGCCAAGCCCAGCAGGGACCTGGGAGGGCCTGGGCTGGGCCTTGGGGAACAGTTCCCTTTGGCAATAGCAAGGGATTAACAGTTGGCTGTTCCGGAGCTGGCAGCAGCTTTGGTGCTCGCTGTGGGGACAGGTGTGGGAGGGAATGGGTGGCTCCTAGCCATCCCAGAGCACAGCCACATCTCCTCCTCCATCCTTGTCCCACTGGAGGCTGTGGGCACAAACAAGGGAGCAGCTTTTCATTGCCTTCCCCTCACCCAAATTACAGCACAGCCTCAGTGCTTCCCAGAGTCCAGAATGAGTTTCTCCCAGACATCTCTGAAATGATCCCTAGTGGCCCAGAGGAGGTCACAAGCATGATAGGAAGATGCTCCAAGGGCTGGAGCACCAGTGGCAAGGGAAAAGGATGCAAGAGTTGGGGTTGTCCAGCCTGGAGAAGGTTCCAGGGTGACCTTAGAGCCCCTTCCAATGCATGAAAGGGCTGCATGAGAGCTGGAGATGGACTTAAGCCAGAGGCCTGCAGGGACAGGACAAATGACAAAAGCTTCCCACCAAGACAGGGCAGGGATGGATGGGATATTGGGAGGGAGTTCTGCCCTCTGAGGGTGCTGAGGCCCTGGCACCCAGGCTTGAGGTTTCCCAGAGAAGCTGTGGCTGCCCCTGGATCCCTGGGAGTGTTCAAGGCCAGACTGGCTGGGGCTCTGGGCAACTCCCCTTCTGGTGCTCTTAGAAGTGATGAAACACCTTCCAGCATGTTCATTTCTGCTGCTGTCAAACTACTGGGCTGAAAATATTCCCAAGGAGGGGAGGAAGAGCTCAGCTGGAATTGCTGTGCTCTGGGACAGGCTGGGAGGCACTCAGGGGCGACTGCCTCAGGGGCAGCCATGCAGTCTGAGTGTGCTCTTCCCCGTGCTCTTGCAGGGAGCTCGAGGGCTTTCTCAGCAGGGACGTTCCTCCGGAGCCCCTGAGGTGAGTAAAGTGTGCTGAGCTGGCTGGCATTTTGAAACTGGTTCTCCATGAATGGATGCTGGTTCTTGTGGGATCAGAAAAGAGGTATCTCAGTGCTGCCTTGGAATGGGAACAGAACACCTGACTAACAGCTGGATGTGGGCTTTCAGGCGCTGGTAGGCGACAGTGACAGCATGGCCAATTCCATCATCTGCACCGACAATCCTGGGAACATCCTCTCGACTCTGACATCCACTGATGAACAGCATCCTTTTGAATTGGTTCGGGAAGCTACAGAGAACTGGGGGCGCATGCAGCGGCATTTTGATCAAATGGAGGAGAGAACTCAGAGGATCAGAAGCCGCTGCCAGCTGATAGACTCTCTGCTAGAAGAAATCAGTAGGTGAGTCTTTCCTCCTCCTCCTCCTCCTCCTCCTCCTCCTGCATTCCAGAAACAATCTGCTTCCAGGCCGGGGAGTTCAGAGGAGTCCCTGGTGAAGAAGTCACCTGCCTACCATGTGTAGTCCTCAGTGTGGCCCTCGAGCATCGTCCTGTCTGGTTTTTCCATGCTCTTCTGTGACTCCCAAGGCTGTCTGGGAGCTGCAGAGCCATGTTGGAATAGGAGACTCCTTCTCGCCGTGCTGCTTCCCTGAATTCTGTTCTTTAAGTGCCCCTGCCCAGCCATAGCTTCTCACTGAAAGAAGGCAGCCTCTGGAGGATTTTCCTGGGAGGGAAAGAGCAAGGTCTTCCTTAGCCCACTGCCCCCAGCTCCATCCTGGAGAGCTGAAAATGGCATTGCTGACTCTTCAGGCCTCTTGATTCTTCTGACTGAGCCTTGTCTCTGCAGTGACTGTGCAAACCTTGAGAAGTCCAGGGAAATGCTGCTGCAATGCACTGGAATCCCGGAGACAGGAGCCTTGTGTCTGCATCTGAAGAACACCAAGCAGCGGAAGGAAGCATCAGCCCAGGCCGAACAGGCAGAGCAGCAGGACAGGATGGAGGTTGGTTTTGGAAATGAGACTGGTTTTCCCTTGAAAACTCGTCTTGCCCCTTCTTCTACACTGGAGGACTTGGCTGCACTCGAGGGAGAAGACCCATTGTTGCAGAGCGAGCTGGAAGTCAAGAGGCAGTCATTGGAGGAATTGCAGCTTCAGAGGGATCTGCTGCAGCAGGAGAGGGATGATGTTAGCATGGCTCTGAACACCTTATTGCTCGGCAGCACCTGTGGGAGGGGGAGTTGTGGCAGCCAGATCAGCCCAGATGCTGTTGCTGGCAGGAGAAGACGGGCACACTGCTGTGCACACCTGGCTCAAGACGGCACATGCATTTATGAGCCAGGGATATGCGTGTTCATCAGCAAAGTGTTGCATGCTTCTGCAAAATGTGTTGCTTTGGGCAGCCACAGAGCCTCTAAAACGGGGATCGGAGCTGGGGAAGGGTCTGGAGCACAGGTGTGACCAGGAGCAGCTGAGGGAGCTGGGGGGGCTCAGCCTGGAGAAAAGGAGGCTCAGGGGGCACCTTCTTGCCTTCTACAGCTCTCTGTGACAGGAAGCTGCAGCCAGGTGAGGGTCAGGCTCTGCTCCCAGGGAACAAGGGACAGGACAAGAGGAAACAGCCCCAAGCTGTGCCAGAGGAGGTTTAGATTGGGTGTTACAGGATAGCTGCAAGAGAAGGCTTTGTTTCTGATGGTCTCTGTCAGACAGTCTCAGTTCTGGGGAATGTGATAGGTTGGGCAAATGCACAGCAGACGTTCTGATTTGGCCACATCAGGCAGGCGTCCACAAGTCACAAAATGTCTGCTCAGCACAAGAGCCATTTCCCGGCGAGGCATCCTCTCCTTGCAGAGAGCTGCGTAGAATATGTGAGGAGGAGAAACTTAGACGAGAGTTTTGTTGTGGCAGGGGGAAATCCTGTATATTTCCCCTTGATTCAGCAAGCAAATTTGTTTTCACAAATCTTCCTGAAAATGTCCAGCAATGAAATATATCCAGATAATAATTTTGTTTCCCAAGTGGCAGTTGCAGAAGATGCAGTATTTTTGGGTGACAACACGGAGTTTGGAGTGGGGATGTTTGTTGGGAAGGAGCTGTCTGGTCCCAGGCAAGCCAGCAGGGCCTGACACAGCACTTCCAAGGTAACAGTGCCAGAGGCTTTTGGCAGCCCCGGCTATCAGAGCTGCATAGGGCAGATGCTGTGAAACTTTGAGCCCAGAGCACAGGTGCTCCTTGTCCTCTGGCTGCCTGCGAGGTGCCACTGGCTGGCTCTGCACAGGGCTCCTGAGGAAGGGCTCGAGCTGTACCTTGTCCCACTTCCAGGTTTCCCAGGAGCAAGATTCATCGAGCTGCTCTCTGGAGCAGCTGGGCCCGGAATCCTCTGGCCAAGGGCACGCACTGGCCCAGGTGTGCCGAGAGCAGGAGCTGCTGGGCCAGAAGGCTGACCTTGAGGGCCGACTGGCAGCCATGGAGTGGCTCCAACAAGACCTTTCCAGGCAGCTGGAGGAGACCAGGTAAAGGCAGGGAGCAGAACCTTTTCAGATCTATTTACATTCCATGGACAGAATATGGAAGAGTCCCAAGAACAAAAATATGCCACAATGTGAAGGTTATTTTTCTGACACCTAAAGCCAGCAAAGCTCTCGTGAGCCTTGGGCTCCTGTTTGTGCTGCCGAGCACACTCCTGTGGGAAGTCCAAAGCAATCCACCCAGCCCTGAACTGAGTAGTAGTTAAACCATGCAGATGCTGAGTGAAACCTCAGGTTTCTCTTGGCTTTGGTTTCTTCTTCTGGGCATTGAACGTCCCTCATTCCTTAGCAAGTAGCTTGACATGATCCTGATCTTCAGAACTGAAGCTTCGTCTTCAGCATTCCAGGCTCCGACCTTGGCACGTTGGGGGTAGCACACTGCCATTCAGGGGGAAGCCAGAGGCTCCTGCTGAAAATCTTGAGGGCTTTCTGCTTCCAAGCACACTCTTGAGAAGTGTGGGACAGGCCCTAGAGCTGGCTGGAGAGCAGCAGGGAAAGCTCTTTGGAATTCTCAACAGCCTCTGGGGATTCTTGCTGATTGTTGATGGGCACCCAGCTGCCAAACCTGCCAACCTCCCTTTGGATGGTCCCTCTCACTCTGTAAAGAAGGACAAGTGCCTCGGGCTACTGCCTGCTTGCCCCGCAACACTAAAATAAAGGTGGCAAGTCTACTCCATGACCTTGCAAGAGTTTAAACTGCAGTCTCTGCATTCAGGTAGTTGTTCTTCAGACAAAAGGGTGGCCTGATTTTTTACAAGTGCTGCTATGAGATGACCATGAGATTTTACTGTGTCACGCAAAGTAGTTCTGAAGCCACATAAATACAGGGTGTCTGGAAGATGATGGACCTTTATGTCCATTATCAAGAGCATTAAAAAGTCAGCAGTCAGCAAGGACAAGAGTCTGTTGTGTCCCCCTGCAGAGAAGCTTGGAAGTGCTGATGAGAGAAGGGCTGTGAGCAGAGGCTGGGCTTTTGCTCGTCGCCCCAGCCTGTTTGGACACAGCTAGCCAGTGTCATAGATCAGGATCAGCAGCTGAAGGTTTGGCTGTTGAGGCCAAGTTGGGCTGGGCTGTCTGTGCTGTGCCAGGCCATAGGGAAGGCCTGGGCAGTCCCTCAGAGGGCCCTGCTCTGCTGTTGAGATGGCACAAATGTGCCTTGCCTGGGCGAATTTCCACGTGGCCCATTTCCCATACTCAGGTGTGGGGATCTTGAGCCACGTTGTCCTGGAATACCCGGCTGTGGGTGTCTGGAGCAAGCAACTCATGTCTCTCCGTATGTGCAACTCATAGGTCAGCAAAGGAGAGCCTGGAATCCAGGCTGATTGCTGCTCAGCAGCAGATATCTCAGCTGGAGACCACCAGGAACCATCTGGAGGCTCAAGTGCTCACAGTCACACAGGCCAAGGAGGTGATAGAAGGTGAGAACCTCGTGTGCTTTGTTTGTGGTGCTGCCCCTGCCTAGAGAACTAAGCACCCTGTAAAGCTGCCTCTGTCCACAGAGCTTCTGAGGAGTGGTGGGGCTTGGTGGCACTGAAAGGGCCTGAGGTCAGTAAAGTCAGTAAAGACTCTGACTCTTGCTGTTGGTCGTGTTTGTAGGAGAAGTGAAGTGCCTGCAAGATGAGCTGGAAGCAGAGAGATCTCTCAGGAGGCAGGAACGGGAAGACACAGCTCAACAGCTCCTGCAGGCAGAGCAGCAGCATCACAAAGGCCTCAGGCTTCAGGGAACTGCTCAGCAACTGGAAATAAAGAAGCTCCTGCAAGACCTGGTAGGGGACAGTACACTTCTGGAGTGTCCAAGCCAGCCCTGTGGGTTGGTTTAGCACAAGCAGAGCCTGAGGGTGTGAAAGGGCAGCAATCCTCTGCCAAGGCCTCCCGCTGCTGGGCCGGGCAGCAGAGGCAGCAGCTTGGACTTGGAGGTGCCTGAGAGCCCCCAGGATGGTGCTGGGACAGTAAATGCAGCCACAGCTTCAGTGAGGGCGTAAGAGGAGTTCCAGAGCAGGTTGGGCAGTGCCCACCCAAAGCGTGGCAGCCCAGGGCAGGATTGTCCCTGAGTCCCACCTGCCACGGAGCAGATGCCAGCGTGGAGCACTTGCCGGCATGGAGCAGATGCCAACAGTGCTGCTGGCTGCAGGCGTGGGAACTCGGTTCCTTTCTTGCTGTGCTTCCATGGTGGACAGAGGGATTAGCTTTGGGCTGGAAGCAAAGGGAACAGGCCCCTTGTCCCTGGTCCTTCAGTCCTTGTGACTGGGGTGTCAGGGAAGGGAAGGTGACACCTCCTTTTCTGAGCACTTGGACTCAACGCTTGGGAAGGTCTTTGCCAACAGAAGAGATTCCACGAGTCTGTGATTCTTGCACCTGCTGAGCCTCCTTTTGAATTCCATGACAGGACACGGTTTCTGGAGTGCTGTTGTCTTTTCCGGTTGGGGGTTGTGGGAGGGATGAAGCTTCACCTTTTTCAGCAGGGAGCTTGCCTGGGACTTCATCTTGCAAATTTCTCCTCCCCTCCTCAGGCAAGTGAGCGCGAAAGGCACCGTGCAGAGATGCAGGAGACGCTGGAGCAATGGGAAAAAGAGAAGGCAGAGAGAGAGCAGGAGCACAAGAAGGTGCTGTTTGAGATGAGGCAGAAAGATGCCACCCTGCTGGCCCAACAAGAAGAACTAAGGAGATTTGAAAATGCCAAGCGACAGGTAATGACTGAGAGAGGAGAACTGGTGTGATTTTTTGCAAGGCTGGAGCTGTGGGAGATGGCAGGACATGGGGCTGTGTGGAGCATGCCCTCCGTGTCTTCTACATTGAACTGGGGGAGGTGAAAGCTGAACGGGGCTGTCTTTGGGACCAGCAATGAGCCCTCTCATAGGAAGCCAGGCAGAAACATCAGCTATCAGCTGAGATCTTTGTGCTGCTCTTGTGCTCTGTTGTTCTAAGATGTACCTCAGGGTACCTTCGCTGTTCTCTTTCCGCTCCCCTTTTGGTGTGTACTGGTAGGTGTTCACAGCCAAAGTGAGTTTGTAGCTCTTTTCTTATGTGGAAACGGGGGGGGGAGGGGGGTGCAGCAGCAACATTGACAAGAGAAAAATCTTTTTAAAGACTTGCCTGGAGTATTTCTGAACAGTAACCCAGAGATGTCTTCTGGGCTGTGTTTTAAGTCACTTCCTGGGAAGCTGTGTTGGCCCCGGGGCAGGCAGTGGCCCAGGGGAGCAGCAGCCGAGTGCTGTGAGAGCACGTGAGCCCATCAGTCTTTGCCTCTGCCACACGGATGCTGCAGGAGAAGTGTGAAGCCCTCTGCTCTTTCCTTCGGTGCAGGTGCTGCTGGAAGAGCAGAAGGAGAAGAGTGCTTTATCAGAGGCACTGCTCCAGACTCAGGGAGAGCTCAGCCGAGCCCACCAGCAGGTCCAGCAGCTCAGGCAGGAGGTGAAAGAGCTGCAAGAGAAGGGGCAGGTAAGTGTGAGTAGGCAGGCAACAGAGGGCAGGGCAGGGACAAGGGCACAAAAGGCAGCTCCTGGGACTGAGGAGGCAAGGGCTGCTTCAGGCCCTGGGAGCACAGAGCCTGGTAAGCTCCAGAGCTCAGCCCCAGGAAGGAAGGCTTGCAGTGGAAGCAGAGCTGGCTAGAGAAGCCAAAAGAAGCAGCTGAAGGAATGGGATTTTGAGGCAGCACGTGGAACAAGCTGAGCCTGAGGGCAGGTCCCAGGAAGTTGCTCTGCATTTTGTTGCCAGACCATCAAGGCAAATCTGCAAGCTGAGCTGCAGGAAGCTCGCAGTGAAGTCCAGGCAGTGCAGAGGAGGCACAAGGAAGAGCTACACGGCCTCAAAGAGGAAATGAATCTGCTCCTTGAGCAGAGGGAGGCTCTACAAAAGCAGGTGAGTGAAACAGCACTGGCATGGCAGCCATGCAGCGAGGGGTCTGTGGCCTTCTTGCTTTTCCATGGCAGAGCAGCAGCTGGTGGGGTGATCCCTGGGGCTGTCTCGGGCTCTGGGGGCTCCATGGCAGCTGCTCTGTAGGACACACAGTGCTCTGCTGAATCTCAGCTGCTGCTCTGGACAGCTGGGCTAGTCCTCTGGGCTGTTGGCCAGCAACCATCAGCATGGATTCCTGCTGGCCTCTCCTTGCCAGCCTTGGTTTGGGAGGTGCTTTTTCAGGTGCCCTTGGTGGTGGGCCACTTAGAGACTGAAACAAGTTGTCCATATCCAGTGTGAATCTGGTGCTCTCAGGACAGGGAGAAATGGAAAGTTGTCCTTTGCCTTTCCTCTCAGCCTGTGCTGTGGCTGACAGTGACAAGCTGTGGCTGCAGCCCCTGACTGCTTTGTTCCCTTTGACTGGAGGTGGGAGAGTTGACATCTCAGCTGGCAGCCTCCCGAGAGTCCCGGGAAACGACTGTCCAGAGAGCCCAGCAAGAGGTGAGGGAGGCCCAGGAAGAGTCCAGGCAGAAGCTGTCGGAGGTTGAACACGTCCAGAAGATCCTGGAGGAGGCAGAAAATCTGAACAAGGAGCTGCAAGTGCATGTGGAGTCCTTGAAGAGGGAAAGGAATCGCTGGGAAGAAGTGGCTCAGCAAAATTCAGAATTGCAGGCTTCGGTGGATGTCCTAGAGAGTGAAAAAGCCAGGTAAATGAAAGCCTGTGGGACTCTGCATTGTGGTGAATGGATTCCCTCTTTGCCCTCTTTGCACCTGCCAGGGGCTCTGGCAGCATTTCCTAAGTGGCAGATTCTGAACTCTCCGTGCAGACACTTCTCCTTGTCTGGATGTTGTCTTTCATTTTCTTTACTTTTAAGACTTCAAACAGAGTTTTTCTGCAGAGAAAGGATTTGGGGGTAGCTCTTTCCCTCTAGGGGGTATTGTGTTTTTAGGTGGGCGTGTTGACACTGCCCGAGCTGCATTGTAAGGAGCTGGATACATCCATCAGCTCCACCTTGGGTCCTGTAACTTGAAGCCTCTGGGATGTGGATCAGCCTGGCCTCTGATGCTTTTTCTGGGCAGAACCATCTGAAGGCCCTGATTGCTGATCTAGGCCAGATTGCCCTCGGAGGCAGCCCAGCAACAAGAGCGGCTCTGTTGCATGGTTCCTCATAAAATGTGCCCCGGTGCCTGGAGGGCGTCTTCATTGCAAGACTTTGTTAGGTTTGTATTCACATTCCCACCTCAAAAAGAAGGTAGGGCATGTAGGCAGGAACTCCCTGTTCTTTCAGGGCCAAAAGCAGAGTAGGCACATGCTGGGCTTTGACTGCAGGGAGAACAAACAGCCAAGTTGTTTAGACAGACCTCATCAGACAGAGGAGTTTTTCCCTGAGGTGCTGCAAGTCCTGAGAGTTTATAAAATCTGATACCGTGTAGCAATGAGTTGCTTGCTTCCCTTCTAGGCTGATAGTGTCTCTGGAGGAGAAGAACCAGCGCCTCAGAACTCTGGAAAAACAGAACCTGCTGCTGAACAATCGCGTATCTCGGTTATTTTCTGCTCTTAAGCAGGCAGAGCAGCTCTGTTCTGAGCATAGAAGACAAAGGCAGGAGCTCAACACCCAGGTAAGCTGTGCAGTGGCATCCTCTTCTCCAGGGACACACAACAGCACCTTTGCCTTGGAGGCCCCAACCTCTTTCCCCTCCCAGCAGCACGCACAGCTGCCGTCTTCTGCCCGGGGCTGCTGCTGCACCCTGAGGCCACAGCTGGATCTGCTGTCTGCTGCCCAAGTTTTGCACCGTTCTCTCCCGGCTCCCAGCAGGAAATCTGGGAGGGGAGCAGCAGCAGACTCCTCTGGAGCCTCTGTGTCCCTCAGTTAGCAGTGTTGTCCCAGACAGAGTTGGTGCCTGTGCCGGGCACTGAGCAATGTGGGGACACAGAGGTGGCTATGGCAGGCTGGGCAGGGCACTTCCAGCGCAGCCATCTCAGCTGCTGTTCAGAGCTGCAGCCTCAAGGATGCCCATTGCCTCCCTTTCCCTCTTTTCTCTACATTGGTCTCCTTTGGAATCCTTGCTTTTCTGCCTTTTGGTTTTGGCATGGTTTTTGCCTGAAATCATTTCTTCTTTGCTGCTCTCCCTGCGGCCCACTCTGCAGCCTCAGGAGCAGCCCTGTCCCTGAGGCTCTGTGCATCCATCTTCCAGATCCAGGCCAAGCTGCTGGCAGAGATAGAGCAGACAGCTCACCAGGCAACTCAAGAGAAGCAGCTGCTGGAAACTGAGGTGTCTGAGCTGCGTGTGAGGCTCCAGAGCTCTGAGGAAAGAGCAGAGGCCATGGCCATACAGTGTAAGGACGTGGAGCTGGAGCTGAGGAAGACACAGACTCAGAGGGACCATCTCAGAGCCCACAATCAGGAGCTGCTGAAACAGCTGGAGCAAAGTGAGCAAGGTACAGCTTCTCCTCTCCCACCCACTGCCCCATCCTGCCTCACCTGCGGGGATCTCGCTGATGGCTCGCAGAGGAAAAGTGCCCAGAGATGGCAGAGGGAAAAACAACCAGCAGGAGATTTATCCATCCAAGTGCCAGTGAAAGCTTTTTCTTGAGAAAGATGCTGTGGCTGGCAGTGCCATCCGGCTGTGCCATGGCTGATCCCGTGCACAGCTGGAGCCTTCCAGGTGCCGTGTCTGTGCTGAGGAGCTGTAGCTGGATGCCTCAGCTCGATTCCCCCAAACTCCAGGCCCTGCCAGAGCCTCCAGGCTACTGGCCTCTCTGGAGCAGGGCTGCACAGGCATCCCCTCTCCTTTGTCTCTCTTGGATTGCTCACTCTGCACAAGGCCAAGAGCAAACACACTTTCCCGTCCCTCTGAACATTTCCCCTTTCATTCCTGCTTTTTTCTCTGCCTGCAAATTTCCTTCATTTCTGTCAGCTTTGGAGCCCTTGTGGGCTCAGGGCCTGGCACACTGACGCAGGCAGAGAAGACACTGCTGTTGTCTCTGCAGGATGCACATCAGTTTGCCTTTGCTTTGCTTTTCCCCTTCTCCTTTCTCCTGTTCCTTCCCCCTCCCTGCTGCAGATTTGTGGGAGGCAGCAGTCAAGCACACCTCTCGAGAAACTGCCCTGGAGAAAGAGGCCTGTGAAAGGCAGGAAGAGGCTGTGACTCTTCGTCAGGAGGTGGCATCTCTGCAGAGGAAATTGGAGAGCCTGCAGAAGGAAAGGATCGATGTGCTGGTGAGATTGGCAGATGCCACAAAGGGCCATTTCCTAGCTGTGTTTGCACATTCAGTTAATAGTTCTAAGGAGCACCTTTTTCCAATTAAACTTCTCCAACTGCGTTCTTCTGAATAAGGAGGAGAAGATGTTGTAGTCATGTCAAAGCCAGTTAATGCTGAGCCTGCTGATTTTCCTCCATGCTGGGCTTCTGTGCCCTAGAAGCTTTAGTCCTCAATGTCCACACTGCCTCTATGGACATTGCATGCTTTGGGGAATTCCTCGTGTCCAAACCCACGTCCAGATTCCTAAATATCTGGATCTGGAAGGAGGGGTGAGAAGACCAAGTTTGCTGTGAATAGAAAGGTGTTTGGCCTTGGCCATCTGAGAGCAGCCAGTGGGGAGAGAAGAGAGGAAAGCCAAGTGCTGATCCACACCAGGACGTGTGCCTGCAAGGGGAGAACTCGTCCTGAGTGGCAGCAGAGGATGACAGAGGGATCTGGCCATTGCTGCTCCAAGAGAGGGCAGTGGGGCTCTCGGGGATGGAGCCATGGAAACTCTACACAGCAGAGCTGGAAAACCACTGCTGTCAGCCCAAGCCCAGGGAAGGAAATGCTGGCGATGTTTGCTCTTCCCTTCCTCCCTGATGGAGAGCACATCCTCGTGGCACTGCCTAAATCCTGCTTAGCATGGACTTGAAATCCTGGCTGCAGTTCTGGCAGCTCCTCCCCAGAGGAGCACTGGAGTGGGGCTGCAAGAGCTTGGGGAAGGGCAGAAAGGAAGCTGGGACAGGCTGAGGGAAGGAGCGGTATCAAGGGGGGAAGACCAGCAAAGGTCTGCAGCATCCCGAGGGGCAGAGAGAGAGGGGCAGCCAGTGCCTGCCCCTGCAGCAGGAGTCCAGATCTGGTCTGAAAAGCAAACCGAGGGGGTGAATGAGTGACCCTTTTTCTCCCTGTTTTGGCAGCATGGACAGGAATTGAACCAGCAGCACATGAGAGATGTGGAAGAGAAGAATGAAATGCATGCAGATGAGTTAAGATATCATAAGGAAAATACTCAAGAATGGGAAGTGGAGAGAGAAGGCGAGCAGGAAGAGTTGGAGCATGGGGCTGCTTCTTTGAAGAAATGGAGAGAGAACACCCAAGTACTGAGTGCTGCACTGAAGAAAAGTGAAATTGCCAAAGGGACTCTGATGAAACACTTGTACATCCTGATGGGAAAGTCTGGTATCCAGGAAGGCACTGGCATTGACCTTCAGTCCACTCCAGGGTCCCTGAATTATTCCAGTGCTGTTTCCCATGAGGAGGTGGGTCTCTATCCCTGTCAGTCCAGGCCTGCTTGGGTAAAGCAGCCCGGGCTGCAGCAGGCAGCCTTGTCTGTCTGCCTGGCTCCAGCCAGAGACCATTGACTGCCAGATTGTTTCCTGGCTCGCCCAGAAAGACTGCTCCAGCTCTGGAGCTTACTGTTCCAATCTGCTCCAGGCCAAAAGCTGGGCATGGGGAGCTGCTTTTCCTGTGCCCATGCAACAAATGGGGCTTTGGATTTGGTGTGGGAAGTAATGCAGCAGGTGAGCAGAGGGATGGACTAAACTGAGTGATGGACTAAAGTGGACCAATGGCTGAAAATCAGCTGCACTCCTGGTGCTTAGAGTAAATGGTATTGCCAGTTGTAGAAGATGCAGTATTTTTGGGTGACAACACGGAGTTTGGAGTGGGGATGTTTGTTGGGAAGGAGCTGTCTGGTCCCAGGCAAGCCAGCAGGGCCTGACACAGCACTTCCAAGGTAACAGTGCCAGAGGCTTTTGGCAGCCCCGGCTATCAGAGCTGCATAGGGCAGATGCTGTGAAACTTTGAGCCCAGAGCACAGGTGCTCCTTGTCCTCTGGCTGCCTGTGAGGTGCCACTGGCTGGCTCTGCACAGGCCTCCCGAGGAAGGGCTCGAGCTGTACCTTGTCCCACTTCCAGGTTTCCCAGGAGCAAGATTCATCGAGCTGCTCTCTGGAGCAGCTGGGCCCGGAATCCTCTGGCCAAGGGCACGCACTGGCCCAGGTGTGCCGAGAGCAGGAGCTGCTGGGCCAGAAGGCTGACCTTGAGGGCCGACTGGCAGCCATGGAGTGGCTCCAACAAGACCTTTCCAGGCAGCTGGAGGAGACCAGGTAAAGGCAGGGAGCAGAACCTTTTCAGATCTATTTACATTCCATGGACAGAATATGGAAGAGTCCCAAGAACAAAAATATGCCACAATGTGAAGGTTCTTTTTCTGACACCTAAAGCCAGCAAAGCTCTCTTGGGCTCCTGTTTGTGCTGCCGAGCACACTCCTGTGGGAAGTCCAAAGCAATCCACCCAGCCCTGAACAGAGTAGTAGGTAAACCATGCAGATGCTGAGTGAAACCTCAGGTTTCTCTTGGCTTTGGTTTCTTCTTCTGGGCATTGAACGTCCCTCATTCCTTAGCAAGTAGCTTGACATGATCCTGATCTTCAGAACTGAAGCTTCGTCTTCAGCATTCCAGGCTCCGACCTTGGCACGTTGGAAGTAGCACACTGCCATTCAGGGGGAAGCCAGAGGCTCCTGCTGAAAATCTTGAGGGCTTTCTGCTTCCAAGCACACTCTTGAGAAGTGTGGGACAGGCCCTAGAGCTGGCTGGAGAGCAGCAGGGAAAGCTCTTTGGAATTCTCAACAGCCTCTGGGGATTCTTGCTGATTGTTGATGGGCACCCAGCTGCCAAACCTGCCAACCTCCCTTTGGATGGTCCCTCTCACTCTGTAAAGAAGGACAAGTGCCTCGGGCTACTGCCTGCTTGGCCCACAACACTAAAATAAAGGTGGCAAGTCTACTCCATGACCTTGCAAGAGTTTAAACTGCAGTCTCTGCATTCAGGTAGTTGTTGTTCAGACAAAAGGGCGTCCTGATTTTTTACAAGTGCTGCTATGAGATGACCATGAGATTTTACCGTGTCACGCAAAGTAGTTCTGAAGCCACATAAATACAGGGTGTCTGGAAGATGATGGACCTTTATGTCCATTATCAAGAGCATTAAAAAGTCAGCAGTCAGCAAGGACAAGAGTCTGTTGTGTCCCCCTGCAGAGAAGCTTGGAAGTGCTGATGAGAGAAGGGCTGTGAGCAGAGGCTGGGCTTTTGCTCGTCGCCCCAGCCTGTTTGGACACAGCTAGCCAGTGTCATAGATCAGGATCAGCAACTGAAGGTTTGGCTGTTGAGGCCAAGTTGGGCTGGGCTGTCTGTGCTATGTCAGGCCATAGGGAAGGCCTGGGCAGTCCCTCAGAGGGCCCTGCTCTGCTGTTGAGATGGCACAAATGTGCCTTGTCTGGGCGAGTTTCCACGTGGCCCATTTCCCATACTCAGGTGTGGGGATCTTGAGCCACGTTGTCCTGGAATACCCAGCTGTGGGTGTCTGGAGCAAGCAACTCATGTCTCTCCGTATGTGCAACTCATAGGTCAGCAAAGGAGAGCCTGGAATCCAGGCTGAGTGCTGCTCAGCAGCAGATATCTCAGCTGGAGACCACCAGGAACCATCTGGAGGCTCAAGTGCTCACAGTCACACAGGCCAAGGAGGTGATAGAAGGTGAGAACCTCGTGTGCTTTGTTTGTGGTGCTGCCCCTGCCTAGAGAACTAAGCACCCTGTAAAGCTGCCTCTGTCCACAGAGCTTCTGAGGAGTGGTGGGGCTTGGTGGCACTGAAAGGGCCTGAGGTCAGTAAAGTCAGTAAAGACTCTGACTCTTGCTGTTGGTCGTGTTTGTAGGAGAAGTGAAGTGCCTGCAAGATGAGCTGGAAGCAGAGAGATCTCTCAGGAGGCAGGAACGGGAAGACACAGCTCAACAGCTCCTGCAGGCAGAGCAGCAGCATCATGAAAGCCTCAGGCTTCAGGGAACTGCTCAGCAACTGGAAATAAAGAAGCTCCTGCAAGACCTGGTAGGGGACAGTACACTTCTGGAGTGTCCAAGCCAGCCCTGTGGGTTGGTTTAGCACAAGCAGAGCCTGAGGGTGTGAAAGGGCAGCAATCCTCTGCCAAGGCCTCCCGCTGCTGGACCGGGCAGCAGAGGCAGCAGCTTGGACTTGGAGGTGCCTGAGAGCCCCCAGGATGGTGCTGGGACAGTAAATGCAGCCACAGCTTCAGTGAGGGCGTAAGAGGAGTTCCAGAGCAGGTTGGGCAGTGCCCACCCAAAGCGTGGCAGCCCAGGGCAGGATTGTCCCTGAGTCCCACCTGCCACGGAGCAGATGCCAGCGTGGAGCACTTGCCGGCATGGAGCAGATGCCAACAGTGCTGCTGGCTGCAGGCGTGGGAACTCGGTTCCTTTCTTGCTGTGCTTCCATGGTGGACAGAGGGATTAGCTTTGGGCTGGAAGCAAAGGGAACAGGCCCCTTGTCCCTGGTCCTTCAGTCCTTGTGACTGGGGTGTCAGGGAAGGGAAGGTGACACCTCCTTTTCTGAGCACTTGGACTCAACGCTTGGGAAGGTCTTTGCCAACAGAAGAGATTCCACGAGTCTGTGATTCTTGCACCTGCTGAGCCTCCTTTTGAATTCCATGACAGGACACGGTTTCTGGAGTGCTGTTGTCTTTTCCGGTTGGGGGTTGTGGGAGGGATGAAGCTTCACCTTTTTCAGCAGGGAGCTTGCCTGGGACTTCATCTTGCAAATTTCTCCTCCCCTCCTCAGGCAAGTGAGCGCGAAAGGCACCGTGCAGAGATGCAGGAGACGCTGGAGCAATGGGAAAAAGAGAAGGCAGAGAGAGAGCAGGAGCACAAGAAGGTGCTGTTTGAGATGAGGCAGAAAGATGCCACCCTGCTGGCCCAACAAGAAGAACTAAGGAGATTTGAAAATGCCAAGCGACAGGTAATGACTGAGAGAGGAGAACTGGTGTGATTTTTTGCAAGGCTGGAGCTGTGGGAGATGGCAGGACATGGGGCTGTGTGGAGCATGCCCTCCGTGTCTTCTACATTGAACTGGGGGAGGTGAAAGCTGAACGGGGCTGTCTTTGGGACCAGCAATGAGCCCTCTCATAGGAAGCCAGGCAGAAACATCAGCTATCAGCTGAGATCTTTGTGCTGCTCTTGTGCTCTGTTGTTCTAAGATGTACCTCAGGGTACCTTCGCTGTTCTCTTTCCGCTCCCCTTTTGGTGTGTACTGGTAGGTGTTCACAGCCAAAGTGAGTTTGTAGCTCTTTTCTTATGTGGAAACGGGGGGGGGGAGGGGGGTGCAGCAGCAACATTGACAAGAGAAAAATCTTTTTAAAGACTTGCCTGGAGTATTTCTGAACAGTAACCCAGAGATGTCTTCTGGGCTGTGTTTTAAGTCACTTCCTGGGAAGCTGTGTTGGCCCCGGGGCAGGCAGTGGCCCAGGGGAGCAGCAGCCGAGTGCTGTGAGAGCACGTGAGCCCATCAGTCTTTGCCTCTGCCACACGGATGCTGCAGGAGAAGTGTGAAGCCCTCTGCTCTTTCCTTCGGTGCAGGTGCTGCTGGAAGAGCAGAAGGAGAAGAGTGCTTTATCAGAGGCACTGCTCCAGACTCAGGGAGAGCTCAGCCGAGCCCACCAGCAGGTCCAGCAGCTCAGGCAGGAGGTGAAAGAGCTGCAAGAGAAGGGGCAGGTAAGTGTGAGTAGGCAGGCAACAGAGGGCAGGGCAGGGACAAGGGCACAAAAGGCAGCTCCTGGGACTGAGGAGGCAAGGGCTGCTTCAGGCCCTGGGAGCACAGAGCCTGGTAAGCTCCAGAGCTCAGCCCCAGGAAGGAAGGCTTGCAGTGGAAGCAGAGCTGGCTAGAGAAGCCAAAAGAAGCAGCTGAAGGAATGGGATTTTGAGGCAGCACGTGGAACAAGCTGAGCCTGAGGGCAGGTCCCAGGAAGTTGCTCTGCATTTTGTTGCCAGACCATCAAGGCAAATCTGCAAGCTGAGCTGCAGGAAGCTCGCAGTGAAGTCCAGGCAGTGCAGAGGAGGCACAAGGAAGAGCTACACGGCCTCAAAGAGGAAATGAATCTGCTCCTTGAGCAGAGGGAGGCTCTACAAAAGCAGGTGAGTGAAACAGCACTGGCATGGCAGCCATGCAGCGAGGGGTCTGTGGCCTTCTTGCTTTTCCATGGCAGAGCAGCAGCTGGTGGGGTGATCCCTGGGGCTGTCTCGGGCTCTGGGGGCTCCATGGCAGCTGCTCTGTAGGACACACAGTGCTCTGCTGAATCTCAGCTGCTGCTCTGGACAGCTGGGCTAGTCCTCTGGGCTGTTGGCCAGCAACCATCAGCATGGATTCCTGCTGGCCTCTCCTTGCCAGCCTTGGTTTGGGAGGTGCTTTTTCAGGTGCCCTTGGTGGTGGGCCACTTAGAGACTGAAACAAGTTGTCCATATCCAGTGTGAATCTGGTGCTCTCAGGACAGGGAGAAATGGAAAGTTGTCCTTTGCCTTTCCTCTCAGCCTGTGCTGTGGCTGACAGTGACAAGCTGTGGCTGCAGCCCCTGACTGCTTTGTTCCCTTTGACTGGAGGTGGGAGAGTTGACATCTCAGCTGGCAGCCTCCCGAGAGTCCCGGGAAACGACTGTCCAGAGAGCCCAGCAAGAGGTGAGGGAGGCCCAGGAAGAGTCCAGGCAGAAGCTGTCGGAGGTTGAACACGTCCAGAAGATCCTGGAGGAGGCAGAAAATCTGAACAAGGAGCTGCAAGTGCATGTGGAGTCCTTGAAGAGGGAAAGGAATCGCTGGGAAGAAGTGGCTCAGCAAAATTCAGAATTGCAGGCTTCGGTGGATGTCCTAGAGAGTGAAAAAGCCAGGTAAATGAAAGCCTGTGGGACTCTGCATTGTGGTGAATGGATTCCCTCTTTGCCCTCTTTGCACCTGCCAGGGGCTCTGGCAGCATTTCCTAAGTGGCAGATTCTGAACTCTCCGTGCAGACACTTCTCCTTGTCTGGATGTTGTCTTTCATTTTCTTTACTTTTAAGACTTCAAACAGAGTTTTTCTGCAGAGAAAGGATTTGGGGGTAGCTCTTTCCCTCTAGGGGGTATTGTGTTTTTAGGTGGGCGTGTTGACACTGCCCGAGCTGCATTGTAAGGAGCTGGATACATCCATCAGCTCCACCTTGGGTCCTGTAACTTGAAGCCTCTGGGATGTGGATCAGCCTGGCCTCTGATGCTTTTTCTGGGCAGAACCATCTGAAGGCCCTGATTGCTGATCTAGGCCAGATTGCCCTCGGAGGCAGCCCAGCAACAAGAGCGGCTCTGTTGCATGGTTCCTCATAAAATGTGCCCCGGTGCCTGGAGGGCGTCTTCATTGCAAGACTTTGTTAGGTTTGTATTCACATTCCCACCTCAAAAAGAAGGTAGGGCATGTAGGCAGGAACTCCCTGTTCTTTTAGGGCCAAAAGCAGAGTAGGCACATGCTGGGCTTTGACTGCAGGGAGAACAAACAGCCAAGTTGTTTAGACAGACCTCATCAGACAGAGGAGTTTTTCCCTGAGGTGCTGCAAGTCCTGAGAGTTTATATAATCTGATACCGTGTAGCAATGAGTTGCTTGCTTCCCTTCTAGGCTGATAGTGTCTCTGGAGGAGAAGAACCAGCGCCTCAGAACTCTGGAAAAACAGAACCTGCTGCTGAACTATCAGGTGTCTCAGTATCACTCTGCTCTTCAGCAGGCAGAGCAGCTCTCTTCTCACCGCGCTGGACAACTGCGGGAGCTCAACACCCAGGTAAGCTGTGCAGTGGCATCCTCTTCTCCAGGGACACACCACAGCACCTTTGCCTTGGAGGCCCCAACCTCTTTCCCCTCCCAGCAGCACGCACAGCTGCCGTCTTCTGCCCGGGGCTGCTGCTGCACCCTGAGGCCGAGGCTGGATCTGCTGTCTGCTGCCCAAGTTTTGCACCGTTCTCTCCCGGCTCCCAGCAGGAAATCTGGGAGGGGAGCAGCAGCAGACTCCTCTGGAGCCTCTGTGTCCCTCAGTTAGCAGTGTTGTCCCAGACAGAGTTGGTGCCTGTGCCGGGCACTGAGCAATGTGGGGACACAGAGGTGGCTATGGCAGGCTGGGCAGGGCACTTCCAGCGCAGCCATCTCAGCTGCTGTTCAGAGCTGCAGCCTCAAGGATGCCCATTGCCTCCCTTTCCCTCTTTTCTCTACATTGGTCTCCTTTGGGATCCTTGCTTTTCTGCCTTTTGGTTTTGGCATGGTTTTTGCCTGAAATCATTTCTTCTTTGCTGCTCTCCCTGCGGCCCACTCTGCAGCCTCAGGAGCAGCCCTGTCCCTGAGGCTCTGTGCATCCATCCTCCAGATGCAGGCCCTGCAGGACACAGTGCTGCAGATGGAGGCTTCCCAAACAACTCGAAAGAAGCAGCTGCTGCAGACGTTTGAGGAGTCTCGAGCAGGCGAATGGGCTTTGAGGGACTCTGTGGACGTGCTGGAGGCTGAGGTGTCTGAGCTGCGTGTGAGGCTCCAGAGCTCTGAGGAAAGAGCAGAGGCCATGGCCATACAGTGTAAGGACGTGGAGCTGGAGCTGAGGAAGACACAGGCTCAGAGGGACCATCTCAGAGCCCACAATCAGGAGCTGCTGAAACAGCTGGAGCAAAGTGAGCAAGGTACAGCTTCTCCTCTCCCACCCACTGCCCCATCCTGCCTCACCTGCGGGGATCTCGCTGATGGCTCGCAGAGGAAAAGTGCCCAGAGATGGCAGAGGGGAAAAACAACCAGCAGGAGATTTATCCATCCAAGTGCCAGTGAAAGCTTTTTCTTGAGAAAGATGCTGTGGCTGGCAGTGCCATCCGGCTGTGCCATGGCTGATCCCGTGCACAGCTGGAGCCTTCCAGGTGCCGTGTCTGTGCTAAGGAGCTTTAGGAGGATGCCTCAGCTCGATTCCCCCAAACTCCAGGCCCTGCCAGAGCCTCCAGGCTACTGGCCTCTCTGGAGCAGGGCTGCACAGGCATCCCCTCTCCTTTGTCTCTCTTGGATTGCTCACTCTGCACAAGGCCAAGAGCAAACACCCTTTCCTGTCCCTCTGAACCTTGCCCCTTTCATTCCTGCTTTTTTCTCTGCCTGCAAATTTCCTTCATTTCTGTCAGATTTGGAGCCCTTGTGGGCTCAGGGCCTGGCACACTGAGGCAGGCAGAGAAGACAGTGCTGTTGTCTCTGCAGGATGCACATCAGTTTGCCTTTGCTTTGCTTTTCCCCTTCTCCTTTCTCCTGTTCCTTCCCCCTCCCTGCTGCAGATTTGTGGGAGGCAGCAGTCAAGCACACCTCTCGAGAAACTGCCCTGGAGAAAGAGGCCTGTGAAAGGCAGGAAGAGGCTGTGACTCTTCGTCAGGAGGTGGCATCTCTGCAGAGGAAATTGGAGAGCCTGCAGAAGGAAAGGATGGATGTGCTGGTGAGATTGGCGGATGCCACAAAGGGCCATTTCCTAGCTGTGTTTGCACATTCAGTTAATAGTTCTAAGGAGCACCTTTTTCCAGTTAAACTTCTCCAACTGCGTTCTTCTGAATAAGGAGGAGAAGATGTTGTAGTCATGTCAAAGCCAGTTAATGCTGAGCCTGCTGATTTTCCTCCATGCTGGGCTTCTGTGCCCTAGAAGCTTTAGTCCTCAATGTCCACACTGCCTCTATGGACATTGCATGCTTTGGGGAATTCCTCGTGTCCAAACCCACGTCCAGATTCCTAAATATCTGGATCTGGAAGGAGGGGTGAGAAGACCAAGTTTGCTGTGAATAGAAAGGTGTTTGGCCTTGGCCATCTGAGAGCAGCCAGTGGGGAGAGAAGAGAGGAAAGCCAAGTGCTGATCCACACCAGGACGTGTGCCTGCAAGGGGAGAACTCGTCCTGAGTGGCAGCAGAGGATGACAGAGGGATCTGGCCATTGCTGCTCCAAGAGAGGGCAGTGGGGCTCTCGGGGATGGAGCCATGGAAACTCTACACAGCAGAGCTGGAAAACCACTGCTGTCAGCCCAAGCCCAGGGAAGGAAATGCTGGCGGTGTTTGCTCTTCCCTTCCTCCCTGATGGAGAGCACATCCTCGTGGCACTGCCTAAATCCTGCTTAGCATGGACTTGAAATCCTGGCTGCAGTTCTGGCAGCTCCTCCCCAGAGGAGCACTGGAGTGGGGCTGCAAGAGCTTGGGGAAGGGCAGAAAGGAAGCTGGGACAGGCTGAGGGAAGGAGCGGTATCAAGGGGGGAAGACCAGCAAAGGTCTGCAGCATCCCGAGGGGCAGAGAGAGAGGGGCAGCCAGTGCCTGCCCCTGCAGCAGGAGTCCAGATCTGGTCTGAAAAGCAAACCGAGGGGGCGAATGAGTGACCCTTTTTCTCCCTGTTTTGGCAGCATGGACAGGAATTGAACCAGCAGCACATGAGAGATGTGGAAGAGAAGAATGAAATGCATGCAGATGAGTTAAGATATCATAAGGAAAATACTCAAGAATGGGAAGTGGAGAGAGAAGGCGAGCAGGAAGAGTTGGAGCATGGGGCTGCTTCTTTGAAGAAATGGAGAGAGAACACCCAAGTACTGAGTGCTGCACTGAAGAAAAGTGAAATTGCCAAAGGGACTCTGATGAAACACTTGTACATCCTGATGGGAAAGTCTGGTATCCAGGCAGGCACTGGCATTGACCTTCAGTCCACTCCAGGGTCCCTGAATTATTCCAGTGCTGTTTCCCATGAAGAGGTGGGTCTCTATCCCTGTCAGTCCAGGCCTGCTTGGGTAAAGCAGCCCGGGCTGCAGCAGGCAGCCTTGTCTGTCTGCCTGGCTCCAGCCAGAGACCATTGACTGCCAGATTGTTTCCTGGCTCGCCCAGAAAGACTGCTCCAGCTCTGGAGCTTACTGTTCCAGTCTGCTCCAGGCCAAAAGCTAGGCATGGGGAGCTGCTTTTCCTGTGCCCATGCAACACATGGGGGTTTGGATTTGGTGTGGGAAGTAATGGAGCAGGTGAGCAGAGGGATGCACTAAACCCAGCTGAGTTTTGTACTGAGAGGGCTGAAGAGCAGCTGCACTGCTGGTGCTTCGAGGATGCTTCCTGAGATGGAGATTCCTGAGGGACAGCTTCTGTGGTGTTTGAAATATGGGCATCATCTCCTCTCTAAATACCCTGCAGGCTGTTGGAGCACAAGTGGAACAGCTGTTACGTGGCTCAGGGACCATCCTGGAATCCAAGCAACCAATTGCATCACTAGAAGAGGAGAAGAGAGAGAGGCCTGAATTAACCACTGAGCCCAGAAGTGGCGAGCGGGTAAATTGGGCTTTCACTGCCTCTGCCGAGCCTCAGGCTCCTCTGGAACTTGGCACGTTAGCCCAGGCAGTGCTTTGGAGACCTCTGCTTGTTTCCTTGCCTCTCCCTGTCCCTGCTGTGGGCACACCCTTTTGTTTGTCCTCTCTCTTGGGGCAGCCCATGGCTTTCACAAGGGCACCTTCACTCCACTGCCTCCCTCCCTGGCCCTGTGTCCCCGCACACACACTGGCCTCTCTTGCACAGCCCCCAGCGAGAGCTTTTTGCCCCCAGTGTTGTCTAGTGCAATTCAGGGTCTCAGAGCAGAGATCTCCTTGCCATGATGTCCACAGGTCTTTTTGCTCCGTGTTTGCTGACAGGTTTCTGTGACCCTCTCTCCCATCCAACGTGCAGGTGGAACCTGAAAGGAGAAGAAACAGAACTTTTAGGAGAGTGTTCCCCCCAGATTGCTTTACGTTTCCTGTCCACAAGCCTGCCTATCGAAATCGTCGACTTCTACAACAGAAGACTCCTCCAGTAGCTCAGGGAAGCAGCAGCCCTCCTGCTGATGCACAGCCTGTGGAGAAAGGGGTCAGTGGCCCAAATTTGGAAATCAGAGTTGGGTTCCTAAATCCCCTCGGAACTCTCTCTAACAGACCTGTGGTGGCTGGGGGATGTCCGTGGGAAGGCTTTGCCAGCCTTGAACTGGACCTGTTGATCATCTGAGCTCTGCTCTGTGTGGGAGCCTGTTCCCTTCCCCTTGCCCCAGGGCAGAGAGTTGGTGAGGGCTGGAGTTGGAGGCTGTGTCTGCCCCGAGAGCCGGTACCGTGGGGCTGCAGGTGCTCCTGCCAGCGTGGGCTTGTCTGAGCCGGGCCTTGTGCCTCTTTCAGGTGTCCCTGCTGCAGTCACAGCTGGCCCAAGACCGACAGGACCACCTGGAGAGCTGTGCAGGGAGCAGGCAGGAGACACAAGGTGCAGAAGGGACCTCCTTGCTTCCTGAACGACTCAGAGAGCAGCCAGGGTGCAGCTGGATGCAGTCTTAGACTTAGTCAGTAGTTTATGTTTAAAGGATAGTATAGGTGAAATTGAACCTTTACACAACTGTGTTCCATAGGATGAAAGATATATTTATAGAAAAATAAAGAGTTTATGATGATCATGATTAAACTAATAGATCTTTATCAGGGTTATTTACTACCCAGTACAGAGACCTATAACTTCCAGTATAGTGCATTATGTTTTGAAGCAACATTGTAGCAATTCTAGTCAAGCCAGCAAAACCAATTCTTGAAGATTGATGCTACTCACCCAAAGCAAGGACCACGGGCAAACATTTCTCTCAGCCTCAAGGCATGACCTTGAGAAGCATCCTCACTCCAGGGTGGAATCTGCAGAAGGGAGACATGTGACATGAACCACTTTGGTGAGAGCAGGAGAAACCTGCCATGTGTGGAGCTTTGTCATTTGTCCTTAGGAAACTGCAGCCTGATTATTCTCAGAGTCCCAGAATCTCAGGCCGGGGGAGGCTGGAAGCACCTCTGCAGGTCACCTTGCCCAGCCCCTGCTCCATCAGGGCCACCCAGAGCCAGCTGCCCAGGATGTGTCCAGGTGGCTTTTGAGTCTCTCCAGGGATGGAGACTCCACCACCTCCCTGGGCACCTGCACCAGTGCTCGGCCACCCTCCCAGTGCAGAAGTGCCTCCTGAGCTCAGAGAGCCCCTCCTGTGTGTCACTTGGTGCCCGAGGCCCCTGGAATGTCCCTGGCTCTGTCCCCTCTGCAGCCTCCCCCCGGGTATTTATCCCCAGGGATGAGATGCTCTGAGCCTGCTCTGCTCCAGGCTGGGCAGTGCCAGCTCTCTCAGCCTCTCCTCACGGCAGAGATGCTCCAGTCCCTCCGTCACCTTCATGGCCCTGTGCTGGACTCTGTCCAGTCTGTCCCTGTCTCCTGTACTGGGCAGCCCAGCTCTGGGCCCAGCACTCCAGGGCTGGCCTCACTGCTGTGGAGCAGAGGGAAAGGATCCCCTCCCTCCAGCAGCTGTGTCGCAGCTCCCGGTGCAGCCCAGGACGCTGTTCTGCATTGCTGCAGGAGCACATTGCTGGCCCGTGGGCATCCTGGTGTCCAGCAGGACCCTGCCAAACTTTCGTTTTTCAACCGGGTGGCCCCCAGCAGATACCGGTGCCTGTGGTTGTTCCTTCCCAAGGACAGGACTCAGCACCTGTCATAGAACTGTCACCCCTGTTGAACTGTCCCTCGGGATGGCAGCACTTCTCTCTGGCAGAGCAGCCACCACTCCCGGTTTGTGGGAGGGCACCCCCTGGCCCCATCACCCAGTTTACTGACAAAGGTGTCAGCAAGGACTGGACTCAGCATTGTCCTCCAGGCTCCACCGCTAGACTTTGTGCCACTGACCTCCAGGGTTCCAAGAAGGTAGATTCTGTGCAAGGCGTCTTTGCTTGTATGCACAAATTCAGAAAGAATTGGCAGGATTTACAACAGGGATTTCTGCTCCATATCTTAAGTGGGAAAAAATGTAATGATCCATGCTCCCTCTCACTGGCAGTGGCTAAAGGAAAAGAGGTCCTGTTGTTGGTGACAGTGGAGGTCACCTGCAGAGGAACTGTGCCAGACTGGTGTGACATACAAGGTCAAGGGTTGAGGGCATAATTTAAAATAACTTAGCAAAGTGAAAAGCAGAATCACAACCCTGGGTGATAGGAGATCAAGTGAACCGGAAACTTCTGACCAACCTCATCTCAGAAAGGAGGGATGTGGAAGAAGAATCAAGTTATCCAGGGGGCGTGTACAGACATTGCTGTGGAAGCAGTTATGGAGTTAAGAGGAAGCCTGCCCTGCATCATGTGAGCAAGAATGCTGAGAAATGGGGAAGAAAGCTGATTACACACGATCTGAAAACTGGAAAGGCGTCCTGATTGTCAAGCCTGTAAACCTTGTGAGAAGAAGAACAAGCCGTCAAAAGGACGGATTTATTTTACCCACCTCTGCCTCTTGCTGGAAGTCCCTTTATGGTCTTGGAGGGTCATCTAAAGAGGTCTCTGGTGGTCATATTCACAGTGAGCCCTCAAAACTGGAAGTGCCCTTGCCTTGAACTTCTCTTAGGGCATGCACTGTTGTTTCTTGTTACATAACTTTGCCACAAAACCCACTTGGGTGCCTTATAATCTGTTTTTCCACTGCTTCCAGCTCTGTTCAACATCCCGTCTGTCTACTTTTACATTCTTTTATCTCATTTGCTAGTTAGTCTTTAAGCTGTATTTTGCAACCAACACTTTCTGTTTTCCACGTTTTCTGTCACGGTGAGTGGCAGCAATGCGTCTTCCTGGCTGGAGCCACCCCCATTTCTGTGGTCCCTGCGGCTGACAGACATGCCACGCACTGATGTCATGTCCAGCCTCAGCTCAGCTCGCATCCCTTGCCCAGACAGGGGAGAACCACAGGCAGGAGAGGCAGAAGCCATGTGCTCAGGCTGCCCCGCCTCGAAGGCACAAGAGCCTCCAGCTTCTACCGGTCAAGGGTCAGGGCACCTGACAGTGAGCCTTCAGCACTGAGTGATGGCATCCCACTTCTGCAGCTTTGGCCCAGTCAGATGACCCTGTCTCCTCAGGAGCTGCCCTTTGACCTTGCCAGGGACCACTCAATGGACATGATGCCATGGCAGCTTGGCAACCCCTGGATTTGTCATCAACTATGGTGATGTTTCACCTCAGCATAGAATCCCCGACTGGTTTGGGCTGGAGAGACCTCAAAGCTCATCCTATTCCACCCCCCGCCATGGGCAGGGACACCTGCCACCAGACCAGGTTGCTCCAAGCCGCCTCCAACCTGGCCTCGGACACGTGCAGGGACGGGACAGCCACAGCTGCTCTGGGCAACCTGTGCCAGTGTCTTACCATCCCCACAGGGAAGAGTTTCTTCTAACCCTGCCCTCTGCCAGTGGAAAGCCATTCCCCTTGTCCTGGCGTTCCAAGCCCTTGTCCAAGGTCAGCCCTCAGCTCTCTTAGAGTCCCTTTAGGCATTGGAAATGTCTCTAAGGTCTCCCTGAAGCCTTCTCTTCTCCAGGCTGAACACTCCCAGCTCTCCCAGCTCGGCTCAGAGCAGAGGGGCTCCAGACCTTGGAGCATCTCTTTGGCCTCTCTGGACTCACTCCAGCAGCTCCACATCCTTCTGATGCTGGACCCGAGGGCTGGAGGCAGCTCTGCAGGTGGGGTCTCACCTGAGCAGGGCAGAGGTGCAGAATCCCCCTTGTCCCCTGCTGCCCACTCTGTGGGGCCAGCCCAGGACATGGGGCTTTCTGGGTGACAGCGCAAGGGGTTGGGGCACACTGGGACTTCTGTCCACCAACATGCCCCAGTCCTTCTGCTCAGAGCTGCTCTCAACCCCTGCCCTGCCCAGCCTGAGTCTGTGCTTGGGATTGCCCTGGCCCAGGGGCAGGCCATGTCCTTGGCCTCATACCAGCAGAGTCACACTGGGACTTTGGTGATGGTCTCTGGGCCTATGGCAATGACTCCAGCTCCTTGAAACTTTTAAGCTCCTCTTGCTGCTTCCCCTACCTCATGCTTTTCTTGAGAACCCCATGCTCCCTTTGGT
Source organism: Anomalospiza imberbis (assembly GCF_031753505.1). Lineage (NCBI taxonomy): Eukaryota > Metazoa > Chordata > Aves > Passeriformes > Viduidae > Anomalospiza > Anomalospiza imberbis. The sequence continues at coordinate 238,382 of NC_089697.1, read as the reverse complement.
ACTGCCTCATCATCCTTGTCGCAGGTTTGCGTGGTCACATCCGGGTAGCAGGGGCCCGCAGGGTGACCCTCTATGAGAAGACACCAGAAGCTGCTCCCGTGTTGGGCAGAGCCGGCTCCAGAGGGCTCCAGGAGGGACCTGCCACTGGCTAAGGCTGAGCCAACCAGTGATGCTGGGAGGGCCTCTGGGATTAGGTACTAAAAAAGGGCTAAACACTGCTGTGCAACAGCAGCTGGCAGGGAGGAAGAAGATGGGAGAGCAACAGTGGATTTTGACCCATAGCCCGTGTAGGTGAGCAGAGGAACAGATCCCCAGTGCAGCCCATGTGAGGAGCCCACAGCACAGCGGGTGGGGATGCCCTGAAGGGATCTGCAGCCTGGAAGGAGCCCACGCTCCAGCAGGTATTGTAAAGGCAGGCGAACCCAGTGGGAAGAATGATGATGTCTGACTCAGTTCAGAAGGCTGAACGATTTCTTTATTATAACTATGCTATAATACATTAATTGACTATATAAAGGAGGATACTAAAACTACATGCTACTTTCTCTAACACTACTAAATCTAACTAACCAACAGCTTGTGACCCTGTTCTCCAGAGTCCAGACACAGGTGGATCCGATTGGCATCAGGCCCAAACAATTCTGACCAGAATCCAATCCAGCAATCACCCCAGGTAAACAACTCTCCAAACACATTCCACAAGGAAAAACAAGGAGCAGAAATAGAAACTGTTTTCTCCTTCTCTCTCTCTGTGCACCTCTAAGAAAAATCCTGAGAGAGAGAGAAATGTGCTTGCCACAAGCGGGCTCCTGGCAGGGGCTATGCTCTGTGGAGAGGAGTCCATGCAGGAGCTGGCAGAACACTGGAGCAGGCTGTTCCTGAAGGACTGGACCCCAGGGAAAGGCACCTTGCTGGAGCAGTTCTTAGAGAACTGCAGCCCGTGGGAAGGACCCACATTGGGAAAGTTGGTGCAGGACTGTCTCCCATGGAGAGGGGAATCTATGAGGAGAAAGGAGCAGCAGAGACAAGTGTTATGAGCTGACAGCAATCCACGTTCCCCATCTTGCGCACTGCTCAAGGGGAGGAGGTAAAAGAGTTGGGAGTAAAGCTGAGTCTGGGAAGAAGGGAGGGTAGGGGGAGGTGGTTTTAGGTTTATTCTTAGTTCTCATTTTCCTACTCTGTTTAAGTGGTTATAAAATAAATTAATTTCCCTGAGGTGAGTCTGTTTTGACTGTGGCAGTAATTGGTGAGTGATCTCCCTGACCCGTGGGATTTTTATCACATTTTCTTCTCCTTTTCAGTCAAAGAGGGGAAGTAATGGAGTGGCTCAGTGAGCACCTGGCTAGCCAAAATTGACCAACCACAGTTCTCCAAACTCCTTCATCACCACCTCCACCTTCAACACCCATTGCCCATGACTTCTTCATGTCCCTGACTCCACTGTCAGTGAAGGGTCTTCCAGCATTGCAGCATTTATTTTGCACTTTATTTACTGCACACTCCAGACATGCCAATGGCACAGGCAACTCTGTGATGTCCAGTGCTCTGGGCCCGCGTCTGCCACCAGAACTCCCCTGCCAGGGCTGGACAGTCTGGAATTGGCTGTGGCAGGTCTGTGGCACGCCCACGGCAAGTCCACAACAGGTCCATGGTGGGTCTCTGATGGGCGCCTGATGGTCCTTTGGCCCAGGTGCCGTGCGCCTTGGTGGGGAGCTGTCACTTTCTGCCCACGTGGTCCTTCAGTGTTACCAGCACTTTTTGTGCCCGCTTCAGGACCTCCTCCTCATCCACGCTGGGGAAGGCCTCACTGGGGGTCATGGGAAAGGGATGGTAACTCGGGTACTGTGTGGCCTTGCCGTCCGTGCCACGGTCACACAACCACTGCACGTCCAGGACAAGGCCCCTCAGCTCCGGCTCCTCCGCCTCCAGCCTTTGGGCCGTACCCATCGGCCCCCTGTGGCCCGCAAAAGCTTCACCACGGCAAAGCACGGCCGCCACCAGTGCCCTCTCCAGGGCCTGGTGCACTTTGAAGAGCACCCAGTTGGGGCAGCAGTGCCGGATGTCATTGCGGGCTGCCTGCAGGTCACTCGTGGCCTGACACAGCCAACGCAGGGCCTCGGGGACGGATGGAGTCAGGGCCATGAGCTCCTCACTGCTCAGCCAGGAGCCACAGCCTCCCTGTCTGTGGTGCTGGGCAGCACTCACAGGTTTGTATTGGACCCACACCTTTGGCCCCCTGACACCATGCAGAGGCCTCAAGGCTGGCAGGCTGGGATCCTTCCATGGATCAGCTTCAGCCTCCTCCTGCAGCCTTTTCTCTGGCTCTGGTGCAGCACCCACCAGGTCCACGTTGTTCGCCTCCAGAACCAAGGCCACGTCCTGTGGCTCCTGGCAGACCAGCATTTCACGCAGCACGGACAAAGCCTGTGCCTCCAGCTGCCCACCCAGGATGTTATTGATCTCCTGTGCCAGTGTCTCCACGACCCTCAGCTGCTGCCAGTTCAGCACCATCTCTGCATGCCGGATGTAGAGGAGCCGCTGGGCACCACCAGACGGGCACACATAGATAACTTGTGACTGGGAGCTGCCCTCCACCTTTGCCCCACTGTGCACCAGCACAGTGCAGATGTCCTTGCAGCACTGCACTTTCACCTGCTCCACTGCAAAGCCACCATCCCCCTCCATTCCCATCGTAGCCTTGGGGGTCTGCCACTGCAGCAGGGACTCCAGCCCCAGCCTAAACCACGGGGATACCAGCAGGGTCTGGAGACGCCTCTGCGCAGCGCACTGAGAGCCGTAATGACATGGCTGCGGACCACCCTCCTCCAGCTGCTTCTCTGTCACCTCTGAGAGTGCCCGCGGCCGCAGGTGCGGTGGCAGCCTTTGCAGCAGCCACCTGACATTACACCCAGACACTGGCAGCGCAGCCATGAGCACAAAGGTCTTCTCTAGGGCCCGAGCGGTCTCTGAGGGCACACAGTCATTGAAGCACAGTCTGTGGGATGGCTCCAGGCAGTCAGCAGTGCTCAGCAGGTACAGCTCAGCCACAGCAGAGCAATCGGGGGGCTCCGGTTCCTCCCGCAGCAGCTGGAAGAAATGCCGTGTGGCCAGCAGGACTGTCTTCTCCTGGCTACTGGAAAGGGTTCCACTGCCATGGCTCTCCTGGTAGATTTGGGCCAGGACACGGCTGTAGTGAGTCAGTGTGGGGACCAGGACGACACCAAGGTGTTGCAGGAGATCTCCAAAGGCAGCCACGTGGGGGTGAGGCGTGAGGAGGTAGGGGTAAAAGTCAGCCTCGTCCGGGAGTGATGTCACCACCTGCCGTGGCCTGGCCATGTCCCATGACTTGGCCAGCACCACGGGCAGCTCAGAGAGGTGCTCTGCGTCCACCTCCTTCAGACGGGTCTGCAGGAAGCTGTACATGCTATGGGGCACCCTGGCCCGTGTGCTTACCTGCAGTTCTGTCGAGCAGGCTGCCCTGCACACATGCTCCAGGTTGGCCACCACCAGGGCAGTGGGTATCTCTGCAAAGACTTCCATGGCCTCCAGGGACCGCTCCCCAAGTTCAAGGGATTCTGGCAGGATGGTGGCTGATGTCCACAGGAGCTCAGCCACATTTTTGCAGTAGGAAACGCTGCCTTTCAGAGCCACGGCCTTAGTGCAGTCTGCAAAAGGAGGGTGAAGGTTCATCAAGTTTGGGGGGATATCCAGTGGAGGCAGGAATTGGATTGAGGCAATTTTTCTCAGGAAATTTTCCTCAGGATTTTCCAACAGGATTGCAAGTTGCTTGAGCATCTCCTGCTGTCGCTCCAGCAGTTCTGCAGCATGGCATGTAGCCTGAGTGGCTTCACGCTCTATCTCCTCAGCCAGCGCCACAAAGTCCTCTACAGAGAGGCTGGTGCGGACACCTGCCTTAAGGAAGAAATCCACAATTACTATGCAGTTCGAAGGTAGCTTCTTAAAGAAAGATTTAGGCGCAAAGCGGTTTTGGAGCCGCATGTCATGGTAGAAGTAGGAGGCCAGGCGCAGTGTTCTGTGGGCATCTGGTATAAAGGCCGCCTTCCGAAATGCTGCCACAATGGCGTCCACGCTCTGAGTGGAACAGATGGGTCGCAGGACAAAGAACAAGCGTACAGCTTCCATGAGGTCTTGCTGTGTGAGCTGGGACAGCCGGGGAAGTACCACAGTCATGAAGAGCTCTTGGTCATCGGTGAACTCCCCCTTCAAACGCTTGGCCAGCCATTTGGGGTCCTGGCTTAGTGTGAGAAGCAGCATGCTTCTCCATGGAGGAGCTGCTCCAGTGCACGAGAATCCAGCTTTCCCTCCTGGACAAACCTTAGCAGGGCTGACACGTCCTGCTCCCCTAAATCCCCCCAGCAGAGATCAGCTCTTGTGTCTGCCAGATGGGCCACTACAGCCCTGGCATCTGTGACCTGCAGTGCCCTTGGCTTCAGGCAACAGTAGGCAAAACTCCAGGGCAGCAGGGACTGCTGGAGCACAGGGATGCCCAGTTTGTGCAGCACCTTTTCTACTTTAGAGTGACACTCAAAAAGAACCTTGGAGAGGGAGGATAGTGGCAGTAGGTGCTTTGAGTCTGTCTTACTCCCCTGAATAGGCAGCACTGCCGTATTCTGGAGATGATTCATGAACGACTTCATGTCCACATCTGAAGTCCTGGAGGGGACCATCCTGTCAAAGAAGGTCCACAGCCCCTCGAGCCACCTTTCTCCCTCTGTGGTCCACTCCAGCTGACCCAATACCTCCTGGATGAGTGGTGTGGCCTCTGGGAGGTCAAGCTCCTTCACAAAGCAAGGTGGCATCCATTCAGGAATACACTTCCCCAAACGCCTATCTCTTCCTGGGATGCTCCAGTGCACTGGTTTTGGCTGGGATAGAGTTAATTTTCTTCCCAGAAGTGTGTCCAGGGCTACATTCAGGATTTAGCATGAGAACAGTGTTGGTTGCACACTGATGTTTGAGTTGCAGCCCAGTCAAGGACTTTTCAGTGTCCCACGCTCTGCCAGCAAGGGGCAGCATGGCCAGGAGACCTGACCCCAACTGGCCAGAGGGATATTCTGGACCACAGAACCTCCTGCCCAGTACAGAAACTGGGAGGGGGTTGGCCAAAAGCCTCCCCCCCTCTGCCCCCCCCCCCCCCACAGCCCCCAGAAAGAAAACCCCCACAGCCCCCTTCCCGCAACCGGTTCGGGAAAAATTTCCTCAGAGAGAAGTGGAGAAAACCTGTTTATTTAACAGGCAAAGCACTGTCCCGTGCAAAAAAATGAACAATACCAGATGACAAAACTCATTTGCTGCTCTGAAGAGATGACAAATTCAGAAAGTCTCTCCTGTGGCTGCTCGCTCTGTTATCAGTCCCTCCGGCACTGGGAAAGGCTGCTGCCCAGAGTAGGCCACAAAGTGCGAGCTCTCGGTGCTCCCCGGGTCCTGGTCCAGAGCAGGTTCGAATGGTTCCAGGAAAAGGGAAAGAAAGAAAGACAGTCCAGGGAAAACTTCACTGCCTCAGCTAGCTAAACTAACTAAAAAGCAAAGGAGCGCTCTGTTCTGCTCCATTTGTGCCCAGACAACACAGTCAAGCAGAATGTGGAGGAGTGCGATCTGGTAACAAACTCCGTGCTTCGTCTTCTCCCCTCCTTTGCTCTCAGAACCAGTCTTGAAGGCACTGAATACAATATCCAGCATAAACAGAACAGACGACTGGGGATACAAGCATCATAACATCACCCTAGGACAGAAAGAGAAACAGCACAATGGACTACTTAAGACGAGCCAAGGGGTCTTGAGAGAGTTATCCCACCAATTGGCAAGAACAAGCAATAGATAAGCTCTCGTGGCAGGGGAGATGCCCTGCCACACCAGGGAACCCTGCTGCACCTTGCCCGGTTTCTTACGGGCAGAGCCCAGCGGATGCACGGCCTGGGCTCTGCTCCAGCTCTCAGGCAGCCCTGTTGTTAAGGAAACTTCCCTGTCTGAGCATCCCCGAGGCACTCTGGCATTCACACTCCCATCACCAGACTGTTCCTGCGGGGACCAAATCCCCTTTGCAGTGGGTGGCTCAGGTGAGCCAAAGGGTGCCCCCATTGACTCCCTGCACTCCCCCCACTCTCACACAGTCAGGCCAGGTTTCCCACAGCAGAGTCTCACGTGTCTCATTCCACAAAACAATTTATTTGCAGCACAGGAACACAGAAATAGCCCGAGCCGGTGCCTCCAGGGAGGGACCTCGAACCCCTGGGCTGTTACGCCTTCACGGTCAGAGCACATCAAAGTCTCAGCTCTTCCTCCCGAGGCTTGGCATCTGCCCTGTCTCTGAGCGGCCACTGTCTCTGTCCTGCCAAGGGTCAGCAGGTCACGGGCTCTTCCCTTGGGCTCCTGCCAGCCAGAGCTCAGCCTGGAGCTGGCACTGCAGCTGCACCCTGAGCTACCTGCACCAGGTGTATTCCTCAGCACCTGTGCTTTGCAGCTGCTGAGGAACTGCACACAGGACCGCCCACTCGGCCTCCGGGACCGCACGCTGGAGCTGCTGGAGCTGCCTGAGCACTGCCCCAGCTGCGGATGTGCGTGAACGCGCTGCGGGGCTCACGGCCCTCGTGGCTGAGCAGTTCACGTGGCCCAGGGAAGCTGGGGCACAGCCAATGCTGCTCCTCCCCTGGCCAAGCTGGAGAAGAGCTGCAGCTGGAGCGTGTGCCAGGAACTGCTTTGGGAGCAGAGGAACAGTGTCCCTGGGCTGCGCCCCTCGCTGTTTCCCAAGAGCCCCGTGGTGATCAATCACTGCACCTCCAACAGATTGCTCTGCCTGTCTCTTGCCTTTGTGCAAAGAGCGAGGCTGGCAGGGCTCTGTAGGGTGAAAGCTGCCCCAAGGAACCAGACAGGCTGGAGGAACGGGCGCCAGAGACCTCGCCACATCCAGCCAAGAAGGGGTAGGAACAGAGAGTGTCACCAAACAGGAAAAAGGGAACTTATCCAATACCAATTTGATGTGAATAAGCAGACACTTCTTTATTCAGGTGCTGGGAACACAGGGATAACTCCTCTGGAAGTGTGTTCCACTTAACAAACAAAACCCATCCATTTTATTTACTTTTTCTGCTGAATCATCATTATGTGCCTTCTTTTACATACTGCGCATACTATGCCCACTCTTAAATTTAACCTTTACATTGATTGGTTCTAAGAGTTAATAACTTCGCCAATATTCTAAACCAATCATTGCTCATCTCTCCTGAGGTCTACTGACTGGAATCCTTAATCTTAAAATCAAGATGGGAAGGATAGTGGGTTTCCAAGCAGTGTTACTGGTGAGCGTGACTGCAACAGAAGGGTCCAGTAACTTCCTGGGGAGGTTTCACCAGTTACATTCCAAACACAGCGCTCCTGACATTTCTATACCTTATACTTCACAACTGTCTACTTATAATCATAGTAACCCTTTTATATGATCTGATTATTTGATCAAAGCATTCATCACAAGAGCAGACAGGAACAGCAGAAGCCAGAGCAGGGGAGACTGGGAAGGTGGCAGAGAGGTGTCTGGGCTGAAGGGGATCCTGAGGAAAGGGGAGGAGAAGGCTTTCCCTCAGCCCGTGCTTCTCTTCTCTTTCTCAAAACATGACCAAGGAATCTCACGTTTCCAGGGATGGGCCAAATATCCAGTTTTCTGCAATTTCCCCAGCCGTTGCTGCTTGGCCATGACAGGGAAGAAGCCCTAAAAAGGGAAAGGAGGAAAAGCAGCCCCCAAACTGGGCATCTTTGGCGTGGCAATTCCTCCCATTCCTTCCTGTTGGTGAGGAAGCTTTGCCTGACAGAATGACACAACAGGGGAGGGGGGAAGGGGCCTGTGGACAGGAGCACCACAAGAGCTCTTGGAAGGAGCTGTGGAGCTCCATCTCACTGCTGGTGTCCTGCCAAAAGGCAGAGGCACTGCTGAGTGCACTGGGAATGACGGGGAGGAAAGCAGTGGGCTGATAGAGAGAGCTCAGCCGCTGAGCCTGGGGCATGCGGGTCTGCTCTAGGCCTAAGGACCCTCAAGAGCCTCAGCTCCTTCTCCTGCACCTGCTGTGCAGGAGGCTTCTTGAGCTACTGCCCAAGTGTCTGTGTCTTCACAGATTGGCCCCGGAACGCCACACCTGGGAGACTGAGCCACCGGGCTGATGGATTCTGACCTGCTGGACCTCCCACTCGGAGTCAAGATCTAGGTGAAGCCCAAGTCCAACTCTGTCTTCTGCAAGGGAAAGCTGGGGGAAAAGGTAAGGAAATAAAAGAGCGCAGAAAAGCTCTCCTCTTTCATGGGGTCCTCATCATGCACAGAAGTTCTTGTGGCCACCTCCTCTACAGCAGGAGCTGCAGCCCTACAGTCAGGCAGGGCTGGGCAGCAGAGGGAAGCTCCAGGCTGACACAGCCCTTGAGCCTGCCTAACCCGAGGAGACTGGTTTCATCCCCTCTCCACTGTCTGCATTTGAAGCACTGGGCCTGACCTTTTCAGCTGGAAGGTTCATTTGTGGGTGGGTCAGCAGTTCTTCCTGGTGGCCTAAGGTGTCTATTTGCTGCTGGGGTTTGTTTTCTCTCCCTCAGCCCATCCCATCACAGCCCAGCCTGGCCCAGCACGGCCCCGCAGTCTTTCTGTGAGGGTCTCTGTGTCTTCAGAAGGATGGTCTTCAAAGTGTTGGTCTTCAAAGTACCTTGCTCTTTCCACAGGTACCGCATGGCACCTCTTTACAGCTCTCCGGCCTCCTTCAAACTCTGGGAAATGTCTCTTACAGCTTCACTGGCAATGTCCTTCTTTCAGTCTGGACGACCCCTACATGCACCACCTGAACCTGCAATACAACTGCCTGCATGACCCCCACCTTCAGGACTACCACAAGCACAAGGACATCCTGCGGATGCTGAAGAAACAGGGCTGCAGCACCAGTGACAACAAGGTAGGTTTGGACATCAGGCTGATCAAGAACAGCCCTCTTCAAGCAGGGCTCCCACAGCCCCTGCTGCAGCCGCCTGCTGCTGCCAGAGGACAGAGCCGTGCGCTGGTGTCTCTGGGAGCAGAAGCAGCGCCAACATCGCCCTGGCAAGCCCCAGTCCTGCCCTTCTCAGCCTGCCCCACGCTGCCTCTTCAGCCCTGGCTGGGGGGACATCAGTGGCCCCAACACCAGGGTATGGGGGGAGGGCTTGGGGGCAGCTCCTCTCCCACTGAGGTCAGGCTGTTTTGGGGAAGGCTGACAGCATGGCTTGACAGTTTCTGGGGGATTCTGTCCTCATCCCTCCACAGGTGATTTGCACTGTGAAGGAGTTCAACGAGTGCAGGCAGTGCCTGACCAGGACCAAGCTGCAGTCGGAGCAGATCTTGGGGCGGCAAGAGGTAGGCAAAGCGTTGTGTTCAGGGCCATGGGACTGTGCAGGGCTGTGCTGCTGGGCTGGGTGCTGTGGTGTGGAAAGGACTCCACGGCTGGGAGCTGAGCCAGCGCAGGGCGCTGAGCTGGGCACGGGCAGCAGGGCCATGTGCAGGCACACTCCGTGCTGAGGGAAGCCCTTCTCTCCTGCCCTCGTGGCCTGGCTGAAGCAGAGTGCCGGCCTGGGCCCGCAGGAATCCTCAGCACGCAGGGGCTGAGTGCTTGTCCAGGCGCCATGACCCACAACCTGGTGTCACCTTTCTGGAAGGGCTTCTGCCACTTTTGGCCAAATTAAAGGATGGTCCCAAACTGTCAGGAACCACTGACACTTCCTGCAGGGCACAGCGGCAGCTGCAGCCTCAGAAACCTTCCTGCCCACCTCCACAGAAGAGCAAAGAGACCCCCCCTGAAATCAGGGAGATTCAGAAGAGTGAAAGCACCTTTAGACAAGGGCCAAACCCACTCCACAGCTGAGCTGGCTCAGGAAGATGCCAGCAGAGCCGCTGGCTCCCAGAGGAAGCCGGACAACACTGCCGATGGCCTCTTTAAAGCTGTCTTTGAGCAGCTGACCACAGCAGAAGGCCAGAAGCTCCAAGAGCTGGTTGAGACCATTGTGTACAAAGTGTTTGCGAGGCAGAAGGTTCCTTGGGACCAGCGTGTCAGTGTCTTAAGAAACACTGCTCAGGGGATCAGAGGAAGAGTTTTTGGCAGCTCTGTGAGAACAGAGCCTGCAGAGCCACCACTAGACCGCCAACAGGAAATAGAACTGGTGGCCAAGGAGCTTCTAGCGATGGTGTTGGAGATCTTGGGGGACCATCTGGAGTCCGAAGCTTCTGAGTCAGGGAGGGCAGCCAGGCAGAAGGAGCAGCTTGTTGATGGAGGAGCCACCCAAGCAGACACACCCAAGGAAGCTGAAACAGACAGAGGACGTTTACACGCTTGCCTTGACTATCTCACCATCCAAGTTGTCAAGAATATTCCCTGCCTCTAGAAATCCATGGTAGCTTCTCAGTTTGGAGGAGACTCCAGCTGTGACTACACCAAAATCCTGAAGCTTCCCAAGGGTAAGGTCTCCAGAGGACAGATGCCACCAGGATTCCCTGGAGCATCTGAAAAACAGAGCCAGGAAGAAAGCACGGGAGTAAAGCTGCCTGCCTTAGGAACACAGCTCCATGCAAAAGGGACAGGCTATGCCAAAACCATGGAGCCCGAGTATCCAGCAATGGTGAAGGGGAACTTGGTGAGAGAAAGGAATCCAGCAATCTCAGGCAACACTTGGGACATAAGGACCATGGCAAATTGGATCGTTCAGTCTGTATTAGGGTGGGTTGTTCGGCATAGGCCTGCACCAACCTGCAGGCAGAATTTCCAATGGCCTGTCCCAAACCCAGCCACGTGCCAAGGCAGAGAGGAGAGCTGTGCTGCTGAGGACACTCTCCCCTCCTTGGACCCACAGTTTTCCCCACAGCCCATCCCTCCGGAGGGTCCAACGCCCCCTGCCCAGGACAGAGCACGGCACAGATCAGTGCACTCAAAGCTCGTCTGAGGCGAGCAAGGCGTGTGGCAGGAGAGCTGAAGGGCCTCTAGACAGCAAACTTCACACCCTTGTTCCATCAATAAAGAGTTTATCCATAAGGCCTTGCTTGTGCTTCCTCCAAACCAGGCCAAACTGCATCCACGCATTTTCCCTGTTCCCCCATCTCTCCCCCGCAGTCTGCTCCCACAACCTGCCCAGAAGCCCCCAGGATCTCCCAGGACCTCCCCAGAGCCACCCAGGACCCGACCATCTCCCCTCCTATATCTCCCACCCAGGACTCTGTACTACCCATCTGCCTCCCATATATCTCTTCCCAGCCCATCCAGGACTGCCTGAATCCCCTCAAGGAGTCCTCAGCTCCCTGTGCCTCTCATATCTCTCCTATGTCTCCCTTCCATGAGGCCCCCAGGACCCTGTACCCCCTGTATCCCCCCCCATTTCTCCAGCCATATCCCCACTCGGGACCCCATAGCTTCCTGTATTCCCTCATATTCCCCCCATATCTCCCCCTGTTTCCCCTACCAGACCCCTGAAGGACCCTCTCAGCCCCCTCCAGATAGCCAGAGATCCCCCGAGCCCTGCCCTAGGACTGCCCCAGGATGGCTTGTACCTGATGGTGGAGAGCCAGTGTCCCCCATATCTTCCCCCACAGAGCCCCCAGGATCCTCCCCAGATCCCCCCCGGCAGTGGAGTGCCACCCACCGAGGATGAGGGTGTGGGAGGGGGGTGGAAGACCATGGAGTAGCTGGTGGTGGGCAGGTGGAGGGCTTCCCCCTCCCCAAAGCCCCAACCACTCCCAAGGGCCCCCCCTCACAGCGGGAACTGGAACAGCTCTGAGGAGAAAACATCCTCAGATGTGCAGCCTGGGGAGGGGACCCCAAAATCAGGAAGGGACCCTGGACCCTAAGAAGTTGGGACCCCTAAAGCCCCCACCCAGATGAGAGGAGAAAATGGCCTGAGCTGTGTGGTCCCCGCCCAAAAATCAGGAGGGGCCCCAAAATCAGCCTCCCCAGCCCCCTCCACACCTCCGAAGATATAGAGCAAGTCGCCCACCAGCCACCCCAGCCCTCCCATATCTCCCCTATTCCAAATGTCCTCCAGCCCCCCCAGATCCCCTGAAGCTCTCCCAGCCCATTTAGCCCTGCCCAAAGTTCCCCAGAGCTCCCCTCAGACTCCCTGAAGCTCCTCCCCATCTCCAAACAAGTAGACCCAGTTGTCTCCCAGCCCTTCAAAAGCCCCCAACCACCCGTCCCCAAATTCCTCCAGCACCTCCAACCCCTCCAGCCCCCCTCCATCCTGTAGAACCCCAAAACCTTCCCTAAACCCCCCTAGAACGCCCCTCAGGGCTCCTCCTGACCTCCAGTCATGTAGAGCTGCCAACCCCAGCCCCCCAGACGCCACCACCTTGCCCCCATTCTGAATTTTCCCTGACTCCCCCAAACTCCCCAGGCCCCCTTGTCTTGTAGCTGCCCCAAATCCCCCTAGGATTCACCCAGGACCCCCGAGCCCCCTCCCCACCTCCAAACACATAGAGCCATTCATCCACCAGTGCAGCAAGGGTTGGGGGGTCTCTGGGGAGGTTTTGGGGGTCTGGAGAAGGTGACATCACCTTCATCACCTTTATACAGTTACATCACCGAGATACATGCATATTCGTGTGTTTTGTACATTAGTCAAACATTCTTTTGAACTTTCTGAAGTTTCGGGAACTCCTTTGTTTGATTTCTTCACACTCCGGCTTGTCTGCATAACATCCTGGGTATCAGGTCAATATATTTTATTTCTTCTTGTGTCTCCATCCTGCTGTTTTACATCCTCTGTTAAGGATTTAGTGTGTCCTCCTTAAATGGAACATGGCATTCTCTAATTGTCCTCCGGTGCTCTGGTTTGTGTGACGGTTATCTTATCACTTGGACGGGTCGGTCAGTGGACGGCCTTACATTGTTCTTCTTAGCTACACAAAAGCCTTTTCTATTCTACAATACGTTCATCACACTCTTATTTCCATAACTGCTACACAGATATTATATTCATTACACTATTTCTATGAGCAATACAGTGCACACTTAAGCTGATAGATTCTATTATATTCACAAGCAGCTAAAAAGAGTTACAATTGGTACTATTTCTAAATACTTATAATCACTGACCACATGCAAAAGCTAATACGTAAAGGTGAAAGCCAATATTATGTAGTCATTTTACACAGACTTTTGCTGCAATTTTGTTCAGGTTTAATGAACCTTTGGAATTTTAAAAGTGAGCATAATTTCTCACAAAGTTAATATTCAAAACCCTATTAAGTCTTTATTCTTCTTCCCTGAGAAGAAGTCCATGGCAATTAGTAAAGCTTTCTAAAATAAATTAATGGATTCAGCTGATTGCAATGATCATGGCTTGTGTGTCTTACAGAGGGCACATACTAAGGGGGACACGGATAGGCGGATCGGGAAGTCCCGAGTACCTCCCAAGTAGCTCAGCCAAGGGGGAAAGGGACTGAGGAGAAAATGCAGCCAGGAAAGGAGAAAAGAAGGCTGCTTGCTCCAGCTAATTGAGAGAGACCCTGATGGACTCCCTCCCTTTGTTCCAGCCAAGGGACTTTTACAGGACTCCTCTGTCTCCTTTGTGGACACGACCCTCGAGCCACGTGAATTTGACGCTCTGGGCGGTGGGGGGTGCTGGAACTCCACTACCTGGGCAGGGGGGAGAATAAACCAGCATAAACCAGTCCAGACTGGGGCAGCTGGGCAAAGTTCAGAGTCACAAGGGGCCACTGGCAGCGAGGCAGGGGAGCGGCGGCAGTGATGGGCAAGGGGAGGGCGGGGAGGAGTTCCGGCCTCAGCCCGACCCCCCTCAGTGAGTGACAACGGGGAAAAGTGCCCTCAGGGATTGGCTGGGAGGGTACGCAAAATGACCCCAAAAAGCCTCAAAACCTCCTCGAAATTTACACAAAACTGATCAAAATGGAATAAATTTGAATAAGTAGGAAATATTTAAGGCTATATTTTAGTTCCATTTAGACAATGGAGTGTGGGAAAGGCAGACTGTGCACTGAAACGTGGCAAGGCCAAGAAAAACCCCAAAGGCCCTTTAAGAATCCCTGAAAATTAAGTAAAATTGAGTAGAGGCATAATAAATATCAATAAATATAAATCAGTTAAAGCCATAATTAACATATCAGTATAAAAGGGGGACGTGTAATATGGGGCTTGGGGTGCTCAAATGCCTCAAGAAAGTACCAGGAAACCCCAAGCACCACATTCCCCTCATGCTTGGGCTGGCTGTTGAGCAGCTCAAGTAGAAGAGTCCTCCAGGAACTGAAGGGAGCAGCAGCCCTCGTGCTGAGGCACAGCCTGTGGAAAAAGGGCTCGGTGGCCCAAATGTGTGCTTTGGAAATCAGAGTTGGGTTCCTAAATCCCCTTGGAACTCTCTCTAACAGACCTGTGGTGGCTGAGGGATGTCCGTGGGAAGGCTTTGCCAGCCTTGAACTGGACCTGTTGATCATCTGAGCTCTGCTCTGTGTGGGAGCCTGTTCCCTTCCCCTTGCCCCAGGGCAGAGAGTTGGTGAGGGCTGGAGTTGGAGGCTGTGTCTGCCCCGAGAGCCGGTACCGTGGGGCTGCAGGTGCTCCTGCCAGCGTGGGCTTGTCTGAGCCGGGCCTTGTGCCTCTTTCAGGTGTCCCTGCTGCAGTCACAGCTGGCCCAAGACCGACAGGACCACCGGCAGAACTACACTGAGAGCTGTGCAAGGACCAGGCAGGAGCTGTCAGACCTTCAGCAGGAGCTGTCCTGCTCCTTTGCAGCTCTGCTCAAGGAGCCCAAAGCTGCTCTTGTGGAAGCAGACACTTGAAGCTGCATCGGTCTCTGAACCTTAACTTGGCAGTGACATCCAGGGGCTGTCCGTCTCTGGAGAGACAGGCCCTGCAGAAGGCAGGTGCAGCTCTTCTCTTCCACGCAGGATTTGTGCCCTGCTCAGAAGCCAATTCCTGTCAACTGGGGCACAAAATTCCTCCCTAGGTCACAGATGAACGCTATCGAAGATGAGGGCAAAAAATACCTGCCAAAGCTTTTACAAGCAGGCTCATTTAGTTCTTGAAGGTCTGTTCCTAGAGAGGAATCTCTGATGTAAGCAGCAAGACTTTTCTTCTGCCTAGAAAACCTAGTGATATATTGCCAAACAGAGAGCAGAGAAAAAAAATGCACCTGTGGTTGTCTCAGCATTCTTAATCACTTTTATGAGCCTTAAACACTGCAGCTCTTGGCATTTCTCTGTAGGAATTTGAAAAGCCCCTGAAACACCATTCTTCCTCCTCATGCGGCTGTTCTAAAGGCAAAGCTTTACTTTCCATGAATATTTGTAAGCAGCAAGAACCTTTGCAGGCTTTTTCTTCCATCTCTCCTTTGTCAGGAAAGACAGAAGAATTCCTGTGACTCAGGAACCAAGCGCATCCCTAAAGAGCCTGCAGGTCTTGAGAACGCTGAGCCTTAAAACTGACACTGTCTGCACCAGCAACTTTGAACTCATGTTATGAGCCAGGTCCCTGCCCAGCTGCCCAACAGGGCTCTGGAGACACGGGGGAGGCAGGGCCCGTGCCAGCGGTATAAATAAATTTGTTTTAATAGGCCGGCTTAATAATAGTTCATCGTTTTAATGAGTTGTAATGAATTGCTAATTAATATAATTAATTGTTGGAATTGATGTAGTAAGTTGCAAAGTTAAAGGTATTGTCGGTCAAGTGTGCGTGCATAGCTGTCAATCACGGAAAAGAGGGGTCGGAAAAGGTGTCAAGGCAAGAATCTTCTAGACGGGTTACATCATGGAGCGATGTCAGCAACTCAACCTATGACTGGGAGACTAACCAGCCAATAGTGCCTCAGAATTCCAGGATGATTGGCCAGGAATGCGCTGTCTTATGGAGCAACCAGCTACCAGGAGGTGGACCAATCAACAAGTGGATCAAAAGTGCACCAGTCTTGCACCTTTCAGAGACTTTAAAAACCCCTGGGTGCCGAGCACCCGGGTCTTTCTGCAGAACTAGTATCCAAAGAAACTCCCTGTGTAGCACAGAGTTACTTGGATCTCTGACTTGCCCCTGAGGCCCTGGGCTTATCCTGGAGCCTCGTCTTCAGTTGTCTTGGTTTTTAATAAACAGGCCCAGACCTTTAAAATGTCTTGGCTCCAATTTGCCTGTTTTTAACACCAGGACCGGCAGGAAGCTGGGATGGGTGGAGAGCCAGGGAGGGCATCTCCAAGAGCCCCTGGAATGCTGGGCTGTGGACCCTGGTAACCATCACAAAGGCTGTGGAATGCTGGGAGTCGGAGCCTGACAACTGTCACAAAGGCCATGGAATGTTGGGGGTTGGAGCCTGAGAACTGTCACAAAGGTTGTGGAATGTTGGGGGTTGGAGCCTGACAACTGTCACAAAGGCCATGGAATGTTGGGGGTTGGAGCCTGACAACTGTCACAAAGGCCATGGAATGTTGGGGCTTAGACCCTGGCGACAACCAACAGCTCCTGGCTATTGGGGTTTGGACCCTGGAGCTGTCAACAGCTCATGAGCTTTGGGGCTTGGACTTTGCAAAGGCCAAGGGCACTTGGATTGTGTGCTATTGACCCTGCAAAGGCCAAGAACCTTTGGATATTGGGGTTTACACCCTGCAAAGGCCAAGAGCCTTTGGATATTGGGGTTTACACCCTGCAAAGGCCAAGAGCCTTTGGATATTGGGTTTTAGACCCTGCAAAGGCCAAGGGCCTTTGGACATTGGGGATTAGACCCTGCAAAGGCCAAGGGCCTTTGGATATTGGGGTTTACACCCTGCTAAGGCCAAGGGCCTTTGGATATTGGGGTTTAGACCCTGCTAAGGCCAAGGGCCTTTGGATATTGGGGTTTAGACCCTGCAAAGGCCAAGGGCCTTTGGATATTGGGGTTTAGACCCTGCTAAGGCCAAGGGCCTTTGGATATTGGGGTTTAGACCCTGCAAAGGCCAAGGGCCTTTGGATATTGGGGTTTAGACCCTGCAAAGGCCAAGAGCCTTTGGATATTGGGGTTTAGACCCTGCAAAGGCCAAGGGCCTTTGGATATTGGGGTTTAGACCCTGCTAAGTCCAAGGGCCTTTGGATATTGGGGTTTAGACCCTGCAAAGGCCAAGGGCCTTTGGATATTGGGGTTTAGACCCTGCTAAGTCCAAGGGCCTTTGGATATTGGGGTTTAGACCCTGCAAAGGCCAAGGGCCTTTGGATATTGGGGTTTAGACCCTGCTAAGTCCAAGGGCCTTTGGTCATTGCTTTTTACTCTCTGCTCGTGCCAAGGGGAGGATGGAGACCCGGCGGGTGAGTGAGAAAGCCACTGCTCTCCTTGTGCCAAGCCCAGCAGGGACCTGGGAGGGCCTGGGCTGGGCCTCGGGGAACAGTTCCCTTTGGCAATAGCAAGGGATTAACAGTTGGCTGTTCCGGAGCTGGCAGCAGCTTTGGTGCTCGCTGTGGGGACAGGTGTGGGAGGGAATGGGTGGCTCCTGGCCATCCCAGAGCACAGCCACATCTCCTCCTCCATCCTTGTCCCACTGGAGGCTGTGGGCACAAACAAGGGAGCAGCTTTTCATTGCCTTCCCCTCACCCAAATTACAGCACAGCCTCAGTGCTTCCCAGAGTCCAGAATGAGTTTCTCCCAGACATCTCTGAAATGATCCCTAGTGGCCCAGAGGAGGTCACAAGCATGATAGGAAGATGCTCCAAGGGCTGGAGCACCAGTGGCAAGGGAAAAGGATGCAAGAGTTGGGGTTGTCCAGCCTGGAGAAGGTTCCAGGGTGACCTTAGAGCCCCTTCCAATGCATGAAAGGGCTGCATGAGAGCTGGAGATGGACTTAAGCCAGAGGCCTGCAGGGACAGGACAAATGACAAAAGCTTCCCACCAAGACAGGGCAGGGATGGATGGGATATTGGGAGGGAATTCTGCCCTCTGAGGGTGCTGAGGCCCTGGCACCCAGGCTTGAGGTTTCCCAGAGAAGCTGTGGCTGCCCCTGGATCCCTGGGAGTGTTCAAGGCCAGACTGGCTAGGGCTCTGGGCAACTCCCCTTCTGGTGTTCTTAGAAGTGATGAAACACCTTCCAGCATGTTCATTTCTGCTGCTGTCAAACTACTGGGCTGAAAATATTCCCAAGGAGGGGAGGAAGAGCTCAGCTGGAATTGCTGTGCTCTGGGACAGGCTGGGAGGCACTCAGAGGCGACTGCCTCAGGGGCAGCCATGCAGTCTGAGTGTGCTCTTCCCCGTGCTCTTGCAGGGAGCTCGAGGGCTTTCTCAGCAGGGACGTTCCTCCGGAGCCCCTGAGGTGAGTAAAGTGTGCTGAGCTGGCTGGCATTTTGAAACTGGTTCTCCATGAATGGACGCTGGTTCTTGTGGGATCAGAAAAGAGGTATCTCAGTGCTGCTTTGGAATGGGAACAGAACACCTGACTAACAGCTGGATGTGGGCTTTCAGGCGCTGGTAGACGACAGTGACAGCATGGCCAATTCCATCATCTGCACCGACAATCCTGGGAACATCCTCTCAACTCTGACATCCACTGATGAACAGCATCCTTTTGAATTGGTTCGGGAAGCTACAGAGAACTGGGGGCGCATGCAGCGGCATTTTGATCAAATGGAGGAGAGAACCCAGAGGATCAGAAGCCGCTGCCAGCTGATAGACTCTCTGCTAGAAGAAATCAGTAGGTGAGTCTTTCCTCCTCCTCCTCCTCCTCCTCCTGCATTCCAGAAACAATCTGCTTCCAGGCCGGGGAGTTCAGAGGAGTCCCTGGTGAAGAAGTCACCTGCCTACCATGTGTAGTCCTCAGTGTGGCCCTCGAGCATCGTCCTGTCTGGTTTTTCCATGCTCTTCTGTGACTCCCAAGGCTGTCTGGGAGCTGCAGAGCCATGTTGGAATAGGAGACTCCTTCTCGCCGTGCTGCTTCCCTGAATTCTGTTCTTTAAGTGCCCCTGCCCAGCCATAGCTTCTCACTGAAAGAAGGCAGCCTCTGGAGGATTTTCCTGGGAGGGAAAGAGCAAGGTCTTCCTTAGCCCACTGCCCCCAGCTCCATCCTGGAGAGCTGAAAATGGCATTGCTGACTCTTCAGGCCTCTTGATTCTTCTGACTGAGCCTTGTCTCTGCAGTGACTGTGCAAACCTTGAGAAGTCCAGGGAAATGCTGCTGCAATGCACTGGAATCCCGGAGACAGGAGCCTTGTGTCTGCATCTGAAGAACACCAAGCAGCGGAAGGAAGCATCAGCCCAGGCCGAACAGGCAGAGCAGCAGGACAGGATGGAGGTTGGTTTTGGAAATGAGACTGGTTTTCCCTTGAAAACTCGTCTTGCCCCTTCTTCTACACTGGAGGACTTGGCTGCACTCGAGGGAGAAGACCCATTGTTGCAGAGCGAGCTGGAAGTCAAGAGGCAGTCATTGGAGGAATTGCAGCTTCAGAGGGATCTGCTGCAGCAGGAGAGGGATGATGTTAGCACGGCTCTGAACACCTTATTGCTCGGCAGCACCTGTGGGAGGGGGAGTTGTGGCAGCCAGATCAGCCCAGATGCTGTTGCTGGCAGGAGAAGACGGGCACACTGCTGTGCACACCTGGCTCAAGACGGCACATGCGTTTATGAGCCAGGGATATGCGTGTTCATCAGCAAAGTGTTGCATGCTTCTGCAAAATGTGTTGCTTTGGGCAGCCACAGAGCCTCTAAAACAGGGATCGGAGCTGGGGAAGGGTCTGGAGCACAGGTGTGACCAGGAGCAGCTGAGGGAGCTGGGGGGGCTCAGCCTGGAGAAAAGGAGGCTCAGGGGGCACCTTCTTGCCTTCTACAGCTCTCTGTGACAGGAAGCTGCAGCCAGGTGAGGGTCAGGCTCTGCTCCCAGGGAACAAGGGACAGGACAAGAGGAAACAGCCCCAAGCTGTGCCAGAGGAGGTTTAGATTGGGTGTTACAGGATAGCTGCAAGAGAAGGCTTTGTTTCTGATGGTCTCTGTCAGACAGTCTCAGTTCTGGGGAATGTGATAGGTTGGGCAAATGCACAGCAGACGTTCTGATTTGGCCACATCAGGCAGGCGTCCACAAGTCACAAAATGTCTGCTCAGCACAAGAGCCATTTCCCGGCGAGGCATCCTCTCCTTGCAGAGAGCTGCGTAGAATATGTGAGGAGGAGAAACTTAGACGAGAGTTTTGTTGTGGCAGGGGGAAATCCTGTATATTTCCCCTTGATTCAGCAAGCAAATTTGTTTTCACAAATCTTCCTGAAAATGTCCAGCAATGAAATATATCCAGATAATAATTTTGTTTCCCAAGTGGCAGTTGCAGAAGATGCAGTATTTTTGGGTGACAACACGGAGTTTGGAGTGGGGATGTTTGTTGGGAAGGAGCTGTCTGGTCCCAGGCAAGCCAGCAGGGCCTGACACAGCACTTCCAAGGTAACAGTGCCAGAGGCTTTTGGCAGCCCCGGCTATCAGAGCTGCATAGGGCAGATGCTGTGAAACTTTGAGCCCAGAGCACAGGTGCTCCTTGTCCTCTGGCTGCCTGCGAGGTGCCACTGGCTGGCTCTGCACAGGGCTCCCGAGGAAGGGCTCGAGCTGTACCTTGTCCCACTTCCAGGTTTCCCAGGAGCAAGATTCATCGAGCTGCTCTCTGGAGCAGCTGAGCCCGGAATCCTCTGGCCAAGGGCACGCACTGGCCCAGGTGTGCCGAGAGCAGGAGCTGCTGGGCCAGAAGGCTGACCTTGAGGGCCGACTGGCAGCCATGGAGTGGCTCCAACAAGACCTTTCCAGGCAGCTGGAGGAGACCAGGTAAAGGCAGGGAGTAGAATCTTTTGTGGTATTTTAATATTCCCTGGTCAGAATACGGAAGAGTCCCAAGAACAAAAATATGCCACAATGTGAAGGTTCTTTTTCTGACACCTAAAGCCAGCAAAGCTCTCGGGAGCCTCGAGCTCCTGTTTGTGCCACCGAGCACACTCCTGTGGGAAGTCCAAAGCAATCCACCCAGCCCTGAATTGAGTAGTAGTTAAACATGCAGATGCTGAGTGAAACCTCAAGTTTCTCTTGGCTTTGGTTTCTTCTTCTGGGCATTGAACGTCCCTCATTCCTTAGCAAGTAGCCTGACATGATCCTGATCTTCAGAACTGAAGCTTCGTCTTCAGCATTCCAGGCTCCGACCTTGGCACGTTGGGGGTAGCACACTGCCATTCAGGGGGAAGCCAGAGGCTCCTGCTGAAAATCTTGAGGGCTTTCTGCTTCCAAGCACACTCTTGAGAAGTGTGGGACAGGCCCTAGAGCTGGCTGGAGAGCAGCAGGGAAAGCTCTTTGGAATTCTCAACAGCCTCTGGGGATTCTTGCTGATTGTTGATGGGCACCCAGCTGCCAAACCTGCCAACCTCCCTTTGGATGGTCCCTCTCACTCTGTAAAGAAGGACAAGTGCCTCGGGCTACTGCCTGCTTGGCCCGCAACACTAAAATAAGGGTGGCAAGTCTACTCCATGACCTTGCAAGAGTTTAAACTGCAGTCTCTGCATTCGGGTAGTTGTTGTTCAGACAAAAGGGTGTCCTGATTTTTTACAAGTGCTGCTATGAGATGACCATGAGATTTTACTGTGTCACGCAAAGTAGTTCTGAAGCCACATAAATACAGGGTGTCTGGAAGATGATGGACCTTTATGTCCATTATCAAGAGCATTAAAAAGTCAGCAGTCAGCAAGGACAAGTGTCTGTTGTGTCCCCCTGCAGAGCAGCTTGGAAGTGCTGATGAGAGAAGGGCTGTGAGCAGGGGCTGGGCTTTTGCTCGTCGCCCCAGCCTGTTTGGACACAGCTAGCCAGTGTCATAGGTCAGGATCAGCAACTGAAGGTTTGGCTGTTGAGGCCAAGTTGGGCTGGGCTGTCTGTGCTATGCCAGGCCATAGGGAAGGCCTGGGCAGTCCCACAGAGGGCCCTGCTCTGCCGTTGAGATGGCACAAATGTGCCTTGTCTGGGCGAGTTTCCACGTGGCCCATTTCCCATACTCAGGTGTGGGGATCTTGAGCCATGTCGTCCTGGAATAACCGGCTGTGGGTGTCTGGAGCAAGCAACTCATGTCTCTCCGTATGTGCAACTCGTAGGTCAGCAAAGGAGAGCCTGGAATCCAGGCTGAGTGCTGCTCAGCAGCAGATATCTCAGATGCAGATGACCAGGAACTATGTGGAGGTAGAGCTGGAAGCTGAGCTGCAGGAAGCTCACAGTGAAATCCAGGCAGCGAAGAGGAGGCACAAGGAAGAGCTACATGGCCTCAAAGAGGAAATGAATCTGCTCCTTGAGCAGAGGGAGGCCCTACAAAAGCAGGTGAGTGAAACAGCACTGGCACTGCAGCCATGCAGCGAGGGGTCTGTGGCCTTCTTGCTTTTCCATGGCAGAGCAGCAGCTGGTGGGGTGATCCCTGGGGCTGTCTCAGGCTCGGGGGACTCCATGGCAGCTGCTCTGCAGGACACACAGTGCTCTGCTGAAGTTCAGCTGCTGCTCTGGACAGCTGGGCTAGTCCTCTGGGCTGTTGGCCAGCAACCATCAGCATGGATTCCTGCTGGCCTCTCCTTGCCAGCCTTGGTTTGGGAGGTGCTTTTTCAGGTGCCCTTGGTGGTGGGCCACTTAGAGACTGAAACAAGTTGTCCATATCCAGTGTGAATCTGGTGCTCTCAGGACAGGGAGAAATGGAAAGTTGTCCTTTGCCTTTCCTCTCAGCCTGTGCTGTGGCTGACAGTGACAAGCTGTGGCTGCAGCCCCTGACTGCTTTGTTCCCTTTGACTGGAGGTGGGAGAGTTGACATCTCAGCTGGCAGCCTCCCGAGAGTCCCGGGAAACGACTGTCCAGAGAGCCCAGCAAGAGGTGAGGGAGGCCCAGGAAGAGTCCAGGCAGAAGCTGTCGGAGGTTGAACACGTCCAGAAGATGCTGGAGGAGGCAGAAAATCAGAACAAGGAGCTGCAAGTGCATCTGGAGTCCTTGGAGAAGGAAAGGAATTGCTGGGAAGAAGTGGCTCAGCAAAATTCAGAATTGCGGGCTTCGGTGAATGTCCTAGAGAGTGAAAAAGCCAGGTAAATGAAAGCCTGTGGGACTCTGCATTGTGGTGAATGGATTCCCTCTTTGCCCTCTTTGCACCTGCCAGGGGCTCTGGCAGCATTTCCTAAGTGGCAGATTCTGAACTCTCCGTGCAGACACTTCTCCTTGTCTGGATGTTGTCTTTCATTTTCTTTACTTTTAAGACTTCAAACAGAGTTTTTCTGCAGAGAAAGGTTTTGGGGGTAGCTCTTTCCCTCTAGGGGTTATTGTGTCTTTAGGTGGGTGTGTTGACACTGCCCGAGCTGCATTGTGAGGAGCTGGATACATCCATCAGCTCCACCTTGGGTCCTGTAACTTGAAGCCTTTGAGATCTGCATCAGCCTGGTATCTCATGCTTTTTGTTGACATAAGATGTGTTAAACCCATGATTTTTTGTCTAAGCCAGACAAAAAGAATCGCAGAATGGGTAAGGTTGGAGGCACCACAGTGGCTCATCTAGTCCCACCTCCCTGCTCACGCAGGGTCATCCCAGGGCACATGGAAGAGGATTGCATCTAGATCGTTCTGGAATGTCTCCAGAGCTGGCGATTCCACAGCCTCTCTGGACAATCTGTTCAGGGCTCGGTCTCTGCACAGGAAAGAATTTCTTCCTCTTGTCCAGGTGGAACTGCCTGGGCATCAATCCCTGCCCGTTCCTCTGGTGCCATTGCTGGGCCCCAGGGAGCAGAGCCTGGGCCCTGCTCTGACCCTCCCTGCACACAGGGACACCCAGGGCTGAGGGCCCCTCTCTGACTGGGGCTGCTCTCCAGGCTGAGCAGCCCCAGCTCCCTCAGCCTTTCCTGGGCACCGAGATGCTCCAGGCCCTTGCTCAGCTGCGCAGCCTCCGCTGGCCCTGCTCCGGGAGCTCCCTGTGCCTGCTGTGCTGAGGAGCCAGAGCTGGACACAGCACTCCAGATGTGCCTCACAGGGCTGAGCAGAGGGACTGAATCCCCTGCCTGACCTGCTGGCAATGCTGTTCCCAGTGCTTTCCAGGATCCCAGTGGCCCCTTGGCCACAAGAACACACTGCTGGCTTGTGGAGCGTTTCTTGTCCACCAGGACCCCCAGGTCCTTCTCCACAAAGCTGCTGCCCAGCAGGTTGGCCCCAGCCTGTGCAGGTTCCTGGGGCTGTTCCTCCCCAGGTGCAGGACCCTGCCTTGGCCCTTGCTGGATTTCAGAAGGTTCCTCTGCCCATCCCCAGCCTGCTGAGATCCCTCTGAGGGGATGCACAGTGACCCTACTGGGGAGAGATCGACCCCCTCATCCAAGTCATTGATGAGCAAGTTCAACAATAGTGTGCCCAGGAGTGAGCCCTGGGGGACACCACTAATGACAGGCCTCTAACGAGCCCCTGTGCCACTAATTGCAGTCCACTCCTCCAGCCACCAATGTCTGAGTTTCCCAAGGAGGATGTTGTGAGAGACTGTGTCAAAAGCCTTGCTGAAATCAAGGTAGACAATGTCCACTGCTCTCCCTTTGTCCACCCAGGTAGATGTTTCATTGTAGAAGGCAATCAGGTTGGTCAGGCATGATTTATCTTTAGTGTATCCGTGCTTACCATTCCTGATCACCTTTTTGTCCTTCCATGTGGGGAAGAGGGGACCTCCAACATGAGGTACTCCATCACCTTTCCAGGGATTGAGGTGATTCTGACAGGCCCATAGTTCTCTGGGTCCTCCTCCATGCCCTTTCTGAAGAGCAGAATGACATTTGCTTTCTTCCAGCCCACGGGCACCTCTCCTGATCTCCATGACCTTTCAAAGATAATGGGGAGTGGCCTCACTCTGCTGTCCACAAGCTCCCTCAGCACTCATGGACACATCCTGTCAGGGCCTAAGGACTTGTGGATGTCGAGTTTGCCCAGGCATTCACTAACCCAGGCCTCCTTGAAAGGACAGTCTTGCTAAGGTGTCGCTGCAGGCCCCCAGCCGGGTAATAATTAGCATTGACTCCATGATTGCAGAAGGCTGATCAATTGCTTTATTATATCATCTTATACTATACTATACTATTAAGAAATTCAGTAACCTTTACAGCCAGTCCGATACAGCTTTGACCTAATTGGTCAATCAATCCAACCATCCAGTGTCCAATTAAGAAATCACCCTTTGGTAAACAAATCTCCATGACACATTCCACATGCGCACAACAGCAGGTGCAACAAGTGGAGATAAGAATTGTTTCTCATTCTTTTCTCTGATCTTCTCACAGCCTTCCCTGGGAAAATGCCTGGGAAAGTCTGTGCCTGCTCTCTGTGGCCAGAGAGCTGCTGCCACACTAAGGGATAGTCTTCCTTCCAACATTCCTTTAGCCTGGTCTCCTGGGCCAGAGATCCCCGAGGGCTGGTCTTAACCAGTACAGACTGATTCAAAGAAAGGCACTCAGGAACTCTGCCTTCTCTGCATCCTCTGTTACCAGGGTCTCCCCTCCATTTAGGAACAGACAAAGACACATCATCCTTGGTTTTCCTTTTGTAACTGATGTATTTTAAAAAGCTCTTCTTGATGTCCTTGATGTCCTTGCCCAGATTTAATTCCAAGGTGGTCCTTGGTCTTCTTTGTCTCATTTCTAATTACTCCAACAATCTCACTATACTCATTTTAAGTGGCCTGAGCCTGCTTCCATCTCCTCTGTACTTCCTGCGTGTGCTTGAGGAACGACAAGAGTTCTTTGCTTATCCACTCAGGTCTCTTGCCCCCTTTGCCCAGTTTCTTGCTCACTAGGATGTATTGTTGTGGAGCCTGGAGGAAGTGATCCTTCAGTATCAGCTTGGATCCCTTTACCCTGCAAGGCCTGTTCTCATGTGCTTCTTTCAAGAAGGTCCCTGGAGAGACTAAAGTTAGCTCTCAAGAGGTCTGTGGTTGTAATCTTGCTTGCTACCCTGCTTTTTCCTCACCCCCAGCTGAACTCCACAATCTCATTCATAGGCAGTGCAGCCAAGGCTGACCTCAGGCTCACATCTCCAACAAGGCCTTCCCTGATTGTTAGGGTAACGTTGAGCAGCATGCTGTTCCTTGTGGGATCCTCCACTGCCTGTGTCAGCAAGTTGTCATCAGTGCTTTCCAGGAACATTCTGCACTGTGTTGCTTCTCTAGCTGACGGCAGGGAAGCTAAAGTCCCCCACAAGAACCAGGTCCTGTGACTATGAGATTGCTTTATGTTGCCTGTAGAAAGCCTTATCTACTTCTCCTCCTGTTTAGCTGGCCTCTAGCAAGCACTCACAGCAATGTCACCCTTACTTGTCTGTCCTTTTATTCTGACCCATAAGCTCTGGACTCACTCATCATCTACCCCAGACTAAGCTTGACACATTCCAAATGTTGCCTGACATAGTGGTCAACTCCATCAGTTGAGCTGGAGTTGACCAACTCTGAGGCACCCAAGGGATATGAATGTCTCTCATGGCCATCTGTTGCCTTGTTCTACAGGCTGACTCTGTCTCTGGAAGAAAAGGATCTGAGCCTCAGAACCCTGGAACAAAACAACCTGGCCCAGATCAGTCAGGTGCCTCAGCTTCGTTCTGCCCTTACCCAGGCTGAGGAGCTCCACGCAGAGCACAGAAGAGAAATGCAGGAGCTCAACACCCAGGTAAGCTGTGCAGTGGCATCCTCTTCTCCAGGGACACACAACAGCACCTTTGCCTTGGAGGCCCCAACCTCTTTCCCCTCCCAGCAGCACGCACAGCTGCCGTCTTCTGCCCGGGGCTGCTGCTGCACCCTGAGGCCGAGGCTGGATCTGCTGTCTGCTGCCCAAGTTTTGCACCGTTCTCTCCCGGCTCCCAGCAGGAAATCTGGGAGGGGAGCAGCAGCAGACTCCTCTGGAGCTTCTCTGTCCCTCAGTTAGCAGTGTTGTCCCAGACAGAGTTGGTGCCTGTGCCGGGCACTGAGCAATGTGGGGACACAGAGGTGGCTATGGCAGGCTGGGCAGGGCACTTCCAGCGCAGCCATCTCAGCTGCTGTTCAGAGCTGCAGCCTCAAGGATGCCCATTGCCTCCCTTTCCCTCTTTTCTCTACATTGGTCTCCTTTGGGATCCTTGCTTTTTTGCCTTTTGGTTTTGGCATGGTTTTTGCCTGAAATCATTTCTTCTTTGCTGCTCTCCCTGCGGCCCACTCTGCAGCCTCAGGAGCAGCCCTGTCCCTGAGGCTCTGTGCATCCATCTTCCAGATGCAGGCCGTGCTGCTGGCAGAGATAGAGCAGACAGCTCACCAGGCAACTCAAGAGAAGCAGCTGCTGGAAACTGAGGTGTCTGAGCTGCGTGTGAGGCTCCAGAGCTCTGAGGAAAGAGCAGAGGCCATGGCCCTACAGTGTAAGGACATGGAGCTGGAGCTGAGGAAGACACAGGCTCAGAGGGACCATCTCAGAGCCCACAATCAGGAGCTGCTGAAACAGCTGGAGAAAAAAGAGCAAGGTACAGCTTCTCCTCTCCCACCCACTGCCCCATCCTGCCTCACCTGCGGGGATCTCGCTGATGGCTCGCAGAGGAAAAGTGCCCAGAGATGGCAGAGGGAAAAACAACCAGCAGGAGATTTATCCATCCAAGTGCCAGTGAAAGCTTTTTCTTGAGAAAGATGCTGTGGCTGGCAGTGCCATCCGGCTGTGCCATG
Source organism: Anomalospiza imberbis (assembly GCF_031753505.1). NCBI lineage: Eukaryota > Metazoa > Chordata > Aves > Passeriformes > Viduidae > Anomalospiza > Anomalospiza imberbis. Next base: position 210,764 of record NC_089697.1, on the reverse strand, counting down.
GCTGATCCCGTGCACAGCTGGAGCCTTCCAGGTGCCGTGTCTGTGCTGAGGAGCTGTAGCTGGATGCCTCAGCTCGATTCCCCCAAACTCCAGGCCCTGCCAGAGCCTCCAGGCTACTGGCCTCTCTGGAGCAGGGCTGCACAGGCATCCCCTCTCCTTTGTCTCTCTTGGATTGCTCACTCTGCACAAGGCCTAGAGCAAACACCCTTTCCTGTCCCTCTGAACCTTGCCCCTTTCATTCCTGCTTTTTTCTCTGCCTGCAAATTTCCTTCATTTCTGTCAGCTTTGGAGCCCTTGTGGGCTCAGGGCCTGGCAAACTCACGCAGGCAGAGAAGACACTGCTGTTGTCTCTGCAGGATGCACATCAGTTTGCCTTTGCTTTGCTTTTCCCCTTCTCCTTTCTCCTGTTCCTTCCCCCTCCCTGCTGCAGATTTGTGGGAGGCAGCAGTCAAGCACACCTCTCGAGAAACTGCCCTGGAGAAAGAGGCCTGTGAAAGGCAGGAAGAGGCTGTGGCTCTTCGTCAGGAGGTGGCATCTCTGCAGAGGAAATTGGAGAGCCTGCAGAAGGAAAGGATGGATGTGCTGGTGAGATTGGCAGATGCCACAAAGGGCCATTTCCTAGCTGTGTTTGCACATTCAGTTAATAGTTCTAAGGAGCACCTTTTTCCAGTTAAACTTCTCCAACTGCGTTCTTCTGAATAAGGAGGAGAAGATGTTGTAGTCATGTCAAAGCCAGTTAATGCTGAGCCTGCTGATTTTCCTCCATGCTGGGCTTCTGTGCCCTAGAAGCTTTAGTCCTCAATGTCCACACTGCCTCTATGGACATTGCATGGTTTGGGGAATTCCTCGTGTCCAAATCCATGTCCAGATTCCTAAATATCTGGATCTGGAAGGAGGGGCGAGAAGACCAAGTTTGCTGTGAATAGAAAGGTGTTTGGCCTTGGCCCTCTGAGAGCAGCCAGTGGGGAGAGAAGAGAGGAAAGCCAAGTGCTGATCCACACCAGGACGTGTGCCTGCAAGGGGAGAAGTCGTCCTGAGTGGCAGCAGAGGATGACAGAGGGATCTGGCCATTGCTGCTCCAAGAGAGGGCAGTGGGGCTCTCGGGGATGGGGCCATGGAAACTCTACACAGCAGAGCTGGAAAACCACTGCTGTCAGCCCAAGCCCAGGGAAGGAAATGCTGGCAGTGTTTGCTCTTCCCTTCCTCCCTGATGGAGAGCACATCCTCGTGGCACTGCCTAAATCCTGCTTAGCATGGACTTGAAATCCTGGCTGCAGTTCTGGCAGCTCCTCCCCAGAGAAGCACTGGAGTGGGGCTGCAAGAGCTTGGGGAAGGGCAGAAAGGAAGCTGGGACAGGCTGAGGGAAGGAGCGGTATCAAGGGGGGAAGACCAGCAAAGGTCTGCAGCATCCCGAGGGGCAGAGAGAGAGGGGCAGCCTGTGCCTGCCCCTGCAGCAGGAGTCCAGATCTGGTCTGAAAAGCAAACCGAGGGGGCGAATGAGTGACCCTTTTTCTCCCTGTTTTGGCAGCATGGACAGGAATTGAACCAGCAGCACATGAGAGATGTGGAAGAGAAGAATGAAATGCATGCAGCTGGGTTAAGAAATCGTAAGGAAAATACTCAAGAATGGGAAGTGGAGAGAGAAGGCGAGCAGGAAGAGTTGGAGCATGGGGCTGCTGCTTTGAAGAAATGGAGAGAGAACACCCAAGTACTGAGTGCTGCACTGAAGAAAAGTGAAATTGCCAAAGGGACTCTGATGAAACACTTGTACATCCTGATGGGAAAGTCTGGTATCCAGGAAGGCACTGGCATTGACCTTCAGTCCACTCCAGGGTCCCTGAATTATTCCAGTGCTGTTTCCCATGAGGAGGTGGGTCTCTATCCCTGTCAGTCCAGGCCTGCTTGGGTAAAGCAGCCCGGGCTGCAGCAGGCAGCCTTGTCTGTCTGCCTGGCTCCAGCCAGAGACCATTGACTGCCAGATTGTTTCCTGGCTCACCCAGAAAGACTGCTCCAGCTCTGGAGCTTACTGTTCCAATCTGCTCCAGGCCAAAAGCTGGGCATGGGGAGCTGCTTTTCCTGTGCCCATGCAACACATGGGGGTTTGGATTTGGTGTGGGAAGTAATGGAGCAGGTGAGCAGAGGGATGGACGAAACTGAGTGATGGACTAACGTGGACCAATGGCTGAAAATCAGCTGCACTCCTGGTGCTTAGAGTAAATGGTATTGCCAGTTGCAGAAGATGCAGTATTTTTGGGTGACAACACGGAGTTTGGAGTAGGGATGTTTGTTGGGAAGGAGCTGTCTGGTCCCAGGCAAGCCAGCAGGGCCTGACACAGCACTTCCAAGGTAACAGTGCCAGAGGCTTTTGGCAGCCCCGGCTATCAGAGCTGCATAGGGCAGATGCTGTGAAACTTTGAGCCCAGAGCACAGGTGCTCCTTGTCCTCTGGCTGCCTGCGAGGTGCCACTGGCTGGCTCTGCACAGGGCTCCCGAGGAAGGGCTCGAGCTGTACCTTGTCCCACTTCCAGGTTTCCCAGGAGCAAGATTCATCGAGCTGCTCTCTGGAGCAGCTGAGCCCGGAATCCTCTGGCCAAGGGCACGCACTGGCCCAGGTGTGCCGAGAGCAGGAGCTGCTGGGCCAGAAGGCTGACCTTGAGGGCCGACTGGCAGCCATGGAGTGGCTCCAACAAGACCTTTCCAGGCAGCTGGAGGAGACCAGGTAAAGGCAGGGAGCAGAACCTTTTCAGATCTATTTACATTCCATGGACAGAATATGGAAGAGTCCCAAGAACAAAAATATGCCCCAATGTGAAGGTTCTTTTTCTGACACCTAAAGCCAGCAAAGCTCTCATGAGCCATGAGCTCCTGTTTTTGCCGCCGAGCACACTCCTGTGGGAAGTCCAAAGCAATCCACCCAGCCCTGAATTGAGTAGTAGATAAACCATGCAGATGCTGAGTGAAACCTCAGGTTTCTCTTGGCTTTGGTTTCTTCTTCTGGGCATTGAACGTCCCTCATTCCTTAGCAAGTTGCCTGACATGATCCTGATCTTCAGAACTGAAGCTTCATCTTCAGCATTCCAGGCTCCGACCTTGGCACGTTGGGAGTAGCACACTGCCATTCAGGGGGAAGCCAGAGGCTCCTGCTGAAAATCTTGAGGGCTTTCTGCTTCCAAGCACACTCTTGAGAAGTGTGGGACAGGCCCTAGAGCTGGCTGGAGAGCAGCAGGGAAAGCTCTTTGGAATTCTCAACAGCCTCTGGGGATTCTTGCTGATTGTTGATGGGCACCCAGCTGCCAAACCTGCCAACCTCCCTTTGGATGGTCCCTCTCACTCTGTAAAGAAGGACAAGTGCCTCGGGCTACTGCCTGCTTGGCCCGCAACACTAAAATAAGGGTGGCAAGTCTACTCCATGACCTTGCAAGAGTTTAAACTGCAGTCTCTGCATTCGGGTAGTTGTTGTTCAGACAAAAGGGTGTCCTGATTTTTTACAAGTGCTGCCGTGACCATGAGATTTTACTGTGTCACGCAAAGTAGTTCTGAAGCCACATAAATACAGGGTGTCTGGAAGATGATGGACCTTTATGTCCATTATCAAGAGCATTAAAAAGTCAGCAGTCAGCAAGGACAAGAGTCTGTTGTGTCCCCCTGCCGAGCAGCTTGGAAGTGCTGATGAGAGAAGGGCTGTGAGCAGGGGCTGGGCTTTTGCTCGTCGCCCCAGCCTGTTTGGACACAGCTAGCCAGTGTCATAGGTCAGGATCAGCAACTGAAGGTTTGGCTGTTGAGGCCAAGTTGGGCTGGGCTGTCTGTGCTATGCCAGGCCATAGGGAAGGCCTGGGCAGTCCCTCAGAGGGCCCTGCTCTGCTGTTGAGATGGCACAAATGTGCCTTGTCTGGGCGAGTTTCCACGTGGCCCATTTCCCATACTCAGGTGTGGGGATCTTGAGCCACATAGTCCTGGAATAACCGGCTGTGGGTGTCTGGAGCAAGCATGTCACTGCGTATGTGCAACTCGTAGGTCAGCAAAGGAGAGCCTGGAATCCAGGCTGAATGCTGCTCAGCAGCAGATATCTCAGATGCAGATGACCAGGAACTATGTGGAGGTAGAGCTGGAAGCTGAGCTGCAGGAAGCTCGCAGTGAAATCCAGGCAGCGAAGAGGAGGCACAAGGAAGAGCTAAAAGGCCTCAAAGAGGAAATGAATCTGCTCCTTGAGCAGAGGGAGGCCCTACAAAAGCAGGTGAGTGAAACAGCACTGGCACTGCAGCCATGCAGCGAGGGGTCTGTGGCCTTCTTGCTTTTCCATGGCAGAGCAGCAGCTGGTGGGGTGATCCCTGGGGCTGTCTTGGGCTCTGGAGGCTCCATGGCAGCTGGTCTGCAGGACACCAGAGAGAGGGGCAGCCTGTGCCTGCCCCTGCAGCAGGAGTCCAGATCTGGTCTGAAAAGCAAACCGAGGGGGCGAATGAGTGACCCTTTTTCTCCCTGTTTTGGCAGCATGGACAGGTATTGAACCAGCAGCACATGAGAGATGTGGAAGAGAAGAATGAAATGCATGCACCTGTGATGCAAAGTCACCAGGAAAGAGCACAACATTTGGAGACTGAAAAGGAAACCAAGCAGGAAGAGTTGGAGCATGGGACTGCTGCTTTGAATGAAAGAGGGAGCGCTGTGCATGCTGCACTGACCAAGTGTAAAATTGCCAAAGGGGCTCTGCAGAAACACTTCACCTTCCTGAAGAGAAAGATGTGTATCCAGGCAGGCACTGACATTGAGGTCCAGTCCACTCCAGGGTCCCTGAATTATTCCAGTGCTGTTTCCCATGAAGAGGTGGGTCTCTATCCCTGTCAGTCCAGGCCTGCTTGGGTAAAGCAGCCCGGGCTGCAGCAGGCAGCCTTGTCTGTCTGCCTGGCTCCAGCCAGAGACCATTGACTGCCAGATTGTTTCCTGGCTCGCCCAGAAAGACTGCTCCAGCTCTGGAGCTTACTGTTCCAATCTGCTCCAGGCCAAAAGCTGGGCATGGGGAGCTGCTTTTCCTGTGCCCATGCAACACATGGGGGTTTGGATTTGGTGTGGGAAGTAATGGAGCAGGTGAGCAGAGGGATGCACTAAACCCAGCTGAGTTTTGTACTGAGAGGGCTGAAGAGCAGCTGCACTGCTGGTGCTTTGAGGATGCTTCCTGAGATGGAGATTTCTGAGGGACAGCTTCTGTGGTGTTTGAAATATGGGCATCATCATCTCTAAATACCCTGCAGGCTGTTGGAGCACAAATGGAACAGCTGTTACGTGGCTCAGGGACCAGCCTGGAACCCAAGCAATCAATTGCATCACTAGAAGAGGAGAAGAGAGAGAGGCCTGAATTAACCACTGAGCCCAGAAGTGGCGAGCGGGTAAATTGGGCTTTCACTGCCTCTGCCGAGCCTCAGGCTCCTCTGGAACTTGGCACGTTAGCCCAGGCAGTGCTTTGGAGACGTCTGCTTGTTTCCTTGCCTCTCCCTGTCCCTGCTGTGGGCACACCCTTTTGTTTGTCCTCTCTCTTGGGGCAGCCCATGGCTTTCACAAGGGCACCTTCACTCCGCTGCCTCCCTCCCTGGCCCTGTGTCCCCGCACACACACTGGCCTCTCTTGCACAGCCCCCAGCAAGAGCTTTTTGCCCCCAGTGTTGTCTAGTGCAATTCAGGGTCTCAGAGCAGAGATCTCCTTGCCATGATGTCCACAGGTCTTTTTGCTCCGTGTTTGCTGACAGGTTTCTGTGACCCTCTCTCCCATCCAACGTGCAGGTGGAACCTGAAAGGAGAAGAACCAGAACTTTTAGGAGAGTGTTCCCCCCAGATTGCTTTAAGTTTCCTGTCCACAAGCCTGCCTATCGAAATCGTCGACTTCTACAACAGAAGACTCCTCCAGTAGCTCAGGGAAGCAGCAGCCCTCCTGCTGATGCACAGCCTGTGGAGAAAGGGGTCAGTGGCCCAAATTTGGAAATCAGAGTTGGGTTCCTAAATCCCGTGGGAACTCTCTCTAACAGACCTGTGGTGGCTGGGGGATGTCCGTGGGAGGGCTTTGCCAGCCTTGAACTGGACCTGTTGATCATCTGAGCTCTGCTCTGTGTGGGAGCCTGTTCCCTTCCCCTTGCCCCAGGGCAGAGAGTTGGTGAGGGCTGGAGTTGGAGGCTGTGTCTGCCCCGAGAGCCGGTACCGTGGGGCTGCAGGTGCTCCTGCCAGCGTGGGCTTGTCTGAGCCGGGCCTTGTGCCTCTTTCAGGTGTCCCTGCTGCAGTCACAGCTGGCCCAAGACCGACAGGACCACCTGGAGAGCTGTGCAGGGAGCAGGCAGGAGACACAAGGTGCAGAAGGGACCTCCTTGCTTCCTGAACGACTCAGAGAGCAGCCAGGGTGCAGCTGGATGCAGTCTTAGACTTAGTCAGTAGTTTATGTTTAAAGGATAGTATAGGTGAAATTGAACCTTTACACAACTGTGTTCCATAGGATGAAAGATATATTTATAGAAAAATAAAGAGTTTATGATGATCATGATTAAACTAATAGATCTTTATCAGGGTTATTTACTACCCAGTACAGAGACCTATAACTTCCAGTATAGTGCATTATGTTTTGAAGCAACATTGTAGCAATTCTAGTCAAGCCAGCAAAACCAATTCTTGAAGATTGATGCTACTCACCCAAAGCAAGGACCACGGGCAAACATTTCTCTCAGCCTCAAGGCGTGACCTTGAGAAGCATCCTCACTCCAGGGTGGAATCTGCAGAAGGGAGACATGTGACATGAACCACTTTGGTGAGAGCAGGAGAAACCTGCCATGTGTGGAGCTTTGTCATTTGTCCTTAGGAAACTGCAGCCTGATTATTCTCAGAGTCCCAGAATCTCAGGCTGGGTGAGGCTGGAGGCACCTCTGCAGGTCACCTTGCCCAGCCCCTGCTCCATCAGGGCCACCCAGAGCCAGCTGCCCAGGATGTGTCCAGGTGGCTTTTGAGTCTCTCCAGGGATGGAGACTCCACCACCTCCCTGGGCACCTGCACCAGTGCTCGGCCACCCTCCCAGTGCAGAAGTGCCTCCTGAGCTCAGAGAGCCCCTCCTGTGTGTCACTTGGTGCCCGAGGCCCCTGGAATGTCCCTGGCTCTGTCCCCTCTGCAGCCTCCCCCCGGGTATTTATCCCCAGGGATGAGATGCTCTGAGCCTGCTCTGCTCCAGGCTGGGCAGTGCCAGCTCTCTCAGCCTCTCCTCACGGCAGAGATGCTCCAGTCCCTCCGTCACCTTCATGGCCCTGTGCTGGACTCTGTCCAGTCTGTCCCTGTCTCCTGTACTGGGCAGCCCAGCTCTGGGCCCAGCACTCCAGGGCTGGCCTCACTGCTGTGGAGCAGAGGGAAAGGATCCCCTCCCTCCAGCAGCTGTGTTGCATCCTCCCGGTGCAGCCCAGGACGCTGTTCTGCATTGCTGCAGGAGCACATTGCTGGCCCGTGGGCATCCTGGTGTCCAGCAGGACCCTGCCAAACTTTAGTTTTTCAACCGGGTGGCCCCCAGCAGATACCGGTGCCTGTGGTTGTTCCTTCCCAAGGACAGGACTCAGCACCTGTCATAGAACTGTCACCCTTGTTGAACTGTCCCTCGGGATGGCAGCACTTCTCTCTGGCAGAGCAGCCACCGCTCCCGGTTTGTGGGAGGGCACCCCCTGGCCCCATCACCCAGTTTGCTGACAAAGGTGTCAGCAAGGACTGGACTCAGCATTGTCCTCCAGGCTCCACCGCTAGACTTTGTGCCACTGACCTCCAGGGTTCCAAGAAGGTAGATTCTGTGCAAGGCGTCTTTGCTTGTATGTACAAATTCAGAAAGAATTGGCAGGATTTACAACAGGCATTTCTGCTCCATATCTTAAGTGGGAAAAAATGTAATGATCCATGCTCCCTCTCACTGGCAGTGGCTAAAGGAAAAGAGGTCCTGTTGTTGGTGACAGTGGATGTCACCTGCAGAGGAACTGTGCCAGACTGGTGTGACATACAAGGTCAAGGGTTGAGGGCATAATTTAAAATAACTTAGCAAAGTGAAAAGCAGAATCACAACCCTGGGTGATAGGAGATCAAGTGAACCGGAAACTTCTGACCAACCTCATCTCAGAAAGGAGCAATGTGGAAGAAGAATCAAGTTATCCAGGGGGCGTGTACAGACATTGCTGTGGAAGCAGTTATGGAGTTAAGAGGAAGCCTGCCCTGCATCATGTGAGCAAGAATGCTGAGAAATGGGGAAGAAAGCTGATTACACACGATCTGAAAACTGGAAAGGCGTCCTGATTGTCAAGCCTGTAAACCTTGTGAGAAGAAGAACAAGCCGTCAAAAGGACGGATTTATTACAGGCCTGCAACCGCTTTTGAGCAAACTGCTGAGCACAGTTTCTCACAATAAAATGTATAAATAATGTCTTAACTTTGCAATAAACCCAATTCACTTGCTTCTAGCTTGTGTCTCTCACATTCATATGCCACAGCAGTAGGGAAGGGGGAGAATAGTTAGGGAGAATAGTTAGAATCTTAAGCCAGGCATACACGAGGTCTAAGGACGGGAGGAAGCTACGTCAGCTGTCCATTGTCTTCAGAAGAGCCTGGCCAGTGCAGGTGGTTCCTGAGAACTTCCTGAGAACTACAGCAGTCTTAAAGATGGGCACAAAGGAGGGTCTGAAGACCTACAGGCTAATCAGCTGCTTTGGAATCCCTGGGAAAGTGATGGAGCAAATCCTCCTGGACACCCTTTCAAGCAACTGAGAGAGAAGGGCATTGGGAACAGCCAGCACAGATTTAGCACAGGGACATGGTGCCTGGCCAACCTGAGCGACTCTGCAAATTACGGGAGACCAGGCATGGTGTTGCCCGACATTGCAAAACATTCAGCAGCCACACAGTCCCCTTACAGCCCGACTGGTGAGATATGGACTGAGTGAATGGCCAAGGGAAAACCGCCCAAACCAGCAGGCTCAGTGCTGCTGGATCAGATGTATGAAGTGGCCAGGCTGTGGTGACACCACCCACTCCAGATCATCCCTGGAGCCAGCATTACTGTTGATTAATGACTAATATTTATATGCAGAGAATGTCTCCTCTAATCGAAGAAACTTTACAACAGGGGGTTTATTCCACCATGATCATACATATCACAAGGTAGTTCCTAGCTCATACATAAACATTACTTTTCATAGAACTATTTTACCCACCTCTGCCTCTTGCTGGAAGTCCCTTTATGGTCTTGGAGGGTCATCTAAAGAGGTCTCTGGTGGTCATATTCACAGTGAGCCCTCAAAACTGGAAGTGCCCTTGCCTTGAACTTCTCTTAGGGCATGCACTGTTGTTTCTTGTTACATAACTTTGCCACAAAACCCACTTGGGTGCCTTATAATCTGTTTTTCCACTGCTTCCAGCTCTGTTCAACATCCTGTCTGTCTACTTTTACATTCTTTTATCTCATTTGCTAGTTAGTCTTTAAGCTGTATTTTGCAACCAACACTTTCTGTTTTCCACGTTTTCTGTCACGGTGAGTGGCAGCAATGCGTCTTCCTGGCTGGAGCCACCCCCATTTCTGTGGTCCCTGCGGCTGACAGACATGCCACGCACTGATGTCATGTCCAGCCTCAGCTCAGCTCGCATCCCTTGCCCAGACAGGGGAGAACCACAGGCAGGAGAGGCAGAAGCCATGTGCTCAGGCTGCCCCGCCTTGAAGGCACAAGAGCCTCCAGCTTCTACCGGTCAAGGGTCAGGGCACCTGACAGTGAGCCTTCAGCACTGAGTGATGGCATCCCACTTCTGCAGCTTTGGCCCAGTCAGATGACCCTGTCTCCTCAGGAGCTGCCCTTTGACCTTGCCAGGGACCACTCAATGGACATGATGCCATGGCAGCTTGGCAACCCCTGGATTTGTCATCAACTCTGGTGATGTTTCACCTCAGCATAGAATCCCCGACTGGTTTGGGCTGGAGAGACCTCAAAGCTCATCCTATTCCACCCCCCGCCATGGGCAGGGACACCTGCCACCAGACCAGGTTGCTCCAAGCCGCCTCCAACCTGGCCTCGGACACGTGCAGGGACGGGACAGCCACAGCTGCTCTGGGCAACCTGTGCCAGTGTCTTACCATCCCCACAGGGAAGAGTTTCTTCTAACCCTGCCCTCTGCCAGTGGAAAGCCATTCCCCTTGTCCTGGCGTTCCAAGCCCTTGTCCAAGGTCAGCCCTCAGCTCTCTTAGAGTCCCTTTAGGCATTGGAAATGTCTCTAAGGTCTCCCTGAAGCCTTCTCTTCTCCAGGCTGAACACTCCCAGCTCTCCCAGCTCGGCTCAGAGCAGAGGGGCTCCAGACCTTGGAGCATCTCTTTGGCCTCTCTGGACTCACTCCAGCAGCTCCACATCCTTCTGATGCTGGACCCGAGGGCTGGAGGCAGCTCTGCAGGTGGGGTCTCACCTGAGCAGGGCAGAGGTGCAGAATCCCCCTTGTCCCCTGCTGCCCACTCTGTGGGGCCAGCCCAGGACATGGGGCTTTCTGGGTGACAGCGCAAGGGGTTGGGGCACACTGGGACTTCTGTCCACCAACATGCCCCAGTCCTTCTGCTCAGAGCTGCTCTCAACCCCTGCCCTGCCCAGCCTGAGTCTGTGCTTGGGATTGCCCTGGCCCAGGGGCAGGCCATGTCCTTGGCCTCATACCAGCAGAGTCACACTGGGACTTTGGTGATGGTCTCTGGGCCTATGGCAATGACTCCAGCTCCTTGAAACTTTTAAGCTCCTCTTGCTGCTTCCCCTACCTCATGCTTTTCTTGAGAACCCCATGCTCCCTTTGGTACTGCCTCATCATCCTTGTCGCAGGTTTGCGTGGTCACATCCGGGTAGCAGGGGCCCGCAGGGTGACCCTCTATGAGAAGACACCAGAAGCTGCTCCCGTGTTGGGCAGAGCTGGCTCCAGAGGGCTCCAGGAGGGACCTGCCACTGGCTAAGGCTGAGCCAACCAGTGATGCTGGGAGGGCCTCTGTGAATAGGTACTAAAAAAGGGCTAAACACTGCTGTGCAACAGCAGCTGGCAGGGAGGAAGAAGATGGGAGAGCAACAGTGGATTTTGACCCATAGCCCGTGTAGGTGAGCAGAGGAACAGATCCCCAGTGCAGCCCATGTGAGGAGCCCACAGCACAGCGGGTGGGGATGCCCTGAAGGGATCTGCAGCCTGGAAGGAGCCCACGCTCCAGCAGGTATTGTAAAGGCAGGCGAACCTAGTGGGAAGAATGATGATGTCTGACTCAGTTCAGAAGGCTGAACGATTTCTTTATTATAACTATGCTATAATACATTAATTGACTATATAAAGGAGGATACTAAAACTACATGCTACTTTCTCTAACACTACTAAATCTAACTAACCAACAGCTTGTGACCCTGTTCTCCAGAGTCCAGACACAGGTGGATCCGATTGGCATCAGGCCCAAACAATTCTGACCAGAATCCAATCCAGCAATCACCCCAGGTAAACAACTCTCCAAACACATTCCACAAGGAAAAACAAGGAGCAGAAATAGAAACTGTTTTCTCCTTCTCTCTCTCTGTGCACCTCTAAGAAAAATCCTGAGAGAGAGAGAAATGTGCTTGCCACAAGCGGGCTCCTGGCAGGGGCTATGCTCTGTGGAGAGGAGTCCATGCAGGAGCTGGCAGAACACTGGAGCAGGCTGTTCCTGAAGGACTGGACCCCAGGGAAAGGCACCTTGCTGGAGCAGTTCTTAGAGAACTGCAGCCCGTGGGAAGGACCCACATTGGAAAAGTTGGTGCAGGACTGTCTCCCATGGAGAGGGGAATCTATGAGGAGAAAGGAGCAGCAGAGACAAGTGTTATGAGCTGACAGCAATCCACGTTCCCCATCTTGCGCACTGCTCAAGGGGAGGAGGTAAAAGAGTTGGGAGTAAAGCTGAGTCTGGGAAGAAGGGAGGGTAGGGGGAGGTGGTTTTAGGTTTATTCTTAGTTCTCATTTTCCTACTCTGTTTAAGTGGTTATAAAATAAATTAATTTCCCCGAGGTGAGTCTGTTTTGACTGTGGCAGTAATTGGTGAGTGATCTCCCTGACCCGTGGGATTTTTATCACATTTTCTTCTCCTTTTCAGTCAAAGAGGGGAAGTAATGGAGTGGCTCAGTGAGCACCTGGCTAGCCAAAATTGACCAACCACAGTTCTCCAAACTCCTTCATCACCACCTCCACCTTCAACACCCATTGCCCATGACTTCTTCATGTCCCTGACTCCACTGTCAGTGAAGGGTCTTCCAGCATTGCAGCATTTATTTTGCACTTTATTTACTGCACACTCCAGACATGCCAATGGCACAGGCAACTCTGTGATGTCCAGTGCTCTGGGCCCGCGTCTGCCACCAGAACTCCCCTGCCAGGGCTGGACAGTCTGGAATTGGCTGTGGCAGGTCTGTGGCACGCCCACGGCAAGTCCACAACAGGTCCATGGTGGGTCTCTGATGGGCGCCTGATGGTCCTTTGGCCCAGGTGCCGTGCGCCTTGGTGGGGAGCTGTCACTTTCTGCCCACGTGGTCCTTCAGTGTTACCAGCACTTTTTGTGCCCGCTTCAGGACCTCCTCCTCATCCACGCTGGGGAAGGCCTCACTGGGGGTCATGGGAAAGGGATGGTAACTCGGGTACTGTGTGGCCTTGCCGTCCGTGCCACGGTCACACAACCACTGCACGTCCAGGACAAGGCCCCTCAGCTCCGGCTCCTCCGCCTCCAGCCTTTGGGCCGTACCCATCGGCCCCCTGTGGCCCGCAAAAGCTTCACCACGGCAAAGCACGGCCGCCACCAGTGCCTTCTCCAGGGCCTGGTGCACTTTGAAGAGCACCCAGTTGGGGCAGCAGTGCCGGATGTCATTGCGGGCTGCCTGCAGGTCACTCGTGGCCTGACACAGCCAACGCAGGGCCTCGGGGACGGATGGAGTCAGGGCCATGAGCTCCTCACTGCTCAGCCAGGAGCCACAGCCTCCCTGTCTGTGGTGCTGGGCAGCACTCACAGGTTTGTATTGGACCCACACCTTTGGCCCCCTGACACCATGCAGAGGCCTCAAGGCTGGCAGGCTGGGAGCCTTCCATGGATCAGCTTCAGCCTCCTCCTGCAGCCTTTTCTCTGGCTCTGGCTCTGGTGTAGCACCCACCAGTGCCACGTTGTTCGCCTCCAGAACCAAGGCCACGTCCTGTGGCTCCTGGCAGACCAGCATTTCACGCAGCACGGACAAAGCCTGTGCCTCCAGCTGCCCACCCAGGATGTTATTGATCTCCTGTGCCAGTGTCTCCACGACCCTCAGCTGCTGCCAGTTCAGCACCATCTCTGCATGCCGGATGTAGAGGAGCCGCTGGGCACCACCAGACGGGCACACATAGATAACTTGTGACTGGGAGCTGCCCTCCACCTTTGCCCCACTGTGCACCAGCACAGTGCAGATGTCCTTGCAGCACTGCACTTTCACCTGCTCCACTGCAAAGCCACCATCCCCCTCCATTCCCATCGTAGCCTTGGGGGTCTGCCACTGCAGCAGGGACTCCAGCCCCAGCCTAAACCACGGGGATACCAGCAGGGTCTGGAGACGCCTCTGCGCAGCGCACTGAGAGCCGTAATGACATGGCTGCGGACCACCCTCCTCCAGCTGCTTCTCTGTCACCTCTGAGAGTGCCCGCGGCCGCAGGTGCGGTGGCAGCCTTTGCAGCAGCCACCTGACATTACACCCAGACACTGGCAGCGCAGCCATGAGCACAAAGGTCTTCTCTAGGGCCCGAGCGGTCTCTGAGGGCACACAGTCATTGAAGCACAGTCTGTGGGATGGCTCCAGGCAGTCAGCAGTGCTCAGCAGGTACAGCTCAGCCACAGCAGAGCAATCGGGGGGCTCCGGTTCCTCCTGCAGCAGCTGGAAGAAATGCCGTGTGGCCAGCAGGACTGTCTTCTCCTGGCTACTGGAAAGGGTTCCACTGCCATGGCTCTCCTGGTAGATTTGGGCCAGGACACGGCTGTAGTGAGTCAGTGTGGGGACCAGGACGACACCAAGGTGTTGCAGGAGATCTCCAAAGGCAGCCACGTGGGGGTGAGGCGTGAGGAGGTAGGGGTAAAAGTCAGCCTCGTCCGGGAGTGATGTCACCACCTGCCGTGGCCTGGCCATGTCCCATGACTTGGCCAGCACCACGGGCAGCTCAGAGAGGTGCTCTGCGTCCACCTCCTTCAGACGGGTCTGCAGGAAGCTGTACATGCTATGGAGCACCCTGGCCCGTGTGCTTACCTGCAGTTCTGTCGAGCAGGCTGCCCTGCACACATGCTCCAGGTTGGCCACCACCAGGGCAGTGGGTATCTCTGCAAAGACTTCCATGGCCTCCAGGGACCGCTCCCCAAGTTCAAGGGATTCTGGCAGGATGGTGGCTGATGTCCACAGGAGCTCAGCCACATTTTTGCAGTAGGAAACGCTGCCTTTCAGAGCCACGGTCTTAGTGCAGTCTGTAAAAGGAGGGTGAAGGTTCATCAAGTTTGGGGGGATATCCAGTGAAGGCAGGAATTGGATTGAGGCAATTTTCCTCAGGAAATTTTCCTCAGGATTTTCCAACAGGATTGCAAGTTGCTTGAGCATCTCCTGCTGTCGCTCCAGCAGTTCTGCAGCATGGCATGTAGTCTGAGTGGCTTCACGCTCTATCTCCTCAGCCAGCGCCACAAAGTCCTCTACAGAGAGGCTGGTGCGGACACCTGCCTTAAGGAAGAAATCCACAATTACTATGCAGTTCGAAGGTAGCTTCTTAAAGAAAGATTTAGGCGCAAAGCGGTTTTTGAGCCGCATGTCATGGTAGAAGTAGGAGGCCAGGCGCAGTGTTCTGTGGGCATCTGGTATAAAGGCCGCCTTCCGAAATGCTGCCACAATGGCGTCCACGCTCTGAGTGGAACAGATGGGTCGCAGGACAAAGAACGAGCGTACAGCTTCCATGAGGTCTTGCTGTGTGAGCTGGGACAGCCGGGGAAGTACCACAGTCATGAAGAGCTCTTGGTCATCGGTGAACTCCCCCTTCAAACGCTTGGCCAGCCATTTGGGGTCCTGGCTTAGTGTGAGAAGCAGCATGCTTCTCCATGGAGGAGCTGCTCCAGTGCACGTGAATCCAGCTTTCCCTCCTGGACAAACCTTAGCAGGGCTGACACGTCCTGCTCCCCTAAATCCCCCCAGCAGAGATCAGCTCTTGTGTCTGCCAGATGGGCCACTACAGCCCTGGCATCTGTGACCTGCAGTGCCCTTGGCTTCAGGCAACAGTAGGCAAAACTCCAGGGCAGCAGGGACTGCTGGAGCACAGGGATGCCCAGTTTGTGCAGCACCTTTTCTACTTTAGAGTGACACTCAAAAAGAACCTTGGAGAGGGAGGATAGTGGCAGTAGGTGCTTTGAGTCTGTCTTACTCCCCTGAATAGGCAGCACTGCCGTATTCTGGAGATGATTCATGAACGACTTCATGTCCACATCTGAAGTCCTGGAGGGGACCATCCTGTCAAAGAAGGTCCACAGCCCCTCGAGCCACCTTTCTCCCTCTGTGGTCCACTCCAGCTGACCCAATACCTCCTGGATGAGTGGTGTGGCCTCTGGGAGGTCAAGCTCCTTCACAAAGCAAGGTGGCATCCATTCAGGAATACACTTCCCCAAACGCCTATCTCTTCCTGGGATGCTCCAGTGCACTGGTTTTGGCTGGGATAGAGTTAATTTTCTTCCCAGAAGTGTGTCCAGGGCTACATTCAGGATTTAGCATGAGAACAGTGTTGGTTGCACACTGATGTTTGAGTTGCAGCCCAGTCAAGGACTTTTCAGTGTCCCACGCTCTGCCAGCAAGGGGCAGCATGGCCAGGAGACCTGACCCCAACTGGCCAGAGGGATATTCTGGACCACAGAACCTCCTGCCCAGTACAGAAACTGGGAGGGGGTTGGCCAAAAGCCTCCCCCCCTCTGCCCCCCAGAAAGAAAACCCCCACAGCCCCCTTCCCGCAACCGGTTCGGGAAAAATTTCCTCAGAGAGAAGTGGAGAAAACCTGTTTATTTAACAGGCAAAGCACTGTCCCGCGCAAAAAAATGAACAATACCAGATGACAAAACTCATTTGCTGCTCTGAAGAGATGACAAATTCAGAAAGTCTCTCCTGTGGCTGCTCGCTCTGTTATCAGTCCCTCCGGCACTGGGAAAGGCTGCTGCCCAGAGTAGGCCACAAAGTGCGAGCTCTCGGTGCTCCCCGGGTCCTGGTCCAGAGCAGGTTCGAATGGTTCCAGGAAAAGGGAAAGAAAGAAAGACAGTCCAGGGAAAACTTCACTGCCTCAGCTAGCTAAACTAACTAAAAAGCAAAGGAGCGCTCTGTTCTGCTCCATTTGTGCCCAGACAACACAGTCAAGCAGAATGTGGAGGAGTGCGATCTGGTAACAAACTCCGTGCTTCGTCTTCTCCCCTCCTTTGCTCTCAGAACCAGTCTTGAAGGCACTGAATACAATATCCAGCATAAACAGAACAGACGACTGGGGATACAAGCATCATAACATCACCCTAGGACAGAAAGAGAAACAGCACAATGGACTACTTAAGACGAGACAAGGGGTCTTGAGAGAGTTATCCCACCAATTGGCAAGAACAAGCAATAGATAAGCTCTCGTGGCAGGGGAGATGCCCTGCCACACCAGGGAACCCTGCTGCACCTTGCCCGGTTTCTTACGGGCAGAGCCCAGCGGATGCACGGCCTGGGCTCTGCTCCAGCTCTCAGGCAGCCCTGTTGTTAAGGAAACTTCCCTGTCTGAGCATCCCCGAGGCACTCTGGCATTCACACTCCCATCACCAGACTGTTCCTGCGGGGACCAAATCCCCTTTGCAGTGGGTGGCTCAGGTGAGCCAAAGGGTGCCCCCATTGACTCCCTGCACTCCCCCCACTCTCACACAGTCAGGCCAGGTTTCCCACAGCAGAGTCTCACGTGTCTCATTCCAAAAAACAATTTATTTGCAGCACAGGAACACAGAAATAGCCCGAGCCGGTGCCTCCAGGGAGGGACCTCGAACCCCTGGGCTGTTACGCCTTCACGGTCAGAGCACATCAAAGTCTCAGCTCTTCCTCCCGAGGCTTGGCATCTGCCCTGTCTCTGAGCGGCCACTGTCTCTGGCTGTGCCACAGGTCCTTGGGCTCTTTGTCCTGCCAAGGGTCAGCAGGTCACGGGCTCTTCCCTTTGGGCTCCTGCCAGCCAGAGCTCAGCCTGGAGCTGGCACTGCAGCTGCACCCCGAGCTACCTGCACCAGGTGTATTCCTCAGCACCTGTGCTTTGCAGCTGCCAAGGAACTGCACACAGGACCGCCCACTCGGCCTCCGGGACCGCACGCTGGAGCTGCTGGAGCTGCCTGAGCACTGCCCCAGCTGCGGGTGTGCGTGAACGCGCTGCGGGGCTCACGGCCCTCGTGGCTGAGCAGTCCACGTGTCCCAGGGAAGCTGGGGCACAGCCAATGCTGCTCCTCCCCTGGCCAAGCTGGAGAAGAGCTGCAGCTGGAGCGTGTGCCAGGAACTGCTTTGGGAGCAGAGGAACAGTGTCCCTGGGCTGCGCCCCTCGCTGTTTCCCTAGAGCCCCGTGGTGATCAATCACTGCACCTCCAACAGATTGCTCTGCCTGTCTCTTGCCTTTGTGCAAAGAGCGAGGCTGGCAGGGCTCTGTAGGGTGAAAGCTGCCCCAAGGAACCAGACAGGCTGGAGGAACGGGCGCCAGAGACCTCGCCACATCCAGCCAAGAAGGGGTAGGAACAGAGAGTGTCACCAAACAGGAAAAAGGGAACTTATCCAATACCAATTTGATGTGAATAAGCAGACACTTCTTTATTCAGGTGCTGGGAACGCAGGGATAACTCCTCTGGAAATGTGTTCCACTTAACAAACAAAACCCATCCATTTTATTTACTTTTTCTGCTGAATCATCATTATGTGCCTTCTTTTACATACTGCGCATACTATGCCCACTCTTAAATTTAACCTTTACATTGATTGGTTCTAAGAGTTAATAACTTCGCCAATATTCTAAACCAATCATTGCTCATCTCTCCTGAGGTCTACTGACTGGAATCCTTAATCTTAAAATCAAGATGGGAAGGATAGTGGGTTTCCAAGCAGTGTTACTGGTGAGCGTGACTGCAACAGAAGGGTCCAGTAACTTCCTGGAGAGGTTTCACCAGTTACATTCCAAACACAGCGCTCCTGACATTTCTATACCTTATACTTCACAACTGTCTACTTATAATCATAGTAACCCTTTTATATGATCTGATTATTTGATCAAAGCATTCATCACAAGAGCAGACAGGAACAGCAGAAGCCAGAGCAGGGGAGACTGGGAAGGTGGCAGAGAGGTGTCTGGGCTGAAGGGGATCCTGAGGAAAGGGGAGGAGAAGGCTTTCCCTCAGCCCGTGCTTCTCTTCTCTTTCTCAAAACATGACCAAGGAATCTCATGTTGCCAGGGATGGGCCAAATATCCAGTTTGCTGCAATTTCCCCAGCCGTTGCTGCTTGGCCATGACAGGGAAGAAGCCCTAAAAAGGGAAAGGAGGAAAAGCAGCCCCCAAACTGGGCATCTTTGGCGTGGCAATTCCTCCCATTCCTTCCTGTTGGTGAGGAAGCTTTGCCTGGCAGAATGACACAACAGGGGAGGGGGGAAGGGGCCTGTGGACAGGAGCACCACAAGAGCTCTTGGAAGGAGCTGTGGAGCTCCATCTCACTGCTGGTGTCCTGCCAAAAGGCAGAGGCACTGCTGAGTGCACTGGGAATGACGGGGAGGAAAGCAGTGGGCTGATAGAGAGAGCTCAGCCGCTGAGCCTGGGGCTTGCGGGTCTGCTCTAGGCCTAAGGACCCTCAAGAGCCTCAGCTCCTTCTCCTGCACCTGCTGTGCAGGAGGCTTCTTGAGCTACTGCCCAAGTGTCTGTGTCTTCACAGATTGGCCCCGGAACGCCACACCTGGGAGACTGAGCCACCGGGCTGATGGATTCTGACCTGCTGGACCTCCCACTCGGAGTCAAGATCTAGGTGAAGCCCAAGTCCAACTCTGTCTTCTGCAAGGGAAAGCTGGGGGAAAAGGTAAGGAAATAAAAGAGCGCAGAAAAGCTCTCCTCTTTCATGGAGTCCTCATCATGCACAGAAGTTCTTGTGGCCACCTCCTCTACAGCAGGAGCTGCAGCCCTACAGTCAGGCAGGGCTGGGCAGCAGAGGGAAGCTCCAGGCTGACACAGCCCTTGAGCCTGCCTAACCCGAGGAGACTGGTTTCATCCCCTCTCCACTGTCTGCATTTGAAGCACTGGGCCTGACCTTTTCAGCTGGAAGGTTCATTTGTGGGTGGGTCAGCAGTTCTTCCTGGTGGCCTAAGGTGTCTATTTGCTGCTGGGGTTTGTTTTCTCTCCCTCAGCCCATCCCATCACAGCCCAGCCTGGCCCAGCACGGCCCCGCAGTCTTTCTGTGAGGGTCTCTGTGTCTTCAGAAGGATGGTCTTCAAAGTGTTGGTCTTCAAAGTACCTTGCTCTTTCCACAGGTACCGCATGGCACCTCTTTACAGCTCTCCGGCCTCCTTCATACTCTGGGAAATGTCTCTTACAGCTTCACTGGCAATGTCCTTCTTTCAGTCTGGACGACCCCTACATGCACCACCTGAACCTGCAATACAACTGCCTGCATGACCCCCACCTTCAGGACTACCACAAGCGCAAGGACATCCTGCGGATGCTGAAGAAACAGGGCTGCAGCACCAGTGACAACAAGGTAGGTTTGGACATCAGGCTGATCAAGAACAGCCCTCTTCAAGCAGGGCTCCCACAGCCCCTGCTGCAGCCGCCTGCTGCTGCCAGAGGACAGAGCCGTGCGCTGGTGTCTCTGGGAGCAGAAGCAGCGCCAACATCGCCCTGGCAAGCCCCAGTCCTGCCCTTCTCAGCCTGCCCCACGCTGCCTCTTCAGCCCTGGCTGGGGGGACATCACTGGCCCCAACACCAGGGTATGGGGGGAGGGCTTGGGGGCAGCTCCTCTCCCACTGAGGTCAGGCTGTTTTGGGGAAGGCTGACAGCATGGCTTGACAGTTTCTGGGGGATTCTGTCCTCATCCCTCCACAGGTGATTTGCACTGTGAAGGAGTTCAACGAGTGCAGGCAGTGCCTGACCAGGACCAAGCTGCAGTCGGAGCAGATCTTGGGGCGGCAAGAGGTAGGCAAAGCGTTGTGTTCAGGGCCATGGGACTGTGCAGGGCTGTGCTGCTGGGCTGGGTGCTGTGGTGTGGAAAGGACTCCACGGCTGGGAGCTGAGCCAGCGCAGGGCGCTGAGCTGGGCACGGGCAGCAGGGCCATGTGCAGGCACACCCCGTGCTGAGGGAAGCCCTTCTCTCCTGCCCTCGTGGCCTGGCTGAAGCAGAGTGCCGGCCTGGGCCCGCAGGAATCCTCAGCACGCAGGGGCTGAGTGCTTGTCCAGGCGCCATGACCCACAACCTGGTGTCACCTTTCTGGAAGGGCTTCTGCCACTTTTGGCCAAATTAAAGGATGGTCCCAAACTGTCAGGAACCACTGACACTTCCTGCAGGGCACAGCGGCAGCTGCAGCCTCAAAAACCTTCCTGCCCACCTCCACAGAAGAGCAAAGAGACCCCCCTGAAATCAGGGAGATTCAGAAGAGTGAAAGCACCTTTAGACAAGGGCCAAACCCACTCCACAGCTGAGCTGGCTCAGGAAGATGCCAGCAGAGCCGCTGGCTCCCAGAGGAAGCCGGACAACACTGCCGATGGCCTCTTTAAAGCTGTCTTTGAGCAGCTGACCACAGCAGAAGGCCAGAAGCTCCAAGAGCTGTTTGAGACCATTGTGTACAAAGTGTTTGCGAGGCGGAAGGTTCCTTGGGACCAGCGTGTCAGTGTCTTAAGAAACACTGCTCAGGGGATCAGAGGAAGAGTTTTTGGCAGCTCTGTGAGAACAGAGCCTGCAGAGCCACCACTAGACCGCCAACAGGAAATAGAACTGGTGGCCAAGGAGCTTCTAGCGATGGTGTTGGAGATCTTGGGGGACCATCTGGAGTCCAAAGCTTCTGAGTCAGGGAGGGCAGCCAGGCAGAAGGAGCAGCTTGTTGATGGAGGAGCCACCCAAGCAGACACACCCAAGGAAGCTGAAACAGACAGAGGACGTTTACACGCTTGCCTTGACTATCTCACCATCCAAGTTGTCAAGAATATTCCCTGCCTCTAGAAATCCATGGTAGCTTCTCAGTTTGGAGGAGACTCCAGCTGTGACTACACCAAAATCCTGAAGCTTCCCAAGGGTAAGGTCTCCAGAGGACAGATGCCACCAGGATTCCCTGGAGCATCTGAAAAACAGAGCCAGGAAGAAAGCACGGGAGTAAAGCTGCCTGCCTTAGGAACACAGCTCCATGCAAAAGGGACAGGCTATGCCAAAACCATGGAGCCCGAGTATCCAGCAATGGTGAAGGGGAACTTGGTGAGAGAAAGGAACCCAGCAATCTCAGGCAACACTTGGGACATAAGGACCATGGCAAATTGGATCGTTCAGTCTGTATTAGGGTGGGTTGTTCGGCATAGGCCTGCACCAACCTGCAGGCAGAATTTCCAATGGCCTGTCCCAAACCCAGCCACGTGCCAAGGCAGAGAGGAGAGCTGTGCTGCTGAGGACACTCTCCCCTCCTTGGACCCACAGTTTTCCCCACAGCCCATCCCTCCGGAGGGTCCAACGCCCCCTGCCCAGGACAGAGCACGGCACAGATCAGTGCACTCAAAGCTCGTCTGAGGCGAGCAAGGCGTGTGGCAGGAGAGCTGAAGGGCCTCTAGACAGCAAACTTCACACCCTTGTTCCATCAATAAAGAGTTTATCCATAAGGCCTTGCTTGTGCTTCCTCCAAACCAGGCCAAACTGCATCCACGCATTTTCCCTGTTCCCCCATCTCTCCCCCGCAGTCTGCTCCCACAACCTGCCCAGAAGCCCCCAGGATCTCCCAGGACCTCCCCAGAGCCACCCAGGACCCGACCATCTCCCCTCCTATATCTGCCACCCAGGACTCTGTACTACCCATCTACCTCCCATATATCTCTTCCCAGCCCATCCAGGACTGCCTGAATCCCCTCAAGGAGTCCTCAGCTCCCTGTGCCTCTCATATCTCTCCTATGTCTCCCTTCCATGAGGCCCCCAGGACCCTGTACCCCCTGTATCCCCCCCCATTTCTCCAGCCATATCCCCACTCGGGACCCCATAGCTTCCTGTATTCCCTCATATTCCCCCCATATCTCCCCCTATTTCCCCTACCAGACCCCTGAAGGACCCTCTCAGCCCCCTCCAGATAGCCAGAGATCCCCCGAGCCCTGCCCTAGGACTGCCCCAGGATGGCTTGTACCTGATGGTGGAGAGCCAGTGTCCCCCATATCTTCCCCCACAGAGCCCCCAGGATCCTCCCCAGATCCCCCCCGGCAGTGGAGTGCCACCCACCGAGGATGAGGGTGTGGGAGGGGGGTGGAAGACCATGGAGTAGCTGGTGGTGGGCAGGTGGAGGGCTTCCCCCTCCCCCAAGCCCCAACCGCTCCCAAGGGCCCCCCCTCACAGCGGGAACTGGAACAGCTCTGAGGAGAAAACATCCTCAGATGTGCAGCCTGGGGAGGGGACCCCAAAATCAGGAAGGGACCCTGGACCCTAAGAAGTTGGGACCCCTAAAGCCCCCACCCAGATGAGAGGAGAAAATGGCCTGAGCTGTGTGGTCCCCGCCCAAAAATCAGGAGGGGCCCCAAAATCAGCCTCCCCAGCCCCCTCCACACCTCCGAAGATATAGAGCAAGTCGCCCACCAGCCACCCCAGCCCTCCCATATCTCCCCTATTCCAAATGTCCTCCAGCCCCCCCAGATCCCCTGAAGCTCTCCCAGCCCATTTAGCCCTGCCCAAAGTTCCCCAGAGCTCCCCTCAGACTCCCTGAAGCTCCTCCCCATCTCCAAACAAGGAGACCCAGTTGTCTCCCAGCCCTTCAAAAGCCCCCAACCACCCGTCCCCAAATTCCTCCAGCACCTCCAACCCCTCCAGCCCCCCTCCATCCTGTAGAACCCCAAAACCTTCCCTAAACCCCCCTAGAACGCCCCTCAGGGCTCCTCCTGACCTCCAGTCATGTAGAGCTGCCAACCCCAGCCCCCCAGACGCCACCACCTTGCCCCCATTCTGAATTTTCCCTGACTCCCCCAAACTCCCCAGGCCCCCTTGTCTTGTAGCTGCCCCAAATCCCCCTAGGATTCACCCAGGACCCCCGAGCCCCCTCCCCACCTCCAAACACATAGAGCCATTCATCCACCAGTGCAGCAAGGGTTGGGGGGTCTCTGGGGAGGTTTTGGGGGTCTGGAGAAGGTGACATCACCTTCATCACCTTTATACAGTTACATCACCGAGATACATGCATATTCGTGTGTTTTGTACATTAGTCAAACATTCTTTTGAACTTTCTGAAGTTTCGGGAACTCCTTTGTTTGATTTCTTCACACTCCGGCTTGTCTGCATAACATCCTGGGTATCAGGTCAATATATTTTATTTCTTCTTGTGTCTCCATCCTGCTGTTTTACATCCTCTGTTAAGGATTTAGTGTGTCCTCCTTAAATGGAACATGGCATTCTCTAATTGTCCTCCGGTGCTCTGGATTGTGTGACGGTTATCTTATCACTTGGACGGGTCGGTCAGTGGACGGCCTTACATTGTTCTTCTTAGTTACACAAAAGCCTTTTCTATTCTACAATACGTTCATCACACTCTTATTTCCATAACTGCTACACAGATATTATATTCATTACACTATTTCTATGAGCAATACAGTGCACACTTAAGCTGACAGATTCTATTATATTCACAAGCAGCTAAAAAGAGTTACAATTGGTACTATTTCTAAATACTTATAATCACTGACCACATGCAAAAGCTAATACGTAAAGGTGAAAGCCAATATTATGTAGTCATTTTACACAGACTTTTGCTGCAATTTTGTTCAGGTTTAATAAACCTTTGGAATTTTAAAAGTGAGCATAATTTCTCACAAAGTTAATATTCAAAACCCTATTAAGTCTTTATTCTTCTTCCCTGAGAAGAAGTCCATGGCAATTAGTAAAGCTTTCTAAAATAAATTAATGGATTCAGCTGATTGCAATGATCATGGCTTGTGTGTCTTACAGAGGGCACATACTAAGGGGGACACGGATAGGCGGATCGGGAAGTCCCGAGTACCTCCCAAGTAGCTCAGCCAAGGGGGAAAGGGACTGAGGAGAAAATGCAGCCGGGAAAGGAGAAAAGAAGGCTGCTTGCTCCAGCTAATTGAGAGAGACCCTGATGGACTCCCTCCCTTTGTTCCAGCCAAGGGACTTTTACAGGACTCCTCTGTCTCCTTTGTGGACACGACCCTCGAGCCACGTGAATTTGACGCTCTGGGCGGTGGGGGGTGCTGGAACTCCACTACCTGGGCAGGGGGGAGAATAAACCAGCATAAACCAGTCCAGACTGGGGCAGCTGGGCAAAGTTCAGAGTCACAAGGGGCCACTGGCAGCGAGGCAGGGGAGCGGCGGCAGTGATGGGCAAGGGGAGGGCGGGGAGGAGTTCCGGCCTCAGCCCAACCCCCCTCAGTGAGTGACAACGGGGAAAAGTGCCCTCAGGAATTGGCTGGGAGGGTACGCAAAATGACCCCAAAAAGCCTCAAAACCTCCTCGAAATTTACACAAAACTGACCAAAATGGAATAAATTTGAATAAGTAGGAAATATTTCAGGCTATATTTTAGTTCCATTTAGACAATGGAGTGTGGGAAAGGCAGACTGTGCACTGAAACGTGGCAAGGCCAAGAAAAACCCCAAAGGCCCTTTAAGAATCCCTGAAAATTAAGTAAAATTGAGTAGAGGCATAATAAATATCAATAAATATAAATCAGTTAAAGCCATAATTAACATATCAGTATAAAAGGGGGACGTGTAATATGGGGCTTGGGGTGCTCAAATGCCTCAAGAAAGTACCAGGAAACCCCAAGCACCACATTCCCCTCATGCTTGGGCTGGCTGTTGAGCAGCTCAAGTAGAAGAGTCCTCCAGGAACTGAAGGGAGCAGCAGCCCTCGTGCTGAGGCACAGCCTGTGGAAAAAGGGCTCGGTGGCCCAAATGTGTGCTTTGGAAATCAGAGTTGGGTTCCTAAATCCCCTCGGAACTCTCTCTAACAGACCTGTGGTGGCTGAGGGATGTCCGTGGGAAGGCTTTGCCAGCCTTGAACTGGACCTGTTGATCATCTGAGCTCTGCTCTGTGTGGGAGCCTGTTCCCTTCCCCTTGCCCCAGGGCAGAGAGTTGGTGAGGGCTGGAGTTGGAGGCTGTGTCTGCCCCGAGAGCCGGTACCGTGGGGCTGCAGGTGCTCCTGCCAGCGTGGGCTTGTCTGAGCCGGGCCTTGTGCCTCTTTCAGGTGTCCCTGCTGCAGTCACAGCTGGCCCAAGACCGACAGGACCACCGGCAGAACTACACTGAGAGCTGTGCAAGGACCAGGCAGGAGCTGTCAGACCTTCAGCAGGAGCTGTCCTGCTCCTTTGCAGCTCTGCTCAAGGAGCCCAAAGCTGCTCTTGTGGAAGCAGACACTTGAAGCTGCATCGGTCTCTGAACCTTAACTTGGCAGTGACATCCAGGGGCTGTCCGTCTCTGGAGAGACAGGCCCTGCAGAAGGCAGGTGCAGCTCTTCTCTTCCACGCAGGATTTGTGCCCTGCTCAGAAGCCAATTCCTGTCAACTGGGGCACAAAATTCCTCCCTAGGTCACAGATGAACGCTATCGAAGATGAGGGCAAAAAATACCTGCCAAAGCTTTTACAAGCAGGCTCATTTAGTTCTTGAAGTTCTGTTCCTAGAGAGGAATCTCTGATGTAAGCAGCAAGACTTTTCTTCTGCCTAGAAAACCTAGTGATATATTGCCAAACAGAGAGCAGAGAAAAAAAATGCCCTTGTGGTTGTCTCAGCATTCTTAATCACTTTTATGAGCCTTAAACACTGCAGCTCTTGGCATTTCTCTGTAGGAATTTGAAAAGCCCCTGAAACACCAATCTTCCTTCTCATGCGGCTGTTCTAAAGGCAAAGCTTTAGTTTCCATGAATATTTGTAAGCAGCAAGAACCTTTGCAGGCTTTTTCTTCCATCTCTCCTTTGTCAGGAAAGACAGAAGAATTCCTGCGACTCAGGAACCAAGCGCATCCCTAAAGAGCCTGCAGGTCTTGAGAACGCTGAGCCTTAAAACTGACACTGTCTGCACCAGCAACTTTGAACTCATGTTATGAGCCAGGTCCCTGCCCAGCTGCCCAACAGGGCTCTGGGGACACGGGGGAGGCAGGGCCCGTGCCAGTGGTATAAATAAATTTGTTTTAATAGGCCAGCTTAATAATAGTTCATCGTTTTAATGAGTTTTAATGAATTGCTAAATGATATAATTAATTGTTGGAATTGATGTAGTAAGTTACAAAGTTAAAGGTATTGTCGGTCAAGTGTGCGTGCATAGCTGTCAATCACGGAAAAGAGGGTCGGAAAAGGTGTCAAGGCAAGAATCTTCTAGACGGGTTACATCATGGAGCGATGTCAGCAACTCAACCTATGACTGGGAGACTAACCAGCCAATAGTGCCTCAGAATTCCAGGATGATTGGCCAGGAATGCGCTGTCTTATGGAGCAACCAGCTACCAGGAGGTGGACCAATCAACAAGTGGATCAAAAGTGCACCAGTCTCGCACCTTTCAGAGACTTTAAAAACCCCTGGGTGCCGAGCACCCGGGTCTTTCTGCAGAACTAGTATCCAAAGAAACTCCCTGTGTAGCACAGAGTTACTTGGATCTCTGACTTGCCCCTGAGGCCCTGGGCTTATCCTGGGGCCTCGTCTTCAGTTGTCTTTGTTTTTAATAAACAGGCCCAGGCCTTTTAAAATGTCTTGGCTCCAGTTCGCCTGCTTTTAACACCAGGACCGGCAGGAAGCTGGGATGGGGGGAGAGCCAGGGAGGGCATCTCCAAGAGCCCCTGGAATGCTGGGCTGTGGACCCTGGTAACCATCACAAAGGCTGTGGAATGTTGGGAGTTGGAGCCTGACAACTGTCACAAAGGCCATGGAATGTTGGGGGTTGGTCCCGAGAACTGTCACAAAGGCCATGGAATGTTGGGGGTTGGAGCCCGAGAACTGTCACAAAGGCCATGGAATGTTGGGGGTTGGAGCCCGAGAACTGTCACAAAGGCCATGGAATGTTGGGGCTTAGACCCTGGCGACAACCAACAGCTCCTGGCTATTGGGGTTTGGACCCTGGAGCTGTCAACAGCTCATGAGCTTTGGGGCTTGGACTTTGCAAAGGCCAAGGGCACTTGGATTGTGTGCTATTGACCCTGCAAAGGCCAAGAGCCTTTGGATATTGGGGTTTACACCCTGCTAAGGCCAAGGGCCTTTGGATATTGGGGTTTAGACCCTGCAAAGGCCAAGGGCCTTTGGATATTGGGGTTTAGACCCTGCAAAGGCCAAGGGCCTTTGGATATTGGGGTTTAGACCCTGCTAAGGCCAAGGGCCTTTGGATATTGGGGTTTAGACCCTGCTAAGTCCAAGGGCCTTTGGGCATTGCTGTTTACTCTCTGCTCGTGCCAAGGGGAGGATGGAGACCCGGCGGGTGAGTGAGAAAGCCACTGCTCTCCTTGTGCCAAGCCCAGCAGGGATCTGGGAGGGCCTGGGCTGGGCCTCGGGGAACAGTTCCCTTTGGCAATAGCAAGGGATTAACAGTTGGCTGTTCCGGAGCTGGCAGCAGCTTTGGTGGTCGCTGTGGGGACAGGTGTGGGAGGGAATGGGTGGCTCCTAGCCATCCCAGAGCACAGCCACATCTCCTCCTCCATCCTTGTCCCACTAGAGGCTGTGGGCACAAACAAGGGAGCAGCTTTTCATTGCCTTCCCCTCACCCAAATTACAGCACAGCCTCAGTGCTTCCCAGAGTCCAGAATGAGTTTCTCCCAGACATCTCTGAAATGATCCCTAGTGGCCCAGAGGAGGTCACAAGCATGACAGGAAGATGCTCCAAGGGCTGGAGCACCAGTGGCAAGGGAAAAGGATGCAAGAGTTGGGGTTGTCCAGCCTGGAGAAGGTTCCAGGGTGACCTTAGAGCCCCTTCCAATGCATGAAAGGGCTGCATGAGAGCTGGAGATGGACTTAAGCCAGAGGCCTGCAGGGACAGGACAAATGACAAAAGCTTCCCACCAAGACAGGGCAGGGATGGATGGGATATTGGGAGGGAGTTCTGCCCTCTGAGGGTGCTGAGGCCCTGGCACCCAGGCTTGAGGTTTCCCAGAGAAGCTGTGGCTGCCCCTGGATCCCTGGGAGTGTTCAAGGCCAGACTGGCTGGGGCTCTGGGCAACTCCCCTTCTGGTGTTCTTAGAAGTGATGAAACACCTTCCAGCATGTTCATTTCTGCTGCTGTCAAACTACTGGGCTGAAAATATTCCCAAGGAGGGGAGGAAGAGCTCAGCTGGAATTGCTGTGCTCTGGGACAGGCTGGGAGGCACTCAGAGGCGACTGCCTCAGGGGCAGCCATGCAGTCTGAGTGTGCTCTTCCCCGTGCTCTTGCAGGGAGCTCGAGGGCTTTCTCAGCAGGGACGTTCCTCCGGAGCCCCTGAGGTGAGTAAAGTGTGCTGAGCTGGCTGGCATTTTGAAACTGGTTCTCCATGAATGGACGCTGGTTCTTGTGGGATCAGAAAAGAGGTATCTCAGTGCTGCTTTGGAATGGGAACAGAACACCTGACTAACAGCTGGATGTGGGCTTTCAGGCGCTGGTAGACGACAGTGACAGCATGGCCAATTCCATCATCTGCACCGACAATCCTGGGAACATCCTCTCAACTCTGACATCCACTGATGAACAGCATCCTTTTGAATTGGTTCAGGAAGATACAGAGAACTGGGGGCGCATGCAGCGGCATTTTGATCAAATGGAGGAGAGAACCCAGAGGATCAGAAGCCGCTGCCAGCTGATAGACTCTCTGCTAGAAGAAATCAGTAGGTGAGTCTTTCCTCCTCCTCCTCCTCCTGCATGCCAGAGGCAATCTCCTTCCAGGCCGGGGAGTTCAGAGGAGTCCTGGGTGAAGAAGTCACCTGCCTACCATGTGTAGTCCTCAGTGCGGCTCTCGAGCATCGTCCTGTCTGGTTTTTCCATGCTCTTCTGTGACTCCCAAGGCTGTCTGGGAGCTGCAGAGCCATGTTGGAATAGGAGACTCCTTCTCCTCGCCGTGCTGCTTCCCTGAATTCTGTTCTTTAAGTGCCCCTGCCCAGCCATAGCTTCTCACTGAAAGAAGGCAGCCCCTGGAGGATTTTCCTGGGAGGGAAAGAGCAAGGTCTTCCTTAGCCCACTGCCCCCAGCTCCATCCTGGAGAGCTGAAAATGGCATTGCTGACTCTTCAGGCCTCTTGATTCTTCTGACTGAGCCTTGTCTCTGCAGTGACTGTGCAAACCTTGAGATGTCCAGGGAAATGCTGCTGCAATGCACTGGAATCCCGGAGACAGGAGCCTTGTGTCTGCATCTGAAGAACACCAAGCAGCGGAAGGAAGCATCAGCCCAGGCCGAACAGGCAGAGCAGCAGGACAGGATGGAGGTTGGTTTTGGAAATGAGACTGGTTTTCCCTTGAAAACTCGTCTTGCCCCTTCTTCTACACTGGAGGACTTGGCTGCACTCGAGGGAGAAGACCCATTGTTGCAGAGCGAGCTGGAAGTCAAGAGGCAGTCATTGGAGGAATTGCAGCTTCAGAGGGATCTGCTGCAGCAGGAGAGTGATGATGTTAGCACGGCTCTGAACACCTTATTGCTCGGCAGCACCTGTGGGAGGGGGAGTTGTGGCAGCCAGATCAGCCCAGATGCTGTTGCTGGCAGGAGAAGACGGGCACACTGCTGTGCACACCTGGCTCAAGACGGCACATGCGTTTATGAGCCAGGGATATGCGTGTTCATCAGCAAAGTGTTGCATGCTTCTGCAAAATGTGTTGCTTTGGGCAGCCACAGAGCCTCTAAAACGGGGATCGGAGCTGGGGAAGGGTCTGGAGCACAGGTGTGACCAGGAGCAGCTGAGGGAGCTGGGGGGGCTCAGCCTGGAGAAAAGGAGGCTCAGGGGGCACCTTCTTGCCTTCTACAGCTCTCTGTGACAGGAAGCTGCAGCCAGGTGAGGGTCAGGCTCTGCTCCCAGGGAACAAGGGACAGGACAAGAGGAAACAGCCCCAAGCTGTGCCAGAGGAGGTTTAGATTGGGTGTTACAGGATAGCTGCAAGAGAAGGCTTTGTTTCTGATGGTCTCTGTCAGACAGTCTCAGTTCTGGGGAATGTGATAGGTTGGGCAAATGCACAGCAGGCGTTTTGATTTGGCCACATCAGGCAGGCGTCCACAAGTCACAAAATGTCTGCTCAGCACAAGAGCCATTTCCCGGCGAGGCATCCTCTCCTTGCAGAGAGCTGCGTAGAATATGTGAGGAGGAGAAACTTAGACGAGAGTTTTGTTGTGGCAGGGGGAAATCCTGTATATTTCCCCTTGATGCAGCAAGCAAATTTGTTTTCACAAATCTTCCTGAAAATGTCCAGCAATGAAATATATCCAGATAATAATTTTGTTTCCCAAGTGGCAGTTGCAGAAGATGCAGTATTTTTGGGTGACAACACGGAGTTTGGAGTGGGGATGTTTGTTGGGAAGGAGCTGTCTGGTCCCAGGCAAGCCAGCAGGGCCTGACACAGCACTTCCAAGGTAACAGTGCCAGAGGCTTTTGGCAGCCCCGGCTATCAGAGCTGCATAGGGCAGATGCTGTGAAACTTTGAGCCCAGAGCACAGGTGCTCCTTGTCCTCTGGCTGCCTGTGAGGTGCCACTGGCTGACTCTGCACAGGCCTCCCGAGGAAAGGCTCGAGCTGTACCTTGTCCCACTTCCAGGTTTCCCAGGAGCAAGATTCATCGAGCTGCTCTCTGGAGCAGCTGGGCCCGGAATCCTCTGGCCAAGGGCACGCACTGGCCCAGGTGTGCCGAGAGCAGGAGCTGCTGGGCCAGAAGGCTGACCTTGAGGGCCGACTGGCAGCCATGGAGTGGCTCCAACAAGACCTTTCCAGGCAGCTGGAGGAGACCAGGTAAAGGCAGGGAGCAGAACCTTTTCAGATCTATTTACATTCCATGGACAGAATATGGAAGAGACCCAAGAACAAAAATATGCCACAATGTGAAGGTTATTTTTCTGACACCTAAAGCCAGCAAAGCTCTCGGGAGCCTTGGGCTCCTGTTTTTGCCGCCGAGCACACTCCTGTGGGAAGTCCAAAGCAATCCACCCAGCCCTGAACTGAGTAGTAGATAAACCATGCAGATGCTGAGTGAAACCTCAGGTTTCTCTTGGCTTTGGTTTCTTCTTCTGGGCATTGAACGTCCCTCATTCCTTAGCACGTAGCTTGACATGATCCTGATCTTCAGAACTGAAGCTTCGTCTTCAGCATTCCAGGCTCCGACCTTGGCACGTTGGGGGTAGCACACTGCCATTCAGGGGGTAGCCAGAGGCTCCTGCTGAAAATCTTGAGGGCTTTCTGCTTCCAAGCACACTCTTGAGAAGTGTGGGACAGGCCCTAGAGCTGGCTGGAGAGCAGCAGGGAAAGCTCTTTGGAATTCTCAACAGCCTCTGGGGATTCTTGCTGATTGTTGATGGGCACCCAGCTGCCAAACCTGCCAAGCCCCTGGATGGTCCCTCTCACTCTGTAAAGAAGGACAAGTGCCTCGGGCTACTGCCTGCTTGGCCCGCAACATTAAAATAAAGGTGGCAAGTCTACTCCATGACCTTGCAAGAGTTTAAACTGCAGTCTCTGCATTCAGGTAGTTGTTGTTCAGACAAAAGGGTGTCCGGATTTTTTACAAGTGCTGCTATGAGATGACCATGAGATTTTACTGTGTCACGCAAAGTAGTTCTGAAGCCACATAAATACAGGGTGTCTGGAAGATGATGGACCTTTATGTCCATTATCAAGAGCATTAAAAAGTCAGCAGTCAGCAAGGACAAGAGTCTGTTGTGTCCCCCTGCAGAGCAGCTTGGAAGTGCTGATGAGAGAAGGGCTGTGAGCAGGGGCTGGGCTTTTGCTCGTCGCCCCAGCCTGTTTGGACACAGCTAGCCAGTGTCATAGGTCAGGATCAGCAACTGAAGGTTTGGCTGTTGAGGCCAAGTTGGGCTGGGCTGTCTGTGCTATGCCAGGCCATAGGGAAGGCCTGGGCAGTCCCTCAGAGGGCCCTGCTCTGCTGTTGAGATGGCACAAATGTGCCTTGTCTGGGCGAGTTTCCACGTGGCCCATTTCCCATACTCAGGTGTGGGGATCTTGAGCCACGTCGTCCTGGAATAACCGGCTGTGGGTGTCTGGAGCAAGCAACTCATGTCTCTCCGTATGTGCAACTCGTAGGTCAGCAAAGGAGAGCTTGGAATCCAGGCTGAGTGCTGCTCAGCAGCAGATATCTCAGCTGCAGATGACCAGGAACTATGTGGAGGTAGAGCTGGAGGCTGAGCTGCAGGAAGCTCACAGTGAAATCCAGGCAGCACTGAGGAGGCACAAGGAAGAGCTACAAGGCCTCAAAGAGGAAATGAATCTGCTCCTTGAGCAGAGGGAGGCTCTACAAAAGCAGGTGAGTGAAACAGCACTGGCACGGCAGCCATGCAGCGAGGGGTCTGTGGCCTTCTTGCTTTTCCATGGCAGAGCAGCAGCTGGTGGGGTGATCCCTGGGGCTGTCTTGGGCTCTGGAGGCTCCATGGCAGCTGCTCTGCAGGACACACAGTGCTCTGCTGAATCTCAGCTGCTGCTCTGGACAGCTGGGCTAGTCCTCTGGGCTGTTGGCCAGCAACCATCAGCATGGATTCCTGCTGGCCTCTCCTTGCCAGCCTTGGTTTGGGAGGTGCTTTTTCAGGTGCCCTTGGTGGTGGGCCACTTAGAGACTGAAACAAGTTGTCCATATCCAGTGTGAATCTGGTGCTCTCAGGACAGGGAGAAATGGAAAGTTGTCCTTTGCCTTTCCTCTCAGCCTGTGCTGTGGCTGACAGTGACAAGCTGTGGCTGCAGCCCCTGACTGCTTTGTTCCCTTTGACTGGAGGTGGGAGAGTTGACATCTCAGCTGGCAGCCTCCCGAGAGTCCCAGGAAACAACTGTCCAGAGAGCCCAGCAAGAGGTGAGGGAGGCCCAGGAAGAGTCCAGGCAGAAGCTGTCGGAGGTTGAACACATCCAGAAGATGCTGGAGGAGGCAGAAAATCAGAACAAGGAGCTGCAAGTGCATCTGGAGTCCTTGGAGAGGGAAAGGAATCGCTGGGAAGAAGTGGCTCAGCAAAATTCAGAATTGCAGGCTTCGGTGAATGTCCTAGAGTGTGAAAAAGCCAGGTAAATGAAAGCCTGTGGGACTCTGCATTGTGGTGAATGGATTCCCTCTTTGCCCTCTTTGCACCTGCCAGGGGCTCTGGCAGCATTTCCTAAGTGGCAGATTCTGAACTCTCCGTGCAGACACTTCTCCTTGTCTGGATGTTGTCTTTCATTTTCTTTACTTTTAAGACTTCAAACAGAGTTTTTCTGCAGAGAAAGGATTTGGGGGTAGCTCTTTCCCTCTAGGGGTTATTGTGTCTTTAGGTGGGTGTGTTGACACTGCCCGAGCTGCATTGTGAGGAGCTGGATACATCCATCAGCTCCACCTTGGGTCCTGTAACTTGAAGCCTCTGGGATGTGGATCAGCCTGGTATCTCATGCTTTTTGTTGACATAAGACGTGTTAAACCCATGATTTTTTGTCTAAGCCAGACAAAAAGAATCGCAGAATGGGTAAGGTTGGAGGCACCACAGTGGCTCATCTAGTCCCACCTCCCTGCTCACGCAGGGTCATCCCAGGGCACATGGAAGAGGATTGCATCTAGATCGTTCTGGAATGTCTCCAGAGCTGGCGATTCCACAGCCTCTCTGGACAATCTGTTCAGGGCTCGGTCTCTGCACAGGAAAGAATTTCTTCCTCTTGTCCAGGTGGAACTGCCTGGGCATCAATCCCTGCCCGTTCCTCTGGTGCCATTGCTGGGCCCCAGGGAGCAGAGCCTGGGCCCTGCTCTGACCCTCCCTGCACACAGGGACACCCAGGGCTGAGGGCCCCTCTCTGACTGGGGCTGCTCTCCAGGCTGAGCAGCCCCAGCTCCCTCAGCCTTTCCTGGGCACCGAGATGCTCCAGGCCCTTGCTCAGCTGCGCAGCCTCCGCTGGCCCCGCTCCGGGAGCTCCCTGTGCCTGCTGTGCTGAGGAGCCAGAGCTGGACACAGCACTCCAGATGTGCCTCACAGGGCTGAGCAGAGGGACTGAATCCCCTGCCTGACCTGCTGGCAATGCTGTTCCCAGTGCTTTCCAGGATCCCAGTGGCCCCTTGGCCACAAGAACACACTGCTGGCTCGTGGAGCGTTTCTTGTCCACCAGGACCCCCAGGTCCTTCTCCACAAAGCTGCTGCCCAGCAGGTTGGCCCCAGCCTGTGCAGGTGCCTGGGGCTGTTCCTCCCCAGGTGCAGGACCCTGCCTTGGCCCTTGCTGGATTTCAGAAGGTTCCTCTGCCCATCCCCAGCCTGCTGAGATCCCTCTGAGGGGATGCACAGTGACCCTGCTGGGGAGAGATCGACCCCCTCATCCAAGTCATTGATGAGCAAGTTCAACAATAGTGTGCCCAGGAGTGAGCCCTGGGGGACACCACTAATGACAGGCCTCTAACGAGCCCCTGTGCCACTAATTGCAGTCCACTCCTCCAGCCACCAATGTCTGAGTTTCCCAAGGAGGATGTTGTGAGAGACTGTGTCAAAAGCCTTGCTGAAATCAAGGTAGACAATGTCCACTGCTCTCCCTTTGTCCACCCAGGTAGATGTTTCATTGTAGAAGGCAATCAGGTTGGTCAGGCATGATTTATCTTTAGTGTATCCGTGCTTACCATTCCTGATCACCTTTTTGTCCTTCCATGTGGGGAAGAGGGGACCTCCAACATGAGGTACTCCATCACCTTTCCAGGGATTGAGGTGATTCTGACAGGCCCATAGTTCTCTGGGTCCTCCTCCATGCCCTTTCTGAAGAGCAGAATGACATTTGCTTTCTTCCAGCCCACGGGCACCTCTCCTGATCTCCATGACCTTTCAAAGATAATGGGGAGTGGCCTCACTCTGCTGTCCACAAGCTCCCTCAGCACTCATGGACACATCCTGTCAGGGCCTAAGGACTTGTGGATGTCGAGTTTGCCCAGGCATTCACTAACCCAGTCCTCCTTGAAAGGACAGTCTTGCTAAGGTGTCGCTGCAGGCCCCCAGCCGGGTAATAATTAGCATTGACTCCATGATTGCAGAAGGCTGATCAATTGCTTTATTATATCATCTTATACTATACTATACTATTAAGAAATTCAGTAACCTTTACAGCCAGTCCGATACAGCTTTGACCTAATTGGTCAATCAATCCAACCATCCAGTGTCCAATTAAGAAATCACCCTTTGGTAAACAAATCTCCATGACACATTCCACATGCGCACAACAGCAGGTGCAACAAGTGGAGATAAGAATTGTTTCTCATTCTTTTCTCTGATCTTCTCACAGCCTTCCCTGGGAAAATGCCTGGGAAAGTCTGTGCCTGCTCTCTGTGGCCAGAGAGCTGCTGCCACACTAAGGGATAGTCTTCCTTCCAACATTCCTTTAGCCTGGTCTCCTGGGCCAGAGATCCCCGAGGGCTGGTCTTAACCAGTACAGACTGATTCAAAGAAAGGCACTCAGGAACTCTGCCTTCTCTGCATCCTCTGTTACCAGGGTCTCCCCTCCATTTAGGAACAGACAGAGACACATCATCCTTGGTTTTCCTTTTGTAACTGATGTATTTTAAAAAGCTCTTCTTGATGTCCTTGATGTCCTTGCCCAGATTTAATTCCAAGGTGGTCCTTGGTCTTCTTTGTCTCATTTCTAATTACTCCAACAATCTCACTATACTCATTTTAAGTGGCCTGAGCCTGCTTCCATCTCCTCTGTACTTCCTGCGTGTGCTTGAGGAACGACAAGAGTTCTTTGCTTATCCACTCAGGTCTCTTGCCCCCTTTGCCCAGTTTCTTGCTCACTAGGATGTATTGTTGTGGAGCTTGGAGGAAGTGATCCTTCAGTATCAGCTTGGATCCCTTTACCCTGCAAGGCCTGTTCTCATGTGCTTCTTTCAAGAAGGTCCCTGGAGAGACTAAAGTTAGCTCTCAAGAGGTCTGTGGTTGTAATCTTGCTTGCTACCCTGCTTTTTCCTCACCCCCAGCTGAACTCCACAATCTCATTCATAGGCAGTGCAGCCAAGGCTGACCTCAGGCTCACATCTCCAACAAGGCCTTCCCTGATTGTTAGGGTAACGTTGAGCAGCATGCTGTTCCTTGTGGGATCCTCCACTGCCTGTGTCAGCAAGTTGTCATCAGTGCTTTCCAGGAACATCCTGCACTGTGTTGCTTCTCTAGCTGACAGCAGGGAAGCTAAAGTCCCTCACAAGAACCAGGTCCTGTGACTTTAGGTTGCTTTATGTTGCCTGTAGAAAGCCTTATCTACTTCTCCTCCTGTTTAGCTGGCCTCTAGCAAGCACTCACAGCAATGTCACCCTTACTTGTCTGTCCTTTTATTCTGACCCATAAGCTCTGGACTCACTCATCATCTACCCCAGACTAAGCTTGACACATTCCAAATGTTGCCTGACATAGTGGTCAACTCCATCAGTTGAGCTGGAGTTGACCAACTCTGAGGCACCCAAGGGATATGAATGTCTCTCATGGCCATCTGTTGCCTTGTTCTACAGGCTGACTCTGTCTCTGGAAGAAAAGGATCTGAGCCTCAGAACCCTGGAAGAAAACAACCTGGCCCAGATCAGTCAGGTGTCTCAGCTTCGTTCTGCCCTTACCCAGGCTGAGGAGCTCCACGCAGAGCACAGAAGAGAAATGCAGGAGCTCAACACCCAGGTAAGCTGTGCAGTGGCATCCTCTTCTCCAGGGACACACAACAGCACCTTTGCCTTGGAGGCCCCAACCTCTTTCCCCTCCCAGCAGCACGCACAGCTGCCGTCTTCTGCCCGGGGCTGCTGCTGCACCCTGAGGCCGAGGCTGGATCTGCTGTCTGCTGCCCAAGTTTTGCACCGTTCTCTCCCAGCTCCCAGCAGGAAATCTGGGAGGGGAGCAGCAGCAGACTCCTCTGGAGCCTCTGTGTCCCTCAGTTAGCAGTGTTGTCCCAGACAGAGTTGGTGCCTGTGCCGGGCACTGAGCAATGTGGGGACACAGAGGTGGCTATGGCAGGCTGGGCAGGGCACTTCCAGCGCAGCCATCTCAGCTGCTGTTCAGAGCTGCAGCCTCAAGGATGCCCATTGCCTCCCTTTCCCTCTTTTCTCTACATTGGTCTCCTTTGGAATCCTTGCTTTTCTGCCTTTTGGTTTTGGCATGGTTTTCTGCCTGAAATAATTTCTTCTTTGCTGCTCTCCCTGCGGCCCACTCTGCAGCCTCAGGAGCAGCCCTGTCCCTGAGGCTCTGTGCATCCATCTTCCAGATGCAGGCCAAGCTGCTGGCAGAGATAGAGCAGACAGCTCACCAGGCAACTCAAGAGAAGCAGCTGCTGGAGGCTGAGGTGTCTGAGCTGCGAGTGAGGCTCCAGAGCTCTGAGGAAAGAGCAGAGGCCATGGCCATACAGTGTAAGGACGTGGAGCTGGAGCTGAGGAAGACACAGGCTCAGAGGGACCATCTCAGAGCCCACAATCAGGAGCTGCTGAAACAGCTGGAGCAAAGTGAGCAAGGTACAGCTCCTCCTCTCCCACCCACTGCCCCATCCTGCCTCACCTGCGGGGATCTCGCTGATGGCTCGCAGAGGAAAAGTGCCCAGAGATGGCAGAGGGGAAAAACAACCAGCAGGAGATTTATCCATCCAAGTGCCAGTGAAAGCTTTTTCTTGAGAAAGATGCTGTGGCTGGCAGTGCCATCCGGCTGTGCCATGGCTGATCCCGTGCACAGCAGGAGCCTTCCAGGTGCCGTGTCTGTGCTAAGGAGCTTTAGGAGGATGCCTCAGCTCGATTCCCCCAAACTCCAGGCCCTGCCAGAGCCTCCAGGCTACTGGCCTCTCTGGAGCAGAGCTGCACAGGCATCCCCTCTCCTTTGTCTCTTGGATTGCTCACTCTGCACAAGGCCTAGAGCAACCACACTTTCCCGTCCCTCTGAACATTTCCCCTTTCATTCCTGCTTTTTTCTCTGCCTGCAAATTTCCTTCCTTTCTGTCAGCTTTGGAGCCCTTGTGGGCTCAGGGCCTGACAAACTCAGCCAGGCAGAGAAGACACTGCTGTTGTCTCTGCAGGATGCACATCAGTTTGCCTTTGCTTTGCTTTTCCCCTTCTCCTTTCTCCTGTTCCTTCCCCCTCCCTGCTGCAGATTTGTGGGAGGCAGCAGTCAAGCACACCTCTCGAGAAACTGCCCTGGAGAAAGAGGCCTGTGAAAGGCAGGAAGAGGCTGTGACTCTTCGTCAGGAGGTGGCATCTCTGCAGAGGAAATTGGAGAGCCTACAGAAGGAAAGGATGGATGTGCTGGTGAGATTGGTGGATGCCACAAAGGGCCATTTCCTAGCTGTGTTTGCACATTCAGTTAATAGTTCTAAGGAGCACCTTTTTCCAGTTAAACTTCTCCAACTGCGTTCTTCTGAATAAGGAGGAGAAGATGTTGTAGTCATGTCAAAGCCAGTTAATGCTGAGCCTGCTGATTTTCCTCCATGCTGGGCTTCTGTGCCCTAGAAGCTTTAGTCCTCAATGTCCACACTGCCTCTATGGACATTGCATGCTTTGGGGAATTCCTCGTGTCCAAACCCACGTCCAGATTCCTAAATATCTGGATCTGGAAGGAGGGGTGAGAAGACCAAGTTTGCTGTGAATAGAAAGGTGTTTGGCCTTGGCCCTCTGAGAGCAGCCAGTGGGGAGAGAAGAGAGGAAAGCCAAGTGCTGATCCACACCAGGACGTGTGCCTGCAAGGGGAGAAGTCGTCCTGAGTGGCAGCAGAGGATGACAGAGGGATCTGGCCATTGCTGCTCCAAGAGAGGGCAGTGGGGCTCTCGGGGATGGAGCCATGGAAACTCTACACAGCAGAGCTGGAAAACCACTGCTGTCAGCCCAAGCCCAGGGAAGGAAATGCTGGCGGTGTTTGCTCTTCCCTTCCTCCCTGATGGAGAGCACATCCTCGTGGCACTGCCTAAATCCTGCTTAGCATGGACTTGAAATCCTGGCTGCAGTTCTGGCAGCTCCTCCCCAGAGGAGCACTGGAGTGGGGCTGCAAGAGCTTGGGGAAGGGCGGAAAGGAAGCTGGGACAGGCTGAGGGAAGGAGCGGTATCAAGGGGGGAAGACCAGCAAAGGTCTGCAGCATCCCGAGGGGCAGAGAGAGAGGGGCAGCCAGTGCCTGCCCCTGCAGCAGGAGTCCAGATCTGGCCTGAAAAGCAAACCGAGGGGCGAATGAGTGACCCTTTTTCTCCCTGTTTTGGCAGCATGGACAGGAATTGAACCAGCAGCACATGAGAGATGTGGAAGAGAAGAATGAAATGCATGCAGATGAGTTAAGATATCATAAGGAAAACACTCAAGAATGGGAAGAGGAGAGTGACGGCGAGCAGGAAGAGTTGGAGCATGGGGCTGCTTCTTTGAAGAAATGGAGAGAGAACACCCAAGTACTGAGTGCTGCACTGAAGAAAAGTGAAATTGCCAAAGGGACTCTGATGAAACACTTGTACATCCTGATGGGGAAGTCTGGTATCCAGGAAGGCACTGGCATTGACCTTCAGTCCACTCCAGGGTCCCTGAATTATTCCAGTGCTGTTTCCCATGAGGAGGTGGGTCTCTATCCCTGTCAGTCCAGGCCTGCTTGGGTAAAGCAGCCCGGGCTGCAGCAGGCAGCCTTGTCTGTCTGCCTGGCTCCAGCCAGAGACCATTGACTGCCAGATTGTTTCCTGGCTCACCCAGAAAGACTGCTCCAGCTCTGGAGCTTACTGTTCCAATCTGCTCCAGGCCAAAAGCTGGGCATGGGGAGCTGCTTTTCCCGTGCCCATGCAACACATGGGGGTTTGGATTTGGTGTGGGAAGTAATGGAGCAGGTGAGCAGAGGGATGGACGAAACTGAGTGATGGACTAAAGTGGACCAATGGCTGAAAATCAGCTGCACTCCTGGTGCTTAGAGTAAATGGTATTGGCAGTTGCAGAAGATGCAGTATTTTTGGGTGACAACACGGAGTTTGGAGTGGGGATGTTTGTTGGGAAGGAGCTGTCTGGTCCCAGGCAAGCCAGCAGGGCCTGACACAGCACTTCCAAGGTAACAGTGCCAGAGGCTTTTGGCAGCCCCGGCTATCAGAGCTGCATAGGGCAGATGCTGTGAAACTTTGAGCCCAGAGCACAGGTGCTCCTTGTCCTCTGGCTGCCTGTGAGGTGCCACTGGCTGGCTCTGCACAGGGCTCCCGAGGAAGGGCTTGAGCTGTACCTTGTCCCACTTCCAGGTTTCCCAGGAGCAAGATTCATCGAGCTGCTCTCTGGAGCAGCTGGGCCCGGAATCCTCTGGCCAAGGGCACACACTGGCCCAGGTGTGCCGAGAGCAGGAGCTGCTGGGCCAGAAGGCTGACCTTGAGGGCCGACTGGCAGCCATGGAGTGGCTCCAACAAGACCTTTCCAGGCAGCTGGAGGAGACCAGGTAAAGGCAGGGAGCAGAACCTTTTCAGATCTATTTACATTCCATGGACAGAATATGGAAGAGTCCCAAGAGCAAAAATATGCCACAATGTGAAGGTTATTTTTCTGACACCTTGTCATGGTTTGACACTGGCGCAATGCCAGCGCCTCCATGAAAATGTACCTTTTTAAATAATTGCTTTGAGATGTGATCAGGAACAGAGCAGAGCAGGCCCAAACTTAGTAACAAAGGAAAGAACTTTATTAAACTACTACTACTATAAAAACTACAAACACTAAATCTTGGATGAAGACTTTCCAAAACACCCCTCCTCCTCCCACCCAATTTCTAACCAAACTCAACAGTGAGACACCACCCAGGATCCTGATCAAGTTGCCACCCTTCAGATAATCAATACTCAGTCCATCAAGGGAGACAGGAGTCTCTCCTGTGCCACAGACTCCCCAGGAAACACAATTGCCACCCTTGTGTTTCCATGTCACACATGGCAACCGCCCGGAGAAAATCTGCCATGGTGACACTCTCCTTTCCATGTCACAGTGCTCTCACCACCGTGCATGGACAGACTGCTCACAGGGCTCTTTTAAGGATGCTTTGCCATGGACCAAAAGAGAAAACAGTTCAGTTTCTCATTTTGGGACTACAGTCCCCCCCCCATTTTCCCCTGGGGCTGAGGGTCCAAGAACAGAGGTCCTCTTCTCCTCTTCTTCTTCCTTGAAGATAGAGGGCTTCTCCACACCTTCTCCAACTCTCCTCTGTTCTCTCTACTCCTCTGCTGGTAATCACTGAAACAGGTCTCCTGGCACACCAACGCACCA
The DNA here is from genome assembly GCF_031753505.1 of Anomalospiza imberbis. Classification (NCBI taxonomy): domain Eukaryota; kingdom Metazoa; phylum Chordata; class Aves; order Passeriformes; family Viduidae; genus Anomalospiza; species Anomalospiza imberbis. The sequence goes on along the minus strand of NC_089697.1, from coordinate 169,232 downwards.
CCCTAAGTGCAGCTTCTGTTAGGAGAATTTGGTTCAGTCTATGGCTAACAAGAGAAGTCCAGCCACAAGCCACTCCATCATCTCCTTCCAACTCGAGAATTTCTTCTTCCATCACCTTGGATCCCAGACTGTCTCTCTTCTACTTCAAATCAAGGAGGAGTAATATTTTACAAAGCCTTCATTTCTCAGGAAAGGGTTAAAAGCTCAGACTCCCTGGACGGCTGATATTTCTGCCCAGCAGCCCATTCCCAAGGCCAAGGCTGGGCGCCTTCCCCCCCCCTTCTCCTCCGCGCCGGCAAAGTTACAGGTGCCGTCCGAACTCTCTATCTCTTCCCTCTTGGGGGGGGGAAATGACAGAAACATCTCCGTTTCTCTCCACCCTTTCGTCCACAGGAGCTGGCTCAGTTCCAGTCCTTCTACCCCTTGGCTCACCTCGACCAGGCCTCATGGCTCCCCCTCCCCCACCCAGCCCCATGGCTGGGCTGGGAGGTCTGCACAGCACCCTGACCAGAGCCAAAGAGACCGAGCTCTTGGGAGTTCTTGGGAGTTCTTTTAACCCCCTGTGTTCTCAGAGGCATATCCCTATCTTCAGTGGTCACTTCAGGTGCCAATATTCAAACTTGACCACTGATTGGTTTGACTCAACTTCCTGAAAAAAATCACTTCCATGTAAAACCACGACACACCTAAAGCCATCAAAGCTCTCGGGAGCCATGAGCTCCTGTTTGTCCCGCCGGGCACACTCCTGTGGGAAGTCCAAAGCAATCCACCCAGCCCTGAATTGAGTAGTAGGTAAACCATGCAGATGCTGAGTGAAACCTCAAGTTTCTCTTGGCTTTGGTTTCTTCTTCTGGGCATTGAACATCCCTCATTCCTTACCAAGTAGCTTGACATGATCCTGATCTTCAGAACTGAAGCTTCGTCTTCAGCATTCCAGGCTCCAACCTTGGCACGTTGGGAGTAGCACACTGCCATTCAGGGGGAAGCCAGAGGCTCCTGCTGAAAATCTTGAGGGCTTTCTGCTTCCAAGCACACTCTTGAGAAGTGTGGGACAGGCCCTAGAGCTGGCTGGAGAGCAGCAGGGAAAGCTCTTTGGAATTCTCAACAGCCTCTGGGGATTCTTGCTGATTGTTGATGGGCACCCAGCTGCCAAACCTGCCAACCTCCCTTTGGATGGTCCCTCTCACTCTGTAAAGAAGGACAAGTGCCTCGGGCTACTGCCTGCTTGGCCCACAACACTAAAATAAAGGTGGCAAGTCTACTCCATGACCTTGCAAGAGTTTAAACTGCAGTCTCTGCATTTGGGTAGTTGTTGTTCAGACAAAAGGGTGTCCTGAGTTTTTACAAGTGCTGCTGTGACCATGAGATTTTACTGTGTCACGCAAAGTAGTTCTGAAGCCACATAAATACAGGGTGTCTGGAAGATGATGGACCTTTATGTCCATTATCAAGAGCATTAAAAAGTCAGCAGTCAGCAAGGACAAGAGTCTGTTGTGTCCCCCTGCCGAGCAGCTTGGAAGTGCTGATGAGAGAAGGGCTGTGAGCAGGGGCTGGGCTTTTGCTCGTCGCCCCAGCCTGTTTGGACACAGCTAGCCAGTGTCATAGGTCAGGATCAGCAACTGAAGGTTTGGCTGTTGAGGCCAAGTTGGGCTGGGCTGTCTGTGCTCTGCCAGGCCATAGGGAAGGCCTGGGCAGTCCCTCAGAGGGCCCTGCTCTGCCGTTGAGATGGCACAAATGTGCCTTGCCTGGGCGAGTTTCCACGTGGCCCATTTCCCATACTCAGGTGTGGGGATCTTGAGCCACGTCATCCTGGAATAACCGGCTGTGGGTGTCTGGAGCAAGCAACTCATGTCTCTCCGTATGTGCAACTCGTAGGTCAGCAAAGGAGAGCCTGGAATCCAGGCTGAGTGCTGCTCAGCAGCAGATATCTCAGCTGGAGACCACCAGGAACCATCTGGAGGCTCAAGTGCTCACAGTCACACAGGCCAAGGAGGTGATAGAAGGTGAGAACCTCGTGTGCTTTGTTTGTGGTGCTGCCCCTGCCTAGAGAACTAAGCACCCTGTAAAGCTGCCTCTGTCCACAGAGCTTCTGAGGAGTGGTGGGGCTTGGTGGCACTGAAAGGGCCTGAGGTCAGTAAAGTCAGTAAAGACTCTGACTCTTGCTGTTGGTCGTGTTTGTAGGAGAAGTGAAGTGCCTGCAAGATGAGCTGGAAGCAGAGAGATCTCTCAGGAGGCAGGAACGGGAAGACACAGCTCAACAGCTCCTGCAGGCCGAGCAGCAGCATCATGAAAGCCTCAGGCTTCAGGGAACTGCTCAGCAACTGGAAATAAAGAAGCTCCTGCAAGACCTGGTAGGGGACAGTACACTTCTGGAGTGTCCAAGCCAGCCCTGTGGGTTGGTTTAGCACAAGCAGAGCCTGAGTGTGTGAAAGGGCAGCAATCCTCTGCCAAGGCCTCCCGCTGCTGGGCCGGGCAGCAGAGGCAGCAGCTTGGACTTGGAGGTGCCTGAGAGCCCCCAGGATGGTGCTGGGACAGTAAATGCAGCCACAGCTTCAGTGAGGGCGTAAGAGGAGTTCCAGAGCAGGTTGGGCAGTGCCCACCCAAAGCGTGGCAGCCCAGGGCAGGATTGTCCCTGAGTCCCACCTGCCACGGAGCAGATGCCAGCGTGGAGCACTTGCCGGCATGGAGCAGATGCCAACAGTGCTGCTGGCTGCAGGCGTGGGAACTCGGTTCCTTTCTTGCTGTGCTTCCATGGTGGACAGAGGGATTAGCTTTGGGCTGGAAGCAAAGGGAACAGGCCCCTTGTCCCTGGTCCTTCAGTCCTTGTGACTGGGGTGTCAGGGAAGGGAAGGTGACACCTCCTTTTCTGAGCACTTGGACTCAACGCTTGGGAAGGTCTTTGCCAACAGAAGAGATTCCACGAGTCTGTGATTCTTGCACCTGCTGAGCCTCCTTTTGAATTCCATGACAGGACACGGTTTCTGGAGTGCTGTTGTCTTTTCCGGTTGGGGGTTGTGGGAGGGATGAAGCTTCACCTTTTTCAGCAGGGAGCTTGCCTGGGACTTCATCTTGCAAATTTCTCCTCCCCTCCTCAGGCAAGTGAGCGCGAAAGGCACCGTGCAGAGATGCAGGAGACGCTGGAGCAATGGGAAAAAGAGAAGGCAGAGAGAGAGCAGGAGCACAAGAAGGTGCTGTTTGAGATGAGGCAGAAAGATGCCACCCTGCTGGCCCAACAAGAAGAACTAAGGAGATTTGAAAATGCCAAGCGACAGGTAATGACTGAGAGAGGAGAACTGGTGTGATTTTTTGCAAGGCTGGAGCTGTGGGAGATGGCAGGACATGGGGCTGTGTGGAGCATGCCCTCCGTGTCTTCTACATTGAACTGGGGGAGGTGAAAGCTGAACGGGGCTGTCTTTGGGACCAGCAATGAGCCCTCTCATAGGAAGCCAGGCAGAAACATCAGCTATCAGCTGAGATCTTTGTGCTGCTCTTGTGCTCTGTTGTTCTAAGATGTACCTCAGGGTACCTTCGCTGTTCTCTTTCCGCTCCCCTTTTGGTGTGTACTGGTAGGTGTTCACAGCCAAAGTGAGTTTGTAGCTCTTTTCTTATGTGGGAATGGGGAGGGTGCAGCAGGAACACTGACAAGAGAAAAATCTTTTTAAAGACTTGCCTGGAGTATTTCTGAACAGTAACCCAGAGATGTCTTCTGGGCTGTGTTTTAAGTCACTTCCTGGGAAGCTGTGTTGGCCCCGGGGCAGGCAGTGGCCCAGGGGAGCAGCAGCCGAGTGCTGTGAGAGCACGTGAGCCCATCAGTCTTTGCCTCTGCCACACGGATGCTGCAGGAGAAGTGTGAAGCCCTCTGCTCTTTCCTTCGGTGCAGGTGCTGCTGGAAGAGCAGAAGGAGAAGAGTGCTTTATCAGAGGCACTGCTCCAGACTCAGGGAGAGCTCAGCCGAGCCCACCAGCAGGTCCAGCAGCTCAGGCAGGAGGTGAAAGAGCTGCAAGAGAAGGGGCAGGTAAGTGTGAGTAGGCAGGCAACAGAGGGCAGGGCAGGGACAAGGGCACAAAAGGCAGCTCCTGGGACTGAGGAGGCAAGGGCTGCCTCAGGCCCTGGGAGCACAGAGCCTGGTAAGCTCCAGAGCTCAGCCCCAGGAAGGAAGGCTTGCAGTGGAAGCAGAGCTGGCTAGAGAAGCCAAAAGAAGCAGCTGAAGGAATGGGATTTTGAGGCAGCACGTGGAACAAGCTGAGCCTGAGGGCAGGTCCCAGGAAGTTGCTCTGCATTTTGTTGCCAGACCATCAAGGCAAATCTGCAAGCTGAGCTGCAGGAAGCTCACAGTGAAGTCCAGGCAGCACTGAGGAGGCACAAGGAAGAGCTACACGGCCTCAAAGAGGAAATGAATCTGCTCCTTGAGCAGAGGGAGGCTCTACAAAAGCAGGTGAGTGAAACAGCACTGGCACGGCAGCCATGCAGCGAGGGGTCTGTGGCCTTCTTGCTTTTCCATGGCAGAGCAGCAGCTGGTGGGGTGATCCCTGGGGCTGTCTTGGGCTCTGGGGGCTCCATGGCAGCTGCTCTGCAGGACACACAGTGCTCTGCTGAATCTCAGCTGCTGCTCTGGACAGCTGGGCTAGTCCTCTGGGCTGTTGGCCAGCAACCATCAGCATGGATTCCTGCTGGCCTCTCCTTGCCAGCCTTGGTTTGGGAGGTGCTTTTTCAGGTGCCCTTGGTGGTGGGCCTCTTAGAGACTGAAACAAGTTGTCCATATCCAGTGTGAATCTGGTGCTCTCAGGACAGGGAGAAATGGAAAGTTGTCCTTTGCCTTTCCTCTCAGCCTGTGCTGTGGCTGACAGTGACAAGCTGTGGCTGCAGCCCCTGACTGCTTTGTTCCCTTTGACTGGAGGTGGGAGAGTTGACATCTCAGCTGGCAGCCTCCCGAGAGTCCCAGGAAACGACTGTCCAGAGAGCCCAGCAAGAGGTGAGGGAGGCCCAGGAAGAGTCCAGGCAGAAGCTGTCGGAGGTTGAGCACACCCAGAATATACTGACGGAGGAAGAAAATCAGAACAAGGAGCTGCAAGTGCATCTGGAATCCTTGGAGAGGGAAAGGAATCGCTGGGAAGAAGTGGCTCAGCAAAATTCAGAATTGCGGGCTTCGGTGAATGTCCTAGAGATTGAAAAAGCCAGGTAAATGAAAGCCTGTGGGACTCTGCATTGTGGTGAATGGATTCCCTCTTTGCCCTCTTTGCACCTGCCAGGGGCTCTGCCAGCATTTCCTAAGTGGCAGATTCTGAACTCTCCGTGCAGACACTTCTCCTTGTCTGGATGTTGTCTTTCATTTTCTTTACTTTTAAGACTTCAAACAGAGTTTTTCTGCAGAGAAAGGATTTGGGGGTAGCTCTTTCCCTCTAGGGGGTATTGTGTTTTTAGGTGGGTGTGTTGACACTGCCCGAGCTGCATTGTAAGGAGCAGGGTTCATCCATCAGCTCCACCTTGGGTCCTGTAACTTGAAGCCTCTGGGATGTGGATCAGCCTGGCCTCTGATGCTTTTTCTGGGCAGAACCATCTGAAGGCCCTGATTGCTGATCTAGGCCAGATTGCCCTCGGAGGCAGCCCAGCAACAAGAGCGGCTCTGTTGCATGGTTCCTCATAAAATGTGCCCCGGTGCCTGGAGGGGGCCAAGCAGGCTCCCTGCCACCCTGCCCAGTCACAGGCTTTACTGACTGTGCAAAGAATGCAAGAAACAGGACCAAGGTATGGGGGGCTCCTCCAGCTGATCAAGTCCTGCCAGTCTTCAGTGCCACAGGATTCTTCTTCCAAGAAGAAGGCAAAGGAAAGGCAGGGCACTCCTGCTTGCCTGGAGCCTTCTGCATCTTCCATCAGCTTTTGCTCCAAGCCTCTGTTGCCACTTGGGCCTTTGTTTCTCCGGATGAAAATAGGATGGGTTCTGGTAGATCTTAGGGAACTCGCCTGAGATCCCCTGGCTGTAGGGTGCTGCTCCTCCTACCTGGACATACAAAATGGGGGAAGGAAATGTCTCTTCCATGTTGACCAAACCTCCCTCCCTTGGAGCCGGGTTAGTCCAAAGAAGAAAATGGTTCCTCTCCTCTAATGTCTTCATTGCAAGACTTTGTTAGGTTTGTATTCACATTCCCACCTCAAAAAGAAGGTAGGGCATGTAGGCAGGAACTCCCTGTTCTTTTAGGGCCAAAAGCAGAGTAGGCACATGCTGGGCTTTGACTGCAGGGAGAACAAACAGCCAAGTTGTTTAGACAGACCTCATCAGACAGAGGAGTTTTTCCCTGAGGTGCTGCAAGTCCTGAGAGTTTATAAAATCTGATACCGTGTAGCAATGAGTTGCATATTCCCTTCTAGGCTGATAGTGTCTCTGGAGGAGAAGAACCAGCGCCTCAGAACTCTGGAAAAACAGAACCTGCTGCTGAACAATCGTGTGTCTCGGTTATTTTCTGCTCTTAAGCAGGAACAGCAGCTCTGTTCTGAGCATAGAAGACAAATGCAGGAGGTCAACACCCAGGTAAGCTGTGCAGTGGCATCCTCTTCTCCAGGGACACACAACAGCACCTTTGCCTTGGAGGCCCCAACCTCTTTCCCCTCCCAGCAGCACGCACAGCTGCCGTCTTCTGCCCGGGGCTGCTGCTGCACCCTGAGGCCGAGGCTGGATCTGCTGTCTGCTGCCCAAGTTTTGCACTGTTCTCTCCCGGCTCCCAGCAGGAAATCTGGGAGGGGAGCAGCAGCAGACTCCTCTGGAGCCTCTGTGTCCCTCAGTTAGCAGTGTTGTCCCAGACAGAGTTGGTGCCTGTGCCGGGCACTGAGCAATGTGGGGACACAGAGGTGGCTATGGCAGGCTGGGCAGGGCACTTCCAGCGCAGCCATCTCAGCTGCTGTTCAGAGCTGCAGCCTCAAGGATGCCCATTGCCTCCCTTTCCCTCTTTTCTCTACATTGGTCTCCTTTGGAATCCTTGCTTTTCTGCCTTTTGGTTTTGGCATGGTTTCTGCCTGAAATAATTTCTTCTTTGCTGCTCTCCCTGCGGCCCACTCTGCAGCCTCAGGAGCAGCCCTGTCCCTGAGGCTCTGTGCATCCATCTTCCAGATGCAGGCCGTGCTGCTGGCAGAGATAGAGCAGACAGCTCACCAGGCAACTCAAGAGAAGCAGCTGCTGGAAACTGAGGTGTCTGAGCTGCGTGTGAGGCTCCAGAGCTCTGAGGAAAGAGCAGAGGCCATGGCCATACAGTGTAAGGACATGGAGCTGGAGCTGAGGAACACACAGGCTCAGAGGGACCATCTCAGAGCCCACAATCAGGAGCTGCTGAAACAGCTGGAGCAAAGTGAGCAAGGTACAGCTCCTCCTCTCCCACCCACTGCCCCATCCTGCCTCACCTGCGGGGATCTCGCTGATGGCTCGCAGAGGAAAAGTGCCCAGAGATGGCAGAGGGGAAAAACAACCAGCAGGAGATTTATCCATCCAAGTGCCAGTGAAAGCTTTTTCTTGAGAAAGATGCTGTGGCTGGCAGTGCCATCCGGCTGTGCCATGGCTGATCCCGTGCACAGCTGGAGCCTTCCAGGTGCCGTGTCTGTGCTGAGGAGCTGTAGCTGGATGCCTCAGCTCGATTCCCCCAAACTCCAGGCCTTGCCAGAGCCTCCAGGCTACTGGCCTCTCTGGAGCAGAGCTGCACAGGCATCCCCTCTCCTTTGTCTCTCTTGGATGGCTCACTCTGCACAAGGCCTAGAGCAAACACACTTTCCTGTCCCTCTGAACCTTGCCCCTTTCATTCCTGCTTTTTTCTCTGCCTGCAAATTTCCTACATTTCTGTCAGCTTTGGAGCCCTTGTGGGCTCAGGGCCTGGCAAACTCAGGCAGGCAGAGAAGACACTGCTGTTGTCTCTGCAGGATGCACATCAGTTTGCCTTTGCTTTGCTTTTCCCCTTCTCCTTTCTCCTGTTCCTTCCCCCTCCCTGCTGCAGATTTGTGGGAGGCAGCAGTCAAGCACACCTCTCGAGAAACTGCCCTGGAGAAAGAGGCCTGTGAAAGGCAGGAAGAGGCTGTGACTCTTCATCAGGAGGTGGCATCTCTGTAGAGGAAATTGGAGAGCCTGCAGAAGGAAAGGATGGATGTGCTGGTGAGATTGGTGGATGCCACAAAGGGCCATTTCCTAGCTGTGTTTGCACATTCAGTTAATAGTTCTAAGGAGCACCTTTTTCCAGTTAAACTTCTCCAACTGCATTCTTCTGAATAAGGAGGAGAAGATGTTGTAGTCATGTCAAAGCCAGTTAATGCTGAGCCTGCTGATTTTCCTCCATGCTGGGCTTCTGTGCCCTAGAAGCTTTAGTCCTCAATGTCCACACTGCCTCTATGGACATTGCATGCTTTGGGGAATTCCTCGTGTCCAAACCCACGTCCAGATTCCTAAATATCTGGATCTGGAAGGAGGGGTGAGAAGACCAAGTTTGCTGTGAATAGAAAGGTGTTTGGCCTTGGCCATCTGAGAGCAGCCAGTGGGGAGAGAAGAGAGGAAAGCCAAGTGCTGATCCACACCAGGACGTGTGCCTGCAAGGGGAGAACTCGTCCTGAGTGGCAGCAGAGGATGACAGAGGGATCTGGCCATTGCTGCTCCAAGAGAGGGCAGTGGGGCTCTCGGGGATGGAGCCATGGAAACTCTACACAGCAGAGCTGGAAAACCACTGCTGTCAGCCCAAGCCCAGGGAAGGAAATGCTGGCGGTGTTTGCTCTTCCCTTCCTCCCTGATGGAGAGCACATCCTCGTGGCACTGCCTAAATCCTGCTTAGCATGGACTTGAAATCCTGGCTGCAGTTCTGGCAGCTCCTCCCCAGAGGAGCACTGGAGTGGGGCTGCAAGAGCTTGGGGAAGGGCGGAAAGGAAGCTGGGACAGGCTGAGGGAAGGAGCAGAATCAAGGGGGGAAGACCAGCAAAGGTCTGCAGCATCCCGAGGGGCAGAGAGAGAGGGGCAGCCAGTGCCTGCCCCTGCAGCAGGAGTCCAGATCTGGTCTGAAAAGCAAACCGAGGGGGCGAATGAGTGACCCTTTTTCTCCCTGTTTTGGCAGCATGGACTGGAATTGAACCAGCAGCACATGGGAGATGTGGAAGAGAAGAATGAAATGCATGCACCTGTGATGCAAAGTCACCAGGAAAGAGCACAACAATTGGAGACTCAAAAGGAAACCAAGCAGGAAGAGTTGGAGCATGGGACTGCTACTTTGAAGGAAAGAGGGAGCGCTGTGCATGCTGCACTGACCAAGTGTAAAATTGCCAAAGGTCTCTGCAGAAACACTTCACCTTCCTGAAGGGAAAGATGTGTCTCCAGGCAGGCACTGACATTGAGCCCCAGGCCACTCAGGGGTCCCTGAATTATTCCAGTGCTGTTTCCCATGAAGAGGTGGGTCTCTATCCCTGTCAGTCCAGGCCTGCTTGGGTAAAGCAGCCCGGGCTGCAGCAGGCAGCCTTGTCTGTCTGCCTGGCTCCAGCCAGAGACCATTGACTGCCAGATTGTTTCCTGGCTCGCCCAGAAAGACTGCTCCAGCTCTGGAGCTTACTGTTCCAGTCTGCTCCAGGCCAAAAGCTGGGCATGGGGAGCTGCTTTTCCTGTGCCCATGCAACACATGGGGGTTTGGATTTGGTGTGGGAAGTAATGGAGCAGGTGAGCAGAGGGATGCACTAAACCCAGCTGAGTTTTGTACTGAGAGGGCTGAAGAGCAGCTGCTCTGCTGGTGCTTCGAGGATGCTTCCTGAGATGGAGATTCCTGAGGGACAGCTTTTGTGGTGTTTGAAATATGGGCATCATCATCTCTAAATACCCTGCAGGCTGTTGGAGCACAAGTGGAACAGCTGTTACGTGGCTCAGGGACCAGCCTGGAACCCAAGCAATCAATTGCATCACTAGAAGAGGAGAAGAGAGAGAGGCCTGAATTAACCACTGAGCCCAGAAGTGGCGAGCGGGTAAATTGGGCTTTCACTGCCTCTGCCGAGCCTCAGGCTCCTCTGGAACTTGACACGTTAGCCCAGGCAGTGCTTTGGAGACCTCTGCTTGTTTCCTTGCCTCTCCCTGTCCCTGCTGTGGGCACACCCTTTTGTTTGTCCTCTCTCTTGGGGCAGCCCATGGCTTTCACAAGGGCACCTTCACTCCGCTGCCTCCCTCCCTGGCCCTGTGTCCCCGCACACACACTGGCCTCTCTTGCACAGCCCCCAGCGAGAGCTTTTTGCCCCCAGTGTTGTCTAGTGCAATTCAGGGTCTCAGAGCAGAGATCTCCTTGCCATGATGTCCACAGGTCTTTTTGCTCCGTGTTTGCTGACAGGTTTCTGTGACCCTCTCTCCCATCCAACGTGCAGGTGGAACCTGAAAGGAGAAGAAACAGAACTTTTAGGAGAGTGTTCCCCCCAGATTGCTTTACGTTTCCTGTCCACAAGCCTGCCTATCGAAATCGTCGACTTCTACAACAGAAGACTCCTCCAGTAGCTCAGGGAAGCAGCAGCCCTCCTGCTGATGCACAGCCTGTGGAGAAAGGGGTCAGTGGCCCAAATTTGGAAATCAGAGTTGGGTTCCTAAATTCCATGAGAACTCTCTCTAACAGACCTGTGGTGGCTGGGGGATGTCCGTGGGAGGGCTTTGCCAGCCTTGAACTGGACCTGTTGATCATCTGAGCTCTGCTCTGTGTGGGAGCCTGTTCCCTTCCCCTTGCCCCAGGGCAGAGAGTTGGTGAGGGCTGGAGTTGGAGGCTGTGTCTGCCCCGAGAGCCGGTACCGTGGGGCTGCAGGTGCTCCTGCCAGCGTGGGCTTGTCTGAGCCGGGCCTTGTGCCTCTTTCAGGTGTCCCTGCTGCAGTCACAGCTGGCCCAAGACCGACAGGACCACCTGGAGAGCTGTGCAGGGAGCAGGCAGGAGACACAAGGTGCAGAAGGGACCTCCTTGCTTCCTGAACGACTCAGAGAGCAGCCAGGGTGCAGCTGGATGCAGTCTTAGACTTAGTCAGTAGTTTATGTTTAAAGGATAGTATAGGTGAAATTGAACCTTTACACAACTGTGTTCCATAGGATGAAAGATATATTTATAGAAAAATAAAGAGTTTATGATGATCATGATTAAACTAATAGATCTTTATCAGGGTTATTTACTACCCAGTACAGAGACCTATAACTTCCAGTATAGTGCATTATGTTTTGAAGCAACATTGTAGCAATTCTAGTCAAGCCAGCAAAACCAATTCTTGAAGATTGATGCTACTCACCCAAAGCAAGGACCACGGGCAAACATTTCTCTCAGCCTCAAGGCATGACCTTGAGAAGCATCCTCACTCCAGGGTGGAATCTGCAGAAGGGAGACATGTGACATGAACCACTTTGGTGAGAGCAGGAGAAACCTGCCATGTGTGGAGCTTTGTCATTTGTCCTTAGGAAACTGCAGCCTGATTATTCTCAGAGTCCCAGAATCTCAGGCCGGGGGAGGCTGGAAGCACCTCTGCAGGTCACCTTGCCCAGCCCCTGCTCCATCAGGGCCACCCAGAGCCAGCTGCCCAGGATGTGTCCAGGTGGCTTTTGAGTCTCTCCAGGGATGGAGACTCCACCACCTCCCTGGGCACCTGCACCAGTGCTCGGCCACCCTCCCAGTGCAGAAGTGCCTCCTGAGCTCAGAGAGCCCCTCCTGTGTGTCACTTGGTGCCCGAGGCCCCTGGAATGTCCCTGGCTCTGTCCCCTCTGCAGCCTCCCCCCGGGTATTTATCCCCAGGGATGAGATGCTCTGAGCCTGCTCTGCTCCAGGCTGGGCAGTGCCAGCTCTCTCAGCCTCTCCTCATGGCAGAGATGCTCCAGTCCCTCCGTCACCTTCATGGCCCTGTGCTGGACTCTGTCCAGTCTGTCCCTGTCTCCTGTACTGGGCAGCCCAGCTCTGGGCCCAGCACTCCAGGGCTGGCCTCACTGTTGTGGAGCAGAGGGAAAGGATCCCCTCCCTCCAGCAGCTGTGTCGCAGCTCCCGGTGCAGCCCAGGACGCTGTTCTGCATTGCTGCAGGAGCACATTGCTGGCCCGTGGGCATCCTGGTGTCCAGCAGGACCCTGCCAAACTTTAGTTTTTCAACCGGGTGGCCCCCAGCAGATACCGGTGCCTGTGGTTGTTCCTTCCCAAGGACAGGACTCAGCACCTGTCATTGAACTGTCACCCTTGTTGAACTGTCCCTCGGGATGGCAGCACTTCTCTCTGGCAGAGCAGCCACCGCTCCCGGTTTGTGGGAGGGCACCCCCTGGCCCCATCACCCAGTTTACTGACAAAGGTGTCAGCAAGGACTGGACTCAGCATTGTCCTCCAGGCTCCACCGCTAGACTTTGTGCCACTGATCTCCAGGGTTCCAAGAAGGTAGATTCTGTGCAAGGCGTCTTTGCTTGTATGCACAAATTCAGAAAGAATTGGCAGGATTTACAACAGGGATTTCTGCTCCATATCTTAAGTGGGAAAAAATGTAATGATCCATGCTCCCTCTCACTGGCAGTGGCTAAAGGAAAAGAGGTCCTGTTGTTGGTGACAGTGGATGTCACCTGCAGAGGAACTGTGCCAGACTGGTGTGACATACAAGGTCAAGGGTTGAGGGCATAATTTAAAATAACTTAGCAAAGTGAAAAGCAGAATCACAACCCTGGGTGATAGGAGATCAAGTGAACCGGAAACTTCTGACCAACCTCATCTCAGAAAGGAGGGATGTGGAAGAAGAATCAAGTTATCCAGGGGGCGTGTACAGACATTGCTGTGGAAGCAGTTATGGAGTTAAGAGGAAGCCTGCCCTGCATCATGTGAGCAAGAATGCTGAGAAATGGGGAAGAAAGCTGATTACACACGATCTGAAAACTGGAAAGGCGTCCTGATTGTCAAGCCTGTAAACCTTGTGAGAAGAAGAACAAGCCGTCAAAAGGACGGATTTATTACAGGCCTGCAACCGCTTTTGAGCAAACTGCTGAGCACAGTTTCTCACAATAAAATGTATAAATAATGTCTTAACTTTGCAATAAACCCAATTCACTTGCTTCTAGCTTGTGTCTCTCACATTCATATGCCACAGCAGTAGGGAAGGGGGAGAATAGTTAGGGAGAATAGTTAGAATCTTAAGCCAGGCATACACCAGGTCTAAGGACTGGAGGAAGCTACGTCAGCTGTCCATTGTCTTCAGAAGAGCCTGGCCAGTGCAGGTGGTTCCTGAGAACTTCCTGAGAACTACAGCAGTCTTAAAGATGGGCACAAAGGAGGGTCTGAAGACCTACAGGCTAATCAGCTGCTTTGGAATCCCTGGGAAAGTGATGGAGCAAATCCTCCTGGACACCCTTTCAAGCAACTGAGAGAGAAGGGCATTGGGAACAGCCAGCACAGATTTAGCACAGGGACATGGTGCCTGGCCAACCTGAGCGACTCTGCAAATTACGGGAGACCAGGCATGGTGTTGCCCGACATTGCAAAACATTCAGCAGCCACGCAGTCCCCTTACAGCCCGACTGGTGAGATATGGACTGAGTGAATGGCCAAGGGAAAACCGCCCAAACCAGTGGGCTCAGTGCTGCTGGATCAGATGTATGAAGTGGCCAGGCTGTGGTGACACCACCCACTCCAGATCATCCCTGGAGCCAGCATTACTGTTGATTAATGACTAATATTTATATGCAGAGAATGTCTCCTCTAATCGAAGAAACTTTACAACAGGGGGTTTATTCCACCATGATCATACATATCACAAGGTAGTTCCTAGCTCATACATAAACATTACTTTTCATAGAACTATTTTACCCACCTCTGCCTCTTGCTGGAAGTCCCTTTATGGTCTTGGAGGGTCATCTAAAGAGGTCTCTGGTGGTCATATTCACAGTGAGCCCTCAAAACTGGAAGTGCCCTTGCCTTGAACTTCTCTTAGGGCATGCACTGTTGTTTCTTGTTACATAACTTTGCCACAAAACCCACTTGGGTGCCTTATAATCTGTTTTTCCACTGCTTCCAGCTCTGTTCAACATCCCGTCTGTCTACTTTTACATTCTTTTATCTCATTTGCTAGTTAGTCTTTAAGCTGTATTTTGCAACCAACACTTTCTGTTTTCCACGTTTTCTGTCACGGTGAGTGGCAGCAATGCGTCTTCCTGGCTGGAGCCACCCCCATTTCTGTGGTCCCTGCGGCTGACAGACATGCCACGCACTGATGTCATGTCCAGCCTCAGCTCAGCTCGCATCCCTTGCCCAGACAGGGGAGAACCACAGGCAGGAGAGGCAGAAGCCATGTGCTCAGGCTGCCCCGCCTTGAAGGCACAAGAGCCTCCAGCTTCTACCGGTCAAGGGTCAGGACACCTGACAGTGAGCCTTCAGCACTGAGTGATGGCATCCCACTTCTGCAGCTTTGGCCCAGTCAGATGACCCTGTCTCCTCAGGAGCTGCCCTTTGACCTTGCCAGGGACCACTCAATGGACATGATGCCATGGCAGCTTGGCAACCCCTGGATTTGTCATCAACTCTGGTGATGTTTCACCTCAGCATAGAATCCCCGACTGGTTTGGGCTGGAGAGACCTCAAAGCTCATCCTATTCCACCCCCCGCCATGGGCAGGGACACCTGCCACCAGACCAGGTTGCTCCAAGCCGCCTCCAACCTGGCCTCGGACACGTGCAGGGACGGGACAGCCACAGCTGCTCTGGGCAACCTGTGCCAGTGTCTTACCATCCCCACAGGGAAGAGTTTCTTCTAACCCTGCCCTCTGCCAGTGGAAAGCCATTCCCCTTGTCCTGGCGTTCCAAGCCCTTGTCCAAGGTCAGCCCTCAGCTCTCTTAGAGTCCCTTTAGGCATTGGAAATGTCTCTAAGGTCTCCCTGAAGCCTTCTCTTCTCCAGGCTGAACACTCCCAGCTCTCCCAGCTCGGCTCAGAGCAGAGGGGTTCCAGACCTTGGAGCATCTCTTTGGCCTCTCTGGACTCACTCCAGCAGCTCCACATCCTTCTGATGCTGGACCCGAGGGCTGGAGGCAGCTCTGCAGGTGGGGTCTCACCTGAGCAGGGCAGAGGTGCAGAATCCCCCTTGTCCCCTGCTGCCCACTCTGTGGGGCCAGCCCAGGACATGGGGCTTTCTGGGTGACAGCGCAAGGGGTTGGGGCACACTGGGACTTCTGTCCACCAACATGCCCCAGTCCTTCTGCTCAGAGCTGCTCTCAACCCCTGCCCTGCCCAGCCTGAGTCTGTGCTTGGGATTGCCCTGGCCCAGGGGCAGGCCATGTCCTTGGCCTCATACCAGCAGAGTCACACTGGGACTTTGGTGATGGTCTCTGGGCCTATGGCAATGACTCCAGCTCCTTGAAACTTTTAAGCTCCTCTTGCTGCTTCCCCTACCTCATGCTTTTCTTGAGAACCCCATGCTCCCTTTGGTACTGCCTCATCATCCTTGTCGCAGGTTTGCGTGGTCACATCCGGGTAGCAGGGGCCCGCAGGGTGACCCTCTATGAGAAGACACCAGAAGCTGCTCCCGTGTTGGGCAGAGCCGGCTCCAGAGGGCTCCAGGAGGGACCTGCCACTGGCTAAGGCTGAGCCAACCAGTGATGCTGGGAGGGCCTCTGGGATTAGGTACTAAAAAAGGGCTAAACACTGCTGTGCAACAGCAGCTGGCAGGGAGGAAGAAGATGGGAGAGCAACAGTGGATTTTGACCCATAGCCCGTGTAGGTGAGCAGAGGAACAGATCCCCAGTGCAGCCCATGTGAGGAGCCCACAGCACAGCGGGTGGGGATGCCCTGAAGGGATCTGCAGCCTGGAAGGAGCCCACGCTCCAGCAGGTATTGTAAAGGCAGGCGAACCCAGTGGGAAGAATGATGATGTCTGACTCAGTTCAGAAGGCTGAACGATTTCTTTATTATAACTATGCTATAATACATTCATTGACTATATAAAGGAGGATACTAAAACTACATGCTACTTTCTCTAACACTACTAAATCTAACTAACCAACAGCTTGTGACCCTGTTCTCCAGAGTCCAGACACAGGTGGATCCGATTGGCATCAGGCCCAAACAATTCTGACCAGAATCCAATCCAGCAATCACCCCAGGTAAACAACTCTCCAAACACATTCCACAAGGAAAAACAAGGAGCAGAAATAGAAACTGTTTTCTCCTTCTCTCTCTCTGTGCACCTCTAAGAAAAATCCTGAGAGAGAGAGAAATGTGCTTGCCACAAGCGGGCTCCTGGCAGGGACTATGCTCTGTGGAGAGGAGTCCATGCAGGAGCTGGCAGAACACTGGAGCAGGCTGTTCCTGAAGGACTGGACCCCAGGGAAAGGC
Source organism: Anomalospiza imberbis (assembly GCF_031753505.1). Lineage (NCBI taxonomy): Eukaryota > Metazoa > Chordata > Aves > Passeriformes > Viduidae > Anomalospiza > Anomalospiza imberbis. Next base: position 152,936 of record NC_089697.1, on the reverse strand, counting down.
ACCTTGCTGGAGCAGTTCTTAGAGAACTGCAGCCCGTGGGAAGGACCCACATTGGAAAAGTTGGTGCAGGACTGTCTCCCATGGAGAGGGGAATCTATGAGGAGAAAGGAGCAGCAGAGACAAGTGTTATGAGCTGACAGCAATCCACGTTCCCCATCTTGCGCACTGCTCAAGGGGAGGAGGTAAAAGAGTTGGGAGTAAAGCTGAGTCTGGGAAGAAGGGAGGGTAGGGGGAGGTGGTTTTAGGTTTATTCTTAGTTCTCATTTTCCTACTCTGTTTAAGTGGTTATAAAATAAATTAATTTCCCCGAGGTGAGTCTGTTTTGACTGTGGCAGTAATTGGTGAGTGATCTCCCTGACCCGTGGGATTTTTATCACATTTTCTTCTCCTTTTCAGTCAAAGAGGGGGAGTAATGGAGTGGCTCAGTGAGCACCTGGCTAGCCAAAATTGACCAACCACAGTTCTCCAAACTCCTTCATCACCACCTCCACCTTCAACACCCATTGCCCATGACTTCTTCATGTCCCTGACTCCACTGTCAGTGAAGGGTCTTCCAGCATTGCAGCATTTATTTTGCACTTTATTTACTGCACACTCCAGACATGCCAATGGCACAGGCAACTCTGTGATGTCCAGTGCTCTGGGCCCGCGTCTGCCACCAGAACTCCCCTGCCAGGGCTGGACAGTCTGGAATTGGCTGTGGCAGGTCTGTGGCACGCCCACGGCAAGTCCACAACAGGTCCATGGTGGGTCTCTGATGGGCGCCTGATGGTCCTTTGGCCCAGGTGCCGTGCGCCTTGGTGGGGAGCTGTCACTTTCTGCCCACGTGGTCCTTCAGTGTTACCAGCACTTTTTGTGCCCGCTTCAGGACCTCCTCCTCATCCACGCTGGGGAAGGCCTCACTGGGGGTCATGGGAAAGGGATGGTAACTCGGGTACTGTGTGGCCTTGCCGTCCGTGCCACGGTCACACAACCACTGCACGTCCAGGACAAGGCCCCTCAGCTCCGGCTCCTCCGCCTCCAGCCTTTGGGCCGTACCCATCGACCCCCTGTGGCCCGCAAAAGCTTCACCACGGCAAAGCACGGCCGCCACCAGTGCCTTCTCCAGGGCCTGGTGCACTTTGAAGAGCACCCAGTTGGGGCAGCAGTGCCGGATGTCATTGCGGGCTGCCTGCAGGTCACTCGTGGCCTGACACAGCCAACGCAGGGCCTCGGGGACGGATGGAGTCAGGGCCATGAGCTCCTCACTGCTCAGCCAGGAGCCACAGCCTCCCTGTCTGTGGTGCTGGGCAGCACTCACAGGTTTGTATTGGACCCACACCTTTGGCCCCCTGACACCATGCAGAGGCCTCAAGGCTGGCAGGCTGGGATCCTTCCATGGATCAGCTTCAGCCTCCTCCTGCAGCCTTTTCTCTGGCTCTGGTGCAGCACCCACCAGGTCCACGTTGTTCGCCTCCAGAACCAAGGCCACGTCCTGTGGCTCCTGGCAGACCAGCATTTCACGCAGCACGGACAAAGCCTGTGCCTCCAGCTGCCCACCCAGGATGTTATTGATCTCCTGTGCCAGTGTCTCCACGACCCTCAGCTGCTGCCAGTTCAGCACCATCTCTGCATGCCGGATGTAGAGGAGCCGCTGGGCACCACCAGACGGGCACACATAGATAACTTGTGACTGGGAGCTGCCCTCCACCTTTGCCCCACTGTGCACCAGCACAGTGCAGATGTCCTTGCAGCACTGCACTTTCACCTGCTCCACTGCAAAGCCACCATCCCCCTCCATTCCCATCGTAGCCTTGGGGGTCTGCCACTGCAGCAGGGACTCCAGCCCCAGCCTAAACCACGGGGATACCAGCAGGGTCTGGAGACGCCTCTGCGCAGCGCACTGAGAGCCGTAATGACATGGCTGCGGACCACCCTCCTCCAGCTGCTTCTCTGTCACCTCTGAGAGTGCCCGCGGCCGCAGGTGCGGTGGCAGCCTTTGCAGCAGCCACCTGACATTACACCCAGACACTAGCAGCGCAGCCATGAGCACAAAGGTCTTCTCTAGGGCCCGAGCGGTCTCTGAGGGCACACAGTCATTGAAGCACAGTCTGTGGGATGGCTCCAGGCAGTCAGCAGTGCTCAGCAGGTACAGCTCAGCCACAGCAGAGCAATCGGGGGGCTCCGGTTCCTCCCGCAGCAGCTGGAAGAAATGCCGTGTGGCCAGCAGGACTGTCTTCTCCTGGCTACTGGAAAGGGTTCCACTGCCATGGCTCTCCTGGTAGATTTGGGCCAGGACACGGCTGTAGTGAGTCAGTGTGGGGACCAGGACGACACCAAGGTGTTGCAGGAGATCTCCAAAGGCAGCCACGTGGGGGTGAGGCGTGAGGAGGTAGGGGTAAAAGTCAGCCTCGTCCGGGAGTGATGTCACCACCTGCCGTGGCCTGGCCATGTCCCATGACTTGGCCAGCACCACGGGCAGCTCAGAGAGGTGCTCTGCGTCCACCTCCTTCAGACGGGTCTGCAGGAAGCTGTACATGCTATGGAGCACCCTGGCCCGTGTGCTTACCTGCAGTTCTGTCGAGCAGGCTGCCCTGCACACATGCTCCAGGTTGGCCACCACCAGGGCAGTGGGTATCTCTGCAAAGACTTCCATGGCCTCCAGGGACCGCTCCCCAAGTTCAAGGGATTCTGGCAGGATGGTGGCTGATGTCCACAGGAGCTCAGCCACATTTTTGCAGTAGGAAACGCTGCCTTTCAGAGCCACGGCCTTAGTGCAGTCTGTAAAAGGAGGGTGGAGGTTCATCAAGTTTGGGGGGATATCCAGTGAAGGCAGGAATTGGATTGAGGCAATTTTCCTCAGGAAATTTTCCTCAGGATTTTCCAACAGGATTGCAAGTTGCTTGAGCATCTCCTGCTGTCGCTCCAGCAGTTCTGCAGCATGGCATGTAGTCTGAGTGGCTTCACGCTCTATCTCCTCAGCCAGCGCCACAAAGTCCTCTACAGAGAGGCTGGTGCGGACACCTGCCTTAAGGAAGAAATCCACAATTACTATGCAGTTCAAAGGTAGCTTCTTAAAGAAAGATTTAGGCGCAAAGCGGTTTTTGAGCCGCATGTCATGGTAGAAGTAGGAGGCCAGGCGCAGTGTTCTGTGGGCATCTGGTATAAAGGCCGCCTTCCGAAATGCTGCCACAATGGCGTCCACGCTCTGAGTGGAACAGATGGGTCGCAGGACAAAGAACGAGCGTACAGCTTCCATGAGGTCTTGCTGTGTGAGCTGGGACAGCCGGGGAAGTACCACAGTCATGAAGAGCTCTTGGTCATCGGTGAACTCCCCCTTCAAACGCTTGGCCAGCCATTTGGGGTCCTGGCTTAGTGTGAGAAGCAGCATGCTTCTCCATGGAGGAGCTGCTCCAGTGCACGTGAATCCAGCTTTCCCTCCTGGACAAACCTTAGCAGGGCTGACACGTCCTGCTCCCCTAAATCCCCCCAGCAGAGATCAGCTCTTGTGTCTGCCAGATGGGCCACTACAGCCCTGGCATCTGTGACCTGCAGTGCCCTTGGCTTCAGGCAACAGTAGGCAAAACTCCAGGGCAGCAGGGACTGCTGGAGCACAGGGATGCCCAGTTTGTGCAGCACCTTTTCTACTTTAGAGTGACACTCAAAAAGAACCTTGGAGAGGGAGGATAGTGGCAGTAGGTGCTTTGAGTCTGTCTTACTCCCCTGAATAGGCAGCACTGCCGTATTCTGGAGATGATTCATGAACGACTTCATGTCCACATCTGAAGTCCTGGAGGGGACCATCCTGTCAAAGAAGGTCCACAGCCCCTCGAGCCACCTTTCTCCCTCTGTGGTCCACTCCAGCTGACCCAATACCTCCTGGATGAGTGGTGTGGCCTCTGGGAGGTCAAGCTCCTTCACAAAGCAAGGTGGCATCCATTCAGGAATACACTTCCCCAAACGCCTATCTCTTCCTGGGATGCTCCAGTGCACTGGTTTTGGCTGGGATAGAGTTAATTTTCTTCCCAGAAGTGTGTCCAGGGCTACATTCAGGATTTAGCATGAGAACAGTGTTGGTTGCACACTGATGTTTGAGTTGCAGCCCAGTCAAGGACTTTTCAGTGTCCCACGCTCTGCCAGCAAGGGGCAGCATGGCCAGGAGACCTGACCCCAACTGGCCAGAGGGATATTCTGGACCACAGAACCTCCTGCCCAGTACAGAAACTGGGAGGGGGTTGGCCAAAAGCCTCCCCCCCTCTGCCCCCCCGAAAGAAAACCCCCACAGCCCCCTTCCCGCAACCGGTTCGGGAAAAATTTCCTCAGAGAGAAGTGGAGAAAACCTGTTTATTTAACAGGCAAAGCACTGTCCCACGCAAAAAAATGAACAATACCAGATGACAAAACTCATTTGCTGCTCTGAAGAGATGACAAATTCAGAAAGTCTCTCCTGTGGCTGCTCGCTCTGTTATCAGTCCCTCCAGCACTGGGAAAGGCTGCTGCCCAGAGTAGGCCACAAAGTGCGAGCTCTCGGTGCTCCCCGGGTCCTGGTCCAGAGCAGGTTCGAATGGTTCCAGGAAAAGGGAAAGAAAGAAAGACAGTCCAGGGAAAACTTCACTGCCTCAGCTAGCTAAACTAACTAAAAAGCAAAGGAGCGCTCTGTTCTGCTCCATTTGTGCCCAGACAACACAGTCAAGCAGAATGTGGAGGAGTGCGATCTGGTAACAAACTCCGTGCTTCGTCTTCTCCCCTCCTTTGCTCTCAGAACCAGTCTTGAAGGCACTGAATACAATATCCAGCATAAACAGAACAGACGACTGGGGATACAAGCATCATAACATCACCCTAGGACAGAAAGAGAAACAGCACAATGGACTACTTAAGACGAGACAAGGGGTCTTGAGAGAGTTATCCCACCAATTGGCAAGAACAAGCAATAGATAAGCTCTCGTGGCAGGGGAGATGCCCTGCCACACCAGGGAACCCTGCTGCACCTTGCCCGGTTTCTTACGGGCAGAGCCCAGCGGATGCACGGCCTGGGCTCTGCTCCAGCTCTCAGGCAGCCCTGTTGTTAAGGAAACTTCCCTGTCTGAGCATCCCCGAGGCACTCTGGCATTCACACTCCCATCACCAGACTGTTCCTGCAGGGACCAAATCCCCTTTGCAGTGGGTGGCTCAGGTGAGCCAAAGGGTGCCCCCATTGACTCCCTGCACTCCCCCCACTCTCACACAGTCAGGCCAGGTTTCCCACAGCAGAGTCTCACGTGTCTCATTCCACAAAACAATTTATTTGCAGCACAGGAACACAGAAATAGCCCGAGCCGGTGCCTCCAGGGAGGGACCTCGAACCCCTGGGCTGTTACGCCTTCACGGTCAGAGCACATCAAAGTCTCAGCTCTTCCTCCCGAGGCTTGGCATCTGCCCTTTCTCTGAGCGGCCACTGTCTCTGGCTGTGCCACAGGTCCTTGGGCTCTTTGTCATGCCAAGGGTCAGCAGGTCACGGGCTCTTCCCTTGGGCTCCTGCCAGCCAGAGCTCAGCCTGGAGCTGGCACTGCAGCTGCACCCCGAGCTACCTGCACCAGGTGTATTCCTCAGCACCTGTGCTTTGCAGCTGCCGAGGAACTGCACACAGGACCGCCCACTCGGCCTCCGGGACCGCACGCTGGAGCTGCTGGAGCTGCCTGAGCACTGCCCCAGCTGCGGGTGTGCGTGAACGCGCTGCGGGGCTCACGGCCCTCGTGGCTGAGCAGTTCACGTGGCCCAGGGAAGCTGGGGCACAGCCAATGCTGCTCCTCCCCTGGCCAAGCTGGAGAAGAGCTGCAGCTGGAGCGTGTGCCAGGAACTGCTTTGGGAGCAGAGGAACAGCGTCCCTGGGCTGCGCCCCTCACTGTTTCCCAAGAGCCCCGTGGTGATCAATCACTGCACCTCCAACAGATTGATCTGCCTGTCTCTTGCCTTTGTGCAAAGAGCGAGGCTGGCAGGGCTCTGTAGGGTGAAAGCTGCCCCAAGGAACCAGACAGGCTGGAGGAACGGGCGCCAGAGACCTCGCCACATCCAGCCAAGAAGGGGTAGGAACAGAGAGTGTCACCAAACAGGAAAAAGGGAACTTATCCAATACCAATTTGATGTGAATAAGCAGACACTTCTTTATTCAGGTGCTGGGAACACAGGGATAACTCCTCTGGAAGTGTGTTCCACTTAACAAACAAAACCCATCCATTTTATTTACTTTTTCTGCTGAATCATCATTATGTGCCTTCTTTTACATACTGCGCATACTATGCCCACTCTTAAATTTAACCTTTACATTGATTGGTTCTAAGAGTTAATAACTTCGTCAATATTCTAAACCAATCATTGCTCATCTCTCCTGAGGTCTACTGACTGGAATCCTTAATCTTAAAATCAAGATGGGAAGGATAGTGGGTTTCCAAGCAGTGTTACTGGTGAGCGTGACTGCAACAGAAGGGTCCAGTAACTTCCTGGAGAGGTTTCACCAGTTACATTCCAAACACAGCGCTCCTGACATTTCTATACCTTATACTTCACAACTGTCTACTTATAATCATAGTAACCCTTTTATATGATCTGATTATTTGATCAAAGCATTCATCACAAGAGCAGACAGGAACAGCAGAAGCCAGAGCAGGGGAGACTGGGAAGGTGGCAGAGAGGTGTCTGGGCTGAAGGGGATCCTGAGGAAAGGGGAGGAGAAGGCTTTCCCTCAGCCCGTGCTTCTCTTCTCTTTCTCAAAACATGACCAAGGAATCTCATGTTGCCAGGAATGGGCCAAATATCCAGTTTGCTGCAATTTCCCCAGCCGTTGCTGCTTGGCCATGACAGGGAAGAAGCCCTAAAAAGGGAAAGGAGGAAAAGCAGCCCCCAAACTGGGCATCTTTGGCGTGGCAATTCCTCCCATTCCTTCCTGTTGGTGAGGAAGCTTTGCCTGACAGAATGACACAACAGGGGAGGGGGGAAGGGGCCTGTGGACAGGAGCACCACAAGAGCTCTTGGAAGGAGCTGTGGAGCTCCATCTCACTGCTGGTGTCCTGCCAAAAGGCAGAGGCACTGCTGAGTGCACTGGGAATGACGGGGAGGAAAGCAGTGGGCTGATAGAGAGAGCTCAGCCGCTGAGCCTGGGGCTTGCGGGTCTGCTCTAGGCCTAAGGACCCTCAAGAGCCTCAGCTCCTTCTCCTGCACCTGCTGTGCAGGAGGCTTCTTGAGCTACTGCCCAAGTGTCTGTGTCTTCACAGATTGGCCCCGGAACGCCACACCTGGGAGACTGAGCCACCGGGCTGATGGATTCTGACCTGCTGGACCTCCCACTCGGAGTCAAGATCTAGGTGAAGCCCAAGTCCAACTCTGTCTTCTGCAAGGGAAAGCTGGGGGAAAAGGTAAGGAAATAAAAGAGCGCAGAAAAGCTCTCCTCTTTCATGGGGTCCTCATCATGCACAGAAGTTCTTGTGGCCACCTCCTCTACAGCAGGAGCTGCAGCCCTACAGTCAGGCAGGGCTGGGCAGCAGAGGGAAGCTCCAGGCTGACACAGCCCTTGAGCCTGCCTAACCCAAGGAGACTGGTTTCATCCCCTCTCCACTGTCTGCATTTGAAGCACTGGGCCTGACCTTTTCAGCTGGAAGGTTCATTTGTGGGTGGGTCAGCAGTTCTTCCTGGTGGCCTAAGGTGTCTATTTGCTGCTGGGGTTTGTTTTCTCTCCCTCAGCCCATCCCATCACAGCCCAGCCTGGCCCAGCACGGCCCCGCAGTCTTTCTGTGAGGGTCTCTGTGTCTTCAGAAGGATGGTCTTCAAAGTGTTGGTCTTCAAAGTACCTTGCTCTTTCCACAGGTACCGCATGGCACCTCTTTACAGCTCTCCGGCCTCCTTCATACTCTGGGAAATGTCTCTTACAGCTTCACTGGCAATGTCCTTCTTTCAGTCTGGACGACCCCTACATGCACCACCTGAACCTGCAATACAACTGCCTGCATGACCCCCACCTTCAGGACTACCACAAGCACAAGGACATCCTGCGGATGCTGAAGAAACATGGCTGCAGCACCAGTGACAACAAGGTAGGTTTGGACATCAGGCTGATCAAGAACAGCCCTCTTCAAGCAGGGCTCCCACAGCCCCTGCTGCAGCCGCCTGCTGCTGCCAGAGGACAGAGCCGTGCGCTGGTGTCTCTGGGAGCAGAAGCAGCGCCAACATCGCCCTGGCAAGCCCTAGTCCTGCCCTTCTCAGCCTGCCCCACGCTGCCTCTTCAGCCCTGGCTGGGGGGACATCAGTGGCCCCAACACCAGGGTATGGGGGGAGGGCTTGGGGGCAGCTCCTCTCCCACTGAGGTCAGGCTGTTTTGGGGAAGGCCGACAGCATGGCTTGACAGTTTCTGGGGGATTCTGTCCTCGTCCCTCCACAGGTGATTTGCACTGTGAAGGAGTTCAACGAGTGCAGGCAGTGCCTGACCAGGACCAAGCTGCAGTCGGAGCAGATCTTGGGGCGGCAAGAGGTAGGCAAAGCGTTGTGTTCAGGGCCATGGGACTGTGCAGGGCTGTGCTGCTGGGCTGGGTGCTGTGGTGTGGAAAGGACTCCACGGCTGGGAGCTGAGCCAGCGCAGGGCGCTGAGCTGGGCACGGGCAGCAGGGCCATGTGCAGGCACACCCCGTGCTGAGGGAAGCCCTTCTCTCCTGCCCTCGTGGCCTGGCTGAAGCAGAGTGCCGGCCTGGGCCCGCAGGAATCCTCAGCACGCAGGGGCTGAGTGCTTGTCCAGGCGCCATGACCCACAACCTGGTGTCACCTTTCTGGAAGGGCTTCTGCCACTTTTGGCCAAATTAAAGGATGGTCCCAAACTGTCAGGAACCACTGACACTTCCTGCAGGGCACAGCGGCAGCTGCAGCCTCAGAAACCTTCCTGCCCACCTCCACAGAAGAGCAAAGAGACCCCCCCTGAAATCAGGGAGATTCAGAAGAGTGAAAGCACCTTTAGACAAGGGCCAAACCCACTCCACGGCTGAGCTGGCTCAGGAAGATGCCAGCAGAGCCGCTGGCTCCCAGAGGAAGCTGGACAACACTGCCGATGGCCTCTTTAAAGCTGTCTTTGAGCAGCTGACCACAGCAGAAGGCCAGAAGCTCCAAGAGCTGGTTGAGACCATTGTGTACAAAGTGTTTGCGAGGCAGAAGGTTCCTTGGGACCAGCGTGTCAGTGTCTTAAGAAACACTGCTCAGGGGATCAGAGGAAGAGTTTTTGGCAGCTCTGTGAGAACAGAGCCTGCAGAGCCACCACTAGACTGCCAACAGGAAATAGAACTGGTGGCCAAGGAGCTTCCAGCAATGGTGTTGGAGATCTTGGGGGACCATCTGGAGTCCAAAGCTTCTGAGTCAGGGAGGGCAGCCAGGCAGAAGGAGCAGCTTGTTGATGGAGGAGCCACCCAAGCAGACACACCCAAGGAAGCTGAAACAGACAGAGGACGTTTACACGCTTGCCTTGACTATCTCACCATCCAAGTTGTCAAGAATATTCCCTGCCTCTAGAAATCCATGGTAGCTTCTCAGTTTGGAGGAGACTCCAGCTGTGACTACACCAAAATCCTGAAGCTTCCCAAGGGTAAGGTCTCCAGAGGACAGATGCCACCAGGATTCCCTGGAGCATCTGAAAAACAGAGCCAGGAAGAAAGCACGGGAGTAAAGCTGCCTGCCTTAGGAACACAGCTCCATGCAAAAGGGACAGGCTATGCCAAAACCATGGAGCCCGAGTATCCAGCAATGGTGAAGGGGAACTTGGTGAGAGAAAGGAACCCAGCAATCTCAGGCAACACTTGGGACATAAGGACCATGGCAAATTGGATCGTTCAGTCTGTATTAGGGTGGGTTGTTCGGCATAGGCCTGCACCAACCTGCAGGCAGAATTTCCAATGGCCTGTCCCAAACCCAGCCACGTGCCAAGGCAGAGAGGAGAGCTGTGCTGCTGAGGACACTCTCCCCTCCTTGGACCCACAGTTTTCCCCACAGCCCATCCCTCCAGAGGGTCCAACGCCCCCTGCCCAGGACAGAGCACGGCACAGATCAGTGCACTCAAAGATCGTCTGAGGCGAGCAAGGCGTGTGGCAGGAGAGCTGAAGGGCCTCTAGACAGCAAACTTCACACCCTTGTTCCATCAATAAAGAGTTTATCCATAAGGCCTTGCTTGTGCTTCCTCCAAACCAGGCCAAACTGCATCCACGCATTTTCCCTGTTCCCCCATCTCTCCCCCGCAGTCTGCTCCCACAACCTGCCCAGAAGCCCCCAGGATCTCCCAGGACCTCCCCAGAGCCACCCAGGACCCGACCATCTCCCCTCCTATATCTCCCACCCAGGACTCTGTACTACCCATCTGCCTCCCATATATCTCTTCCCAGCCTATCCAGGACTGCCTGAATCCCCTCAAGGAGTCCTCAGCTCCCTGTGCCTCTCATATCTCTCCTATGTCTCCCTTCCATGAGGCCCCCAGGACCCTGTACCCCCTGTATCCCCCCCCATTTCTCCAGCCATATCCCCACTCGGGACCCCATAGCTTCCTGTATTCCCTTATATTCCCCCCATATCTCCCCCTATTTCCCCTACCAGACCCCTGAAGGACCCTCTCAGCCCCCTCCAGATAGCCAGAGATCCCCCGAGCCCTGCCCTAGGACTGCCCCAGGATGGCTTGTACCTGATGGTGGAGAGCCAGTGTCCCCCATATCTTCCCCCACAGAGCCCCCAGGATCCTCCCCAGATCCCCCCCGGCAGTGGAGTGCCACCCACCGAGGATGAGGGTGTGGGAGGGGGGTGGAAGACCATGGAGTAGCTGGTGGTGGGCAGGTGGAGGGCTTCCCCCTCCCCAAAGCCCCAACCACTCCCAAGGGCCCCCCCTCACAGCGGGAACTGGAACAGCTCTGAGGAGAAAACATCCTCAGATGTGCAGCCTGGGGAGGGGACCCCAAAATCAGGAAGGGACCCTGGACCCTAAGAAGTTGGGACCCCTAAAGCCCCCACCCAGATGAGAGGAGAAAATGGCCTGAGCTGTGTGGTCCCCGCCCAAAAATCAGGAGGGGCCCCAAAATCAGCCTCCCCAGCCCCCTCCACACCTCCGAAGATATAGAGCAAGTCGCCCACCAGCCACCCCAGCCCTCCCATATCTCCCCTATTCCAAATGTCCTCCAGCCCCCCCAGATCCCCTGAAGCTCTCCCAGCCCATTTAGCCCTGCCCAAAGTTCCCCAGAGCTCCCCTCAGACTCCCTGAAGCTCCTCCCCATCTCCAAACAAGGAGACCCAGTTGTCTCCCAGCCCTTCAAAAGCCCCCAACCACCCGTCCCCAAATTCCTCCAGCACCTCCAACCCCTCCAGCCCCCCTCCATCCTGTAGAACCCCAAAACCTTCCCTAAACCCCCCTAGAACGCCCCTCAGGGCTCCTCCTGACCTCCAGTCATGTAGAGCTGCCAACCCCAGCCCCCCAGACGCCACCACCTTGCCCCCATTCTGAATTTTCCCTGACTCCCCCAAACTCCCCAGGCCCCCTTGTCTTGTAGCTGCCCCAAATCCCCCTAGGATTCACCCAGGACCCCCGAGCCCCCTCCCCACCTCCAAACACATAGAGCCATTCATCCACCAGTGCAGCAAGGGTTGGGGGGTCTCTGGGGAGGTTTTGGGGGTCTGGAGAAGGTGACATCACCTTCATCACCTTTATACAGTTACATCACCGAGATACATGCATATTCGTGTGTTTTGTACATTAGTCAAACATTCTTTTGAACTTTCTGAGGTTTCGGGAACTCCTTTGTTTGATTTCTTCACACTCCGGCTTGTCTGCATAACATCCTGGGTATCAGGTCAATATATTTTATTTCTTCTTGTGTCTCCATCCTGCTGTTTTACATCCTCTGTTAAGGATTTAGTGTGTCCTCCTTAAATGGAACATGGCATTCTCTAATTGTCCTCCGGTGCTCTGGTTTGTGTGACGGTTATCTTATCACTTGGACGGGTCGGTCAGTGGACGGCCTTACATTGTTCTTCTTAGCTACACAAAAGCCTTTTCTATTCTACAATACGTTCATCACACTCTTATTTCCATAACTGCTACACAGATATTATATTCATTACACTATTTCTATGAGCAATACAGTGCACACTTAAGCTGATAGATTCTATTATATTCACAAGCAGCTAAAAAGAGTTACAATTGGTACTATTTCTAAATACTTATAATCACTGACCACATGCAAAAGCTAATACGTAAAGGTGAAAGCCAATATTATGTAGTCATTTTACACAGACTTTTGCTGCAATTTTGTTCAGGTTTAATGAACCTTTGGAATTTTAAAAGTGAGCATAATTTCTCACAAAGTTAATATTCAAAACCCTATTAAGTCTTTATTCTTCTTCCCTGAGAAGAAGTCCATGGCAATTAGTAAAGCTTTCTAAAATAAATTAATGGATTCAGCTGATTGCAATGATCATGGCTTGTGTGTCTTACAGAGGGCACATACTAAGGGGGACACGGATAGGCGGATCGGGAAGTCCCGAGTACCTCCCAAGTAGCTCAGCCAAGGGGGAAAGGGACTGAGGAGAAAATGCAGCCAGGAAAGGAGAAAAGAAGGCTGCTTGCTCCAGCTAATTGAGAGAGACCCTGATGGACTCCCTCCCTTTGTTCCAGCCAAGGGACTTTTACAGGACTCCTCTGTCTCCTTTGTGGACACGACCCTCGAGCCACGTGAATTTGACGCTCTGGGCGGTGGGGGGTGCTGGAACTCCACTACCTGGGCAGGGGGGAGAATAAACCAGCATAAACCAGTCCAGACTGGGGCAGCTGGGCAAAGTTCAGAGTCACAAGGGGCCACTGGCAGCGAGGCAGGGGAGCGGCGGCAGTGATGGGCAAGGGGAGGGCGGGGAGGAGTTCCGGCCTCAGCCCAACCCCCCTCAGTGAGTGACAACGGGGAAAAGTGCCCTCAGGGATTGGCTGGGAGGGTACGCAAAATGACCCCAAAAAGCCTCAAAACCTCCTCGAAATTTACACAAAACTGACCAAAATGGAATAAATTTGAATAAGTAGGAAATATTTAAGGCTATATTTTAGTTCCATTTAGACAATGGAGTGTGGGAAAGGCAGACTGTGCACTGAAACGTGGCAAGGCCAAGAAAAACCCCAAAGGCCCTTTAAGAATCCCTGAAAATTAAGTAAAATTGAGTAGAGGCATAATAAATATCAATAAATATAAATCAGTTAAAGCCATAATTAACATATCAGTATAAAAGGGGGACGTGTAATATGGGGCTTGGGGTGCTCAAATGCCTCAAGAAAGTACCAGGAAACCCCAAGCACCACATTCCCCTCATGCTTGGGCTGGCTGTTGAGCAGCTCAAGTAGAAGAGTCCTCCAGGAACTGAAGGGAGCAGCAGCCCTCGTGCTGAGGCACAGCCTGTGGAAAAAGGGCTCGGTGGCCCAAATGTGTGCTTTGGAAATCAGAGTTGGGTTCCTAAATCCCCTTGGAACTCTCTCTAACAGACCTGTGGTGGCTGAGGGATGTCCGTGGGAAGGCTTTGCCAGCCTTGAACTGGACCTGTTGATCATCTGAGCTCTGCTCTGTGTGGGAGCCTGTTCCCTTCCCCTTGCCCCAGGGCAGAGAGTTGGTGAGGGCTGGAGTTGGAGGCTGTGTCTGCCCCGAGAGCCGGTACCGTGGGGCTGCAGGTGCTCCTGCCAGCGTGGGCTTGTCTGAGCCGGGCCTTGTGCCTCTTTCAGGTGTCCCTGCTGCAGTCACAGCTGGCCCAAGACCGACAGGACCACCGGCAGAACTACACTGAGAGCTGTGCAAGGACCAGGCAGGAGCTGTCAGACCTTCAGCAGGAGCTGTCCTGCTCCTTTGCAGCTCTGCTCAAGGAGCCCAAAGCTGCTCTTGTGGAAGCAGACACTTGAAGCTGCATCGGTCTCTGAACCTTAACTTGGCAGTGACATCCAGGGGCTGTCCGTCTCTGGAGAGACAGGCCCTGCAGAAGGCAGGTGCAGCTCTTCTCTTCCACGCAGGATTTGTGCCCTGCTCAGAAGCCAATTCCTGTCAACTGGGGCACAAAATTCCTCCCTAGGTCACAGATGAACGCTATCGAAGATGAGGGCAAAAAATACCTGCCAAAGCTTTTACAAGCAGGCTCATTTAGTTCTTGAAGGTCTGTTCCTAGAGAGGAATCTCTGATGTAAGCAGCAAGACTTTTCTTCTGCCTAGAAAACCTAGTGATATATTGCCAAACAGAGAGCAGAGAAAAAAAATGCACCTGTGGTTGTCTCAGCATTCTTAATCACTTTTATGAGCCTTAAACACTGCAGCTCTTGGCATTTCTCTGTAGGAATTTGAAAAGCCCCTGAAACACCATTCTTCCTCCTCATGCGGCTGTTCTAAAGGCAAAGCTTTACTTTCCATGAATATTTGTAAGCAGCAAGAACCTTTGCAGGCTTTTTCTTCCATCTCTCCTTTGTCAGGAAAGACAGAAGAATTCCTGTGACTCAGGAACCAAGCGCATCCCTAAAGAGCCTGCAGGTCTTGAGAACGCTGAGCCTTAAAACTGACACTGTCTGCACCAGCAACTTTGAACTCATGTTATGAGCCAGGTCCCTGCCCAGCTGCCCAACAGGGCTCTGGAGACACGGGGGAGGCAGGGCCCGTGCCAGCGGTATAAATAAATTTGTTTTAATAGGCCGGCTTAATAATAGTTCATCGTTTTAATGAGTTGTAATGAATTGCTAATTAATATAATTAATTGTTGGAATTGATGTAGTAAGTTGCAAAGTTAAAGGTATTGTCGGTCAAGTGTGCGTGCATAGCTGTCAATCACGGAAAAGAGGGGTCGGAAAAGGTGTCAAGGCAAGAATCTTCTAGACGGGTTACATCATGGAGCGATGTCAGCAACTCAACCTATGACTGGGAGACTAACCAGCCAATAGTGCCTCAGAATTCCAGGATGATAGGCCAGGAATGCGCTGTCTTATGGAGCAACCAGCTACCAGGAGGTGGACCAATCAACAAGTGGATCAAAAGTGCACCAGTCTTGCACCTTTCAGAGACTTTAAAAACCCCTGGGTGCCGAGCACCCGGGTCTTTCTGCAGAACTAGTATCCAAAGAAACTCCCTGTGTAGCACAGAGTTACTTGGATCTCTGACTTGCCCCTGAGGCCCTGGGCTTTTCCTGGGGCCTCGTCTTCAGTTGTCTTGGTTTTTAATAAACAGGCCCAGGCCTTTTAAAATGTCTTGGCTCCAGTTCGCCTGTTTTTAACACCAGGACTGGCAGGAAGATGGGATGGGGGGAGAGCCAGGGAGGGCATCTCCAAGAGCCCCTGGAATGCTGGGCTATGGACCCTGGTAACCATCGCAAAGGCTGTGGAATGTTGGGAGTTGGAGCCTGACAACTGTCACAAAGGCCATGGAATGTTGGGGGTTGGAGCCTGACAACTGTCACAAAGGCCATGGAATGTTGGGAGTTGGAGCCTGACAACTGTCACAAAGGCCATGGAATGTTGGGGGTTGGAGCCCAAGAACTGTCACAAAGGCCATGGAATGTTGGGGCTTAGACCCTGGCGACAACCAACAGCTCCTGGCTATTGGGGTTTGGACCCTGGAGCTGTCAACAGCTCATGAGCTTTGGGGCTTGGACTTTGCAAAGGCCAAGGGCACGTGGATTGTGTGCTATTGACCCTGCAAAGGCCAAGAACCTTTGGATATTGGGGTTTAGACCCTGCAAAGGCCAAGGGCCTTTGGATATTGGGGTTTACACCCTGCAAAGGCCAAGAACCTTTGGATATTGGGGTTTACACCCTGCAAAGGCCAAGGGCCTTTGGATATTGGGGTTTAGACCCTGCAAAGGCCAAGGGCCTTTGGTCATTGCTGTTTACTCTCTGCTCGTGCCAAGGGGAGGATGGAGACCCGGCGGGTGAGTGAGAAAGCCACTGCTCTCCTTGTGCCAAGCCCAGCAGGGACCTGGGAGAGCCTGGACTGGGCCTCGGGGAACAGTTCCCTTTGGCAATAGCAAGGGATTAACAGTTGGCTGTTCCGGAGCTGGCAGCAGCTTTGGTGCTCACTGTGGGGACAGGTGTGGGAGGGAATGGGTGGCTCCTGGCCATCCCAGAGCACAGCCACATCTCCTCCTCCATCCTTGTCCCACTGGAGGCTGTGGGCACAAACAAGGGAGCAGCTTTTCATTGCCTTCCCCTCACCCAAATTACAGCACAGCCTCAGTGCTTCCCAGAGTCCAGAATGAGTTTCTCCCAGACATCTCTGAAATGATCCCTAGTGGCCCAGAGGAGGTCACAAGCATGATAGGAAGATGCTCCAAGGGCTGGAGCACCAGTGGCAAGGGAAAAGGATGCAAGAGTTGGGGTTGTCCAGCCTGGAGAAGGTTCCAGGGTGACCTTAGAGCCCCTTCCAATGCATGAAAGGGCTGCATGAGAGCTGGAGATGGACTTAAGCCAGAGGCCTGCAGGGACAGGACAAATGACAAAAGCTTCCCACCAAGACAGGGCAGGGATGGATGGGATATTGGGAGGGAGTTCTGCCCTCTTAGGGTGCTGAGGCCCTGGCACCCAGGCTTGAGGTTTCCCAGAGAAGCTGTGGCTGCCCCTGGATCCCTGGGAGTGTTCAAGGCCAGACTGGCTGGGGCTCTGGGCAACTCCCCTTCTGGTGCTCTTAGAAGTGATGAAACACCTTCCAGCATGTTCATTTCTGCTGCTGTCAAACTACTGGGCTGAAAATATTCCCAAGGAGGGGAGGAAGAGCTCAGCTGGAATTGCTGTGCTCTGGGACAGGCTGGGAGGCACTCAGAGGCGACTGCCTCAGGGGCAGCCATGCAGTCTGAGTGTGCTCTTCCCCGTGCTCTTGCAGGGAGCTCGAGGGCTTTCTCAGCAGGGACGTTCCTCCGGAGCCCCTGAGGTGAGTAAAGTGTGCTGAGCTGGCTGGCATTTTGAAACTGGTTCTCCATGAATGGACGCTGGTTCTTGTGGGATCAGAAAAGAGGTATCTCAGTGCTGCTTTGGAATGGGAACAGAACACCTGACTAACAGCTGGATGTGGGCTTTCAGGCGCTGGTAGGCGACAGTGACAGCATGGCCAATTCCATCATCTGCACCGACAATCCTGGGAATATCCTCTCAACTCTGACATCCACTGATGAACAGCATCCTTTTGAATTGGTTCGGGAAGCTACAGAGAACTGGGGGCGCATGCAGCGGCATTTTGATCAAATGGAGGAGAGAACCCAGAGGATCAGAAGCCGCTGCCAGCTGATAGACTCTCTGCTAGAAGAAATCAGTAGGTGAGTCTTTCCTCCTCCTCCTCCTCCTCCTCCTGCATTCCAGAAACAATCTGCTTCCAGGCCGGGGAGTTCAGAGGAGTCCCTGGTGAAGAAGTCACCTGCCTACCATGTGTAGTCCTCAGTGTGGCCCTCGAGCATCGTCCTGTCTGGTTTTTCCATGCTCTACTGTGACTCCCAAGGCTGTCTGGGAGCTGCAGAGCCATGTTGGAATAGGAGACTCCTTCTCGCCGTGCTGCTTCCCTGAATTCTGTTCTTTAAGTGCCCCTGCCCAGCCATAGCTTCTCACTGAAAGAAGGCAGCCTCTGGAGGATTTTCCTGGGAGGGAAAGAGCAAGGTCTTCCTTAGCCCACTGCCCCCAGCTCCATCCTGGAGAGCTGAAAATGGCATTGCTGACTCTTCAGGCCTCTTGATTCTTCTGACTGAGCCTTGTCTCTGCAGTGACTGTTCAAACCTTGAGAAGTCCAGGGAAATGCTGCTGCAATGCACTGGAATCCCGGAGCCAGGAGCCTTGTGTCTGCATCTGAAGAACACCAAGCAGCGGAAGGAAGCATCAGCCCAGGCCGAACAGGCAGAGCAGCAGGACAGGATGGAGGTTGGTTTTGGAAATGAGACTGGTTTTCCCTTGAAAACTCATCTTGCCCCTTCTTGTACACTGGAGGACTTGGCTGCACTCGAGGGAGAAGACCCATTGTTGCAGAGCGAGCTGGAAGTCAAGAGGCAGTCATTGGAGGAATTGCAGCTTCAGAGGGATCTGCTGCAGCAGGAGAGGGATGATGTTAGCACGGCTCTGAACACCTTATTGCTCGGCAGCACCTGTGGGAGGGGGAGTTGTGGCAGCCAGATCAGCCCAGATGCTGTTGCTGGCAGGAGAAGACGGGCACACTGCTGTGCACACCTGGCTCAAGACGGCACATGCGTTTATGAGCCAGGGATATGCGTGTTCATCAGCAAAGTGTTGCATGCTTCTGCAAAATGTGTTGCTTTGGGCAGCCACAGAGCCTCTAAAACGGGGATCGGAGCTGGGGAAGGGTCTGGAGCACAGGTGTGACCAGGAGCAGCTGAGGGAGCTGGGGGGGCTCAGCCTGGAGAAAAGGAGGCTCAGGGGGCACCTTCTTGCCTTCTACAGCTCTCTGTGACAGGAAGCTGCAGCCAGGTGAGGGTCAGGCTCTGCTCCCAGGGAACAAGGGACAGGACAAGAGGAAACAGCCCCAAGCTGTGCCAGAGGAGGTTTAGATTGGGTGTTACAGGATAGCTGCAAGAGAAGGCTTTGTTTCTGATGATCTCTGTCAGACAGTCTCAGTTCTGGGGAATGTGATAGGTTGGGCAAATGCACAGCAGACGTTCTGATTTGGCCACATCAGGCAGGCGTCCACAAGTCACAAAATGTCTGCTCAGCACAAGAGCCATTTCCCGGCGAGGCATCCTCTCCTTGCAGAGAGCTGCGTAGAATATGTGAGGAGGAGAAACTTAGACGACAGTTTTGTTGTGGCAGGGGGAAATCCTGTATATTTCCCCTTGATTCAGCAAGCAAATTTGTTTTCACAAATCTTCCTGAAAATGTCCAGCAATGAAATATATCCAGATAATAATTGTGTTTCCCAAGTGGCAGTTGCAGAAGATGCAGTATTTTTGGGTGACAACACGGAGTTTGGAGTGGGGATGTTTGTTGGGAAGGAGCTGTCTGGTCCCAGGCAAGCCAGCAGGGCCTGACACAGCACTTCCAAGGTAACAGTGCCAGAGGCTTTTGGCAGCCCCGGCTATCAGAGCTGCATAGGGCAGATGCTGTGAAACTTTGAGCCCAGAGCACAGGTGCTCCTTGTCCTCTGGCTGCCTGCGAGGTGCCACTGGCTGGCTCTGCACAGGCCTCCCGAGGAAGGGCTCGAGCTGTACCTTGTCCCACTTCCAGGTTTCCCAGGAGCAAGATTCATCGAGCTGCTCTCTGGAGCAGCTGAGCCCAGAATCCTCTGGCCAAGGGCACGCACTGGCCCAGGTGTGCCGAGAGCAGGAGCTGCTGGGCCAGAAGGCTGACCTTGAGGGCCGACTGGCAGCCATGGAGTGGCTCCAACAAGACCTTTCCAGGCAGCTGGAGGAGACCAGGTAAAGGCAGGGAGCAGAACCTTTTCAGATCTATTTACATTCCATGGACAGAATATGGAAGAGTCCCAAGAACAAAAATATGCCCCAATGTGAAGGTTCTTTTTCTGACACCTAAAGCCGGCAAAGCTCTCTTGGGCTCCTGTTTGTGCTGCCGAGCACACTCCTGTGGGAAGTCCAAAGCAATCCACCCAGCCCTGAACTGAGTAGTAGGTAAACCATGCAGATGCTGAGTGAAACCTCAGGTTTCTCTTGGCTTTGGTTTCTTCTTCTGGGCATTGAACGTCCCTCATTCCTTACCAAGTAGCCTGACATGATCCTGATCTTCAGAACTGAAGCTTCGTCTTCAGCATTCCAGGCTCCGACCTTGGCACGTTGGGGGTAGCACACTGCCATTCAGGGGGAAGCCAGAGGCTCCTGCTGAAAATCTTGAGGGCTTTCTGCTTCCAAGCACACTCTTGAGAAGTGTGGGACAGGCCCTAGAGCTGGCTGGAGAGCAGCAGGGAAAGCTCTTTGGAATTCTCAACAGCCTCTGGGGATTCTTGCTGATTGTTGATGGGCACCCAGCTGCCAAACCTGCCAACCTCCCTTTGGATGGTCCCTCTCTCTCTGTAAAGAAGGACAAGTGCCTCGGGCTACTGCCTGCTTGGCCCGCAACACTAAAATAAAGGTGGCAAGTCTACTCCATGACCATGCAAGAGTTTAAACTGCAGTCTCTGCATTCAGGTAGTTGTTGTTCAGACAAAAGGGTGTCCTGAGTTTTTACAAGTGCTGCTGTGACCATGAGATTTTACTGTGTCACGCAAAGTAGCTCTGAAGCCACATAAATACAGGGTGTCTGGAAGATGATGGACCTTTATGTCCATTATCAAGAGCATTAAAAAGTCAGCAGTCAGCAAGGACAAGAGTCTGTTGTGTCCCCCTGCAGAGCAGCTTGGAAGTGCTGATGAGAGAAGGGCTGTGAGCAGGGGCTGGGCTTTTGCTCGTCGCCCCAGCCTGTTTGGACACAGCTAGCCAGTGTCATAGGTCAGGATCAGCAACTGAAGGTTTGGCTGTTGAGGCCAAGTTGGGCTGGGCTGTCTGTGCTATGCCAGGCCATAGGGAAGGCCTGGGCAGTCCCTCAGAGGGCCCTGCTCTGCCGTTGAGATGGCACAAATGTGCCTTGTCTGAGCGAGTTTCCATGTGACCCATTTCCCATACTCAGGTGTGGGGATCTTGAGCCACGTCGTCCTGGAATACCCGGCTGTGGGTGTCTGGAGCAAGCAACTCATGTCTCTCCGTATGTGCAACTCGTAGGTCAGCAAAGGAGAGCCTGGAATCCAGGCTGAGTGCTGCTCAGCAGCAGATATCTCAGCTGCAGATGACCAGGAACTATGTGGAGGAAGAGCTGGAAGCTGAGCTGCAGGAAGCTTACAGTGAAATTCAGGATGCGCAGAGGAGGCACAAGGAAGAGCTACACGGCCTCAAAGAGGAAATGAATCTGCTCCTTGAGCAGAGGGAGGCTCTACAAAAGCAGGTGAGTGAAACAGCACTGGCACGGCAGCCATGCAGCGAGGGGTCTGTGGCCTTCTTGCTTTTCCATGGCAGAGCAGCAGCTGGTGGGGTGATCCCTGGGGCTGTCTCGGGCTCTGGGGGCTCCATGGCAGCTGCTCTGTAGGACACACAGTGCTCTGCTGAATCTCAGCTGCTGCTCTGGACAGCTGGGCTAGTCCTCTGGGCTGTTGGCCAGCAACCATCAGCATGGATTCCTGCTGGCCTCTCCTTGCCAGCCTTGGTTTGGGAGGTGCTTTTTCAGGTGCCCTTGGTGGTGGGCCACTTAGAGACTAAAACAAGTTGTCCATATCCAGTGTGAATCTGGTGCTCTCAGGACAGGGAGAAATGAAAAGTTGTCCTTTGCCTTTCCTCTCAGCCTGTGCTGTGGCTGACAGTGACAAGCTGTGGCTGCAGCCCCTGACTGCTTTGTTCCCTTTGACTGGAGGTGGGAGAGTTGACATCTCAGCTGGCAGCCTCCCGAGAGTCCCGGGAAACGACTGTCCAGAGAGCCCAGCAAGAGGTGAGGGAGGCCCAGGAAGAGTCCAGGCAGAAGCTGTTGGAGGTTGAGCACGTCCAGAAGATCCTGGAGGAGGCAGAAAATCAGAACAAGGAGCTGCAAGTGCATCTGGAGTCCTTGGAGAAGGAAAGGAATCGCTGGGAAGAAGTGGCTCAGCAAAATTCAGAATTGCAGGCTTCGGTGGATGTCCTAGAGAGTGAAAAAGCCAGGTAAATGAAAGCCTGTGGGACTCTGCATTGTGGTGAATGGATTCCCTCTTTGCCCTCTTTGCACCTGCCAGGGGCTCTGGCAGCATTTCCTAAATGGCAGATTCTGAACTCTCCGTGCAGACACTTCTCCTTGTCTGGATGTTGTCTTTCATTTTCTTTACTTTTAAGACTTCAAACAGAGTTTTTCTGCAGAGAAAGGATTTGGGGGTAGCTCTTTCCCTCTAGGGGGTATTGTGTTTTTAGGTGGGTGTGTTGACACTGCCCGAGCTGCATTGTGAGGAGCTGGATACATCCATCAGCTCCACCTTGGGTCCTGTAACTTGAAGCCTTTGAGATCTGCATCAGCCTGGTATCTCATGCTTTTTGTTGACATAAGACGTGTTAAACCCATGATTTTTTGTCTAAGCCAGACAAAAAGAATCGCAGAATGGGTAAGGTTGGAGGCACCACAGTGGCTCATCTAGTCCCACCTCCCTGCTCACGCAGGGTCATCCCAGGGCACATGGAAGAGGATTGCATCTAGATCGTTCTGGAATGTCTCCAGAGCTGGCGATTCCACAGCCTCTCTGGACAATCTGTTCAGGGCTCGGTCTCTGCACAGGAAAGAATTTCTTCCTCTTGTCCAGGTGGAACTGCCTGGGCATCAGTCCCTGCCCGTTCCTCTGGTGCCATTGCTGGGCCCCAGGGAGCAGAGCCTGGGCCCTGCTCTGACCCTCCCTGCACACAGGGACACCCAGGGCTGAGGGCCCCTCTCTGACTGGGGCTGCTCTCCAGGCTGAGCAGCCCCAGCTCCCTCAGCCTTTCCTGGGCACCGAGATGCTCCAGGCCCTTGCTCAGCTGCGCAGCCTCCGCTGGCCCCGCTCCGGGAGCTCCCTGTGCCTGCTGTGCTGAGGAGCCAGAGCTGGACACAGCACTCCAGATGTGCCTCACAGGGCTGAGCAGAGGGACTGAATCCCCTGCCTGACCTGCTGGCAATGCTGTTCCCAGTGCTTTCCAGGATCCCAGTGGCCCCTTGGCCACAAGAACACACTGCTGGCTTGTGGAGCGTTTCTTGTCCACCAGGACCCCCAGGTCCTTCTCCACAAAGCTGCTGCCCAGCAGGTTGGCCCCAGCCTGTACAGGTGCCTGGGGCTGTTCCTCCCCAGGTGCAGGACCCTGCCTTGGCCCTTGCTGGATTTCTGAAGGTTCCTCTGCCCATCCCCAGCCTGCTGAGATCCCTCTGAGGGGATGCACAGTGACCCTGCTGGGGAGAGATCGACCCCCTCATCCAAGTCATTGATGAGCAAGTTCAACAATAGTGTGCCCAGGAGTGAGCCCTGGGGGACACCACTAATGACAGGCCTCTAACGAGCCCCTGTGCCACTAATTGCAGTCCACTCCTCCAGCCACCAATGTCTGAGTTTCCCAAGGAGGATGTTGTGAGAGACTGTGTCAAAAGCCTTGCTGAAATCAAGGTAGACAATGTCCACTGCTCTCCCTTTGTCCACCCAGGTAGATGTTTCATTGTAGAAGGCAATCAGGTTGGTCAGGCATGATTTATCTTTAGTGTATCCGTGCTTACCATTCCTGATCACCTTTTTGTCCTTCCATGTGGGGAAGAGGGGACCTCCAACATGAGGTACTCCATCACCTTTCCAGGGATTGAGGTGATTCTGACAGGCCCATAGTTCTCTGGGTCCTCCTCCATGCCCTTTCTGAAGAGCAGAATGACATTTGCTTTCTTCCAGCCCACGGGCACCTCTCCTGATCTCCATGACCTTTCAAAGATAATGGGGAGTGGCCTCCCTCTGGTGTCCACAAGCTCCCTCAGCACTCATGGACACATCCTGTCAGGGCCTAAGGACTTGTGGATGTCGAGTTTGCCCAGGCATTCACTAACCCAGGCCTCCTTGAAAGGACAGTCTTGCTAAGGTGTCGCTGCAGGCCCCCAGCCGGGTAATAATTAGCATTGACTCCATGATTGCAGAAGGCTGATCAATTGCTTTATTATATCATCTTACACTATACTATACTATGAAGAAATTCAGTAACCTTTACAGCCAGTCCGATACAGCTTTGACCTAATTGGTCAATCAATCCAACCATCCAGTGTCCAATTAAGAAATCACCCTTTGGTAAACAAATCTCCATGACACATTCCACATGCGCACAACAGCAGGTGCAACAAGTGGAGATAAGAATTGTTTCTCATTCTTTTCTCTGATCTTCTCACAGCCTTCCCTGGGAAAATGCCTGGGAAAGTCTGTGCCTGCTCTCTGTGGCCAGAGAGCTGCTGCCACACTAAGGGATAGTCTTCCTTCCAACATTCCTTTAGCCTGGTCTCCTGGGCCAGAGATCCCCGAGGGCTGGTCTTAACCAGTACAGACTGATTCAAAGAAAGGCACTCAGGAACTCTGCCTTCTCTGCATCCTCTGTTACCAGGGTCTCCCCTCCATTTAGGAACAGACAGAGACACATCATCCTTGGTTTTCCTTTTGTAACTGATGTATTTTAAAAAGCTCTTCTTGATGTCCTTGATGTCCTTGCCCAGATTTAATTCCAAGGTGGTCCTTGGTCTTCTTTGTCTCATTTCTAATTACTCCAACAATCTCACTATACTCATTTTAAGTGGCCTGAGCCTGCTTCCATCTCCTCTGTACTTCCTGCGTGTGCTTGAGGAACGACAAGAGTTCTTTGCTTATCCACTCAGGTCTCTTGCCCCCTTTGCCCAGTTTCTTGCTCACTAGGATGTATTGTTGTGGAGCCTGGAGGAAGTGATCCTTCAGTATCAGCTTGGATCCCTTTACCTTGCAAGGCCTGTTCTCATGTGCTTCTTTCAAGAAGGTCCCTGGAGAGACTAAAGTTAGCTCTCAAGAGGTCTGTGGTTGTAATCTTGCTTGCTACCCTGCTTTTTCCTCACCCCCAGCTGAAGTCCACAATCTCATTCATAGGCAGTGCAGCCAAGGCTGACCTCAGGCTCACATCTCCAACAAGGCCTTCCCTGATTGTTAGGGTAACGTTGAGCAGCATGCTGTTCCTTGTGGGATCCTCCACTGCCTGTGTCAGCAAGTTGTCATCAGTGCTTTCCAGGAACATTCTGCACTGTGTTGCTTCTCTAGCTGACGGCAGGGAAGCTAAAGTCCCCCACAAGAACCAGGTCCTGTGACTTTGAGCTTGCTTTATGTTGCCTGTAGAAAGCCTTATCTACTTCTCCTCCTGTTTAGCTGGCCTCTAGCAAGCACCCACAGCAATGTCACCCTTACTTGTCTGTCCTTTTATTCTGACCCATAAGCTCTGGACTCACTCATCATCTACCCCAGACTAAGCTTGACACATTCCAAATGTTGCCTGACATAGTGGTCAACTCCATCAGTTGAGTTGGAGTTGACCAACTCTGAGGCACTCAAGGGATTTGAATGTCTCTCATGGCCATCTGTTGCCTTGTTCTACAGGCTGACTCTGTCTCTGGAAGAAAAGGATCTGAGCCTCAGAACCCTGGAAGAAAACAACCTGGCCCAGATCAGTCAGGTGTCTCAGCTTCGTTCTGCCCTTACCCAGGCTGAGGAGCTCCACGCAGAGCACAGAAGAGAAATGCAGGAGCTCAACACCCAGGTAAGCTGTGCAGTGGCATCCTCTTCTCCAGGGACACACAACAGCACCTTTGCCTTGGAGGCCCCAACCTCTTTCCCCTCCCAGCAGCACGCACAGCTGCCGTCTTCTGCCCGGGGCTGCTGCTGCACCCTGAGGCCGAGGCTGGATCTGCTGTCTGCTGCCCAAGTTTTGCACCGTTCTCTCCCGGCTCCCAGCAGGAAATCTGGGAGGGGAGCAGCAGCAGACTCCTCTGGAGCCTCTGTGTCCCTCAGTTAGCAGTGTTGTCCCAGACAGAGTTGGTGCCTGTGCCGGGCACTGAGCAATGTGGGGACACAGAGGTGGCTATGGCAGGCTGGGCAGGGCACTTCCAGCGCAGCCATCTCAGCTGCTGTTCAGAGCTGCAGCCTCAAGGATGCCCATTGCCTCCCTTTCCCTCTTTTCTCTACATTGGTCTCCTTTGGGATCCTTGCTTTTCTGCCTTTTGGTTTTGGCATGGTTTTTGCCTGAAATCATTTCTTCTTTGCTGCTCTCCCTGCGGCCCACTCTGCAGCCTCAGGAGCAGCCCTGTCCCTGAGGCTCTGTGCATCCATCTTCCAGATGCAGGCCATGCTGCTGGCAGAGATAGAGCAGACAGCTCACCAGGCAACTCAAGAGAAGCAGCTGCTGGAGGCTGAGGTGTCTGAGCTGCGTGTGAGGCTCCAGAGCTCTGAGGAAAGAGCAGAGGCCATGGCCCTACAGTGTAAGGACATGGAGCTGGAGCTGAGGAAGACACAGGCTCAGAGGGACCATCTCAGAGCCCACAATCAGGAGCTGCTGAAACAGCTGGAGAAAAAAGAGCAAGGTACAGCTTCTCCTCTCCCACCCACTGCCCCATCCTGCCTCACCTGCAGGGATCTTGCTGATGGCTCGCAGAGGAAAAGTGCCCAGAGATGGCAGAGGGGAAAAACAACCAGCAGGAGATTTATCCATCCAAGTGCCAGTGAAAGTTTTTTCTTGAGAAAGATGCTGTGGCTGGCAGTGCCATCCAGCTGTGCCATGGCTGATCCCGTGCACAGCTGGAGCCTTCCAGGTGCCGTGTCTGTGCTGAGGAGCTGTAGGAGGATGCCTCAGCTCGATTCCCCCAAACTCCAGGCCCTGCCAGAGCCTCCAGGCTACTGGCCTCTCTGGAGCAGAGCTGCACAGGCATCCCCTCTCCTTTGTCTCTCTTGGATTGCTCACTCTGCACAAGGCCAAGAGCAAACACCCTTTCCTGTCCCTCTGAACCTTGCCCCTTTCATTCCTGCTTTTTTCTCTGCCTGCAAATTTCCTTCATTTCTGTCAGCTTTGGAGCCCTTGTGGGCTCAGGGCCTGGCAAACTCAGGCAGGCAGAGAAGACACTGCTGTTGTCTCTGCAGGATGCACATCAGTTTGCCTTTGCTTTGCTTTTCCCCTTCTCCTTTCTCCTGTTCCTTCCCCCTCCCTGCTGCAGATTTGTGGGAGGCAGCAGTCAAGCACACCTCTCGAGAAACTGCCCTGGAGAAAGAGGCCTGTGAAAGGCAGGAAGAGGCTGTGACTCTTCGTCAGGAGGTGGCATCTCTGCAGAGGAAATTGGAGAGCCTGCAGAAGGAAAGGATGGATGTGCTGGTGAGATTGGCAGATGCCACAAAGGGCCATTTCCTAGCTGTGTTTGCACATTCAGTTAATAGTTCTAAGGAGCACCTTTTTCCAGTTAAACTTCTCCAACTGCATTCTTCTGAATAAGGAGGAGAAGATGTTGTAGTCATGTCAAAGCCAGTTAATGCTGAGCCTGCTGATTTTCCTCCATGCTGGGCTTCTGTGCCCTAGAAGCTTTAGTCCTCAATGTCCACACTGCCTCTATGGACATTGCATGCTTTGGGGAATTCCTCGTGTCCAAACCCATGTCCAGATTCCTAAATATCTGGATCTGGAAGGAGGGGTGAGAAGACCAAGTTTGCTGTGAATAGAAAGGTGTTTGGCCTTGGCCATCTGAGAGCAGCCAGTGGGGAGAGAAGAGAGGAAAGCCAAGTGCTGATCCACACCAGGACGTGTGCCTGCAAGGGGAGAAGTCGTCCTGAGTGGCAGCAGAGGATGACAGAGGGATCTGGCCATTGCTGCTCCAAGAGAGGGCAGTGGGGCTCTCGGGGATGGAGCCATGGAAACTCTACACAGCAGAGCTGGAAAACCACTGCTGTCAGCCCAAGCCCAGGGAAGGAAATGCTGGCGGTGTTTGCTCTTCCCTTCCTCCCTAATGGAGAGCACATCCTCGTGGCACTGCCTAAATCCTGCTTAGCATGGACTTGAAATCCTGGCTGCAGTTCTGGCAGCTCCTCCCCAGAGGAGCACTGGAGTGGGACTGCAAGAGCTTGGGGAAGGGCAGAAAGGAAGCTGGGACAGGCTGAGGGAAGGAGCAGAATCAAGGGGGGAACCCAGCAAAGGTCTGCAGCATCCCGAGGGGCAGAGAGAGAGGGGCAGCCAGTGCCTGCCCCCGCAGCAGGAGTCCAGATCTGGTCTGAAAAGCAAACCGAGGGGGCGAATGAGTGACCCTTTTTCTCCCTGTTTTGGCAGCATGGACAGGAATTGAACCAGCAGCACATGGGAGATGTGGAAGAGAAGAATGAAATGCACGCAGCTGAGTTAAGAAATCATAAGGAAAATACTCAAGAATGGGAAGTGGAGAGAGAAGGCGAGCAGGAAGAGTTGGAGCATGGGGCGGCTTCTTTGAAGAAATGGAGAGAGAACACCCAAGTACTGAGTGATGCACTGAAGAAAAGTGAAATTGCCAAAGGGTCTCTGATGAAAGACTTGTACATCCTGATGGGGAAGTCTGGTATCCAGGAAGGCACTGGCATTGACCTTCAGTCCACTCCAGGCTCCCTGAATTATTCCAGTGCTGTTTCCCATGAGGAGGTGGGTCTCTATCCCTGTCAGTCCAGGCCTGCTTGGGTAAAGCAGCCCGGGCTGCAGCAGGCAGCCTTGTCTGTCTGCCTGGCTCCAGCCAGAGACCATTGACTGCCAGATTGTTTCCTGGCTCGCCCAGAAAGACTGCTCCAGCTCTGGAGCTTACTGTTCCAATCTGCTCCAGGCCAAAAGCTAGGCATGGGGAGCTGCTTTTCCTGTGCCCATGCAACACATGGGGGTTTGGATTTGGTGTGGGAAGTAATGGAGCAGGTGAGCAGAGGGATGGACTAAACTGAGTGATGGACTAAAGTGGACCAATGGCTGAAAATCAGCTGCACTCCTGGTGCTTAGAGTAAATGGTATTGCCAGTTGTAGAAGATGCAGTATTTTTGGGTGACAACACGGAGTTTGGAGTAGGGATGTTTGTTGGGAAGGAGCTGTCTGGTCCCAGGCAAGCCAGTAGAGCCTGACACAGCACTTCCAAGGTAACAGTGCCAGAGGCTTTTGGCAGCCCCGGCTATCAGAGCTGCATAGGGCAGATGCTGTGAAACTTTGAGCCCAGAGCACAGGTGCTCCTTGTCCTCTGGCTGCCTGCGAGGTGCCACTGGCTGGCTCTGCACAGGCCTCCCGAGGAAGGGCTCGAGCTGTACCTTGTCCCACTTCCAGGTTTCCCAGGAGCAAGATTCATCGAGCTGCTCTCTGGAGCAGCTGGGCCCGGAATCCTCTGGCCAAGGGCACGCACTGGCCCAGGTGTGCCGAGAGCAGGAGCTGCTGGGCCAGAAGGCTGACCTTGAGGGCCGACTGGCAGCCATGGAGTGGCTCCAACAAGACCTTTCCAGGCAGCTGGAGGAGACCAGGTAAAGGCAGGAAGCAGAACTTTTTGTGGTATTTTATTATTCCCTTGTAAAAATATGGAAGAGTCTCAAGAAGAAAAATATGCCCTGATGTGAAGGTTATTTTTCTGACACCTAAAGCCAGCAAAGCTCTCGTGAGCCTTGGGCTCCTGTTTGTGCTGCCAAGCACACTCCTGTGGGAAGTCCAAAGCAATCCACCCAGCCCTGAACTGAGTAGTAGGTAAACCATGCAGATGCTGAGTGAAACCTCAGGTTTCTCTTGGCTTTGGTTTCTTCTTCTGGGCATTGAACGTCCCTCATTCCTTAGCAAGTAGCTTGACATGATCCTGATCTTCAGAACTGAAGCTTCGTCTTCAGCATTCCAGGCTCCGACCTTGGCACGTTGGGGGTAGCACACTGCCATTCAGGGGGAAGCCAGAGGCTCCTGCTGAAAATCTTGAGGGCTTTCTGCTTCCAAGCACACTCTTGAGAAGTGTGGGACAGGCCCTAGAGCTGGCTGGAGAGCAGCAGGGAAAGCTCTTTGGAATTCTCAACAGCCTCTGGGGATTCTTGCTGATTGTTGATGGGCACCCAGCTGCCAAACCTGCCAACCTCCCTTTGGATGGTCCCTCTCTCTCTGTAAAGAAGGACAAGTGCCTCGGGCTACTGCCTGCTTGGCCCGCAACACTAAAATAAAGGTGGCAAGTCTACTCCATGACCTTGCAAGAGTTTAAACTGCAGTCCCTGCATTCAGGTAGTTGTTGTTCAGACAAAAGGGTGTCCTGATTTTTTACAAGTGCTGCTATGAGATGACCATGAGATTTTACTGTGTCACGCAAAGTAGTTCTGAAGCCACATAAATACAGGGTGTCTGGAAGATGATGGACCTTTATGTCCATTATCAAGAGCATTAAAAAGTCAGCAGTCAGCAAGGACAAGAGTCTGTTGTGTCCCCCTGCAGAGCAGCTTGGAAGTGCTGATGAGAGAAGGGCTGTGAGCAGGGGCTGGGCTTTTGCTCATCATCCCAGCCTGTTTGGACACAGCTAGCCAGTGTCATAGGTCAGGATCAGCAACTGAAGGTTTGGCTGTTGAGGCCAAGTTGGGCTGGGCTGTCTGTGCTGTGCCAGGCCATAGGGAAGGCCTGGGCAGTCCCTCAGAGGGCCCTGCTCTGCTGTTGAGATGGCACAAATGTGCCTTGCCTGGGCGAATTTCCACGTGACCCATTTCCCATACTCAGGTGTGGGGATCTTGAGCCACGTCGTCCTGGAATACCCGGCTGTGGGTGTCTGGAGCAAGCAACTCATGTCTCTCCGTATGTGCAACTCGTAGGTCAGCAAAGGAGAGCCTGGAATCCAGGCTGAGTGCTGCTCAGCAGCAGATATCTCAGCTGGAGACCACCAGGAACCATCTGGAGGCTCAAGTGCTCACAGTCACACAGGCCAAGGAGGTGATAGAAGGTGAGAACCTCGTGTGCTTTGTTTGTGGTGCTGCCCCTGCCTAGAGAACTAAGCACCCTGTAAAGCTGCCTCTGTCCACAGAGCTTCTGAGGAGTGGTGGGGCTGGTGGCACTGAAAGGGCCTGAGGTCAGTAAAGTCAGTAAAGACTCTGACTCTTGCTGTTGGTCGTGTTTGTAGGAGAAGTGAAGTGCCTGCAAGATGAGCTGGAAGCAGAGAGATCTCTCAGGAGGCAGGAACGGGAAGACACAGCTCAACAGCTCCTGCAGGCAGAGCAGCAGCATCATGAAAGCCTCAGGCTTCAGGGAACTGCTCAGCAACTGGAAATAAAGAAGCTCCTGCAAGACCTGGTAGGGGACAGTACACTTCTGGAGTGTCCAAGCCAGCCCTGTGGGTTGGTTTAGCACAAGCAGAGCCTGAGGGTGTGAAAGGGCAGCAATCCTCTGCCAAGGCCTCCCGCTGCTGGGCCGGGCAGCAGAGGCAGCAGCTTGGACTTGGAGGTGCCTGAGAGCCCCCAGGATGGTGCTGGGACAGTAAATGCAGCCACAGCTTCAGTGAGGGCGTAAGAGGAGTTCCAGAGCAGGTTGGGCAGTGCCCACCCAAAGCGTGGCAGCCCAGGGCAGGATTGTCCCTGAGTCCCACCTGCCACGGAGCAGATGCCAGCGTGGAGCACTTGCCGGCATGGAGCAGATGCCAACAGTGCTGCTGGCTGCAGGCGTGGGAACTCGGTTCCTTTCTTGCTGTGCTTCCATGGTGGACAGAGGGATTAGCTTTGGGCTGGAAGCAAAGGGAACAGGCCCCTTGTCCCTGGTCCTTCAGTCCTTGTGACTGGGGTGTCAGGGAAGGGAAGGTGACACCTCCTTTTCTGAGCACTTGGACTCGACGCTTGGGAAGGTCTTTGCCAACAGAAGAGATTCCACGAGTCTGTGATTCTTGCACCTGCTGAGCCTCCTTTTGAATTCCATGACAGGACACGGTTTCTGGAGTGCTGTTGTCTTTTCCGGTTGGGGGTTGTGGGAGGGATGAAGCTTCACCTTTTTCAGCAGGGAGCTTGCCTGGGACTTCATCTTGCAAATTTCTCCTCCCCTCCTCAGGCAAGTGAGCGCGAAAGGCACCGTGCAGAGATGCAGGAGACGCTGGAGCAATGGGAAAAAGAGAAGGCAGAGAGAGAGCAGGAGCACAAGAAGGTGCTGTTTGAGATGAGGCAGAAAGATGCCACCCTGCTGGCCCAACAAGAAGAACTAAGGAGATTTGAAAATGCCAAGCGACAGGTAATGACTGAGAGAGGAGAACTGGTGTGATTTTTTGCAAGGCTGGAGCTGTGGGAGATGGCAGGACATGGGGCTGTGTGGAGCATGCCCTCCGTGTCTTCTACATTGAACTGGGGGAGGTGAAAGCTGAACGGGGCTGTCTTTGGGACCAGCAATGAGCCCTCTCATAGGAAGCCAGGCAGAAACATCAGCTATCAGCTGAGATCTTTGTGCTGCTCTTGTGCTCTGTTGTTCTAAGATGTACCTCAGGGTACCTTCGCTGTTCTCTTTCCGCTCCCCTTTTGGTGTGTACTGGTAGGTGTTCACAGCCAAAGTGAGTTTGTAGCTCTTTTCTTATGTGGGAACAGGGAGGGTGCAGCAGGAACACTGACAAGAGAAAAATCTTTTTAAAGACTTGCCTGGAGTATTTCTGAACAGTAACCCAGAGATGTCTTCTGGGCTGTGTTTTAAGTCACTTCCTGGGAAGCTGTGTTGGCCCCGGGGCAGGCAGTGGCCCAGGGGAGCAGCAGCCGAGTGCTGTGAGAGCACGTGAGCCCATCAGTCTTTGCCTCTGCCACACGGATGCTGCAGGAGAAGTGTGAAGCCCTCTGCTCTTTCCTTCGGTGCAGGTGCTGCTGGAAGAGCAGAAGGAGAAGAGTGCTTTATCAGAGGCACTGCTCCAGACTCAGGGGGAGCTCAGCCGAGCCCACCAGCAGGTCCAGCAGCTCAGGCAGGAGGTGAAAGAGCTGCAAGAGAAGGGGCAGGTAAGTGTGAGTAGGCAGGCAACAGAGGGCAGGGCAGGGACAAGGGCACAAAAGGCAGCTCCTGGGACTGAGGAGGCAAGGGCTGCCTCAGGCCCTGGGAGCACAGAGCCTGGTAAGCTCCAGAGCTCAGCCCCAGGAAGGAAGGCTTGCAGTGGAAGCAGAGCTGGCTAGAGAAGCCAAAAGAAGCAGCTGAAGGAATGGGATTTTGAGGCAGCACGTGGAACAAGCTGAGCCTGAGGGCAGGTCCCAGGAAGTTGCTCTGCATTTTGTTGCCAGACCATCAAGGCAAATCTGCAAGCTGAGCTGCAGGAAGCTCACAGTGAAGTCCAGGCAGTGCAGAGGAGGCACAAGGAAGAGCTACACGGCCTCAAAGAGGAAATGAATCTGCTCCTTGAGCAGAGGGAGGCTCTACAAAAGCAGGTGAGTGAAACAGCACTGGCATGGCAGCCATGCAGCGAGGGGTCTGTGGCCTTCTTGCTTTTCCATGGCAGAGCAGCAGCTGGTGGGGTGATCCCTGGGGCTGTCTCGGGCTCTGGGGGCTCCATGGCAGCTGCTCTGCAGGACACACAGTGCTCTGCTGAAGTTCAGCTGCTGCTCTGGACAGCTGGGCTAGTCCTCTGGGCTGTTGGCCAGCAACCATCAGCATGGATTCCTGCTGGCCTCTCCTTGCCAGCCTTGGTTTGGGAGGTGCTTTTTCAGGTGCCCTTGTTGGTGGGCCACTTAGAGACTAAAACAAGTTGTCCATATCCAGTGTGAATCTGGTGCTCTCAGGACAGGGAGAAATGGAAAGTTGTCCTTTGCCTTTCCTCTCAGCCTGTGCTGTGGCTGACAGTGACAAGCTGTGGCTGCAGCCCCTGACTGCTTTGTTCCCTTTGACTGGAGGTGGGAGAGTTGACATCTCAGCTGGCAGCCTCCCGAGAGTCCCAGGAAACGACTGTCCAGAGAGCCCAGCAAGAGGTGAGGGAGGCCCAGGAAGAGTCCAGGCAGAAGCTGTTGGAGGTTGAACACGTCCAGAAGATCGTGGAGGAGGCAGAAAATCTGAACAAGGAGCTGCAAGTGCATCTGGAGTCCTTGGAGAAGGAAAGGAATCACTGGGAAGAAGTGGCTCAGCAAAATTCAGAATTGCAGGCTTCGGTGGATGTCCTAGAGAGTGAAAAAGCCAGGTAAATGAAAGCCTGTGGGACTCTGCATTGTGGTGAATGGATTCCCTCTTTGCCCTCTTTGCACCTGCCAGGGGCTCTGGCAGCATTTCCTAAGTGGCAGATTCTGAACTCTCCGTGCAGACACTTCTCCTTGTCTGGATGTTGTCTTTCATTTTCTTTACTTTTAAGACTTCAAACAGAGTTTTTCTGCAGAGAAAGGATTTGGGGGTAGCTCTTTCCCTCTAGGGGGTATTGTGTTTTTAGGTGGGTGTGTTGACACTGCCCGAGCTGCATTGTAAGGAGCTGGATACATCCATCAGCTCCACCTTGGGTCCTGTAACTTGAAGCCTCTGGGATGTGGATCAGCCTGGCCTCTGATGCTTTTTCTGGGCAGAACCATCTGAAGGCCCTGATTGCTGATCTAGGCCAGATTGCCCTCGGAGGCAGCCCAGCAACAAGAGTGGCTCTGTTGCATGGTTCCTCATAAAATGTGCCCCGGTGCCTGGAGGGCGTCTTCATTGCAAGACTTTGTTAGGTTTGTATTCACATTCCCACCTCAAAAAGAAGGTAGGGCATGTAGGCAGGAACTCCCTGTTCTTTCAGGGCCAAAAGCAGAGTAGGCACATGCTGGGCTTTGACTGCAGGGAGAACAAACAGCCAAGTTGTTTAGACAGACCTCATCAGACAGAGGAGTTTTTCCCTGAGGTGCTGCAAGTCCTGAGAGTTTATAAAATCTGATACCGTGTAGCAATGAGTTGCTTGCTTCCCTTCTAGGCTGATAGTGTCTCTGGAGGAGAAGAACCAGTGCCTCAGAACTCTGGAAAAACAGAACCTGCTGCTGAACTATCAGGTGTCTCAGTATCACTCTGCTCTTCAGCAGGCAGAGCAGCTCTCTTCTCACCGCGCTGGACAACTGCGGGAGCTCAACACCCAGGTAAGCTGTGCAGTGGCATCCTCTTCTCCAGGGACACACAACAGCACCTTTGCCTTGGAGGCCCCAACCTCTTTCCCCTCCCAGCAGCACGCACAGCTGCCGTCTTCTGCCCGGGGCTGCTGCTGCACCCTGAGGCCGAGGCTGGATCTGCTGTCTGCTGCCCAAGTTTTGCACTGTTCTCTCCCGGCTCCCAGCAGGAAATCTGGGAGGGGAGCAGCAGCAGACTCCTCTGGAGCCTCTGTGTCCCTCAGTTAGCAGTGTTGTCCCAGACAGAGTTTGTGCCTGTGCCGGGCACTGAACAATGTGGGGACACAGAGGTGGCTATGGCAGGCTGGGCAGGGCACTTCCAGCGCAGCCATCTCAGCTGCTGTTCAGAGCTGCAGCCTCAAGGATGCCCATTGCCTCCCTTTCCCTCTTTTCTCTACATTGGTCTCCTTTGGAATCCTTGCTTTTCTGCCTTTTGGTTTTGGCATGGTTTTTGCCTGAAATCATTTCTTCTTTGCTGCTCTCCCTGCGGCCCACTCTGCAGCCTCAGGAGCAGCCCTGTCCCTGAGGCTCTGTGCATCCATCTTCCAGATCCAGGCCCTGCAGGACACAGTGCTGCAGATGGAGGCTTCCCAAACAAATCGAAAGAAGCAGCTGCTGCAGACGTTTGAGGAGTCTCGAGCAGGAGAATGGGCTTTGAGGGACTCTGCGGATGTGCTGGAGGCTGAGGTGTCTGAGCTGCGTGTGAGGCTCCAGAGCTCTGAGGAAAGAGCAGAGGCCATGGCCCTACAGTGTAAGGACATGGAGCTGGAGCTGAGGAAGACACAGGCTCAGAGGGACCATCTCAGAGCCCACAATCAGGAGCTGCTGAAACAGCTGGAGCAAAGTGAGCAAGGTACAGCTTCTCCTCTCCCACCCACTGCCCCATCCTGCCTCACCTGCAGGGATCTTGCTGATGGCTCGCAGAGGAAAAGTGCCCAGAGATGGCAGAGGGGAAAAACAACCAGCAGGAGATTTATCCATCCAAGTGCCAGTGAAAGTTTTTTCTTGAGAAAGATGCTGTGGCTGGCAGTGCCATCCGGCCGTGCCATGGCTGATCCCGTGCACAGCTGGAGCCTTCCAGGTGCCGTGTCTGTGCTGAGGAGCTGTAGGAGGATGCCTCAGCTCGATTCCCCCAAACTCCATGCCCTGCCAGAGCCTCCAGGCTACTGGCCTCTCTGGAGCAGGGCTGCACAGGCATCCCCTCTCCTTTGTCTCTCTTGGATTGCTCACTCTGCACAAGGCCAAGAGCAAACACCCTTTCCTGTCCCTCTGAACCTTGCCCCTTTCATTCCTGCTTTTTTCTCTGCCTGCAAATTTCCTTCATTTCTGTCAGCTTTGGAGCCCTTGTGGGCTCAGGGCCTGACAAACTCAGCCAGGCAGAGAAGACACTGCTGTTGTCTCTGCAGGATGCACATCAGTTTGCCTTTGCTTTGCTTTTCCCCTTCTCCTTTCTCCTGTTCCTTCCCCCTCCCTGCTGCAGATTTGTGGGAGGCAGCAGTCAAGCACACCTCTCGAGAAACTGCCCTGGAGAAAGAGGCCTGTGAAAGGCAGGAAGAGGCTGTGACTCTTCGTCAGGAGGTGGCATCTCTGCAGAGGAAATTGGAGAGCCTGCAGAAGGAAAGGATGGATGTGATGGTGAGATTGGCAGATGCCACAAAGGGCCATTTCCTAGCTGTGTTTGCACATTCAGTTAATAGTTCTAAGGAGCACCTTTTTCCAGTTAAACTTCTCCAACTGCATTCTTCTGAATAAGGAGGAGAAGATGTTGTAGTCATGTCAAAGCCAGTTAATGCTGAGCCTGCTGATTTTCCTCCATGCTGGGCTTCTGTGCCCTAGAAGCTTTAGTCCTCAATGTCCACACTGCCTCTATGGACATTGCATGCTTTGGGGAATTCCTCATGTCCAAACCCACGTCCAGATTCCTAAATATCTGGATCTGGAAGGAGGGGTGAGAAGACCAAGTTTGCTGTGAATAGAAAGGTGTTTGGCCTTGGCCCTCTGAGAGCAGCCAGTGGGGAGAGAAGAGAGGAAAGCCAAGTGCTGATCCACACCAGGACGTGTGCCTGCAAGGGGAGAACTCGTCCTGAGTGGCAGCAGAGGATGACAGAGGGATCTGGCCATTGCTGCTCCAAGAGAGGGCAGTGGGGCTCTCGGGGATGGAGCCATGGAAACTCTACACAGCAGAGCTGGAAAACCACTGCTGTCAGCCCAAGCCCAGGGAAGGAAATGCTGGCGGTGTTTGCTCTTCCCTTCCTCCCTGATGGAGAGCACATCCTCGTGGCACTGCCTAAATCCTGCTTAGCATGGACTTGAAATCCTGGCTGCAGTTCTGGCAGCTCCTCCCCAGAGGAGCACTGGAGTGGGGCTGCAAGAGCTTGGGGAAGGGCAGAAAGGAAGCTGGGACAGGCTGAGGGAAGGAGCAGAATCAAGGGGGGAAGACCAGCAAAGGTCTGCAGCATCCCGAGGGGCAGAGAGAGAGGGGCAGCCAGTGCCTGCCACTGCAGCAGGAGTCCAGATCTGGTCTGAAAAGCAAACCGAGGGGGTGAATGAGTGACCCTTTTTCTCCCTGTTTTGGCAGCATGGACAGGAATTGAACCAGCAGCACATGGGAGATGTGGAAGAGAAGAATGAAATGCATGCACCTGTGATGGAAAGTCACCAGGAAAGGACACAACTGGACACTGAAAAGGAAACCAAGCAGGAAGAGTTGGAGCATGGGACTGCTACTTTGAAGGAAAGAGGGAGCGCTGTGCATGCTGCACTGACCAAGTGTAAAATTGCCAAAGGGTCTCTGCAGAAACACTTCACCTTCCTGAAGGGAAAGATGTGTCTCCAGGCAGGCACTGACATTGACCTTAAGTCCACTCCAGGGTCCCTGAATTATTCCAGTGCTGTTTCCCATGAGGAGGTGGGTCTCTATCCCTGTCAGTCCAGGCCTGCTTGGGTAAAGCAGCCCGGGCTGCAGCAGGCAGCCTTGTCTGTCTGCCTGGCTCCAGCCAGAGACCATTGACTGCCAGATTGTTTCCTGGTTCACCCAGAAGGACTGATCCAGCTCTGGAGCTTACTGTTCCAATCTGCTCCAGGCCAAAAGCTGGGCATGGGGAGCTGCTTTTCCTGTGCCCATGCAACACATGGGGGTTTGGATTTGGTGTGGGAAGTAATGGAGCAGGTGAGCAGAGGGATGCACTAAACCCAGCTGAGTTTTGTGCCGAGGGCTGAAGAGCAACTGCTCTGCTGGTGCTTCGAGGATGCTTCCCGGGATGGAGATTTCTCAGGCACAGCTTCTGTGGTGTTTGAAATATGGGCATCATCTCCTCTCTGAATACCCTGCAGGCTGTTGGAGCACAAGTGGAACAGCTGTTACGTGGCTCAGGGACCAGCCTGGAACCCAAGCAATCAATTGCATCACTAGAAGAGGAGAAGAGAGAGAGGCCTGAATTAACCACTGAGCCCAGAAGTGGCGAGCGGGTAAATTGGGCTTTCACTGCCTCTGCCGAGCCTCAGGCTCCTCTGGAACTTGGCACGTTAGCCCAGGCAGTGCTTTGGAGACGTCTGCTTGTTTCCTTGCCTCTCCCTGTCCCTGCTGTGGGCACACCCTTTTGTTTGTCCTCTCTCTTGGGGCAGCCCATGGCTTTCACAAGGGCACCTTCACTCCGCTGCCTCCCTCCCTGGCCCTGTGTCCCCGCACACACACTGGCCTCTCTTGCACAGCCCCCAGCGAGAGCTTTTTGCCCCCAGTGTTGTCTAGTGCAATTCAGGGTCTCAGAGCAGAGATCTCCTTGCCATGATGTCCACAGGTCTTTTTGCTCCGTGTTTGCTGACAGGTTTCTGTGACCCTCTCTCCCATCCAACGTGCAGGTGGAACCTGAAAGGAGAAGAAACAGAACTTTTAGGAGAGTGTTCCCCCCAGATTGCTTTAAGTTTCCTGTCCACAAGCCTGCCTATCGAAATCGTCGACTTCTACAACAGAAGACTCCTCCAGTAGCTCAGGGAAGCAGCAGCCCTCCTGCTGATGCACAGCCTGTGGAGAAAGGGGTCAGTGGCCCAAATTTGGAAATCAGAGTTGGGTTCCTAAATCCCCTCGGAACTCTCTCTAACAGACCTGTGGTGGCTGGGGGATGTCCGTGGGAGGGCTTTGCCAGCCTTGAACTGGACCTGTTGATCATCTGAGCTCTGCTCTGTGTGGGAGCCTGTTCCCTTCCCCTTGCCCCAGGGCAGAGAGTTGGTGAGGGCTGGAGTTGGAGGCTGTGTCTGCCCCGAGAGCCGGTACCGTGGGGCTGCAGGTGCTCCTGCCAGCGTGGGCTTGTCTGAGCCGGGCCTTGTGCCTCTTTCAGGTGTCCCTGCTGCAGTCACAGCTGGCCCAAGACCGACAGGACCACCTGGAGAGCTGTGCAGGGAGCAGGCAGGAGACACAAGGTGCAGAAGGGACCTCCTTGCTTCCTGAACGACTCAGAGAGCAGCCAGGGTGCAGCTGGATGCAGTCTTAGACTTAGTCAGTAGTTTATGTTTAAAGGATAGTATAGGTGAAATTGAACCTTTACACAACTGTGTTCCATAGGATGAAAGATATATTTATAGAAAAATAAAGAGTTTATGATGATCATGATTGAACTAATAGATCTTTATCAGGGTTATTTACTACCCAGTACAGAGACCTATAACTTCCAGTATAGTGCATTATGTTTTGAAGCAACATTGTAGCAATTCTAGTCAAGCCAGCAAAACCAATTCTTGAAGATTGATGCTACTCACCCAAAGCAAGGACCACGGGCAAACATTTCTCTCAGCCTCAAGGCGTGACCTTGAGAAGCATCCTCACTCCAGGGTGGAATCTGCAGAAGGGAGACATGTGACATGAACCACTTTGGTGAGAGCAGGAGAAACCTGCCATGTGTGGAGCTTTGTCATTTGTCCTTAGGAAACTGCAGCCTGATTATTCTCAGAGTCCCAGAATCTCAGGCCGGGGGAGGCTGGAAGCACCTCTGCAGGTCACCTTGCCCAGCCCCTGCTCCATCAGGGCCACCCAGAGCCAGCTGCCCAGGATGTGTCCAGGTGGCTTTTGAGTCTCTCCAGGGATGGAGACTCCACCACCTCCCTGGGCACCTGCACCAGTGCTCGGCCACCCTCCCAGTGCAGAAGTGCCTCCTGAGCTCAGAGAGCCCCTCCTGTGTGTCACTTGGTGCCCGAGGCCCCTGGAATGTCCCTGGCTCTGTCCCCTCTGCAGCCTCCCCCCGGGTATTTATCCCCAGGGATGAGATGCTCTGAGCCTGCTCTGCTCCAGGCTGGGCAGTGCCAGCTCTCTCAGCCTCTCCTCACGGCAGAGATGCTCCAGTCCCTCCGTCACCTTCATGGCCCTGTGCTGGACTCTGTCCAGTCTGTCCCTGTCTCCTGTACTGGGCAGCCCAGCTCTGGGCCCAGCACTCCAGGGCTGGCCTCACTGTTGTGGAGCAGAGGGAAAGGATCCCCTCCCTCCAGCAGCTGTGTCGCAGCTCCCGGTGCAGCCCAGGACGCTGTTCTGCATTGCTGCAGGAGCACATTGCTGGCCCGTGGGCATCCTGGTGTCCAGCAGGACCCTGCCAAACTTTAGTTTTTCAACCGGGTGGCCCCCAGCAGATACCGGTGCCTGTGGTTGTTCCTTCCCAAGGACAGGACTCAGCACCTGTCATAGAACTGTCACCCTTGTTGAACTGTCCCTCGGGATGGCAGCACTTCTCTCTGGCAGAGCAGCCACCGCTCCCGGTTTGTGGGAGGGCACCCCCTGGCCCCATCACCCAGTTTACTGACAAAGGTGTCAGCAAGGACTGGACTCAGCATTGTCCTCCAGGCTCCACCGCTAGACTTTGTGCCACTGATCTCCAGGGTTCCAAGAAGGTAGATTCTGTGCAAGGCGTCTTTGCTTGTATGCACAAATTCAGAAAGAATTGGCAGGATTTACAACAGGGATTTCTGCTCCATATCTTAAGTGGGAAAAAATGTAATGATCCATGCTCCCTCTCACTGGCAGTGGCTAAAGGAAAAGAGGTCCTGTTGTTGGTGACAGTGGATGTCACCTGCAGAGGAACTGTGCCAGACTGGTGTGACATACAAGGTCAAGGGTTGAGGGCATAATTTAAAATAACTTAGCAAAGTGAAAAGCAGAATCACAACCCTGGGTGATAGGAGATCAAGTGAACCGGAAACTTCTGACCAACCTCATCTCAGAAAGGAGGGATGTGGAAGAAGAATCAAGTTATCCAGGGGGCGTGTACAGACATTGCTGTGGAAGCAGTTATGGAGTTAAGAGGAAGCCTGCCCTGCATCATGTGAGCAAGAATGCTGAGAAATGGGGAAGAAAGCTGATTACACACGATCTGAAAACTGGAAAGGCGTCCTGATTGTCAAGCCTGTAAACCTTGTGAGAAGAAGAACAAGCCGTCAAAAGGACGGATTTATTACAGGCCTGCAACCGCTTTTGAGCAAACTGCTGAGCACAGTTTCTCACAATAAAATGTATAAATAATGTCTTAACTTTGCAATAAACCCAATTCACTTGCTTCTAGCTTGTGTCTCTCACATTCATATGCCACAGCAGTAGGGAAGGGGGAGAATAGTTAGGGAGAATAGTTAGAATCTTAAGCCAGGCATACACCAGGTCTAAGGACTGGAGGAAGCTACGTCAGCTGTCCATTGTCTTCAGAAGAGCCTGGCCAGTGCAGGTGGTTCCTGAGAACTTCCTGAGAACTACAGCAGTCTTAAAGATGGGCACAAAGGAGGGTCTGAAGACCTACAGGCTAATCAGCTGCTTTGGAATCCCTGGGAAAGTGATGGAGCAAATCCTCCTGGACACCCTTTCAAGCAACTGAGAGAGAAGGGCATTGGGAACAGCCAGCACAGATTTAGCACAGGGACATGGTGCCTGGCCAACCTGAGCGACTCTGCAAATTACGGGAGACCAGGCATGGTGTTGCCCGACATTGCAAAACATTCAGCAGCCACGCAGTCCCCTTACAGCCCGACTGGTGAGATATGGACTGAGTGAATGGCCAAGGGAAAACCGCCCAAACCAGCGGGCTCAGTGCTGCTGGATCAGATGTATGAAGTGGCCAGGCTGTGGTGACACCACCCACTCCAGATCATCCCTGGAGCCAGCATTACTGTTGATTAATGACTAATATTTATATGCAGAGAATGTCTCCTCTAATCGAAGAAACTTTACAACAGGGGGCTTATTCCACCATGATCATACATATCACAAGGTAGTTCCTAGCTCATACATAAACATTACTTTTCATAGAACTATTTTGCCCACCTCTGCCTCTTGCTGGAAGTCCCTTTATGGTCTTGGAGGGTCATCTAAAGAGGTCTCTGGTGGTCATATTCACAGTGAGCCCTCAAAACTGGAAGTGCCCTTGCCTTGAACTTCTCTTAGGGCATGCACTGTTGTTTCTTGTTACATAACTTTGCCACAAAACCCACTTGGGTGCCTTATAATCTGTTTTTCCACTGCTTCCAGCTCTGTTCAACATCCCGTCTGTCTACTTTTACATTCTTTTATCTCATTTGCTAGTTAGTCTTTAAGCTGTATTTTGCAACCAAAACTTTCTGTTTTCCACGTTTTCTGTCACGGTGAGTGGCAGCAATGCGTCTTCCTGGCTGGAGCCACCCCCATTTCTGTGGTCCCTGCGGCTGACAGACATGCCACGCACTGATGTCATGTCCAGCCTCAGCTCAGCTCGCATCCCTTGCCCAGACAGGGGAGAACCACAGGCAGGAGAGGCAGAAGCCATGTGCTCAGGCTGCCCCGCCTTGAAGGCACAAGAGCCTCCAGCTTCTACCGGTCAAGGGTCAGGGCACCTGACAGTGAGCCTTCAGCACTGAGTGATGGCATCCCACTTCTGCAGCTTTGGCCCAGTCAGATGACCCTGTCTCCTCAGGAGCTGCCCTTTGACCTTGCCAGGGACCACTCAATGGACATGATGCCATGGCAGCTTGGCAACCCCT
Source organism: Anomalospiza imberbis (assembly GCF_031753505.1). NCBI lineage: Eukaryota > Metazoa > Chordata > Aves > Passeriformes > Viduidae > Anomalospiza > Anomalospiza imberbis. Next base: position 110,457 of record NC_089697.1, on the reverse strand, counting down.
GGATTTGGCATCAACTATGGTGATGTTTCACCTCAGCATAGAATCCCCGACTGGTTTGGGCTGGAGAGACCTCAAAGCTCATCCTATTCCACCCCCCGCCATGGGCAGGGACACCTGCCACCAGACCAGGTTGCTCCAAGCCGCCTCCAACCTGGCCTCGGACACGTGCAGGGACGGGACAGCCACAGCTGCTCTGGGCAACCTGTGCCAGTGTCTTACCATCCCCACAGGGAAGAGTTTCTTCTAACCCTGCCCTCTGCCAGTGGAAAGCCATTCCCCTTGTCCTGGCGTTCCAAGCCCTTGTCCAAGGTCAGCCCTCAGCTCTCTTAGAGTCCCTTTAGGCATTGGAAATGTCTCTAAGGTCTCCCTGAAGCCTTCTCTTCTCCAGGCTGAACACTCCCAGCTCTCCCAGCTCGGCTCAGAGCAGAGGGGCTCCAGACCTTGGAGCATCTCTTTGGCCTCTCTGGACTCACTCCAGCAGCTCCACATCCTTCTGATGCTGGACCCGAGGGCTGGAGGCAGCTCTGCAGGTGGGGTCTCACCTGAGCAGGGCAGAGGTGCAGAATCCCCCTTGTCCCCTGCTGCCCACTCTGTGGGGCCAGCCCAGGACATGGGGCTTTCTGGGTGACAGCGCAAGGGGTTGGGGCACACTGGGACTTCTGTCCACCAACATGCCCCAGTCCTTCTGCTCAGAGCTGCTCTCAACCCCTGCCCTGCCCAGCCTGAGTCTGTGCTTGGGATTGCCCTGGCCCAGGGGCAGGCCATGTCCTTGGCCTCATACCAGCAGAGTCACACTGGGACTTTGGTGATGGTCTCTGGGCCTATGGCAATGACTCCAGCTCCTTGAAACTTTTAAGCTCCTCTTGCTGCTTCCCCTACCTCATGCTTTTCTTGAGAACCCCATGCTCCCTTTGGTACTGCCTCATCATCCTTGTCGCAGGTTTGCGTGGTCACATCCGGGTAGCAGGGGCCCGCAGGGTGACCCTCTATGAGAAGACACCAGAAGCTGCTCCCGTGTTGGGCAGAGCCGGCTCCAGAGGGCTCCAGGAGGGACCTGCCACTGGCTAAGGCTGAGCCAACCAGTGATGCTGGGAGGGCCTCTGGGATTAGGTACTAAAAAAGGGCTAAACACTGCTGTGCAACAGCAGCTGGCAGGGAGGAAGAAGATGGGAGAGCAACAGTGGATTTTGACCCATAGCCCGTGTAGGTGAGCAGAGGAACAGATCCCCAGTGCAGCCCATGTGAGGAGCCCACAGCACAGCGGGTGGGGATGCCCTGAAGGGATCTGCAGCCTGGAAGGAGCCCACGCTCCAGCAGGTATTGTAAAGGCAGGCGAACCCAGTGGGAAGAATGATGATGTCTGACTCAGTTCAGAAGGCTGAACGATTTCTTTATTATAACTATGCTATAATACATTAATTGACTATATAAAGGAGGATACTAAAACTACATGCTACTTTCTCTAACACTACTAAATCTAACTAACCAACAGCTTGTGACCCTGTTCTCCAGAGTCCAGACACAGGTGGATCCGATTGGCATCAGGCCCAAACAATTCTGACCAGAATCCAATCCAGCAATCACCCCAGGTAAACAACTCTCCAAACACATTCCACAAGGAAAAACAAGGAGCAGAAATAGAAACTGTTTTCTCCTTCTCTCTCTCTGTGCACCTCTAAGAAAAATCCTGAGAGAGAGAGAAATGTGCTTGCCACAAGCGGGCTCCTGGCAGGGGCTATGCTCTGTGGAGAGGAGTCCATGCAGGAGCTGGCAGAACACTGGAGCAGGCTGTTCCTGAAGGACTGGACCCCAGGGAAAGGCACCTTGCTGGAGCAGTTCTTAGAGAACTGCAGCCCGTGGGAAGGACCCACATTGGGAAAGTTGGTGCAGGACTGTCTCCCATGGAGAGGGGAATCTATGAGGAGAAAGGAGCAGCAGAGACAAGTGTTATGAGCTGACAGCAATCCACGTTCCCCATCTTGCGCACTGCTCAAGGGGAGGAGGTAAAAGAGTTGGGAGTAAAGCTGAGTCTGGGAAGAAGGGAGGGTAGGGGGAGGTGGTTTTAGGTTTATTCTTAGTTCTCATTTTCCTACTCTGTTTAAGTGGTTATAAAATAAATTAATTTCCCCGAGGTGAGTCTGTTTTGACTGTGGCAGTAATTGGTGAGTGATCTCCCTGACCCGTGGGATTTTTATCACATTTTCTTCTCCTTTTCAGTCAAAGAGGGGGAGTAATGGAGTGGCTCAGTGAGCACCTGGCTAGCCAAAATTGACCAACCACAGTTCTCCAAACTCCTTCATCACCACCTCCACCTTCAACACCCATTGCCCATGACTTCTTCATGTCCCTGACTCCACTGTCAGTGAAGGGTCTTCCAGCATTGCAGCATTTATTTTGCACTTTATTTACTGCACACTCCAGACATGCCAATGGCACAGGCAACTCTGTGATGTCCAGTGCTCTGGGCCCGCGTCTGCCACCAGAACTCCCCTGCCAGGGCTGGACAGTCTGGAATTGGCTGTGGCAGGTCTGTGGCACGCCCACGGCAAGTCCACAACAGGTCCATGGTGGGTCTCTGATGGGCGCCTGATGGTCCTTTGGCCCAGGTGCCGTGCGCCTTGGTGGGGAGCTGTCACTTTCTGCCCACGTGGTCCTTCAGTGTTACCAGCACTTTTTGTGCCCGCTTCAGGACCTCCTCCTCATCCACGCTGGGGAAGGCCTCACTGGGGGTCATGGGAAAGGGATGGTAACTCGGGTACTGTGTGGCCTTGCCGTCCGTGCCACGGTCACACAACCACTGCACGTCCAGGACAAGGCCCCTCAGCTCCGGCTCCTCCACCTCCAGCCTTTGGGCCATACCCATCGGCCCCCTGTGGCCCGCAAAAGCTTCACCACGGCAAAGCACGGCCGCCACCAGTGCCTTCTCCAGGGCCTGGTGCACTTTGAAGAGCACCCAGTTGGGGCAGCAGTGCCGGATGTCATTGCGGGCTGCCTGCAGGTCACTCGTGGCCTGACACAGCCAACGCAGGGCCTCGGGGACGGATGGAGTCAGGGCCATGAGCTCCTCACTGCTCAGCCAGGAGCCACAGCCTCCCTGTCTGTGGTGCTGGGCAGCACTCACAGGTTTGTATTGGACCCACACCTTTGGCCCCCTGACACCATGCAGAGGCCTCAAGGCTGGCAGGCTGGGAGCCTTCCATGGATCAGCTTCAGCCTCCTCCTGCAGCCTTTTCTCTGGCTCTGGTGCAGCACCCACCAGGTCCACGTTGTTCGCCTCCAGAACCAAGGCCACGTCCTGTGGCTCCTGGCAGACCAGCATTTCACGCAGCACGGACAAAGCCTGTGCCTCCAGCTGCCCACCCAGGATGTTATTGATCTCCTGTGCCAGTGTCTCCACGACCCTCAGCTGCTGCCAGTTCAGCACCATCTCTGCATGCCGGATGTAGAGGAGCCGCTGGGCACCACCAGACGGGCGCACATAGATAACTTGTGACTGGGAGCTGCCCTCCACCTTTGCCCCACTGTGCACCAGCACAGTGCAGATGTCCTTGCAGCACTGCACTTTCACCTGCTCCACTGCAAAGCCACCATCCCCCTCCATTCCCATCGTAGCCTTGGGGGTCTGCCACTGCAGCAGGGACTCCAGCCCCAGCCTAAACCACGGGGATACCAGCAGGGTCTGGAGACGCCTCTGCGCAGCGCACTGAGAGCCGTAATGACATGGCTGCGGACCACCCTCCTCCAGCTGCTTCTCTGTCACCTCTGAGAGTGCCCGCGGCCGCAGGTGCGGTGGCAGCCTTTGCAGCAGCCACCTGACATTACACCCAGACACTGGCAGCGCAGCCATGGGCACAAAGGTCTTCTCTAGGGCCCGAGCGGTCTCTGAGGGCACACAGTCATTGAAGCACAGTCTGTGGGATGGCTCCAGGCAGTCAGCAGTGCTCAGCAGGTACAGCTCAGCCACAGCAGAGCAATCGGGGGGCTCCGGTTCCTCCCGCAGCAGCTGGAAGAAATGCCGTGTGGCCAGCAGGACTGTCTTCTCCTGGCTACTGGAAAGGGTTCCACTGCCATGGCTCTCCTGGTAGATTTGGGCCAGGACACGGCTGTAGTGAGTCAGTGTGGGGACCAGGACGACACCAAGGTGTTGCAGGAGATCTCCAAAGGCAGCCACGTGGGGGTGAGGCGTGAGGAGGTAGGGGTAAAAGTCAGCCTCGTCCGGGAGTGATGTCACCACCTGCCATGGCCTGGCCATGTCCCATGACTTGGCCAGCACCACGGGCAGCTCAGAGAGGTGCTCTGCGTCCACCTCCTTCAGACGGGTCTGCAGGAAGCTGTACATGCTATGGAGCACCCTGGCCCGTGTGCTTACCTGCAGTTCTGTCGAGCAGGCTGCCCTGCACACATGCTCCAGGTTGGCCACCACCAGGGCAGTGGGTATCTCTGCAAAGACTTCCATGGCCTCCAGGGACCGCTCCTCAAGTTCAAGGGATTCTGGCAGGATGGTGGCTGATGTCCACAGGAGCTCAGCCACATTTTTGCAGTAGGAAACGCTGCCTTTCAGAGCCACGGCCTTAGTGCAGTCTGCAAAAGGAGGGTGGGGGTTCATCAAGTTTGGGGGGATATCCAGTGGAGGCAGGAATTGGATTGAGGCAATTTTCCTCAGGAAATTTTCCTCAGGATTTTCCAACAGGATTGCAAGTTGCTTGAGCATCTCCTGCTGTCGCTCCAGCAGTTCTGCAGCATGGCATGTAGCCTGAGTGGCTTCACGCTCTATCTCCTCAGCCAGCGCCACAAAGTCCTCTACAGAGAGGCTGGTGCGGACACCTGCCTTAAGGAAGAAATCCACAATTACTGTGCAGTTCGAAGATAGCTTCTGAAAGAAAGATTTAGGCACAAAGCGGTGTTGCAGCCGCAGGGTGTGGAAGGAGGGCATGTCATGGTAGAAGTAGGAGGCCAGGCGCAGTGTTCTGTGGGCATCTGGTATAAAGGCCGCCTTCCGAAATGCTGCCACAATGGCGTCCACGCTCTGAGTGGAACAGATGGGTCGCAGGACAAAGAACAAGCGTACAGCTTCCATGAGGTCTTGCTGTGTGAGCTGGGACAGCCGGGGAAGTACCACAGTCATGAAGAGCTCTTGGTCATCGGTGAACTCCCCCTTCAAACGCTTGGCCAGCCATTTGGGGTCCTGGCTTAGTGTGAGAAGCAGCATGCTTCTCCATGGAGGAGCTGCTCCAGTGCACGTGAATCCAGCTTTCCCTCCTGGACAAACCTTAGCAGGGCTGACACGTCCTGCTCCCCTAAATCCCCCCAGCAGAGATCAGCTCTTGTGTCTGCCAGATGGGCCACTACAGCCCTGGCATCTGTGACCTGCAGTGCCCTTGGCTTCAGGCAACAGTAGGCAAAACTCCAGGGCAGCAGGGACTGCTGGAGCACAGGGATGCCCAGTTTGTGCAGCACCTTTTCTACTTTAGAGTGACACTCAAAAAGAACCTTGGAGAGGGAGGATAGTGGCAGTAGGTGCTTTGAGTCTGTCTTACTCCCCTGAATAGGCAGCACTGCCGTATTCTGGAGATGATTCATGAACGACTTCATGTCCACATCTGAAGTCCTGGAGGGGACCATCCTGTCAAAGAAGGTCCACAGCCCCTCGAGCCACCTTTCTCCCTCTGTGGTCCACTCCAGCTGACCCAATACCTCCTGGATGAGTGGTGTGGCCTCTGGGAGGTCAAGCTCCTTCACAAAGCAAGGTGGCATCCATTCAGGAATACACTTCCCCAAACGCCTATCTCTTCCTGGGATGCTCCAGTGCACTGGTTTTGGCTGGGATAGAGTTAATTTTCTTCCCAGAAGTGTGTCCAGGGCTACATTCAGGATTTAGCATGAGAACAGTGTTGGTTGCACACTGATGTTTGAGTTGCAGCCCAGTCAAGGACTTTTCAGTGTCCCACGCTCTGCCAGCAAGGGGCAGCATGGCCAGGAGACCTGACCCCAACTGGCCAGAGGGATATTCTGGACCACAGAACCTCCTGCCCAGTACAGAAACTGGGAGGGGGTTGGCCAAAAGCCTCCCCCCCTCTGCCCCCCAGAAAGAAAACCCCCACAGCCCCCTTCCCGCAACCGGTTCGGGAAAAATTTCCTCAGAGAGAAGTGGAGAAAACCTGTTTATTTAACAGGCAAAGCACTGTCCCGTGCAAAAAAATGAACAATACCAGATGACAAAACTCATTTGCTGCTCTGAAGAGATGACAAATTCAGAAAGTCTCTCCTGTGGCTGCTCGCTCTGTTATCAGTCCCTCCGGCACTGGGAAAGGCTGCTGCCCAGAGTAGGCCACAAAGTGCGAGCTCTCGGTGCTCCCCGGGTCCTGGTCCAGAGCAGGTTCGAATGGTTCCAGGAAAAGGGAAAGAAAGAAAGACAGTCCAGGGAAAACTTCACTGCCTCAGCTAGCTAAACTAACTAAAAAGCAAAGGAGCGCTCTGTTCTGCTCCATTTGTGCCCAGACAACACAGTCAAGCAGAATGTGGAGGAGTGCGATCTGGTAACAAACTCCGTGCTTCGTCTTCTCCCCTCCTTTGCTCTCAGAACCAGTCTTGAAGGCACTGAATACAATATCCAGCATAAACAGAACAGACGACTGGGGATACAAGCATCATAACATCACCCTAGGACAGAAAGAGAAACAGCACAATGGACTACTTAAGACGAGCCAAGGGGTCTTGAGAGACTTATCCCACCAATTGGCAAGAACAAGCAATAGATAAGCTCTCGTGGCAGGGGAGATGCCCTGCCACACCAGGGAACCCTGCTGCACCTTGCCCGGTTTCTTACGGGCAGAGCCCAGCGGATGCACGGCCTGGGCTCTGCTCCAGCTCTCAGGCAGCCCTGTTGTTAAGGAAACTTCCCTGTCTGAGCATCCCCGAGGCACTCTGGCATTCACACTCCCATCACCAGACTGTTCCTGCAGGGACCAAATCCCCTTTGCAGTGGGTGGCTCAGGTGAGCCAAAGGGTGCCCCCATTGACTCCCTGCACTCCCCCCACTCTCACACAGTCAGGCCAGGTTTCCCACAGCAGAGTCTCACGTGTCTCATTCCAAAAAACAATTTATTTGCAGCACAGGAACACAGAAATAGCCCGAGCCGGTGCCTCCAGGGAGGGACCTCGAACCCCTGGGCTGTTACGCCTTCACGGTCAGAGCACATCAAAGTCTCAGCTCTTCCTCCCGAGGCTTGGCATCTGCCCTGTCTCTGAGCGGCCACTGTCTCTGGCTGTGCCACAGGTCCTTGGGCTCTTTGTCATGCCAAGGGTCAGCAGGTCACGGGCTCTTCCCTTGGGCTCCTGCCAGCCAGAGCTCAGCCTGGAGCTGGCACTGCAGCTGCACCCCGAGCTACCTGCACCAGGTGTATTCCTCAGCACCTGTGCTTTGCAGCTGCTGAGGAACTGCACACAGGACCGCCCACTCGGCCTCCGGGACCGCACGCTGGAGCTGCTGGAGCTGCCTGAGCACTGCCCCAGCTGCGGGTGTGCGTGAATGCGCTGCGGGGCTCACGGCCCTCGTGGCTGAGCAGTCCACGTGGCCCAGGGAAGCTGGGGCTAAGCCAATGCTGCTCCTCCCCTGGCCAAGCTGGAGAAGAGCTGCAGCTGGAGCGTGTGCCAGGAACTGCTTTGGGAGCAGAGGAACAGCGTCCCTGGGCTGCGCCCCTCGCTGTTTCCCAAGAGCCCCGTGGTGATCAATCACTGCACCTCCAACAGATTGCTCTGCCTGTCTCTTGCCTTTGTGCAAAGAGCGAGGCTGGCAGGGCTCTGTAGGGTGAAAGCTGCCCCAAGGAACCAGACAGGCTGGAGGAACGGGCGCCAGAGACCTCGCCACATCCAGCCAAGAAGGGGTAGGAACAGAGAGTGTCACCAAACAGGAAAAAGGGAACTTATCCAATACCAATTTGATGTGAATAAGCAGACACTTCTTTATTCAGGTGCTGGGAACACAGGGATAACTCCTCTGGAAGTGTGTTCCACTTAACAAACAAAACCCATCCATTTTATTTACTTTTTCTGCTGAATCATCATTATGTGCCTTCTTTTACATACTGCGCATACTATGCCCACTCTTAAATTTAACCTTTACATTGATTGGTTCTAAGAGTTAATAACTTCGCCAATATTCTAAACCAATCATTGCTCATCTCTCCTGAGGTCTACTGACTGGAATCCTTAATCTTAAAATCAAGATGGGAAGGATAGTGGGTTTCCAAGCAGTGTTACTGGTGAGCGTGACTGCAACAGAAGGGTCCAGTAACTTCCTGGGGAGGTTTCACCAGTTACATTCCAAACACAGCGCTCCTGACATTTCTATACCTTATACTTCACAACTGTCTACTTATAATCATAGTAACCCTTTTATATGATCTGATTATTTGATCAAAGCATTCATCACAAGAGCAGACAGGAACAGCAGAAGCCAGAGCAGGGGAGACTGGGAAGGTGGCAGAGAGGTGTCTGGGCTGAAGGGGATCCTGAGGAAAGGGGAGGAGAAGGCTTTCCCTCAGCCCGTGCTTCTCTTCTCTTTCTCAAAACATGACCAAGGAATCTCACGTTGCCAGGGATGGGCCAAATATCCAGTTTTCTGCAATTTCCCCAGCCGTTGCTGCTTGGCCATGACAGGGAAGAAGCCCTAAAAAGGGAAAGGAGGAAAAGCAGCCCCCAAACTGGGCATCTTTGGCGTGGCAATTCCTCCCATTCCTTCCTGTTGGTGAGGAAGCTTTGCCTGACAGAATGACACAACAGGGGAGGGGGGAAGGGGCCTGTGGACAGGAGCACCACAAGAGCTCTTGGAAGGAGCTGTGGAGCTCCATCTCACTGCTGGTGTCCTGCCAAAAGGCAGAGGCACTGCTGAGTGCACTGGGAATGACGGGGAGGAAAGCAGTGGGCTGATAGAGAGAGCTCAGCCGCTGAGCCTGGGGCATGCGGGTCTGCTCTAGGCCTAAGGACCCTCAAGAGCCTCAGCTCCTTCTCCTGCACCTGCTGTGCAGGAGGCTTCTTGAGCTACTGCCCAAGTGTCTGTGTCTTCACAGATTGGCCCCGGAACGCCACACCTGGGAGACTGAGCCACCGGGCTGATGGATTCTGACCTGCTGGACCTCCCACTCGGAGTCAAGATCTAGGTGAAGCCCAAGTCCAACTCTGTCTTCTGCAAGGGAAAGCTGGGGGAAAAGGTAAGGAAATAAAAGAGCGCAGAAAAGCTCTCCTCTTTCATGGGGTCCTCATCATGCACAGAAGTTCTTGTGGCCACCTCCTCTACAGCAGGAGCTGCAGCCCTACAGTCAGGCAGGGCTGGGCAGCAGAGGGAAGCTCCAGGCTGACACAGCCCTTGAGCCTGCCTAACCCGAGGAGACTGGTTTCATCCCCTCTCCACTGTCTGCATTTGAAGCACTGGGCCTGACCTTTTCAGCTGGAAGGTTCATTTGTGGGTGGGTCAGCAGTTCTTCCTGGTGGCCTAAGGTGTCTATTTGCTGCTGGGGTTTGTTTTCTCTCCCTCAGCCCATCCCATCACAGCCCAGCCTGGCCCAGCACGGCCCCGCAGTCTTTCTGTGAGGGTCTCTGTGTCTTCAGAAGGATGGTCTTCAAAGTGTTGGTCTTCAAAGTACCTTGCTCTTTCCACAGGTACCGCATGGCACCTCTTTACAGCTCTCCGGCCTCCTTCATACTCTGGGAAATGTCTCTTACAGCTTCACTGGCAATGTCCTTCTTTCAGTCTGGACGACCCCTACATGCACCACCTGAACCTGCAATACAACTGCCTGCATGACCCCCACCTTCAGGACTACCACAAGCGCAAGGACATCCTGCGGATGCTGAAGAAACAGGGCTGCAGCACCAGTGACAACAAGGTAGGTTTGGACATCAGGCTGATCAAGAACAGCCCTCTTCAAGCAGGGCTCCCACAGCCCCTGCTGCAGCCGCCTGCTGCTGCCAGAGGACAGAGCCGTGCGCTGGTGTCTCTGGGAGCAGAAGCAGCGCCAACATCGCCCTGGCAAGCCCCAGTCCTGCCCTTCTCAGCCTGCCCCACGCTGCCTCTTCAGCCCTGGCTGGGGGGACATCACTGGCCCCAACACCAGGGTATGGGGGGAGGGCTTGGGGGCAGCTCCTCTCCCACTGAGGTCAGGCTGTTTTGGGGAAGGCTGACAGCATGGCTTGACAGTTTCTGGGAGATTCTGTCCTCATCCCTCCACAGGTGATTTGCACTGTGAAGGAGTTCAACGAGTGCAGGCAGTGCCTGACCAGGACCAAGCTGCAGTCGGAGCAGATCTTGGGGCGGCAAGAGGTAGGCAAAGCGTTGTGTTCAGGGCCATGGGACTGTGCAGGGCTGTGCTGCTGGGCTGGGTGCTGTGGTGTGGAAAGGACTCCACGGCTGGGAGCTGAGCCAGCGCAGGGCGCTGAGCTGGGCACGGGCAGCAGGGCCATGTGCAGGCACACCCCGTGCTGAGGGAAGCCCTTCTCTCCTGCCCTCGTGGCCTGGCTGAAGCAGAGTGCCGGCCTGGGCCCGCAGGAATCCTCAGCACGCAGGGGCTGAGTGCTTGTCCAGGCGCCATGACCCACAACCTGGTGTCACCTTTCTGGAAGGGCTTCTGCCACTTTTGGCCAAATTAAAGGATGGTCCCAAACTGTCAGGAACCACTGACACTTCCTGCAGGGCACAGCGGCAGCTGCAGCCTCAGAAACCTTCCTGCCCACCTCCACAGAAGAGCAAAGAGACCCCCCTGAAATCAGGGAGATTCAGAAGAGTGAAAGCACCTTTAGACAAGGGCCAAACCCACTCCACAGCTGAGCTGGCTCAGAAAGATGCCAGCAGAGCCGCTGGCTCCCAGAGGAAGCCGGACAACACTGCCGATGGCCTCTTTAAAGCTGTCTTTGAGCAGCTGACCACAGCAGAAGGCCAGAAGCTCCAAGAGCTGGTTGAGACCATTGTGTACAAAGTGTTTGCGAGGCAGAAGGTTCCTTGGGACCAGCGTGTCAGTGTCTTAAGAAACACTGCTCAGGGGATCAGAGGAAGAGTTTTTGGCAGCTCTGTGAGAACAGAGCCTGCAGAGCCACCACTAGACCGCCAACAGGAAATAGAACTGGTGGCCAAGGAGCTTCCAGCGATGGTGTTGGAGATCTTGGGGGACCATCTGGAGTCCAAAGCTTCTGAGTCAGGGAGGGCAGCCAGGCAGAAGGAGCAGCTTGTTGATGGAGGAGCCACCCAAGCAGACACACCCAAGGAAGCTGAAACAGACAGAGGACGTTTACACGCTTGCCTTGACTATCTCACCATCCAAGTTGTCAAGAATATTCCCTGCCTCTAGAAATCCATGGTAGCTTCTGAGTTTGGAGGAGACTCCAGCTGTGACTACACCAAAATCCTGAAGCTTCCCAAGGGTAAGGTCTCCAGAGGACAGATGCCACCAGGATTCCCTGGAGCATCTGAAAAACAGAGCCAGGAAGAAAGCACGGGAGTAAAGCTGCCTGCCTTAGGAACACAGCTCCATGCAAAAGGGACAGGCTATGCCAAAACCATGGAGCCCGAGTATCCAGCAATGGTGAAGGGGGACTTGGTGAGAGAAAGGAATCCAGCAATCTCAGGCAACACTTGGGACATAAGGACCATGGCAAATTGGATCGTTCAGTCTGTATTAGGGTGGGTTGTTCGGCATAGGCCTGCACCAACCTGCAGGCAGAATTTCCAATGGCCTGTCCCAAACCCAGCCACGTGCCAAGGCAGAGAGGAGAGCTGTGCTGCTGAGGACACTCTCCCCTCCTTGGACCCACAGTTTTCCCCACAGCCCATCCCTCCGGAGGGTCCAACGCCCCCTGCCCAGGACAGAGCACGGCACAGATCAGTGCACTCAAAGCTCGTCTGAGGCGAGCAAGGCGTGTGGCAGGAGAGCTGAAGGGCCTCTAGACAGCAAACTTCACACCCTTGTTCCATCAATAAAGAGTTTATCCATAAGGCCTTGCTTGTGCTTCCTCCAAACCAGGCCAAACTGCATCCACGCATTTTCCCTGTTCCCCCATCTCTCCCCCGCAGTCTGCTCCCACAACCTGCCCAGAAGCCCCCAGGATCTCCCAGGACCTCCCCAGAGCCACCCAGGACCCGACCATCTCCCCTCCTATATCTCCCACCCAGGACTCTGTACTACCCATCTGCCTCCCATATATCTCTTCCCAGCCCATCCAGGACTGCCTGAATCCCCTCAAGGAGTCCTCAGCTCCCTGTGCCTCTCATATCTCTCCTATGTCTCCCTTCCATGAGGCCCCCAGGACCCTGTACCCCCTGTATCCCCCCCCATTTCTCCAGCCATATCCCCACTCGGGACCCCATAGCTTCCTGTATTCCCTCATATTCCCCCCATATCTCCCCCTGTTTCCCCTACCAGACCCCTGAAGGACCCTCTCAGCCCCCTCCAGATAGCCAGAGATCCCCCGAGCCCTGCCCTAGGACTGCCCCAGGATGGCTTGTACCTGATGGTGGAGAGCCAGTGTCCCCCATATCTTCCCCCACAGAGCCCCCAGGATCCTCCCCAGATCCCCCCCGGCAGTGGAGTGCCACCCACCGAGGATGAGGGTGTGGGAGGGGGGTGGAAGACCATGGAGTAGCTGGTGGTGGGCAGGTGGAGGGCTTCCCCTTCCCCCAAGCCCCAACCACTCCCAAGGGCCCCCCCTCACAGCGGGAACTGGAACAGCTCTGAGGAGAAAACATCCTCAGATGTGCAGCCTGGGGAGGGGACCCCAAAATCAGGAAGGGACCCTGGACCCTAAGAAGTTGGGACCCCTAAAGCCCCCACCCAGATGAGAGGAGAAAATGGCCTGAGCTGTGTGGTCCCCGCCCAAAAATCAGGAGGGGCCCCAAAATCAGCCTCCCCAGCCCCCTCCACACCTCCGAAGATATAGAGCAAGTCGCCCACCAGCCACCCCAGCCCTCCCATATCTCCCCTATTCCAAATGTCCTCCAGCCCCCCCAGATCCCCTGAAGCTCTCCCAGCCCATTTAGCCCTGCCCAAAGTTCCCCAGAGCTCCCCTCAGACTCCCTGAAGCTCCTCCCCATCTCCAAACAAGGAGACCCAGTTGTCTCCCAGCCCTTCAAAAGCCCCCAACCACCCGTCCCCAAATTCCTCCAGCACCTCCAACCCCTCCAGCCCCCCCTCCATCCTGTAGAACCCCAAAACCTTCCCTAAACCCCCCTAGAACGCCCCTCAGGGCTCCTCCTGACCTCCAGTCATGTAGAGCTGCCAACCCCAGCCCCCCAGACGCCACCACCTTGCCCCCATTCTGAATTTTCCCTGACTCCCCCAAACTCCCCAGGCCCCCTTGTCTTGTAGCTGCCCCAAATCCCCCTAGGATTCACCCAGGACCCCCGAGCCCCCTCCCCACCTCCAAACACATAGAGCCATTCATCCACCAGTGCAGCAAGGGTTGGGGGGTCTCTGGGGAGGTTTTGGGGGTCTGGAGAAGGTGACATCACCTTCATCACCTTTATACAGTTACATCACCGAGATACATGCATATTCGTGTGTTTTGTACATTAGTCAAACATTCTTTTGAACTTTCTGAGGTTTCGGGAACTCCTTTGTTTGATTTCTTCACACTCCGGCTTGTCTGCATAACATCCTGGGTATCAGGTCAATATATTTTATTTCTTCTTGTGTCTCCATCCTGCTGTTTTACATCCTCTGTTAAGGATTTAGTGTGTCCTCCTTAAATGGAACATGGCATTCTCTAATTGTCCTCCGGTGCTCTGGTTTGTGTGACGGTTATCTTATCACTTGGACGGGTCGGTCAGTGGACGGCCTTACATTGTTCTTCTTAGTTACACAAAAGCCTTTTCTATTCTACAATACGTTCATCACACTCTTATTTCCATAACTGCTACACAGATATTATATTCATTACACTATTTCTATGAGCAATACAATGCACACTTAAGCTGATAGATTCTATTATATTCACAAGCAGCTAAAAAGAGTTACAGTTGGTACTATTTCTAAATACTTATAATCACTGACCACATGCAAAAGCTAATACGTAAAGGTGAAAGCCAATATTATGTAGTCATTTTACACAGACTTTTGCTGCAATTTTGTTCAGGTTTAATAAACCTTTGGAATTTTAAAAGTGAGCATAATTTCTCACAAAGTTAATATTCAAAACCCTATTAAGTCTTTATTCTTCTTCCCTGAGAAGAAGTCCATGGCAATTAGTAAAGCTTTCTAAAATAAATTAATGGATTCAGCTGATTGCAATGATCATGGCTTGTGTGTCTTACAGAGGGCACATACTAAGGGGGACACGGATAGGCGGATCAGGAAGTCCCGAGTACCTCCCAAGTAGCTCAGCCAAAGGGGAAAGGGACTGAGGAGAAAATGCAGCCGGGAAAGGAGAAAAGAAGGCTGCTTGCTCCAGCTAATTGAGAGAGACCCTGATGGACTCCCTCCCTTTGTTCCAGCCAAGGGACTTTTACAGGACTCCTCTGTCTCCTTTGTGGACACGACCCTCGAGCCACGTGAATTTGACGCTCTGGGCGGTGGGGGGTGCTGGAACTCCACTACCTGGGCAGGGGGGAGAATAAACCAGCATAAACCAGTCCAGACTGGGGCAGCTGGGCAAAGTTCAGAGTCACAAGGGGCCACTGGCAGCGAGGCAGGGGAGCGGCGGCAGTGATGGGCAAGGGGAGGGCGGGGAGGAGTTCCGGCCTCAGCCCAACCCCCCTCAGTGAGTGACAACGGGGAAAAGTGCCCTCAGGGATTGGCTGGGAGGGTACGCAAAATGACCCCAAAAAGCCTCAAAACCTCCTCGAAATTTACACAAAACTGACCAAAATGGAATAAATTTGAATAAGTAGGAAATATTTCAGGCTATATTTTAGTTCCATTTAGACAATGGAGTGTGGGAAAGGCAGACTATGCACTGAAACGTGGCAAAACCAAGAAAAACCCCAAAGGCCCTTTAAGAATCCCTGAAAATTAAGTAAAATTGAGTAGAGGCATAACAAATATCAATAAATATAAATCAGTTAAAGCCATAATTAACATATCAGTATAAAAGGGGGATGTGTAATATGGGGCTTGGGGTGCTCAAATGCCTCAAGAAAGTACCAGGAAACCCCAAGCACCACATTCCCCTCATGCTTGGGCTGGCTGTTGAGCAGCTCAAGTAGAAGAGTCCTCCAGGAACTGAAGGGAGCAGCAGCCCTCGTGCTGAGGCACAGCCTGTGGAAAAAGGGCTCGGTGGCCCAAATGTGTGCTTTGGAAATCAGAGTTGGGTTCCTAAATCCCCTCAGAACTCTCTCTAACAGACCTGTGGTGGCTGAGGGATGTCCGTGGGAAGGCTTTGCCAGCCTTGAACTGGACCTGTTGATCATCTGAGCTCTGCTCTGTGTGGGAGCCTGTTCCCTTCCCCTTGCCCCAGGGCAGAGAGTTGGTGAGGGCTGGAGTTGGAGGCTGTGTCTGCCCCGAGAGCCGGTACCGTGGGGCTGCAGGTGCTCCTGCCAGCGTGGGCTTGTCTGAGCCGGGCCTTGTGCCTCTTTCAGGTGTCCCTGCTGCAGTCACAGCTGGCCCAAGACCGACAGGACCACCGGCAGAACTACACTGAGAGCTGTGCAAGGACCAGGCAGGAGCTGTCAGACCTTCAGCAGGAGCTGTCCTGCTCCTTTGCAGCTCTGCTCAAGGAGCCCAAAGCTGCTCTTGTGGAAGCAGACACTTGAAGCTGCATCGGTCTCTGAACCTTAACTTGGCAGTGACATCCAGGGGCTGTCCGTCTCTGGAGAGACAGGCCCTGCAGAAGACAGGTGCAGTTCTTCTCTTCCACGCAGGATTTGTGCCCTGCTCAGAAGCCAATTCCTGTCGACTGGGGCACAAAATTCCTCCCTAGGTCACAGATGAACGCTATCGAAGATGAGGGCAAAAAATACCTGCCAAAGCTTTTACAAGCAGGCTCATTTAGTTCTTGAAGGTCTGTTCCTAGAGAGGAATCTCTGATGTAAGCAGCAAGACTTTTCTTCTGCCTAGAAAACCTAGTGATATATTGCCAAACAGAGAGCAGAGAAAAAAAATGCACTTGTGGTTGTCTCAGCATTCTTAATCACTTTTATAAGCCTTAAACACTGCAGCTCTTGGCATTTCTCTGTAGGAATTTGAAAAGCCCCTGAAACACCATTCTTCCTCCTCATGCGGCTGTTCTAAAGGCAAAGCTTTACTTTCATGAATATTTGTAAGCAGCAAGAACCTTTGCAGGCTTTTTCTTCCATCTCTCCTTTGTCAGGAAAGACAGAAGAATTCCTGTGGCTCAGGAACCAAGCACATCCCTAAAGAGCCCGCAGGTCTTGAGAACGCTGAGCCTTAAAACTGACACTGTCTGCACCAGCAACTTTGAACTCATGTTATGAGCCAGGTCCCTGCCCAGCTGCCCAACAGGGCTCTGGGGACACGGGGGAGGCAGGGCCCGTGCCAGTGGTATAAATAAATTTGTTTTAATAGGCCGGCTTAATAATAGTTCATCGTTTTAATGAGTTGTAATGAATTGCTAATTAATATAATTAATTGTTGGAATTGATTTAGTAAGTTACAAAGTTAAAGGTATTGTCGGTCAAGTGTGCGTGCATAGCTGTCAATCACGGAAAAGAGGGGTCGGAAAAGGTGTCAAGGCAAGAATCTTCTAGACGGGTTACATCATGGAGCGATGTCAGCAACTCAACCTATGACTGGGAGACTAACCAGCCAATAGTGCCTCAGAATTCCAGGATGATTGGCCAGGAATGCGCTGTCTTATGGAGCAACCAGCTACCAGGAGGTGGACCAATCAACAAGTGGATCAAAAGTGCACCAGTCTTGCACCTTTCAGAGACTTTAAAAACCCCTGGGTGCCGAGCACCCGGGTCTTTCTGCAGAACTAGTATCCACAGAAACTCCCTGTGTAGCACAGAGTTACTTGGATCTCTGACTTGCCCCTGAGGCCCTGGGCTTATCCTGGGGCCTCGTCTTCAGTTGTCTTTGTTTTTAATAAACAGGCCCAGGCCTTTTAAAATGTCTTGGCTCCAGTTCGCCTGCTTTTAACACCAGGACCAGCAGGAAGATGGGATGGGGGGAGAGCCAGGGAGGGCCTCTCCAAGAGCCCCTGGAATGCTGGGCTATGGACCCTGGTAACCATCGCAAAGGCTGTGGAATGTTGGGAGTTGGAGCCTGACAACTGTCACAAAGGCCATGGAATGTTGGGGGTTGGAGCCCGAGAACTGTCACAAAGGCCATGGAATGTTGGGGCTTAGACCCTGGCGACAACCAACAGCTCCTGGCTATTGGGGTTTGGACCCTGGAGCTGTCAACAGCTCATGAGCTTTGGGGCTTGGACTTTGCAAAGGCCAAGGGCACTTGGATTGTGTGCTATTGACCCTGCAAAGGCCAAGAGCCTTTGGATATTGGGGTTTAGACCCTACAAAGGCCAAGGGCCTTTGGATATTGGGGTTTAGACCCTGCTAAGTCCAAGGGCCTTTGGGCATTGCTGTTTACTCTCTGCTCGTGCCAAGGGGAGGATGGAGACCCGGCGGGTGAGTGAGAAAGCCACTGCTCTCCTTGTGCCAAGCCCAGCAGGGACCTGGGAGGGCCTGGGCTGGGCCTCGGGGAACAGTTCCCTTTGGCAATAGCAAGGGATTAACAGTTGGCTGTTCCGGAGCTGGCAGCAGCTTTGGTGCTCGCTGTGGGGACAGGTGTGGGAGGGAATGGGTGGCTCCTGGCCATCCCAGAGCACAGCCACATCTCCTCCTCCATCCTTGTCCCACTGGAGGCTGTGGGCACAAACAAGGGAGCAGCTTTTCATTGCCTTCCCCTCACCCAAATTACAGCACAGCCTCAGTGCTTCCCAGAGTCCAGAATGAGTTTCTCCCAGACATCTCTGAAATGATCCCTAGTGGCCCAGAGGAGGTCACAAGCATGATAGGAAGATGCTCCAAGGGCTGGAGCACCAGTGGCAAGGGAAAAGGATGCAAGAGTTGGGGTTGTCCAGCCTGGAGAAGGTTCCAGGGTGACCTTAGAGCCCCTTCCAATGCATGAAAGGGCTGCATGAGAGCTGGAGATGGACTTAAGCCAGTGGCCTGCAGGGACAGGACAAATGACAAAAGCTTCCCACCAAGACAGGGCAGGGATGGATGGGATATTGGGAGGGAGTTCTGCCCTCTGAGGGTGCTGAGGCCCTGGCACCCAGGCTTGAGGTTTCCCAGAGAAGCTGTGGCTGCCCCTGGATCCCTGGGAGTGTTCAAGGCCAGACTGGCTGGGGCTCTGGGCAACTCCCCTTCTGGTGCTCTTAGAAGTGATGAAACACCTTCCAGCATGTTGATTTCTGCTGCTGTCAAACTACTGGGCTGAAAATATTCCCAAGGAGGGGAGGAAGAGCTCAGCTGGAATTGCTGTGCTCTGGGACAGGCTGGGAGGCACTCAGAGGCGACTGCCTCAGGGGCAGCCATGCAGTCTGAGTGTGCTCTTCCCCGTGCTCTTGCAGGGAGCTCGAGGGCTTTCTCAGCAGGGACGTTCCTCCGGAGCCCCTGAGGTGAGTAAAGTGTGCTGAGCTGGCTGGCATTTTGAAACTGGTTCTCCATGAATGGATGCTGGTTCTTGTGGGATCAGAAAAGAGGTATCTCAGTGCTGCTTTGGAATGGGAACAGAACACCTGACTAACAGCTGGATGTGGGCTTTCAGGCGCTGGTAGGCGACAGTGACAGCATGGCCAATTCCATCATCTGCACCGACAATCCTGGGAACATCCTCTCAACTCTGACATCCACTGATGAACAGCATCCTTTTGAATTGGTTCGGGAAGCTACAGAGAACTGGGGGCGCATGCAGCGGCATTTTGATCAAATGGAGGAGAGAACTCAGAGGATCAGAAGCCGCTGCCAGCTGATAGACTCTCTGCTAGAAGAAATCAGTAGGTGAGTCTTTCCTCCTCCTCCTCCTCCTCCTCCTGCATTCCAGAAACAATCTGCTTCCAGGCCGGGGAGTTCAGAGGAGTCCCTGGTGAAGAAGTCACCTGCCTACCATGTGTAGTCCTCAGTGTGGCCCTCGAGCATGGTCCTGTCTGGTTTTTCCATGCTCTTCTGTGACTCCCAAGGCTGTCTGGGAGCTGCAGAGCCATGTTGCAATAGGAGACTCCTTCTCGCCGTGCTGCTTCCCTGAATTCTGTTCTTTAAGTGCCCCTGCCCAGCCATAGCTTCTCACTGAAAGAAGGCAGCCTCTGGAGGATTTTCCTGGGAGGGAAAGAGCAAGGTCTTCCTTAGCCCACTGCCCCCAGCTCCATCCTGGAGAGCTGAAAATGGCATTGCTGACTCTTCAGGCCTCTTGATTCTTCTGACTGAGCCTTGTCTCTGCAGTGACTGTGCAAACCTTGAGAAGTCCAGGGAAATGCTGCTGCAATGCACTGGAATCCCGGAGACAGGAGCCTTGTGTCTGCATCTGAAGAACACCAAGCAGCGGAAGGAAGCATCAGCCCAGGCCGAACAGGCAGAGCAGCAGGACAGGATGGAGGTTGGTTTTGGAAATGAGACTGGTTTTCCCTTGAAAACTCGTCTTGCCCCTTCTTCTACATTGGAGGACTTGGCTGCACTCGAGGGAGAAGACCCATTGTTGCAGAGCGAGCTGGAAGTCAAGAGGCAGTCATTGGAGGAATTGCAGCTTCAGAGGGATCTGCTGCAGCAGGAGAGGGATGATGTTAGCACGGCTCTGAACACCTTATTGCTCGGCAGCACCTGTGGGAGGGGGAGTTGTGGCAGCCAGATCAGCCCAGATGCTGTTGCTGGCAGGAGAAGACGGGCACACTGCTGTGCACACCTGGCTCAAGACGGCACATGCGTTTATGAGCCAGGGATATGCGTGTTCATCAGCAAAGTGTTGCATGCTTCTGCAAAATGTGTTGCTTTGGGCAGCCACAGAGCCTCTAAAACGGGGATCGGAGCTGGGGAAGGGTCTGGAGCACAGGTGTGACCAGGAGCAGCTGAGGGAGCTGGGGGGGCTCAGCCTGGAGAAAAGGAGGCTCAGGGGGCACCTTCTTGCCTTCTACAGCTCTCTGTGACAGGAAGCTGCAGCCAGGTGAGGGTCAGGCTCTGCTCCCAGGGAACAAGGGACAGGACAAGAGGAAACAGCCCCAAGGTGTGCCAGAGGAGGTTTAGATTGGGTGTTACAGGATAGCTGCAAGAGAAGGCTTTGTTTCTGATGGTCTCTGTCAGACAGTCTCAGTTCTGGGGAATGTGATAGGTTGGGCAAATGCACAGCAGACGTTCTGATTTGGCCACATCAGGCAGGCGTCCACAAGTCACAAAATGTCTGCTCAGCACAAGAGCCATTTCCCTGCGAGGCATCCTCTCCTTGCAGAGAGCTGCGTAGAATATGTGAGGAGGAGAAACTTAGACGAGAGTTTTGATGTGGCAGGGGGAAATCCTGTATATTTCCCCTTGATTCAGCAAGCAAATTTGTTTTCACAAATCTTCCTGAAAATGTCCAGCAATGAAATACATCCAGATAATAATTTTGTTTCCCAAGTGGCAGTTGCAGAAGATGCAGTATTTTTGGGTGACAACACGGAGTTTGGAGTGGGGATGTTTGTTGGGAAGGAGCTGTCTGGTCCCAGGCAAGCCAGCAGGGCCTGACACAGCACTTCCAAGGTAACAGTGCCAGAGGCTTTTGGCAGCCCCGGCTATCAGAGCTGCATAGGGCAGATGCTGTGAAACTTTGAGCCCAGAGCACAGGTGCTCCTTGTCCTCTGGCTGCCTGCGAGGTGCCACTGGCTGGCTCTGCACAGGGCTCCCGAGGAAGGGCTCGAGCTGTACCTTGTCCCACTTCCAGGTTTCCCAGGAGCAAGATTCATCGAGCTGCTCTCTGGAGCAGCTGGGCCCGGAATCCTCTGGCCAAGGGCACGCACTGGCCCAGGTGTGCCGAGAGCAGGAGCTGCTGGGCCAGAAGGCTGACCTTGAGGGCCGACTGGCAGCCATGGAGTGGCTCCAACAAGACCTTTCCAGGCAGCTGGAGGAGACCAGGTAAAGGCAGGGAGCAGAACCTTTTCAGATCTATTTACATTCCATGGACAGAATATGGAAGAGTCCCAAGAACAAAAATATGCCACAATGTGAAGGTTCTTTTTCTGACACCTAAAGCCAGCAAAGCTCTCGTGAGCCTTGGGCTCCTGTTTGTGCTGCCGAGCACACTCCTGTGGGAAGTCCAAAGCAATCCACCCAGCCCTGAACTGAGTAGTAGGTAAACCATGCAGATGCTGAGTGAAACCTCAGGTTTCTCTTGGCTTTGGTTTCTTCTTCTGGGCATTGAACGTCCCTCATTCCTTAGCAAGTAGCTTGACATGATCCTGATCTTCAGAACTGAAGCTTCGTCTTCAGCATTCCAGGCTCCGACCTTGGCACGTTGGGGGTAGCACACTGCCATTCAGGGGGAAGCCAGAGGCTCCTGCTGAAAATCTTGAGGGCTTTCTGCTTCCAAGCACACTCTTGAGAAGTGTGGGACAGGCCCTAGAGCTGGCTGGAGAGCAGCAGGGAAAGCTCTTTGGAATTCTCAACAGCCTCTGGGGATTCTTGCTGATTGTTGATGGGCACCCAGCTGCCAAACCTGCCAACCTCCCTTTGGATGGTCCCTCTCACTCTGTAAAGAAGGACAAGTGCCTCGGGCTACTGCCTGCTTGCCCCGCAACACTAAAATAAAGGTGGCAAGTCTACTCCATGACCTTGCAAGAGTTTAAACTGCAGTCTCTGCATTCAGGTAGTTGTTCTTCAGACAAAAGGGTGGCCTGATTTTTTACAAGTGCTGCTATGAGATGACCATGAGATTTTACTGTGTCACGCAAAGTAGTTCTGAAGCCACATAAATACAGGGTGTCTGGAAGATGATGGACCTTTATGTCCATTATCAAGAGCATTAAAAAGTCAGCAGTCAGCAAGGACAAGAGTCTGTTGTGTCCCCCTGCAGAGAAGCTTGGAAGTGCTGATGAGAGAAGGGCTGTGAGCAGAGGCTGGGCTTTTGCTCGTCGCCCCAGCCTGTTTGGACACAGCTAGCCAGTGTCATAGATCAGGATCAGCAACTGAAGGTTTGGCTGTTGAGGCCAAGTTGGGCTGGGCTGTCTGTGCTGTGCCAGGCCATAGGGAAGGCCTGGGCAGTCCCTCAGAGGGCCCTGCTCTGCTGTTGAGATGGCACAAATGTGCCTTGCCTGGGCGAGTTTCCACGTGGCCCATTTCCCATACTCAGGTGTGGGGATCTTGAGCCACGTCGTCCTGGAATACCCAGCTGTGGGTGTCTGGAGCAAACAACTCATGTCTCTCCGTATGTGCAACTCATAGGTCAGCAAAGGAGAGCCTGGAATCCAGGCTGAGTGCTGCTCAGCAGCAGATATCTCAGCTGGAGACCACCAGGAACCATCTGGAGGCTCAAGTGCTCACAGTCACACAGGCCAAGGAGGTGATAGAAGGTGAGAACCTCGTGTGCTTTGTTTGTGGTGCTGCCCCTGCCTAGAGAACTAAGCACCCTGTAAAGCTGCCTCTGTCCACAGAGCTTCTGAGAAGTGGTGGGGCTGGTGGCACTGAAAGGGCCTGAGGTCAGTAAAGTCAGTAAAGACTCTGACTCTTGCTGTTGGTCGTGTTTGTAGGAGAAGTGAAGTGCCTGCAAGATGAGCTGGAAGCAGAGAGATCTCTCAGGAGGCAGGAACGGGAAGACACAGCTCAACAGCTCCTGCAGGCAGAGCAGCAGCATCACAAAAGCCTCAGGCTTCAGGGAACTGCTCAGCAACTGGAAATAAAGAAGCTCCTGCAAGACCTGGTAGGGGACAGTACACTTCTGGAGTGTCCAAGCCAGCCCTGTGGGTTGGTTTAGCACAAGCAGAGCCTGAGGGTGTGAAAGGGCAGCAATCCTCTGCCAAGGCCTCCCGCTGCTGGGCCGGGCAGCAGAGGCAGCAGCTTGGACTTGGAGGTGCCTGAGAGCCCCCAGGATGGTGCTGGGACAGTAAATGCAGCCACAGCTTCAGTGAGGGCGTAAGAGGAGTTCCAGAGCAGGTTGGGCAGTGCCCACCCAAAGCGTGGCAGCCCAGGGCAGGATTGTCCCTGAGTCCCACCTGCCACGGAGCAGATGCCAGCGTGGAGCACTTGCCGGCATGGAGCAGATGCCAACAGTGCTGCTGGCTGCAGGCGTGGGAACTCGGTTCCTTTCTTGCTGTGCTTCCATGGTGGACAGAGGGATTAGCTTTGGGCTGGAAGCAAAGGGAACAGGCCCCTTGTCCCTGGTCCTTCAGTCCTTGTGACTGGGGTGTCAGGGAAGGGAAGGTGACACCTCCTTTTCTGAGCACTTGGACTCAACGCTTGGGAAGGTCTTTGCCAACAGAAGAGATTCCACGAGTCTTTGATTCTTGCACCTGCTGAGCCTCCTTTTGAATTCCATGACAGGACACGGTTTCTGGAGTGCTGTTGTCTTTTCCGGTTGGGGGTTGTGGGAGGGATGAAGCTTCACCTTTTTCAGCAGGGAGCTTGCCTGGGACTTCATCTTGCAAATTTCTCCTCCCCTCCTCAGGCAAGTGAGCGCGAAAGGCACCGTGCAGAGATGCAGGAGACGCTGGAGCAATGGGAAAAAGAGAAGGCAGAGAGAGAGCAGGAGCACAAGAAGGTGCTGTTTGAGATGAGGCAGAAAGATGCCACCCTGCTGGCCCAACAAGAAGAACTAAGGAGATTTGAAAATGCCAAGCGACAGGTAATGACTGAGAGAGGAGAACTGGTGTGATTTTTTGCAAGGCTGGAGCTGTGGGAGATGGCAGGACATGGGGCTGTGTGGAGCATGCCCTCCGTGTCTTCTACATTGAACTGGGGGAGGTGAAAGCTGAACGGGGCTGTCTTTGGGACCAGCAATGAGCCCTCTCATAGGAAGCCAGGCAGAAACATCAGCTATCAGCTGAGATCTTTGTGCTGCTCTTGTGCTCTGTTGTTCTAAGATGTACCTCAGGGTACCTTCGCTGTTCTCTTTCCGCTCCCCTTTTGGTGTGTACTGGTAGGTGTTCACAGCTAAAGTGAGTTTGTAGCTCTTTTCTTATGTGGAAACGGGGGGGGGAGGGGGGTGCAGCAGCAACACTGACAAGAGAAAAATCTTTTTAAAGACTTGCCTGGAGTATTTCTGAACAGTAACCCAGAGATGTCTTCTGGGCTGTGTTTTAAGTCACTTCCTGGGAAGCTGTGTTGGCCCCGGGGCAGGCAGTGGCCCAGGGGAGCAGCAGCCGAGTGCTGTGAGAGCACGTGAGCCCATCAGTCTTTGCCTCTGCCACACGGATGCTGCAGGAGAAGTGTGAAGCCCTCTGCTCTTTCCTTCGGTGCAGGTGCTGCTGGAAGAGCAGAAGGAGAAGAGTGCTTTATCAGAGGCACTGCTCCAGACTCAGGGAGAGCTCAGCCGAGCCCACCAGCAGGTCCAGCAGCTCAGGCAGGAGGTGAAAGAGCTGCAAGAGAAGGGGCAGGTAAGTGTGAGTAGGCAGGCAACAGAGGGCAGGGCAGGGACAAGGGCACAAAAGGCAGCTCCTGGGACTGAGGAGGCAAGGGCTGCTTCAGGCCCTGGGAGCACAGAGCCTGGTAAGCTCCAGAGCTCAGCCCCAGGAAGGAAGGCTTGCAGTGGAAGCAGAGCTGGCTAGAGAAGCCAAAAGAAGCAGCTGAAGGAATGGGATTTTGAGGCAGCACGTGGAACAAGCTGAGCCTGAGGGTAGGTCCCAGGAAGTTGCTCTGCATTTTGTTGCCAGACCATCAAGGCAAATCTGCAAGCTGAGCTGCAGGAAGCTCGCAGTGAAGTCCAGGCAGTGCAGAGGAGGCACAAGGAAGAGCTACACGGCCTCAAAGAGGAAATGAATCTGCTCCTTGAGCAGAGGGAGGCTCTACAAAAGCAGGTGAGTGAAACAGCACTGGCATGGCAGCCATGCAGCGAGGGGTCTGTGGCCTTCTTGCTTTTCCATGGCAGAGCAGCAGCTGGTGGGGTGATCCCTGGGGCTGTCTCGGGCTCTGGGGGCTCCATGGCAGCTGCTCTGTAGGACACACAGTGCTCTGCTGAATCTCAGCTGCTGCTCTGGACAGCTGGGCTAGTCCTCTGGGCTGTTGGCCAGCAACCATCAGCATGGATTCCTGCTGGCCTCTCCTTGCCAGCCTTGGTTTGGGAGGTGCTTTTTCAGGTGCCCTTGGTGGTGGGCCACTTAGAGACTGAAACAAGTTGTCCATATCCAGTGTGAATCTGGTGCTCTCAGGACAGGGAGAAATGGAAAGTTGTCCTTTGCCTTTCCTCTCAGCCTGTGCTGTGGCTGACAGTGACAAGCTGTGGCTGCAGCCCCTGACTGCTTTGTTCCCTTTGACTGGAGGTGGGAGAGTTGACATCTCAGCTGGCAGCCTCCCGAGAGTCCCGGGAAACGACTGTCCAGAGAGCCCAGCAAGAGGTGAGGGAGGCCCAGGAAGAGTCCAGGCAGAAGCTGTCGGAGGTTGAGCACGTCCAGAAGATCCTGGAGGAGGCAGAAAATCTGAACAAGGAGCTGCAAGTGCATGTGGAGTCCTTGAAGAGGGAAAGGAATCGCTGGGAAGAAGTGGCTCAGCAAAATTCAGAATTGCAGGCTTCGGTGGATGTCCTAGAGAGTGAAAAAGCCAGGTAAATGAAAGCCTGTAGGACTCTGCATTGTGGTGAATGGATTCCCTCTTTGCCCTCTTTGCACCTGCCAGGGGCTCTGGCAGCATTTCCTAAGTGGCAGATTCTGAACTCTCCGTGCAGACACTTCTCCTTGTCTGGATGTTGTCTTTCATTTTCTTTACTTTTAAGACTTCAAACAGAGTTTTTCTGCAGAGAAAGGATTTGGGGGTAGCTCTTTCCCTCTAGGGGGTATTGTGTTTTTAGGTGGGTGTGTTGACACTGCCCGAGCTGCATTGTAAGGAGCTGGATACATCCATCAGCTCCACCTTGGGTCCTGTAATTTGAAGCCTCTGGGATGTGGATCAGCCTGGCCTCTGATGCTTTTTCTGGGCAGAACCATCTGAAGGCCCTGATTGCTGATCTAGGCCAGATTGCCCTCGGAGGCAGCCCAGCAACAAGAGCGGCTCTGTTGCATGGTTCCTCATAAAATGTGCCCCGGTGCCTGGAGGGCGTCTTCATTGCAAGACTTTGTTAGGTTTGTATTCACATTCCCACCTCAAAAAGAAGGTAGGGCATGTAGGCAGGAACTCCCTGTTCTTTCAGGGCCAAAAGCAGAGTAGGCACATGCTGGGCTTTGACTGCAGGGAGAACAAACAGCCAAGTTGTTTAGACAGACCTCATCAGACAGAGGAGTTTTTCCCTGAGGTGCTGCAAGTCCTGAGAGTTTATAAAATCTGATACCGTGTAGCAATGAGTTGCATATTCCCTTCTAGGCTGATAGTGTCTCTGGAGGAGAAGAACCAGCGCCTCAGAACTCTGGAAAAACAGAACCTGCTGCTGAACAATCGCGTATCTCGGTTATTTTCTGCTCTTAAGCAGGCAGAGCAGCTCTGTTCTGAGCATAGAAGACAAAGGCAGGAGCTCAACACCCAGGTAAGCTGTGCAGTGGCATCCTCTTCTCCAGGGACACACAACAGCACCTTTGCCTTGGAGGCCCCAACCTCTTTCCCCTCCCAGCAGCACGCACAGCTGCCGTCTTCTGCCCGGGGCTGCTGCTGCACCCTGAGGCCGAGGCTGGATCTGCTGTCTGCTGCCCAAGTTTTGCACCGTTCTCTCCCGGCTCCCAGCAGGAAATCTGGGAGGGGAGCAGCAGCAGACTCCTCTGGAGCCTCTGTGTCCCTCAGTTAGCAGTGTTGTCCCAGACAGAGTTGGTGCCTGTGCCGGGCACTGAGCAATGTGGGGACACAGAGGTGGCTATGGCAGGCTGGGCAGGGCACTTCCAGCGCAGCCATCTCAGCTGCTGTTCAGAGCTGCAGCCTCAAGGATGCCCATTGCCTCCCTTTCCCTCTTTTCTCTACATTGGTCTCCTTTGGAATCCTTGCTTTTCTGCCTTTTGGTTTTGGCATGGTTTTTGCCTGAAATCATTTCTTCTTTGCTGCTCTCCCTGCGGCCCACTCTGCAGCCTCAGGAGCAGCCCTGTCCCTGAGGCTCTGTGCATCCATCTTCCAGATGCAGGCCGTGCTGCTGGCAGAGATAGAGCAGACAGCTCACCAGGCAACTCAAGAGAAGCAGCTGCTGGAAACTGAGGTGTCTGAGCTGCGTGTGAGGCTCCAGAGCTCTGAGGAAAGAGCAGAGGCCATGGCCATACAGTGTAAGGACGTGGAGCTGGAGCTGAGGAAGACACAGGCTCAGAGGGACCATCTCAGAGCCCACAATCAGGAGCTGCTGAAACAGCTGGAGCAAAGTGAGCAAGGTACAGCTTCTCCTCTCCCACTCACTGCCCCATCCTGCCTCACCTGCGGCGATCTCGCTGATGGCTCGCAGAGGAAAAGTGCCCAGAGATGGCAGAGGGGAAAAACAACCAGCAGGAGATTTATCCATCCAAGTGCCAGTGAAAGCTTTTTTTTGAGAAAGATGCTGTGGCTGGCAGTGCCATCCGGCTGTGCCATGGCTGATCCCGTGCACAGCTGGAGCCTTCCAGGTGCCGTGTCTGTGCTGAGGAGCTGTAGCTGGATGCCTCAGCTCGATTCCCCCAAACTCCAGGCCCTGCCAGAGCCTCCAGGCTACTGGCTTCTCTGGAGCAGAGCTGCACAGGCATCCCCTCTCCTTTGTCTCTCTTGGATTGCTCACTCTGCACAAGGCCTAGAGCAAACACACTTTCCCATCCCTCTGAACATTTCCCCTTTCATTCCTGCTTTTTTCTCTGCCTGCAAATTTCCTTCATTTCTGTCAGCTTTGGAGCCCTTGTGGGCTCAGGGCCTGACAAACTCAGGCAGGCAGAGAAGACACTGCTGTTGTCTCTGCAGGATGCACATCAGTTTGCCTTTGCTTTGCTTTTCCCCTTCTCCTTTCTCCTGTTCCTTCCCCCTCCCTGCTGCAGATTTGTGGGAGGCAGCAGTCAAGCACACCTCTCGAGAAACTGCCCTGGAGAAAGAGGCCTGTGAAAGGCAGGAAGAGGCTGTGACTCTTCGTCAGGAGGTGGCATCTCTGCAGAGGAAATTGGAGAGCCTGCAGAAGGAAAGGATGGATGTGCTGGTGAGATTGGCAGATGCCACAAAGGGCCATTTCCTAGCTGTGTTTGCACATTCAGTTAATAGTTCTAAGGAGCACCTTTTTCCAGTTAAACTTCTCCAACTGCGTTCTTCTGAATAAGGAGGAGAAGATGTTGTAGTCATGTCAAAGCCAGAGAAGATGTTGTAGTCATGTCAAAGCCAGTTAATGCTGAGCCTGCTGATTTTCCTCCATGCTGGGCTTCTGTGCCCTAGAAGCTTTAGTCCTCAATGTCCACACTGCCTCTATGGACATTGCATGCTTTGGGGAATTCCTCGTGTCCAAACCCATGTCCAGATTCCTAAATATCTGGATCTGGAAGGAGGGGTGAGAAGACCAAGTTTGCTGTGAATAGAAAGGTGTTTGGCCTTGGCCATCTGAGAGCAGCCAGTGGGGAGAGAAGAGAGGAAAGCCAAGTGCTGATCCACACCAGGACGTGTGCCTGCAAGGGGAGAACTCGTCCTGAGTGGCAGCAGAGGATGACAGAGGGATCTGGCCATTGCTGCTCCAAGAGAGGGCAGTGGGGCTCTCGGGGATGGAGCCATGGAAACTCTACACAGCAGAGCTGGAAAACCACTGCTGTCAGCCCAAGCCCAGGGAAGGAAATGCTGGCAGTGTTTGCTCTTCCCTTCCTCCCTGATGGAGAGCACATCCTCGTGGCACTGCCTAAATCCTGCTTAGCATGGACTTGAAATCCTGGCTGCAGTTCTGGCAGCTCCTCCCCAGAGGAGCACTGGAGTGGGGCTGCAAGAGCTTGGGGAAGGGCAGAAAGGAAGCTGGGACAGGCTGAGGGAAGGAGCGGTATCAAGGGGGGAAGACCAGCAAAGGTCTGCAGCATCCCGAGGGGCAGAGAGAGAGGGGCAGCCAGTGCCTGCCCCTGCAGCAGGAGTCCAGATCTGGTCTGAAAAGCAAACCGAGGGGGCGATAGAGTGACCCTTTTTCTCCCTGTTTTGGCAGCATGGACAGGAATTGAACCAGCAGCACATGAGAGATGTGGAAGAGAAGAATGAAATGCATGCAGATGAGTTAAGATATCATAAGGAAAATACTCAAGAATGGGAAGTGGAGAGAGAAGGCGAGCAGGAAGAGTTGGAGCATGGGGCTGCTTCTTTGAAGAAATGGAGAGAGAACACCCAAGTACTGAGTGCTGCACTGAAGAAAAGTGAAATTGCCAAAGGGACTCTGATGAAACACTTGTACATCCTGATGGGAAAGTCTGGTATCCAGGAAGGCACTGGCATTGACCTTCAGTCCACTCCAGGGTCCCTGAATTATTCCAGTGCTGTTTCCCATGAGGAGGTGGGTCTCTATCCCTGTCAGTCCAGGCCTGCTTGGGTAAAGCAGCCCGGGCTGCAGCAGGCAGCCTTGTCTGTCTGCCTGGCTCCAGCCAGAGACCATTGACTGCCAGATTGTTTCCTGGCTCGCCCAGAAAGACTGCTCCAGCTCTGGAGCTTACTGTTCCAGTCTGCTCCAGGCCAAAAGCTAGGCATGGGGAGCTGCTTTTCCTGTGCCCATGCAACACATGGGGGTTTGGATTTGGTGTGGGAAGTAATGGAGCAGGTGAGCAGAGGGATGGACTAAACTGAGTGATGGACTAAAGTGGACCAATGGCTGAAAATCAGCTGCACTCCTGGTGCTTAGAGTAAATGGTATTGCCAGTTGTAGAAGATGCAGTATTTTTGGGTGACAACACGGAGTTTGGAGTGGGGATGTTTGTTGGGAAGGAGCTGTCTGGTCCCAGGCAAGCCAGCAGGGCCTGACACAGCACTTCCAAGGTAACAGTGCCAGAGGCTTTTGGCAGCCCCGGCTATCAGAGCTGCATAGGGCAGATGCTGTGAAACTTTGAGCCCAGAGCACAGGTGCTCCTTGTCCTCTGGCTGCCTGTGAGGTGCCACTGGCTGGCTCTGCACAGGGCTCCCGAGGAAGGGCTCGAGCTGTACCTTGTCCCACTTCCAGGTTTCCCAGGAGCAAGATTCATCGAGCTGCTCTCTGGAGCAGCTGGGCCCGGAATCCTCTGGCCAAGGGCACGCACTGGCCCAGGTGTGCCGAGAGCAGGAGCTGCTGGGCCAGAAGGCTGACCTTGAGGGCCGACTGGCAGCCATGGAGTGGCTCCAACAAGACCTTTCCAGGCAGCTGGAAGAGACCAGGTAAAGGCAGGGAGCAGAACCTTTTCAGATCTATTTACATTCCATGGACAGAATATGGAAGAGTCCCAAGAACAAAAATATGCCACAATGTGAAGGTTCTTTTTCTGACACCTAA
Organism: Anomalospiza imberbis; assembly: GCF_031753505.1. Taxonomy (NCBI): domain Eukaryota; kingdom Metazoa; phylum Chordata; class Aves; order Passeriformes; family Viduidae; genus Anomalospiza; species Anomalospiza imberbis. The sequence continues at coordinate 80,008 of NC_089697.1, read as the reverse complement.
AGCCAGCAAAGCTCTCGTGAGCCTTGGGCTCCTGTTTGTGCTGCTGAGCACACTCCTGTGGGAAGTCCAAAGCAATCCACCCAGCCCTGAACTGAGTAGTAGGTAAACCATGCAGATGCTGAGTGAAACCTCAGGTTTCCCTTGGCTTTGGTTTCTTCTTCTGGGCATTGAATGTCCCTCATTCCTTAGCAAGTAGCTTGACATGATCCTGATCTTCAGAACTGAAGCTTCGTCTTCAGCATTCCAGGCTCCGACCTTGGCACGTTGGGAGTAGCACACTGCCATTCAGGGGGAAGCCAGAGGCTCCTGCTGAAAATCTTGAGGGCTTTCTGCTTCCAAGCACACTCTTGAGAAGTGTTGGACAGGCCCTAGAGCTGGCTGGAGAGCAGCAGGGAAAGCTCTTTGGAATTCTCAACAGCCTCTGGGGATTCTTGCTGATTGTTGATGGGCACCCAGCTGCCAAACCTGCCAACCTCCCTTTGGATGGTCCCTCTCACTCTGTAAAGAAGGACAAGTGCCTCGGGCTACTGCCTGCTTGCCCCGCAACACTAAAATAAAGGTGGCAAGTCTACTCCATGACCTTGCAAGAGTTTAAACTGCAGTCTCTGCATTCAGGTAGTTGTTCTTCAGACAAAAGGGTGGCCTGATTTTTTACAAGTGCTGCTATGAGATGACCATGAGATTTTACTGTGTCACGCAAAGTAGTTCTGAAGCCACATAAATACAGGGTGTCTGGAAGATGATGGACCTTTATGTCCATTATCAAGAGCATTAAAAAGTCAGCAGTCAGCAAGGACAAGAGTCTGTTGTGTCCCCCTGCAGAGAAGCTTGGAAGTGCTGATGAGAGAAGGGCTGTGAGCAGAGGCTGGGCTTTTGCTCGTCGCCCCAGCCTGTTTGGACACAGCTAGCCAGTGTCATAGATCAGGATCAGCAACTGAAGGTTTGGCTGTTGAGGCCAAGTTGGGCTGGGCTGTCTGTGCTGTGCCAGGCCATAGGGAAGGCCTGGGCAGTCCCTCAGAGGGCCCTGCTCTGCTGTTGAGATGGCACAAATATGCCTTGCCTGGGCGAGTTTCCACGTGGCCCATTTCCCATACTCAGGTGTGGGGATCTTGAGCCACGTTGTCCTGGAATAACCGGCTGTGGGTGTCTGGAGCAAGCAACTCATGTCTCTCCGTATGTGCAACTCATAGGTCAGCAAAGGAGAGCCTGGAATCCAGGCTGAGTGCTGCTCAGCAGCAGATATCTCAGCTGGAGACCACCAGGAACCATCTGGAGGCTCAAGTGCTCACAGTCACACAGGCCAAGGAGGTGATAGAAGGTGAGAACCTCGTGTGCTTTGTTTGTGGTGCTGCCCCTGCCTAGAGAACTAAGCACCCTGTAAAGCTGCCTCTGTCCACAGAGCTTCTGAGGAGTGGTGGGGCTTGGTGGCACTGAAAGGGCCTGAGGTCAGTAAAGTCAGTAAAGACTCTGACTCTTGCTGTTGGTCGTGTTTGTAGGAGAAGTGAAGTGCCTGCAAGATGAGCTGGAAGCAGAGAGATCTCTCAGGAGGCAGGAACGGGAAGACACAGCTCAACAGCTCCTGCAGGCAGAGCAGCAGCATCACGAAAGCCTCAGGCTTCAGGGAACTGCTCAGCAACTGGAAATAAAGAAGCTCCTGCAAGACCTGGTAGGGGACAGTACACTTCTGGAGTGTCCAAGCCAGCCCTGTGGGTTGGTTTAGCACAAGCAGAGCCTGAGGGTGTGAAAGGGCAGCAATCCTCTGCCAAGGCCTCCCGCTGCTGGGCCGGGCAGCAGAGGCAGCAGCTTGGACTTGGAGGTGCCTGAGAGCCCCCAGGATGGTGCTGGGACAGTAAATGCAGCCACAGCTTCAGTGAGGGCGTAAGAGGAGTTCCAGAGCAGGTTGGGCAGTGCCCACCCAAAGCGTGGCAGCCCAGGGCAGGATTGTCCCTGAGTCCCACCTGCCACGGAGCAGATGCCAGCGTGGAGCACTTGCCGGCATGGAGCAGATGCCAACAGTGCTGCTGGCTGCAGGCATGGGAACTCGGTTCCTTTCTTGCTGTGCTTCCATGGTGGACAGAGGGATTAGCTTTGGGCTGGAAGCAAAGGGAACAGGCCCCTTGTCCCTGGTCCTTCAGTCCTTGTGACTGGGGTGTCAGGGAAGGGAAGGTGACACCTCCTTTTCTGAGCACTTGGACTCAACGCTTGGGAAGGTCTTTGCCAACAGAAGAGATTCCACGAGTCTGTGATTCTTGCACCTGCTGAGCCTCCTTTTGAATTCCATGACAGGACACGGTTTCTGGAGTGCTGTTGTCTTTTCCGGTTGGGGGTTGTGGGAGGGATGAAGCTTCACCTTTTTCAGCAGGGAGCTTGCCTGGGACTTCATCTTGCAAATTTCTCCTCCCCTCCTCAGGCAAGTGAGCGCGAAAGGCACCGTGCAGAGATGCAGGAGACGCTGGAGCAATGGGAAAAAGAGAAGGCAGAGAGAGAGCAGGAACACAAGAAGGTGCTGTTTGAGATGAGGCAGAAAGATGCCACCCTGCTGGCCCAACAAGAAGAACTAAGGAGATTTGAAAATGCCAAGCGACAGGTAATGACTGAGAGAGGAGAACTGGTGTGATTTTTTGCAAGGCTGGAGCTGTGGGAGATGGCAGGACATGGGGCTGTGTGGAGCATGCCCTCCGTGTCTTCTACATTGAACTGGGGGAGGTGAAAGCTGAACGGGGCTGTCTTTGGGACCAGCAATGAGCCCTCTCATAGGAAGCCAGGCAGAAACATCAGCTATCAGCTGAGATCTTTGTGCTGCTCTTGTGCTCTGTTGTTCTAAGATGTACCTCAGGGTACCTTCGCTGTTCTCTTTCCGCTCCCCTTTTGGTGTGTACTGGTAGGTGTTCACAGCCAAAGTGAGTTTGTAGCTCTTTTCTTATGTGGGAATGGGGAGGGTGCAGCAGCAACACTGACAAGAGAAAAATCTTTTTAAAGACTTGCCTGGAGTATTTCTGAACAGTAACCCAGAGATGTCTTCTGGGCTGTGTTTTAAGTCACTTCCTGGGAAGCTGTGTTGGCCCCGGGGCAGGCAGTGGCCCAGGGGAGCAGCAGCCGAGTGCTGTGAGAGCACGCGAGCCCATCAGTCTTTGCCTCTGCCACACGGATGCTGCAGGAGAAGTGTGAAGCCCTCTGCTCTTTCCTTCGGTGCAGGTGCTGCTGGAAGAGCAGAAGGAGAAGAGTGCTTTATCAGAGGCACTGCTCCAGACTCAGGGAGAGCTCAGCCGAGCCCACCAGCAGGTCCAGCAGCTCAGGCAGGAGGTGAAAGAGCTGCAAGAGAAGGGGCAGGTAAGTGTGAGTAGGCAGGCAACAGAGGGCAGGGCAGGGACAAGGGCACAAAAGGCAGCTCCTGGGACTGAGGAGGCAAGGGCTGCTTCAGGCCCTGGGAGCACAGAGCCTGGTAAGCTCCAGAGCTCAGCCCCAGGAAGGAAGGCTTGCAGTGGAAGCAGAGCTGGCTAGAGAAGCCAAAAGAAGCAGCTGAAGGAATGGGATTTTGAGGCAGCACGTGGAACAAGCTGAGCCTGAGGGCAGGTCCCAGGAAGTTGCTCTGCATTTTGTTGCCAGACCATCAAGGCAAATCTGCAAGCTGAGCTGCAGGAAGCTCGCAGTGAAGTCCAGGCAGTGCAGAGGAGGCACAAGGAAGAGCTACACGGCCTCAAAGAGGAAATGAATCTGCTCCTTGAGCAGAGGGAGGCTCTACAAAAGCAGGTGAGTGAAACAGCACTGGCATGGCAGCCATGCAGCGAGGGGTCTGTGGCCTTCTTGCTTTTCCATGGCAGAGCAGCAGCTGGTGGGGTGATCCCTGGGGCTGTCTCGGGCTCTGGGGGCTCCATGGCAGCTGCTCTGTAGGACACACAGTGCTCTGCTGAATCTCAGCTGCTGCTCTGGACAGCTGGGCTAGTCCTCTGGGCTGTTGGCCAGCAACCATCAGCATGGATTCCTGCTGGCCTCTCCTTGCCAGCCTTGGTTTGGGAGGTGCTTTTTCAGGTGCCCTTGGTGGTGGGCCACTTAGAGACTGAAACAAGTTGTCCATATCCAGTGTGAATCTGGTGCTCTCAGGACAGGGAGAAATGGAAAGTTGTCCTTTGCCTTTCCTCTCAGCCTGTGCTGTGGCTGACAGTGACAAGCTGTGGCTGCAGCCCCTGACTGCTTTGTTCCCTTTGACTGGAGGTGGGAGAGTTGACATCTCAGCTGGCAGCCTCCCGAGAGTCCCGGGAAACGACTGTCCAGAGAGCCCAGCAAGAGGTGAGGGAGGCCCAGGAAGAGTCCAGGCAGAAGCTGTCGGAGGTTGAGCACGTCCAGAAGATCCTGGAGGAGGCAGAAAATCTGAACAAGGAGCTGCAAGTGCATGTGGAGTCCTTGAAGAGGGAAAGGAATCGCTGGGAAGAAGTGGCTCAGCAAAATTCAGAATTGCAGGCTTCGGTGGATGTCCTAGAGAGTGAAAAAGCCAGGTAAATGAAAGCCTGTAGGACTCTGCATTGTGGTGAATGGATTCCCTCTTTGCCCTCTTTGCACCTGCCAGGGGCTCTGGCAGCATTTCCTAAGTGGCAGATTCTGAACTCTCCGTGCAGACACTTCTCCTTGTCTGGATGTTGTCTTTCATTTTCTTTACTTTTAAGACTTCAAACAGAGTTTTTCTGCAGAGAAAGGATTTGGGGGTAGCTCTTTCCCTCTAGGGGGTATTGTGTTTTTAGGTGGGTGTGTTGACACTGCCCGAGCTGCATTGTAAGGAGCTGGATACATCCATCAGCTCCACCTTGGGTCCTGTAATTTGAAGCCTCTGGGATGTGGATCAGCCTGGCCTCTGATGCTTTTTCTGGGCAGAACCATCTGAAGGCCCTGATTGCTGATCTAGGCCAGATTGCCCTCGGAGGCAGCCCAGCAACAAGAGCGGCTCTGTTGCATGGTTCCTCATAAAATGTGCCCCGGTGCCTGGAGGGCGTCTTCATTGCAAGACTTTGTTAGGTTTGTATTCACATTCCCACCTCAAAAAGAAGGTAGGGCAAGTAGGCAGGAACTCCCTGTTCTTTCAGGGCCAAAAGCAGAGTAGGCACATGCTGGGCTTTGACTGCAGGGAGAACAAACAGCCAAGTTGTTTAGACAGACCTCATCAGACAGAGGAGTTTTTCCTTGAGGTGCTGCAAGTCCTGAGAGTTTATAAAATCTGATACCGTGTAGCAATGAGTTGCTTGCTTCCCTTCTAGGCTGATAGTGTCTCTGGAGGAGAAGAACCAGCGCCTCAGAACTCTGGAAAAACAGAACCTGCTTCTGAACTATCAGGTGTCTCAGTATCACTCTGCTCTTCAGCAGGCAGAGCAGCTCTCTTCTCACCGCGCTGGACAACTGCGGGAGCTCAACACCCAGGTAAGCTGTGCAGTGGCATCCTCTTCTCCAGGGACACACAACAGCACCTTTGCCTTGGAGGCCCCAACCTCTTTCCCCTCCCAGCAGCACGCACAGCTGCCGTCTTCTGCCCGGGGCTGCTGCTGCACCCTGAGGCCGAGGCTGGATCTGCTGTCTGCTGCCCAAGTTTTGCACCGTTCTCTCCCGGCTCCCAGCAGGAAATCTGGGAGGGGAGCAGCAGCAGACTCCTCTGGAGCCTCTGTGTCCCTCAGTTAGCAGTGTTGTCCCAGACAGAGTTGGTGCCTGTGCCGGGCACTGAGCAATGTGGGGACACAGAGGTGGCTATGGCAGGCTGGGCAGGGCACTTCCAGCGCAGCCATCTCAGCTGCTGTTCAGAGCTGCAGCCTCAAGGATGCCCATTGCCTCCCTTTCCCTCTTTTCTCTACATTGGTCTCCTTTGGGATCCTTGCTTTTCTGCCTTTTGGTTTGGCATGGTTTTTGCCTGAAATCATTTCTTCTTTGCTGCTCTCCCTGCAGCCCACTCTGCAGCCTCAGGAGCAGCCCTGTCCCTGAGGCTCTGTGCATCCATCTTCCAGATCCAGGCCCTGCAGGACACAGTGCTGCAGATGGAGGCTTCCCAAACAACTCGAAAGAAGCAGCTGCTGCAGACGTTTGAGGAGTCTCGAGCAGGCGAATGGGCTTTGAGGGACTCTGTGGACGTGCTGGAGGCTGAGGTGTCTGAGCTGCGTGTGAGGCTCCAGAGCTCTGAGGAAAGAGCAGAGGCCATGGCCATACAGTGTAAGGACATGGAGCTGGAGCTGAGGAAGACACAGGCTCAGAGGGACCATCTCAGAGCCCACAATCAGGAGCTGCTGAAACAGCTGGAGCAAAGTGAGCAAGGTACAGCTTCTCCTCTCCCACCCACTGCCCCATCCTGCCTCACCTGCGGGGATCTCGCTGATGGCTCGCAGAGGAAAAGTGCCCAGAGATGGCAGAGGGGAAAAACAACCAGCAGGAGATTTATCCATCCAAGTGCCAGTGAAAGCTTTTTTTTGAGAAAGATGCTGTGGCTGCCAGTGCCATCCAGCTGTGTCATGGCTGATCCCGTGCACAGCTGGAGCCTTCCAGGTGCCGTGTCTGTGCTGAGGAGCTGTAGGAGGATGCCTCAGCTCGATTCCCCCAAACTCCAGGCCCTACCAGAGCCTCCAGGCTACTGGCTTCTCTGGAGCAGGGCTGCACAGGCATCCCCTCTCCTTTGTCTCTCTTGGATTGCTCACTCTGCACAAGGCCAAGAGCAAACACCCTTTCCTGTCCCTCTGAACCTTGCCCCTTTCATTCCTGCTTTTTTCTCTGCCTGCAAATTTCCTTCATTTCTGTCAGATTTGGAGCCCTTGTGGGCTCAGGGCCTGGAAAACTCAGGCAGGCAGAGAAGACACTGCTGTTGTCTCTGCAGGATGCACATCAGTTTGCCTTTGCTTTGCTTTTCCCCTTCTCCTTTCTCCTGTTCCTTCCCCCTCCCTGCTGCAGATTTGTGGGAGGCAGCAGTCAAGCACACCTCTCGAGAAACTGCCCTGGATGAAGAGGCCTGTGAAAGGCAGGAAGAGGCTGTGACTCTTCGTCAGGAGGTGGCATCTCTGCAGAGGAAATTGGAGAGCCTGCAGAAGGAAAGGATGGATGTGCTGGTGAGATTGGCGGATGCCACAAAGGGCCATTTCCTAGCTGTGTTTGCACATTCAGTTAATAGTTCTAAGGAGCACCTTTTTCCAGTTAAACTTCTCCAACTGCGTTCTTCTGAATAAGGAGGAGAAGATGTTGTAGTCATGTCAAAGCCAGTTAATGCTGAGCCTGCTGATTTTCCTCCATGCTGGGCTTCTGTGCCCTAGAAGCTTTAGTCCTCAATGTCCACACTGCCTCTATGGACATTGCATGCTTTGGGGAATTCCTCGTGTCCAAACCCATGTCCAGATTCCTAAATATCTGGATCTGGAAGGAGGGGTGAGAAGACCAAGTTTGCTGTGAATAGAAAGGTGTTTGGCCTTGGCCATCTGAGAGCAGCCAGTGGGGAGAGAAGAGAGGAAAGCCAAGTGCTGATCCACACCAGGACGTGTGCCTGCAAGGGGAGAAGTCGTCCTGAGTGGCAGCAGAGGATGACAGAGGGATCTGGCCATTGCTGCTCCAAGAGAGGGCAGTGGGGCTCTCGGGGATGGAGCCATGGAAACTCTACACAGCAGAGCTGGAAAACCACTGCTGTCAGCCCAAGCCCAGGGAAGGAAATGCTGGCGGTGTTTGCTCTTCCCTTCCTCCCTGATGGAGAGCACATCCTCGTGGCACTGCCTAAATCCTGCTTAGCATGGACTTGAAATCCTGGCTGCAGTTCTGGCAGCTCCTCCCCAGAGGAGCACTGGAGTGGGGCTGCAAGAGCTTGGGGAAGGGCAGAAAGGAAGCTGGGACAGGCTGAGGGAAGGAGCGGTATCAAGGGGGGAAGACCAGCAAAGGTCTGCAGCATCCCGAGGGGCAGAGAGAGAGGGGCAGCCAGTGCATGCCCCTGCAGCAGGAGTCCAGATCTGGTCTGAAAAGCAAACCGAGGGGGCGATAGAGTGACCCTTTTTCTCCCTGTTTTGGCAGCATGGACAGGAATTGAACCAGCAGCACATGAGAGATGTGGAAGAGAAGAATGAAATGCATGCAGATGAGTTAAGATATCATAAGGAAAATACTCAAGAATGGGAAGTGGAGAGAGAAGGCGAGCAGGAAGAGTTGGAGCATGGGGCTGCTTCTTTGAAGAAATGGAGAGAGAACACCCAAGTACTGAGTGCTGCACTGAAGAAAAGTGAAATTGCCAAAGGGACTCTGATGAAACACTTGTACATCCTGATGGGAAAGTCTGGTATCCAGGCAGGCACTGACATTGAGCCCCAGTCCACTCCAGGGTCCCTGAATTATTCCAGTGCTGTTTCCCATGAGGAGGTGGGTCTCTATCCCTGTCAGTCCAGGCCTGCTTGGGTAAAGCAGCCCGGGCTGCAGCAGGCAGCCTTGTCTGTCTGCCTGGCTCCAGCCAGAGACCATTGACTGCCAGATTGTTTCCTGGCTCGCCCAGAAAGACTGCTCCAGCTCTGGAGCTTACTGTTCCAGTCTGCTCCAGGCCAAAAGCTAGGCATGGGGAGCTGCTTTTCCTGTGCCCATGCAACACATGGGGGTTTGGATTTGGTGTGGGAAGTAATGGAGCAGGTGAGCAGAGGGATGCACTAAACCCAGCTGAGTTTTGTACTGAGAGGGCTGAAGAGCAGCTGCACTGCTGGTGCTTCGAGGATGCTTCCTGAGATGGAGATTCCTGAGGGACAGCTTCTGTGGTGTTTGAAATATGGGCATCATCTCCTCTCTAAATACCCTGCAGGCTGTTGGAGCACAAGTGGAACAGCTGTTACGTGGCTCAGGGACCATCCTGGAACCCAAGCAACCAATTGCATCACTAGAAGAGGAGAAGAGAGAGAGGCCTGAATTAACCACTGAGCCCAGAAGTGGCGAGCGGGTAAATTGGGCTTTCACTGCCTCTGCCGAGCCTCAGGCTCCTCTGGAACTTGGCACGTTAGCCCAGGCAGTGCTTTGGAGACCTCTGCTTGTTTCCTTGCCTCTCCCTGTCCCTGCTGTGGGCACACCCTTTTGTTTGTCCTCTCTCTTGGGGCAGCCCATGGCTTTCACAAGGGCACCTTCACTCCGCTGCCTCCCTCCCTGGCCCTGTGTCCCCGCACACACACTGGCCTCTCTTGCACAGCCCCCAGCGAGAGCTTTTTGCCCCCAGTGTTGTCTAGTGCAATTCAGGGTCTCAGAGCAGAGATCTCCTTGCCATGATGTCCACAGGTCTTTTTGCTCCGTGTTTGCTGACAGGTTTCTGTGACCCTCTCTCCCATCCAACGTGCAGGTGGAACCTGAAAGGAGAAGAAACAGAACTTTTAGGAGAGTGTTCCCCCCAGATTGCTTTACGTTTCCTGTCCACAAGCCTGTCTATCGAAATCGTCGACTTCTACAACAGAAGACTCCTCCAGTAGCTCAGGGAAGCAGCAGCCCTCCTGCTGATGCACAGCCTGTGGAGAAAGGGGTCAGTGGCCCAAATTTGGAAATCAGAGTTGGGTTCCTAAATCCCCTCGGAACTCTCTCTAACAGACCTGTGGTGGCTGGGGGATGTCCGTGGGAAGGCTTTGCCAGCCTTGAACTGGACCTGTTGATCATCTGAGCTCTGCTCTGTGTGGGAGCCTGTTCCCTTCCCCTTGCCCCAGGGCAGAGAGTTGGTGAGGGCTGGAGTTGGAGGCTGTGTCTGCCCCGAGAGCCGGTACCGTGGGGCTGCAGGTGCTCCTGCCAGCGTGGGCTTGTCTGAGCCGGGCCTTGTGCCTCTTTCAGGTGTCCCTGCTGCAGTCACAGCTGGCCCAAGACCGACAGGACCACCTGGAGAGCTGTGCAGGGAGCAGGCAGGAGACACAAGGTGCAGAAGGGACCTCCTTGCTTCCTGAACGACTCAGAGAGCAGCCAGGGTGCAGCTGGATGCAGTCTTAGACTTAGTCAGTAGTTTATGTTTAAAGGATAGTATAGGTGAAATTGAACCTTTACACAACTGTGTTCCATAGGATGAAAGATATATTTATAGAAAAATAAAGAGTTTATGATGATCATGATTAAACTAATAGATCTTTATCAGGGTTATTTACTACCCAGTACAGAGACCTATAACTTCCAGTATAGTGCATTATGTTTTGAAGCAACATTGTAGCAATTCTAGTCAAGCCAGCAAAACCAATTCTTGAAGATTGATGCTACTCACCCAAAGCAAGGACCACGGGCAAACATTTCTCTCAGCCTCAAGGCATGACCTTGAGAAGCATCCTCACTCCAGGGTGGAATCTGCAGAAGGGAGACATGTGACATGAACCACTTTGGTGAGAGCAGGAGAAACCTGCCATGTGTGGAGCTTTGTCATTTGTCCTTAGGAAACTGCAGCCTGATTATTCTCAGAGTCCCAGAATCTCAGGCCGGGGGAGGCTGGAAGCACCTCTGCAGGTCACCTTGCCCAGCCCCTGCTCCATCAGGGCCACCCAGAGCCAGCTGCCCAGGATGTGTCCAGGTGGCTTTTGAGTCTCTCCAGGGATGGAGACTCCACCACCTCCCTGGGCACCTGCACCAGTGCTCGGCCACCCTCCCAGTGCAGAAGTGCCTCCTGAGCTCAGAGAGCCCCTCCTGTGTGTCACTTGGTGCCCGAGGCCCCTGGAATGTCCCTGGCTCTGTCCCCTCTGCAGCCTCCCCCCGGGTATTTATCCCCAGGGATGAGATGCTCTGAGCCTGCTCTGCTCCAGGCTGGGCAGTGCCAGCTCTCTCAGCCTCTCCTCACGGCAGAGATGCTCCAGTCCCTCCGTCACCTTCATGGCCCTGTGCTGGACTCTGTCCAGTCTGTCCCTGTCTCCTGTACTGGGCAGCCCAGCTCTGGGCCCAGCACTCCAGGGCTGGCCTCACTGCTGTGGAGCAGAGGGAAAGGATCCCCTCCCTCCAGCAGCTGTGTCGCAGCTCCCGGTGCAGCCCAGGACGCTGTTCTGCATTGCTGCAGGAGCACATTGCTGGCCCGTGGGCATCCTGGTGTCCAGCAGGACCCTGCCAAACTTTAGTTTTTCAACCGGGTGGCCCCCAGCAGATACCGGTGCCTGTGGTTGTTCCTTCCCAAGGACAGGACTCAGCACCTGTCATAGAACTGTCACCCTTGTTGAACTGTCCCTCGGGATGGCAGCACTTCTCTCTGGCAGAGCAGCCACCGCTCCCGGTTTGTGGGAGGGCACCCCCTGGCCCCATCACCCAGTTTACTGACAAAGGTGTCAGCAAGGACTGGACTCAGCATTGTCCTCCAGGCTCCACCGCTAGACTTTGTGCCACTGACCTCCAGGGTTCCAAGAAGGTAGATTCTGTGCAAGGCGTCTTTGCTTGTATGCACAAATTCAGAAAGAATTGGCAGGATTTACAACAGGGATTTCTGCTCCATATCTTAAGTGGGAAAAAATGTAATGATCCATGCTCCCTCTCACTGGCAGTGGCTAAAGGAAAAGAGGTCCTGTTGTTGGTGACAGTGGAGGTCACCTGCAGAGGAACTGTGCCAGACTGGTGTGACATACAAGGTCAAGGGTTGAGGGCATAATTTAAAATAACTTAGCAAAGTGAAAAGCAGAATCACAACCCTGGGTGATAGGAGATCAAGTGAACCGGAAACTTCTGACCAACCTCATCTCAGAAAGGAGGGATGTGGAAGAAGAATCAAGTTATCCAGGGGGCGTGTACAGACATTGCTGTGGAAGCAGTTATGGAGTTAAGAGGAAGCCTGCCCTGCATCATGTGAGCAAGAATGCTGAGAAATGGGGAAGAAAGCTGATTACACACGATCTGAAAACTGGAAAGGCGTCCTGATTGTCAAGCCTGTAAACCTTGTGAGAAGAAGAACAAGCCGTCAAAAGGACGGATTTATTACAGGCCTGCAACCGCTTTTGAGCAAACTGCTGAGCACAGTTTCTCACAATAAAATGTATAAATAATGTCTTAACTTTGCAATAAACCCAATTCACTTGCTTCTAGCTTGTGTCTCTCACATTCATATGCCACAGCAGTAGGGAAGGGGGAGAATAGTTAGGGAGAATAGTTAGAATCTTAAGCCAGGCATACACCAGGTCTAAGGACTGGAGGAAGCTACGTCAGCTGTCCATTGTCTTCAGAAGAGCCTGGCCAGTGCAGGTGGTTCCTGAGAACTTCCTGAGAACTACAGCAGTCTTAAAGATGGGCACAAAGGAGGGTCTGAAGACCTACAGGCTAATCAGCTGCTTTGGAATCCCTGGGAAAGTGATGGAGCAAATCCTCCTGGACACCCTTTCAAGCAACTGAGAGAGAAGGGCATTGGGAACAGCCAGCACAGATTTAGCACAGGGACATGGTGCCTGGCCAACCTGAGCGACTCTGCAAATTACGGGAGACCAGGCATGGTGTTGCCCGACATTGCAAAACATTCAGCAGCCACGCAGTCCCCTTACAGCCCGACTGGTGAGATATGGACTGAGTGAATGGCCAAGGGAAAACCGCCCAAACCAGCGGGCTCAGTGCTGCTGGATCAGATGTATGAAGTGGCCAGGCTGTGGTGACACCACCCACTCCAGATCATCCCTGGAGCCAGCATTACTGTTGATTAATGACTAATATTTATATGCAGAGAATGTCTCCTCTAATCGAAGAAACTTTACAACAGGGGGTTTATTCCACCATGATCATACATATCACAAGGTAGTTCCTAGCTCATACATAAACATTACTTTTCATAGAACTATTTTACCCACCTCTGCCTCTTGCTGGAAGTCCCTTTATGGTCTTGGAGGGTCATCTAAAGAGGTCTCTGGTGGTCATATTCACAGTGAGCCCTCAAAACTGGAAGTGCCCTTGCCTTGAACTTCTCTTAGGGCATGCACTGTTGTTTCTTGTTACATAACTTTGCCACAAAACCCACTTGGGTGCCTTATAATCTGTTTTTCCACTGCTTCCAGCTCTGTTCAACATCCCGTCTGTCTACTTTTACATTCTTTTATCTCATTTGCTAGTTAGTCTTTAAGCTGTATTTTGCAACCAACACTTTCTGTTTTCCACGTTTTCTGTCACGGTGAGTGGCAGCAATGCGTCTTCCTGGCTGGAGCCACCCCCATTTCTGTGGTCCCTGCGGCTGACAGACATGCCACGCACTGATGTCATGTCCAGCCTCAGCTCAGCTCGCATCCCTTGCCCAGACAGGGGAGAACCACAGGCAGGAGAGGCAGAAGCCATGTGCTCAGGCTGCCCCGCCTTGAAGGCACAAGAGCCTCCAGCTTCTACCGGTCAAGGGTCAGGGCACCTGACAGTGAGCCTTCAGCACTGAGTGATGGCATCCCACTTCTGCAGCTTTGGCCCAGTCAGATGACCCTGTCTCCTCAGGAGCTGCCCTTTGACCTTGCCAGGGACCACTCAATGGACATGATGCCATGGCAGCTTGGCAACCCCTGGATTTGTCATCAACTCTGGTGATGTTTCACCTCAGCATAGAATCCCCGACTGGTTTGGGCTGGAGAGACCTCAAAGCTCATCCTATTCCACCCCCCGCCATGGGCAGGGACACCTGCCACCAGACCAGGTTGCTCCAAGCCGCCTCCAACCTGGCCTCGGACACGTGCAGGGACGGGACAGCCACAGCTGCTCTGGGCAACCTGTGCCAGTGTCTTACCATCCCCACAGGGAAGAGTTTCTTCTAACCCTGCCCTCTGCCAGTGGAAAGCCATTCCCCTTGTCCTGGCGTTCCAAGCCCTTGTCCAAGGTCAGCCCTCAGCTCTCTTAGAGTCCCTTTAGGCATTGGAAATGTCTCTAAGGTCTCCCTGAAGCCTTCTCTTCTCCAGGCTGAACACTCCCAGCTCTCCCAGCTCGGCTCAGAGCAGAGGGGCTCCAGACCTTGGAGCATCTCTTTGGCCTCTCTGGACTCACTCCAGCAGCTCCACATCCTTCTGATGCTGGACCCGAGGGCTGGAGGCAGCTCTGCAGGTGGGGTCTCACCTGAGCAGGGCAGAGGTGCAGAATCCCCCTTGTCCCCTGCTGCCCACTCTGTGGGGCCAGCCCAGGACATGGGGCTTTCTGGGTGACAGCGCAAGGGGTTGGGGCACACTGGGACTTCTGTCCACCAACATGCCCCAGTCCTTCTGCTCAGAGCTGCTCTCAACCCCTGCCCTGCCCAGCCTGAGTCTGTGCTTGGGATTGCCCTGGCCCAGGGGCAGGCCATGTCCTTGGCCTCATACCAGCAGAGTCACACTGGGACTTTGGTGATGGTCTCTGGGCCTATGGCAATGACTCCAGCTCCTTGAAACTTTTAAGCTCCTCTTGCTGCTTCCCCTACCTCATGCTTTTCTTGAGAACCCCATGCTCCCTTTGGTACTGCCTCATCATCCTTGTCGCAGGTTTGCGTGGTCACATCCGGGTAGCAGGGGCCCGCAGGGTGACCCTCTATGAGAAGACACCAGAAGCTGCTCCCGTGTTGGGCAGAGCCGGCTCCAGAGGGCTCCAGGAGGGACCTGCCACTGGCTAAGGCTGAGCCAACCAGTGATGCTGGGAGGGCCTCTGGGATTAGGTACTAAAAAAGGGCTAAACACTGCTGTGCAACAGCAGCTGGCAGGGAGGAAGAAGATGGGAGAGCAACAGTGGATTTTGACCCATAGCCTGTGTAGGTGAGCAGAGGAACAGATCCCCAGTGCAGCCCATGTGAGGAGCCCACAGCACAGCGGGTGGGGATGCCCTGAAGGGATCTGCAGCCTGGAAGGAGCCCACGCTCCAGCAGGTATTGTAAAGGCAGGCGAACCCAGTGGGAAGAATGATGATGTCTGACTCAGTTCAGAAGGCTGAACGATTTCTTTATTATAACTATGCTATAATACATTAATTGACTATATAAAGGAGGATACTAAAACTACATGCTACTTTCTCTAACACTACTAAATCTAACTAACCAACAGCTTGTGACCCTGTTCTCCAGAGTCCAGACACAGGTGGATCCGATTGGCATCAGGCCCAAACAATTCTGACCAGAATCCAATCCAGCAATCACCCCAGGTAAACAACTCTCCAAACACATTCCACAAGGAAAAACAAGGAGCAGAAATAGAAACTGTTTTCTCCTTCTCTCTCTCTGTGCACCTCTAAGAAAAATCCTGAGAGAGAGAGAAATGTGCTTGCCACAAGCGGGCTCCTGGCAGGGGCTATGCTCTGTGGAGAGGAGTCCATGCAGGAGCTGGCAGAACACTGGAGCAGGCTGTTCCTGAAGGACTGGACCCCAGGGAAAGGCACCTTGCTGGAGCAGTTCTTAGAGAACTGCAGCCCGTGGGAAGGACCCACATTGGGAAAGTTGGTGCAGGACTGTCTCCCATGGAGAGGGGAATCTATGAGGAGAAAGGAGCAGCAGAGACAAGTGTTATGAGCTGACAGCAATCCACGTTCCCCATCTTGCGCACTGCTCAAGGGGAGGAGGTAAAAGAGTTGGGAGTAAAGTTGAGTCTGGGAAGAAGGGAGGGTAGGGGGAGGTGGTTTTAGGTTTATTCTTAGTTCTCATTTTCCTACTCTGTTTAAGTGGTTATAAAATAAATTAATTTCCCCGAGGTGAGTCTGCTTTGACTGTGGCAGTAATTGGTGAGTGATCTCCCTGACCCGTGGGATTTTTATCACATTTTCTTCTCCTTTTCAGTCAAAGAGGGGAAGTAATGGAGTGGCTCAGTGAGCACCTGGCTAGCCAAAATTGACCAACCACAGTTCTCCAAACTCCTTCATCACCACCTCCACCTTCAACACCCATTGCCCATGACTTCTTCATGTCCCTGACTCCACTGTCAGTGAAGGGTCTTCCAGCATTGCAGCATTTATTTTGCACTTTATTTACTGCACACTCCAGACATGCCAATGGCACAGGCAACTCTGTGATGTCCAGTGCTCTGGGCCCGCGTCTGCCACCAGAACTCCCCTGCCAGGGCTGGACAGTCTGGAATTGGCTGTGGCAGGTCTGTGGCACGCCCACGGCAAGTCCACAACAGGTCCATGGTGGGTCTCTGATGGGCGCCTGATGGTCCTTTGGCCCAGGTGCCGTGCGCCTTGGTGGGGAGCTGTCACTTTCTGCCCACGTGGTCCTTCAGTGTTACCAGCACTTTTTGTGCCCGCTTCAGGACCTCCTCCTCATCCACGCTGGGGAAGGCCTCACTGGGGGTCATGGGAAAGGGATGGTAACTCGGGTACTGTGTGGCCTTGCCGTCCGTGCCACGGTCACACAACCACTGCACGTCCAGGACAAGGCCCCTCAGCTCCGGCTCCTCCGCCTCCAGCCTTTGGGCCGTACCCATCGGCCCCCTGTGGCCCGCAAAAGCTTCACCACGGCAAAGCACGGCCGCCACCAGTGCCTTCTCCAGGGCCTGGTGCACTTTGAAGGGCACCCAGTTGGGGCAGCAGTGCCGGATGTCATTGCGGGCTGCCTGCAGGTCACTCGTGGCCTGACACAGCCAACGCAGGGCCTCGGGGATGGATGGAGTCAGGGCCATGAGCTCCTCACTGCTCAGCCAGGAGCCACAGCCTCCCTGTCTGTGGTGCTGGGCAGCACTCACAGGTTTGTATTGGACCCACACCTTTGGCCCCCTGACACCATGCAGAGGCCTCAAGGCTGGCAGGCTGGGATCCTTCCATGGATCAGCTTCAGCCTCCTCCTGCAGCCTTTTCTCTGGCTCTGGTGCAGCACCCACCAGGTCCACGTTGTTCGCCTCCAGAACCAAGGCCACGTCCTGTGGCTCCTGGCAGACCAGCATTTCACGCAGCATGGACAAAGCCTGTGCCTCCAGCTGCCCACCCAGGATGTTATTGATCTCCTGTGCCAGTGTCTCCACGACCCTCAGCTGCTGCCAGTTCAGCACCATCTCTGCATGCCGGATGTAGAGGAGCCGCTGGGCACCACCAGACGGGCACACATAGATAACTTGTGACTGGGAGCTGCCCTCCACCTTTGCCCCACTGTGCACCAGCACAGTGCAGATGTCCTTGCAGCACTGCACTTTCACCTGCTCCACTGCAAAGCCACCATCCCCCTCCATTCCCATCGTAGCCTTGGGGGTCTGCCACTGCAGCAGGGACTCCAGCCCCAGCCTAAACCACGGGGATACCAGCAGGGTCTGGAGACGCCTCTGCGCAGCGCACTGAGAGCCGTAATGACATGGCTGCGGACCACCCTCCTCCAGCTGCTTCTCTGTCACCTCTGAGAGTGCCCGCGGCCGCAGGTGCGGTGGCAGCCTTTGCAGCAGCCACCTGACATTACACCCAGACACTGGCAGCGTAGCCATGAGCACAAAGGTCTTCTCTAGGGCCCGAGCGGTCTCTGAGGGCACACAGTCATTGAAGCACAGTCTGTGGGATGGCTCCAGGCAGTCAGCAGTGCTCAGCAGGTACAGCTCAGCCACAGCAGAGCAATCGGGGGGCTCCGGTTCCTCCCGCAGCAGCTGGAAGAAATGCCGTGTGGCCAGCAGGACTGTCTTCTCCTGGCTACTGGAAAGGGTTCCACTGCCATGGCTCTCCTGGTAGATTTGGGCCAGGACACGGCTGTAGTGAGTCAGTGTGGGGACCAGGACGACACCAAGGTGTTGCAGGAGATCTCCAAAGGCAGCCACGTGGGGGTGAGGCGTGAGGAGGTAGGGGTAAAAGTCAGCCTCGTCCGGGAGTGATGTCACCACCTGCCATGGCCTGGCCATGTCCCATGACTTGGCCAGCACCACGGGCAGCTCAGAGAGGTGCTCTGCGTCCACCTCCTTCAGACGGGTCTGCAGGAAGCTGTACATGCTATGGGGCACCCTGGCCCGTGTGCTTACCTGCAGTTCTGTCGAGCAGGCTGCCCTGCACACATGCTCCAGGTTGGCCACCACCAGGGCAGTGGGTATCTCTGCAAAGACTTCCATGGCCTCCAGGGACCGCTCCTCAAGTTCAAGGGATTCTGGCAGGATGGTGGCTGATGTCCACAGGAGCTCAGCCACATTTTTGCAGTAGGAAACGCTGCCTTTCAGAGCCACGGCCTTAGTGCAGTCTGCAAAAGGAGGGTGAAAGTTCATCAAGTTTGGGGGGATATCCAGTGGAGGCAGGAATTGGATTGAGGCAATTTTTCTCAGGAAATTTTCCTCAGGATTTTCCAACAGGATTGCAAGTTGCTTGAGCATCTCCTGCTGTCGCTCCAGCAGTTCTGCAGCATGGCATGTAGCCTGAGTGGCTTCACGCTCTATCTCCTCAGCCAGCGCCACAAAGTCCTCTACAGAGAGGCTGGTGCGGACACCTGCCTTAAGGAAGAAATCCACAATTACTATGCAGTTCGAAGGCAGCTTCTTAAAGAAAGATTTAGGCGCAAAGCGGTTTTGGAGCCGCATGTCATGGTAGAAGTAGGAGGCCAGGCGCAGTGTTCTGTGGGCATCTGGTATAAAGGCCGCCTTCCGAAATGCTGCCACAATGGCGTCCACGCTCTGAGTGGAACAGATGGGTCGCAGGACAAAGAACAAGCGTACAGCTTCCATGAGGTCTTGCTGTGTGAGCTGGGACAGCCGGGGAAGTACCACAGTCATGAAGAGCTCTTGGTCATCGGTGAACTCCCCCTTCAAACGCTTGGCCAGCCATTTGGGGTCCTGGCTTAGTGTGAGAAGCAGCATGCTTCTCCATGGAGGAGCTGCTCCAGTGCACGAGAATCCAGCTTTCCCTCCTGGACAAACCTTAGCAGGGCTGACACGTCCTGCTCCCCTAAATCCCCCCAGCAGAGATCAGCTCTTGTGTCTGCCAGATGGGCCACTACAGCCCTGGCATCTGTGACCTGCAGTGCCCTTGGCTTCAGGCAACAGTAGGCAAAACTCCAGGGCAGCAGGGACTGCTGGAGCACAGGGATGCCCAGTTTGTGCAGCACCTTTTCTACTTTAGAGTGACACTCAAAAAGAACCTTGGAGAGGGAGGATAGTGGCAGTAGGTGCTTTGAGTCTGTCTTACTCCCCTGAATAGGCAGCACTGCCGTATTCTGGAGATGATTCATGAACGACTTCATGTCCACATCTGAAGTCCTGGAGGGGACCATCCTGTCAAAGTAGGTCCACAGCCCCTCGAGCCACCTTTCTCCCTCTGTGGTCCACTCCAGCTGACCCAATACCTCCTGGATGAGTGGTGTGGCCTCTGGGAGGTCAAGCTCCTTCACAAAGCAAGGTGGCATCCATTCAGGAATACACTTCCCCAAACGCCTATCTCTTCCTGGGATGCTCCAGTGCACTGGTTTTGGCTGGGATAGAGTTAATTTTCTTCCCAGAAGTGTGTCCAGGGCTACATTCAGGATTTAGCATGAGAACAGTGTTGGTTGCACACTGATGTTTGAGTTGCAGCCCAGTCAAGGACTTTTCAGTGTCCCACGCTCTGCCAGCAAGGGGCAGCATGGCCAGGAGACCTGACCCCAACTGGCCAGAGGGATATTCTGGACCACAGAACCTCCTGCCCAGTACAGAAACTGGGAGGGGGTTGGCCAAAAGCCTCCCCCCCTCTGCCCCCCCCCCCCCCACAGCCCCCAGAAAGAAAACCCCCACAGCCCCCTTCCCGCAACCGGTTCGGGAAAAATTTCCTCAGAGAGAAGTGGAGAAAACCTGTTTATTTAACAGGCAAAGCACTGTCCCGTGCAAAAAAATGAACAATACCAGATGACAAAACTCATTTGCTGCTCTGAAGAGATGACAAATTCAGAAAGTCTCTCCTGTGGCTGCTCGCTCTGTTATCAGTCCCTCCGGCACTGGGAAAGGCTGCTGCCCAGAGTAGGCCACAAAGTGCGAGCTCTCGGTGCTCCCCGGGTCCTGGTCCAGAGCAGGTTCGAATGGTTCCAGGAAAAGGGAAAGAAAGAAAGACAGTCCAGGGAAAACTTCACTGCCTCAGCTAGCTAAACTAACTAAAAAGCAAAGGAGCGCTCTGTTCTGCTCCATTTGTGCCCAGACAACACAGTCAAGCAGAATGTGGAGGAGTGCGATCTGGTAACAAACTCCGTGCTTCGTCTTCTCCCCTCCTTTGCTCTCAGAACCAGTCTTGAAGGCACTGAATACAATATCCAGCATAAACAGAACAGACGACTGGGGATACAAGCATCATAACATCACCCTAGGACAGAAAGAGAAACAGCACAATGGACTACTTAAGACGAGACAAGGGGTCTTGAGAGAGTTATCCCACCAATTGGCAAGAACAAGCAATAGATAAGCTCTCGTGGCAGGGGAGATGCCCTGCCACACCAGGGAACCCTGCTGCACCTTGCCCGGTTTCTTACGGGCAGAGCCCAGCGGATGCACGGCCTGGGCTCTGCTCCAGCTCTCAGGCAGCCCTGTTGTTAAGGAAACTTCCCTGTCTGAGCATCCCCGAGGCACTCTGGCATTCACACTCCCATCACCAGACTGTTCCTGCAGGGACCAAATCCCCTTTGCAGTGGGTGGCTCAGGTGAGCCAAAGGGTGCCCCCATTGACTCCCTGCACTCCCCCCACTCTCACACAGTCAGGCCAGGTTTCCCACAGCAGAGTCTCACGTGTCTCATTCCAAAAAACAATTTATTTGCAGCACAGGAACACAGAAATAGCCCGAGCCGGTGCCTCCAGGGAGGGACCTCGAACCCCTGGGCTGTTACGCCTTCACGGTCAGAGCACATCAAAGTCTCAGCTCTTCCTCCCGAGGCTTGGCATCTGCCCTGTCTCTGAGCGGCCACTGTCTCTGGCTGTGCCACAGGTCCTTGGGCTCTTTGTCATGCCAAGGGTCAGCAGGTCACGGGCTCTTCCCTTGGGCTCCTGCCAGCCAGAGCTCAGCCTGGAGCTGGCACTGCAGCTGCACCCCGAGCTACCTGCACCAGGTGTATTCCTCAGCACCTGTGCTTTGCAGCTGCCGAGGAACTGCACACAGGACCGCCCACTCGGCCTCCGGGACCGCACGCTGGAGCTGCTGGAGCTGCCTGAGCACTGCCCCAGCTGCGGGTGTGCGTGAACGCGCTGCGGGGCTCACGGCCCTCGTGGCTGAGCAGTCCACGTGGCCCAGGGAAGCTGGGGCACAGCCAATGCTGCTCCTCCCCTGGCCAAGCTGGAGAAGAGCTGCAGCTGGAGCGTGTGCCAGGAACTGCTTTGGGAGCAGAGGAACAGTGTCCCTGGGCTGCGCCCCTCGCTGTTTCCCAAGAGCCCCGTGGTGATCAATCACTGCACCTCCAACAGATTGCTCTGCCTGTCTCTTGCCTTTGTGCAAAGAGCGAGGCTGGCAGGGCTCTGTAGGGTGAAAGCTGCCCCAAGGAACCAGACAGGCTGGAGGAACGGGCGCCAGAGACCTCGCCACATCCAGCCAAGAAGGGGTAGGAACAGAGAGTGTCACCAAACAGGAAAAAGGGAACTTATCCAATACCAATTTGATGTGAATAAGCAGACACTTCTTTATTCAGGTGCTGGGAACACAGGGATAACTCCTCTGGAAATGTGTTCCACTTAACAAACAAAACCCATCCATTTTATTTACTTTTTCTGCTGAATCATCATTATGTGCCTTCTTTTACATACTGCGCATACTATGCCCACTCTTAAATTTAACCTTTACATTGATTGGTTCTAAGAGTTAATAACTTCGCCAATATTCTAAACCAATCATTGCTCATCTCTCCTGAGGTCTACTGACTGGAATCCTTAATCTTAAAATCAAGATGGGAAGGATAGTGGGTTTCCAAGCAGTGTTACTGGTGAGCGTGACTGCAACAGAAGGGTCCAGTAACTTCCTGGGGAGGTTTCACCAGTTACATTCCAAACACAGCGCTCCTGACATTTCTATACCTTATACTTCACAACTGTCTACTTATAATCATAGTAACCCTTTTATATGATCTGATTATTTGATCAAAGCATTCATCACAAGAGCAGACAGGAACAGCAGAAGCCAGAGCAGGGGAGACTGGGAAGGTGGCAGAGAGGTGTCTGGGCTGAAGGGGATCCTGAGGAAAGGGGAGGAGAAGGCTTTCCCTCAGCCCGTGCTTCTCTTCTCTTTCTCAAAACATGACCAAGGAATCTCACGTTGCCAGGGATGGGCCAAATATCCAGTTTTCTGCAATTTCCCCAGCCGTTGCTGCTTGGCCATGACAGGGAAGAAGCCCTAAAAAGGGAAAGGAGGAAAAGCAGCCCCCAAACTGGGCATCTTTGGCGTGGCAATTCCTCCCATTCCTTCCTGTTGGTGAGGAAGCTTTGCCTGACAGAATGACACAACAGGGGAGGGGGGAAGGGGCCTGTGGACAGGAGCACCACAAGAGCTCTTGGAAGGAGCTGTGGAGCTCCATCTCACTGCTGGTGTCCTGCCAAAAGGCAGAGGCACTGCTGAGTGCACTGGGAATGACGGGGAGGAAAGCAGTGGGCTGATAGAGAGAGCTCAGCCGCTGAGCCTGGGGCATGCGGGTCTGCTCTAGGCCTAAGGACCCTCAAGAGCCTCAGCTCCTTCTCCTGCACCTGCTGTGCAGGAGGCTTCTTGAGCTACTGCCCAAGTGTCTGTGTCTTCACAGATTGGCCCCGGAACGCCACACCTGGGAGACTGAGCCACCGGGCTGATGGATTCTGACCTGCTGGACCTCCCACTCGGAGTCAAGATCTAGGTGAAGCCCAAGTCCAACTCTGTCTTCTGCAAGGGAAAGCTGGGGGAAAAGGTAAGGAAATAAAAGAGCGCAGAAAAGCTCTCCTCTTTCATGGGGTCCTCATCATGCACAGAAGTTCTTGTGGCCACCTCCTCTACAGCAGGAGCCGCAGCCCTACAGTCAGGCAGGGCTGGGCAGCAGAGGGAAGCTCCAGGCTGACACAGCCCTTGAGCCTGCCTAACCCGAGGAGACTGGTTTCATCCCCTCTCCACTGTCTGCATTTGAAGCACTGGGCCTGACCTTTTCAGCTGGAAGGTTCATTTGTGGGTGGGTCAGCAGTTCTTCCTGGTGGCCTAAGGTGTCTATTTGCTGCTGGGGTTTGTTTTCTCTCCCTCAGCCCATCCCATCACAGCCCAGCCTGGCCCAGCACGGCCCCGCAGTCTTTCTGTGAGGGTCTCTGTGTCTTCAGAAGGATGGTCTTCAAAGTGTTGGTCTTCAAAGTACCTTGCTCTTTCCACAGGTACCGCATGGCACCTCTTTACAGCTCTCCGGCCTCCTTCATACTCTGGGAAATGTCTCTTACAGCTTCACTGGCAATGTCCTTCTTTCAGTCTGGACGACCCCTACATGCACCACCTGAACCTGCAATACAACTGCCTGCATGACCCCCACCTTCAGGACTACCACAAGCGCAAGGACATCCTGCGGATGCTGAAGAAACAGGGCTGCAGCACCAGTGACAACAAGGTAGGTTTGGACATCAGGCTGATCAAGAACAGCCCTCTTCAAGCAGGGCTCCCACAGCCCCTGCTGCAGCCGCCTGCTGCTGCCAGAGGACAGAGCCGTGCGCTGGTGTCTCTGGGAGCAGAAGCAGCGCCAACATCGCCCTGGCAAGCCCCAGTCCTGCCCTTCTCAGCCTGCCCCACGCTGCCTCTTCAGCCCTGGCTGGGGGGACATCACTGGCCCCAACACCAGGGTATGGGGGGAGGGCTTGGGGGCAGCTCCTCTCCCACTGAGGTCAGGCTGTTTTGGGGAAGGCCGACAGCATGGCTTGACAGTTTCTGGGGGATTCTGTCCTCGTCCCTCCACAGGTGATTTGCACTGTGAAGGAGTTCAACGAGTGCAGGCAGTGCCTGACCAGGACCAAGCTGCAGTCGGAGCAGATCTTGGGGCGGCAAGAGGTAGGCAAAGCGTTGTGTTCAGGGCCATGGGACTGTGCAGGGCTGTGCTGCTGGGCTGGGTGCTGTGGTGTGGAAAGGACTCCACGGCTGGGAGCTGAGCCAGCGCAGGGCGCTGAGCTGGGCACGGGCAGCAGGGCCATGTGCAGGCACACCCCGTGCTGAGGGAAGCCCTTCTCTCCTGCCCTCGTGGCCTGGCTGAAGCAGAGTGCCGGCCTGGGCCCGCAGGAATCCTCAGCACGCAGGGGCTGAGTGCTTGTCCAGGCGCCATGACCCACAACCTGGTGTCACCTTTCTGGAAGGGCTTCTGCCACTTTTGGCCAAATTAAAGGATGGTCCCAAACTGTCAGGAACCACTGACACTTCCTGCAGGGCACAGCGGCAGCTGCAGCCTCAGAAACCTCCCTGCCCACCTCCACAGAAGAGCAAAGAGACCCCCCCTGAAATCAGGGAGATTCAGAAGAGTGAAAGCACCTTTAGACAAGGGCCAAACCCACTCCACAGCTGAGCTGGCTCAGAAAGATGCCAGCAGAGCCGCTGGCTCCCAGAGGAAGCCGGACAACACTGCCGATGGCCTCTTTAAAGCTGTCTTTGAGCAGCTGACCACAGCAGAAGGCCAGAAGCTCCAAGAGCTGGTTGAGACCATTGTGTACAAAGTGTTTGCGAGGCAGAAGGTTCCTTGGGACCAGCGTGTCAGTGTCTTAAGAAACACTGCTCAGGGGATCAGAGGAAGAGTTTTTGGCAGCTCTGTGAGAACAGAGCCTGCAGAGCCACCACTAGACCGCCAACAGGAAATAGAACTGGTGGCCAAGGAGCTTCCAGCGATGGTGTTGGAGATCTTGGGGGACCATCTGGAGTCCAAAGCTTCTGAGTCAGGGAGGGCAGCCAGGCAGAAGGAGCAGCTTGTTGATGGAGGAGCCACCCAAGCAGACACACCCAAGGAAGCTGAAACAGACAGAGGACGTTTACACGCTTGCCTTGACTATCTCACCATCCAAGTTGTCAAGAATATTCCCTGCCTCTAGAAATCCATGGTAGCTTCTCAGTTTGGAGGAGACTCCAGCTGTGACTACACCAAAATCCTGAAGCTTCCCAAGGGTAAGGTCTCCAGAGGACAGATGCCACCAGGATTCCCTGGAGCATCTGAAAAACAGAGCCAGGAAGAAAGCACGGGAGTAAAGCTGCCTGCCTTAGGAACACAGCTCCATGCAAAAGGGACAGGCTATGCCAAAACCATGGAGCCCGAGTATCCAGCAATGGTGAAGGGGGACTTGGTGAGAGAAAGGAACCCAGCAATCTCAGGCAACACTTGGGACATAAGGACCATGGCAAATTGGATCGTTCAGTCTGTATTAGGGTGGGTTGTTCGGCATAGGCCTGCACCAACCTGCAGGCAGAATTTCCAATGGCCTGTCCCAAACCCAGCCACGTGCCAAGGCAGAGAGGAGAGCTGTGCTGCTGAGGACACTCTCCCCTCCTTGGACCCACAGTTTTCCCCACAGCCCATCCCTCCGGAGGGTCCAACGCCCCCTGCCCAGGACAGAGCACGGCACAGATCAGTGCACTCAAAGCTCGTCTGAGGCGAGCAAGGCGTGTGGCAGGAGAGCTGAAGGGCCTCTAGACAGCAAACTTCACACCCTTGTTCCATCAATAAAGAGTTTATCCATAAGGCCTTGCTTGTGCTTCCTCCAAACCAGGCCAAACTGCATCCACGCATTTTCCCTGTTCCCCCATCTCTCCCCCGCAGTCTGCTCCCACAACCTGCCCAGAAGCCCCCAGGATCTCCCAGGACCTCCCCAGAGCCACCCAGGACCCGACCATCTCCCCTCCTATATCTCCCACCCAGGACTCTGTACTACCCATCTGCCTCCCATATATCTCTTCCCAGCCCATCCAGGACTGCCTGAATCCCCTCAAGGAGTCCTCAGCTCCCTGTGCCTCTCATATCTCTCCTATGTCTCCCTTCCATGAGGCCCCCAGGACCCTGTACCCCCTGTATCCCCCCCCATTTCTCCAGCCATATCCCCACTCGGGACCCCATAGCTTCCTGTATTCCCTCATATTCCCCCCATATCTCCCCCTGTTTCCCCTACCAGACCCCTGAAGGACCCTCTCAGCCCCCTCCAGATAGCCAGAGATCCCCCGAGCCCTGCCCTAGGACTGCCCCAGGATGGCTTGTACCTGATGGTGGAGAGCCAGTGTCCCCCATATCTTCCCCCACAGAGCCCCCAGGATCCTCCCCAGATCCCCCCCGGCAGTGGAGTGCCACCCACCGAGGATGAGGGTGTGGGAGGGGGGTGGAAGACCATGGAGTAGCTGGTGGTGGGCAGGTGGAGGGCTTCCCCTTCCCCCAAGCCCCAACCACTCCCAAGGGCCCCCCCTCACAGCGGGAACTGGAACAGCTCTGAGGAGAAAACATCCTCAGATGTGCAGCCTGGGGAGGGGACCCCAAAATCAGGAAGGGACCCTGGACCCTAAGAAGTTGGGACCCCTAAAGCCCCCACCCAGATGAGAGGAGAAAATGGCCTGAGCTGTGTGGTCCCCGCCCAAAAATCAGGAGGGGCCCCAAAATCAGCCTCCCCAGCCCCCTCCACACCTCCGAAGATATAGAGCAAGTCGCCCACCAGCCACCCCAGCCCTCCCATATCTCCCCTATTCCAAATGTCCTCCAGCCCCCCCAGATCCCCTGAAGCTCTCCCAGCCCATTTAGCCCTGCCCAAAGTTCCCCAGAGCTCCCCTCAGACTCCCTGAAGCTCCTCCCCATCTCCAAACAAGGAGACCCAGTTGTCTCCCAGCCCTTCAAAAGCCCCCAACCACCCGTCCCCAAATTCCTCCAGCACCTCCAGCCCCCCCTCCATCCTGTAGAACCCCAAAACCTTCCCTAAACCCCCCTAGAACGCCCCTCAGGGCTCCTCCTGACCTCCAGTCATGTAGAGCTGCCAACCCCAGCCCCCCAGACGCCACCACCTTGCCCCCATTCTGAATTTTCCCTGACTCCCCCAAACTCCCCAGGCCCCCTTGTCTTGTAGCTGCCCCAAATCCCCCTAGGATTCACCCAGGACCCCCGAGCCCCCTCCCCACCTCCAAACACATAGAGCCATTCATCCACCAGTGCAGCAAGGGTTGGGGGGTCTCTGGGGAGGTTTTGGGGGTCTGGAGAAGGTGACATCACCTTCATCACCTTTATACAGTTACATCACCGAGATACATGCATATTCGTGTGTTTTGTACATTAGTCAAACATTCTTTTGAACTTTCTGAGGTTTCGGGAACTCCTTTGTTTGATTTCTTCACACTCCGGCTTGTCTGCATAACATCCTGGGTATCAGGTCAATATATTTTATTTCTTCTTGTGTCTCCATCCTGCTGTTTTACATCCTCTGTTAAGGATTTAGTGTGTCCTCCTTAAATGGAACATGGCATTCTCTAATTGTCCTCCGGTGCTCTGGTTTGTGTGACGGTTATCTTATCACTTGGACGGGTCGGTCAGTGGACGGCCTTACATTGTTCTTCTTAGTTACACAAAAGCCTTTTCTATTCTACAATACGTTCATCACACTCTTATTTCCATAACTGCTACACAGATATTATATTCATTACACTATTTCTATGAGCAATACAATGCACACTTAAGCTGATAGATTCTATTATATTCACAAGCAGCTAAAAAGAGTTACAGTTGGTACTATTTCTAAATACTTATAATCACTGACCACATGCAAAAGCTAATACGTAAAGGTGAAAGCCAATATTATGTAGTCATTTTACACAGACTTTTGCTGCAATTTTGTTCAGGTTTAATAAACCTTTGGAATTTTAAAAGTGAGCATAATTTCTCACAAAGTTAATATTCAAAACCCTATTAAGTCTTTATTCTTCTTCCCTGAGAAGAAGTCCATGGCAATTAGTAAAGCTTTCTAAAATAAATTAATGGATTCAGCTGATTGCAATGATCATGGCTTGTGTGTCTTACAGAGGGCACATACTAAGGGGGACACGGATAGGCGGATCAGGAAGTCCCGAGTACCTCCCAAGTAGCTCAGCCAAAGGGGAAAGGGACTGAGGAGAAAATGCAGCCGGGAAAGGAGAAAAGAAGGCTGCTTGCTCCAGCTAATTGAGAGAGACCCTGATGGACTCCCTCCCTTTGTTCCAGCCAAGGGACTTTTACAGGACTCCTCTGTCTCCTTTGTGGACACGACCCTCGAGCCACGTGAATTTGACGCTCTGGGCGGTGGGGGGTGCTGGAACTCCACTACCTGGGCAGGGGGGAGAATAAACCAGCATAAACCAGTCCAGACTGGGGCAGCTGGGCAAAGTTCAGAGTCACAAGGGGCCACTGGCAGCGAGGCAGGGGAGCGGCGGCAGTGATGGGCAAGGGGAGGGCGGGGAGGAGTTCCGGCCTCAGCCCAACCCCCCTCAGTGAGTGACAACGGGGAAAAGTGCCCTCAGGGATTGGCTGGGAGGGTACGCAAAATGACCCCAAAAAGCCTCAAAACCTCCTCGAAATTTACACAAAACTGACCAAAATGGAATAAATTTGAATAAGTAGGAAATATTTCAGGCTATATTTTAGTTCCATTTAGACAATGGAGTGTGGGAAAGGCAGACTATGCACTGAAACGTGGCAAAACCAAGAAAAACCCCAAAGGCCCTTTAAGAATCCCTGAAAATTAAGTAAAATTGAGTAGAGGCATAACAAATATCAATAAATATAAATCAGTTAAAGCCATAATTAACATATCAGTATAAAAGGGGGATGTGTAATATGGGGCTTGGGGTGCTCAAATGCCTCAAGAAAGTACCAGGAAACCCCAAGCACCACATTCCCCTCATGCTTGGGCTGGCTGTTGAGCAGCTCAAGTAGAAGAGTCCTCCAGGAACTGAAGGGAGCAGCAGCCCTCGTGCTGAGGCACAGCCTGTGGAAAAAGGGCTCGGTGGCCCAAATGTGTGCTTTGGAAATCAGAGTTGGGTTCCTAAATCCCCTCAGAACTCTCTCTAACAGACCTGTGGTGGCTGAGGGATGTCCGTGGGAAGGCTTTGCCAGCCTTGAACTGGACCTGTTGATCATCTGAGCTCTGCTCTGTGTGGGAGCCTGTTCCCTTCCCCTTGCCCCAGGGCAGAGAGTTGGTGAGGGCTGGAGTTGGAGGCTGTGTCTGCCCCGAGAGCCGGTACCGTGGGGCTGCAGGTGCTCCTGCCAGCGTGGGCTTGTCTGAGCCGGGCCTTGTGCCTCTTTCAGGTGTCCCTGCTGCAGTCACAGCTGGCCCAAGACCGACAGGACCACCGGCAGAACTACACTGAGAGCTGTGCAAGGACCAGGCAGGAGCTGTCAGACCTTCAGCAGGAGCTGTCCTGCTCCTTTGCAGCTCTGCTCAAGGAGCCCAAAGCTGCTCTTGTGGAAGCAGACACTTGAAGCTGCATCGGTCTCTGAACCTTAACTTGGCAGTGACATCCAGGGGCTGTCCGTCTCTGGAGAGACAGGCCCTGCAGAAGACAGGTGCAGTTCTTCTCTTCCACGCAGGATTTGTGCCCTGCTCAGAAGCCAATTCCTGTCGACTGGGGCACAAAATTCCTCCCTAGGTCACAGATGAACGCTATCGAAGATGAGGGCAAAAAATACCTGCCAAAGCTTTTACAAGCAGGCTCATTTAGTTCTTGAAGGTCTGTTCCTAGAGAGGAATCTCTGATGTAAGCAGCAAGACTTTTCTTCTGCCTAGAAAACCTAGTGATATATTGCCAAACAGAGAGCAGAGAAAAAAAATGCACTTGTGGTTGTCTCAGCATTCTTAATCACTTTTATAAGCCTTAAACACTGCAGCTCTTGGCATTTCTCTGTAGGAATTTGAAAAGCCCCTGAAACACCATTCTTCCTCCTCATGCGGCTGTTCTAAAGGCAAAGCTTTACTTTCATGAATATTTGTAAGCAGCAAGAACCTTTGCAGGCTTTTTCTTCCATCTCTCCTTTGTCAGGAAAGACAGAAGAATTCCTGTGGCTCAGGAACCAAGCACATCCCTAAAGAGCCCGCAGGTCTTGAGAACGCTGAGCCTTAAAACTGACACTGTCTGCACCAGCAACTTTGAACTCATGTTATGAGCCAGGTCCCTGCCCAGCTGCCCAACAGGGCTCTGGGGACACGGGGGAGGCAGGGCCCGTGCCAGTGGTATAAATAAATTTGTTTTAATAGGCCGGCTTAATAATAGTTCATCGTTTTAATGAGTTGTAATGAATTGCTAATTAATATAATTAATTGTTGGAATTGATTTAGTAAGTTACAAAGTTAAAGGTATTGTCGGTCAAGTGTGCGTGCATAGCTGTCAATCACGGAAAAGAGGGGTCGGAAAAGGTGTCAAGGCAAGAATCTTCTAGACGGGTTACATCATGGAGCGATGTCAGCAACTCAACCTATGACTGGGAGACTAACCAGCCAATAGTGCCTCAGAATTCCAGGATGATTGGCCAGGAATGCGCTGTCTTATGGAGCAACCAGCTACCAGGAGGTGGACCAATCAACAAGTGGATCAAAAGTGCACCAGTCTTGCACCTTTCAGAGACTTTAAAAACCCCTGGGTGCCGAGCACCCGGGTCTTTCTGCAGAACTAGTATCCACAGAAACTCCCTGTGTAGCACAGAGTTACTTGGATCTCTGACTTGCCCCTGAGGCCCTGGGCTTATCCTGGGGCCTCGTCTTCAGTTGTCTTTGTTTTTAATAAACAGGCCCAGGCCTTTTAAAATGTCTTGGCTCCAGTTCGCCTGCTTTTAACACCAGGACCAGCAGGAAGATGGGATGGGGGGAGAGCCAGGGAGGGCCTCTCCAAGAGCCCCTGGAATGCTGGGCTATGGACCCTGGTAACCATCGCAAAGGCTGTGGAATGTTGGGAGTTGGAGCCTGACAACTGTCACAAAGGCCATGGAATGTTGGGGGTTGGAGCCCGAGAACTGTCACAAAGGCCATGGAATGTTGGGGCTTAGACCCTGGCGACAACCAACAGCTCCTGGCTATTGGGGTTTGGACCCTGGAGCTGTCAACAGCTCATGAGCTTTGGGGCTTGGACTTTGCAAAGGCCAAGGGCACTTGGATTGTGTGCTATTGACCCTGCAAAGGCCAAGAGCCTTTGGATATTGGGGTTTAGACCCTACAAAGGCCAAGGGCCTTTGGATATTGGGGTTTAGACCCTGCTAAGTCCAAGGGCCTTTGGGCATTGCTGTTTACTCTCTGCTCGTGCCAAGGGGAGGATGGAGACCCGGCGGGTGAGTGAGAAAGCCACTGCTCTCCTTGTGCCAAGCCCAGCAGGGACCTGGGAGGGCCTGGGCTGGGCCTCGGGGAACAGTTCCCTTTGGCAATAGCAAGGGATTAACAGTTGGCTGTTCCGGAGCTGGCAGCAGCTTTGGTGCTCGCTGTGGGGACAGGTGTGGGAGGGAATGGGTGGCTCCTGGCCATCCCAGAGCACAGCCACATCTCCTCCTCCATCCTTGTCCCACTGGAGGCTGTGGGCACAAACAAGGGAGCAGCTTTTCATTGCCTTCCCCTCACCCAAATTACAGCACAGCCTCAGTGCTTCCCAGAGTCCAGAATGAGTTTCTCCCAGACATCTCTGAAATGATCCCTAGTGGCCCAGAGGAGGTCACAAGCATGATAGGAAGATGCTCCAAGGGCTGGAGCACCAGTGGCAAGGGAAAAGGATGCAAGAGTTGGGGTTGTCCAGCCTGGAGAAGGTTCCAGGGTGACCTTAGAGCCCCTTCCAATGCATGAAAGGGCTGCATGAGAGCTGGAGATGGACTTAAGCCAGAGGCCTGCAGGGACAGGACAAATGACAAAAGCTTCCCACCAAGACAGGGCAGGGATGGATGGGATATTGGGAGGGAGTTCTGCCCTCTGAGGGTGCTGAGGCCCTGGCACCCAGGCTTGAGGTTTCCCAGAGAAGCTGTGGCTGCCCCTGGATCCCTAGGAGTGTTCAAGGCCAGACTGGCTGGGGCTCTGGGCAACTCCCCTTCTGGTGCTCTTAGAAGTGATGAAACACCTTCCAGCATGTTGATTTCTGCTGCTGTCAAACTACTGGGCTGAAAATATTCCCAAGGAGGGGAGGAAGAGCTCAGCTGGAATTGCTGTGCTCTGGGACAGGCTGGGAGGCACTCAGAGGCGACTGCCTCAGGGGCAGCCATGCAGTCTGAGTGTGCTCTTCCCCGTGCTCTTGCAGGGAGCTCGAGGGCTTTCTCAGCAGGGACGTTCCTCCGGAGCCCCTGAGGTGAGTAAAGTGTGCTGAGCTGGCTGGCATTTTGAAACTGGTTCTCCATGAATGGATGCTGGTTCTTGTGGGATCAGAAAAGAGGTATCTCAGTGCTGCTTTGGAATGGGAACAGAACACCTGACTAACAGCTGGATGTGGGCTTTCAGGCGCTGGTAGGCGACAGTGACAGCATGGCCAATTCCATCATCTGCACCGACAATCCTGGGAACATCCTCTCAACTCTGACATCCACTGATGAACAGCATCCTTTTGAATTGGTTCGGGAAGCTACAGAGAACTGGGGGCGCATGCAGCGGCATTTTGATCAAATGGAGGAGAGAACTCAGAGGATCAGAAGCCGCTGCCAGCTGATAGACTCTCTGCTAGAAGAAATCAGTAGGTGAGTCTTTCCTCCTCCTCCTCCTCCTCCTCCTCCTCCTGCATTCCAGAAACAATCTGCTTCCAGGCCGGGGAGTTCAGAGGAGTCCCTGGTGAAGAAGTCACCTGCCTACCATGTGTAGTCCTCAGTGTGGCCCTCGAGCATGGTCCTGTCTGGTTTTTCCATGCTCTTCTGTGACTCCCAAGGCTGTCTGGGAGCTGCAGAGCCATGTTGCAATAGGAGACTCCTTCTCGCCGTGCTGCTTCCCTGAATTCTGTTCTTTAAGTGCCCCTGCCCAGCCATAGCTTCTCACTGAAAGAAGGCAGCCTCTGGAGGATTTTCCTGGGAGGGAAAGAGCAAGGTCTTCCTTAGCCCACTGCCCCCAGCTCCATCCTGGAGAGCTGAAAATGGCATTGCTGACTCTTCAGGCCTCTTGATTCTTCTGACTGAGCCTTGTCTCTGCAGTGACTGTGCAAACCTTGAGAAGTCCAGGGAAATGCTGCTGCAATGCACTGGAATCCCGGAGACAGGAGCCTTGTGTCTGCATCTGAAGAACACCAAGCAGCGGAAGGAAGCATCAGCCCAGGCCGAACAGGCAGAGCAGCAGGACAGGATGGAGGTTGGTTTTGGAAATGAGACTGGTTTTCCCTTGAAAACTCGTCTTGCCCCTTCTTCTACACTGGAGGACTTGGCTGCACTCGAGGGAGAAGACCCATTGTTGCAGAGCGAGCTGGAAGTCAAGAGGCAGTCATTGGAGGAATTGCAGCTTCAGAGGGATCTGCTGCAGCAGGAGAGGGATGATGTTAGCACGGCTCTGAACACCTTATTGCTCGGCAGCACCTGTGGGAGGGGGAGTTGTGGCAGCCAGATCAGCCCAGATGCTGTTGCTGGCAGGAGAAGACGGGCACACTGCTGTGCACACCTGGCTCAAGACGGCACATGCGTTTATGAGCCAGGGATATGCGTGTTCATCAGCAAAGTGTTGCATGCTTCTGCAAAATGTGTTGCTTTGGGCAGCCACAGAGCCTCTAAAACGGGGATCGGAGCTGGGGAAGGGTCTGGAGCACAGGTGTGACCAGGAGCAGCTGAGGGAGCTGGGGGGGCTCAGCCTGGAGAAAAGGAGGCTCAGGGGGCACCTTCTTGCCTTCTACAGCTCTCTGTGACAGGAAGCTGCAGCCAGGTGAGGGTCAGGCACTGCTCCCAGGGAACAAGGGACAGGACAAGAGGAAACAGCCCCAAGGTGTGCCAGAGGAGGTTTAGATTGGGTGTTACAGGATAGCTGCAAGAGAAGGCTTTGTTTCTGATGGTCTCTGTCAGACAGTCTCAGTTCTGGGGAATGTGATAGGTTGGGCAAATGCACAGCAGACGTTCTGATTTGGCCACATCAGGCAGGCGTCCACAAGTCACAAAATGTCTGCTCAGCACAAGAGCCATTTCCCGGCGAGGCATCCTCTCCTTGCAGAGAGCTGCGTAGAATATGTGAGGAGGAGAAACTTAGACGAGAGTTTTGATGTGGCAGGGGGAAATCCTGTATATTTCCCCTTGATTCAGCAAGCAAATTTGTTTTCACAAATCTTCCTGAAAATGTCCAGCAATGAAATATATCCAGATAATAATTGTGTTTCCCAAGTGGCAGTTGCAGAAGATGCAGTATTTTTGGGTGACAACACGGAGTTTGGAGTGGGGATGTTTGTTGGGAAGGAGCTGTCTGGTCCCAGGCAAGCCAGCAGGGCCTGACACAGCACTTCCAAGGTAACAGTGCCAGAGGCTTTTGGCAGCCCCGGCTATCACAGCTGCATAGGGCAGATGCTGTGAAACTTTGAGCCCAGAGCACAGGTGCTCCTTGTCCTCTGGCTGCCTGCGAGGTGCCACTGGCTGGCTCTGCACAGGGCTCCCGAGGAAGGGCTCGAGCTGTACCTTGTCCCACTTCCAGGTTTCCCAGGAGCAAGATTCATCGAGCTGCTCTCTGGAGCAGCTGGGCCCGGAATCCTCTGGCCAAGGGCACGCACTGGCCCAGGTGTGCCGAGAGCAGGAGCTGCTGGGCCAGAAGGCTGACCTTGAGGGCCGACTGGCAGCCATGGAGTGGCTCCAACAAGACCTTTCCAGGCAGCTGGAGGAGACCAGGTAAAGGCAGGGAGCAGAACCTTTTCAGATCTATTTACATTCCATGGACAGAATATGGAAGAGTCCCAAGAACAAAAATATGCCACAATGTGAAGGTTCTTTTTCTGACACCTAAAGCCAGCAAAGCTCTCGTGAGCCTTGGGCTCCTGTTTGTGCTGCCGAGCACACTCCTGTGGGAAGTCCAAAGCAATCCACCCAGCCCTGAACTGAGTAGTAGGTAAACCATGCCGATGCTGAGTGAAACCTCAGGTTTCTCTTGGCTTTGGTTTCTTCTTCTGGGCATTGAACGTCCCTCATTCCTTAGCAAGTAGCTTGACATGATCCTGATCTTCAGAACTGAAGCTTCGTCTTCAGCATTCCAGGCTCCGACCTTGGCACGTTGGGGGTAGCACACTGCCATTCAGGGGGAAGCCAGAGGCTCCTGCTGAAAATCTTGAGGGCTTTCTGCTTCCAAGCACACTCTTGAGAAGTGTGGGACAGGCCCTAGAGCTGGCTGGAGAGCAGCAGGGAAAGCTCTTTGGAATTCTCAACAGCCTCTGGGGATTCTTGCTGATTGTTGATGGGCACCCAGCTGCCAAACCTGCCAACCTCCCTTTGGATGGTCCCTCTCACTCTGTAAAGAAGGACAAGTGCCTCGGGCTACTGCCTGCTTGCCCCGCAACACTAAAATAAAGGTGGCAAGTCTACTCCATGACCTTGCAAGAGTTTAAACTGCAGTCCCTGCATTCAGGTAGTTGTTGTTCAGACAAAAGGGTGTCCTGATTTTTTACAAGTGCTGCTGTGAGATGACCATGAGATTTTACTGTGTCACGCAAAGTAGTTCTGAAGCCACATAAATACAGGGTGTCTGGAAGATGATGGACCTTTATGTCCATTATCAAGAGCATTAAAAAGTCAGCAGTCAGCAAGGACAAGAGTCTGTTGTGTCCCCCTGCAGAGCAGCTTGGAAGTGCTAATGAGAGAAGGGCTGTGAGCAGGGGCTGGGCTTTTGCTCGTCGCCCCAGCCTGTTTGGACACAGCTAGCCAGTGTCATAGGTCAGGATCAGCAACTGAAGGTTTGGCTGTTGAGGCCAAGTTGGGCTGGGCTGTCTGTGCTGTGCCAGGCCATAGGGAAGGCCTGGGCAGTCCCTCAGAGGGCCCTGCTCTGCTGTTGAGATGGCACAAATGTGCCTTGCCTGGGCGAATTTCCACGTGGCCCATTTCCCATACTCAGGTGTGGGGATCTTGAGCCACGTCGTCCTGGAATACCCGGCTGTGGGTGTCTGGAGCAAGCAACTCATGTCTCTCCGTATGTGCAACTCATAGGTCAGCAAAGGAGAGCCTGGAATCCAGGCTGAGTGCTGCTCAGCAGCAGATATCTCAGCTGGAGACCACCAGGAACCATCTGGAGGATCAAGTGCTCACAGTCACACAGGCCAAGGAGGTGATAGAAGGTGAGAACCTCGTGTGCTTTGTTTGTGGTGCTGCCCCTGCCTAGAGAACTAAGCACCCTGTAAAGCTGCCTCTGTCCACAGAGCTTCTGAGAAGTGGTGGGGCTTGGTGGCACTGAAAGGGCCTGAGGTCAGTAAAGTCAGTAAAGACTCTGACTCTTGCTGTTGGTCGTGTTTGTAGGAGAAGTGAAGTGCCTGCAAGATGAGCTGGAAGCAGAGAGATCTCTCAGGAGGCAGGAACGGGAAGACACAGCTCAACAGCTCCTGCAGGCAGAGCAGCAGCATCACAAAAGCCTCAGGCTTCAGGGAACTGCTCAGCAACTGGAAATAAAGAAGCTCCTGCAAGACCTGGTAGGGGACAGTACACTTCTGGAGTGTCCAAGCCAGCCCTGTGGGTTGGTTTAGCACAAGCAGAGCCTGAGGGTGTGAAAGGGCAGCAATCCTCTGCCAAGGCCTCCCGCTGCTGGGCCGGACAGCAGAGGCAGCAGCTTGGACTTGGAGGTGCCTGAGAGCCCCCAGGATGGTGCTGGGACAGTAAATGCAGCCACAGCTTCAGTGAGGGCGTAAGAGGAGTTCCAGAGCAGGTTGGGCAGTGCCCACCCAAAGCGTGGCAGCCCAGGGCAGGATTGTCCCTGAGTCCCACCTGCCACGGAGCAGATGCCAGCGTGGAGCACTTGCCGGCATGGAGCAGATGCCAACAGTGCTGCTGGCTGCAGGCGTGGGAACTCGGTTCCTTTCTTGCTGTGCTTCCATGGTGGACAGAGGGATTAGCTTTGGGCTGGAAGCAAAGGGAACAGGCCCCTTGTCCCTGGTCCTTCAGTCCTTGTGACTGGGGTGTCAGGGAAGGGAAGGTGACACCTCCTTTTCTGAGCACTTGGACTCAACGCTTGGGAAGGTCTTTGCCAACAGAAGAGATTCCACGAGTCTGTGATTCTTGCACCTGCTGAGCCTCCTTTTGAATTCCATGACAGGACACGGTTTCTGGAGTGCTGTTGTCTTTTCCGGTTGGGGGTTGTGGGAGGGATGAAGCTTCACCTTTTTCAGCAGGGAGCTTGCCTGGGACTTCATCTTACAAATTTCTCCTCCCCTCCTCAGGCAAGTGAGCGCGAAAGGCACCGTGCAGAGATGCAGGAGACGCTGGAGCAATGGGAAAAAGAGAAGGCAGAGAGAGAGCAGGAGCACAAGAAGGTGCTGTTTGAGATGAGGCAGAAAGATGCCACCCTGCTGGCCCAACAAGAAGAACTAAGGAGATTTGAAAATGCCAAGCGACAGGTAATGACTGAGAGAGGAGAACTGGTGTGATTTTTTGCAAGGCTGGAGCTGTGGGAGATGGCAGGACATGGGGCTGTGTGGAGCATGCCCTCCGTGTCTTCTACATTGAACTGGGGGAGGTGAAAGCTGAACGGGGCTGTCTTTGGGACCAGCAATGAGCCCTCTCATAGGAAGCCAGGCAGAAACATCAGCTATCAGCTGAGATCTTTGTGCTGCTCTTGTGCTCTGTTGTTCTAAGATGTACCTCAGGGTACCTTCGCTGTTCTCTTTCCGCTCCCCTTTTGGTGTGTACTGGTAGGTGTTCACAGCCAAAGTGAGTTTGTAGCTCTTTTCTTATGTGGGAACGGGGGGGGGGTAGGGGGGTGCAGCAGCAACATTGACAAGAGAAAAATCTTTTTAAAGACTTGCCTGGAGTATTTCTGAACAGTAACCCAGAGATGTCTTCTGGGCTGTGTTTTAAGTCACTTCCTGGGAAGCTGTGTTGGCCCCGGGGCAGGCAGTGGCCCAGGGGAGCAGCAGCCGAGTGCTGTGAGAGCACGTGAGCCCATCAGTCTTTGCCTCTGCCACACGGATGCTGCAGGAGAAGTGTGAAGCCCTCTGCTCTTTCCTTCGGTGCAGGTGCTGCTGGAAGAGCAGAAGGAGAAGAGTGCTTTATCAGAGGCACTGCTCCAGACTCAGGGAGAGCTCAGCCGAGCCCACCAGCAGGTCCAGCAGCTCAGGCAGGAGGTGAAAGAGCTGCAAGAGAAGGGGCAGGTAAGTGTGAGTAGGCAGGCAACAGAGGGCAGGGCAGGGACAAGGGCACAAAAGGCAGCTCCTGGGACTGAGGAGGCAAGGGCTGCTTCAGGCCCTGGGAGCACAGAGCCTGGTAAGCTCCAGAGCTCAGCCCCAGGAAGGAAGGCTTGCAGTGGAAGCAGAGCTGGCTAGAGAAGCCAAAAGAAGCAGCTGAAGGAATGGGATTTTGAGGCAGCACGTGGAACAAGCTGAGCCTGAGGGCAGGTCCCAGGAAGTTGCTCTGCATTTTGTTGCCAGACCATCAAGGCAAATCTGCAAGCTGAGCTGCAGGAAGCTCGCAGTGAAGTCCAGGCAGTGCAGAGGAGGCACAAGGAAGAGCTACACGGCCTCAAAGAGGAAATGAATCTGCTCCTTGAGCAGAGGGAGGCTCTACAAAAGCAGGTGAGTGAAACAGCACTGGCACGGCAGCCATGCAGCGAGGGGTCTGTGGCCTTCTTGCTTTTCCATGGCAGAGCAGCAGCTGGTGGGGTGATCCCTGGGGCTGTCTCGGGCTCTGGGGGCTCCATGGCAGCTGCTCTGTAGGACACACAGTGCTCTGCTGAATCTCAGCTGCTGCTCTGGACAGCTGGGCTAGTCCTCTGGGCTGTTGGCCAGCAACCATCAGCATGGATTCCTGCTGGCCTCTCCTTGCCAGCCTTGGTTTGGGAGGTGCTTTTTCAGGTGCCCTTGGTGGTGGGCCACTTAGAGACTGAAACAAGTTGTCCATATCCAGTGTGAATCTGGTGCTCTCAGGACAGGGAGAAATGGAAAGTTGTCCTTTGCCTTTCCTCTCAGCCTGTGCTGTGGCTGACAGTGACAAGCTGTGGCTGCAGCCCCTGACTGCTTTGTTCCCTTTGACTGGAGGTGGGAGAGTTGACATCTCAGCTGGCAGCCTCCCGAGAGTCCCGGGAAACAACTGTCCAGAGAGCCCAGCAAGAGGTGAGGGAGGCCCAGGAAGAGTCCAGGCAGAAGCTGTCGGAGGTTGAACACGTCCAGAAGATCCTGGAGGAGGCAGAAAATCTGAACAAGGAGCTGCAAGTGCATGTGGAGTCCTTGAAGAGGGAAAGGAATCGCTGGGAAGAAGTGGCTCAGCAAAATTCAGAATTGCAGGCTTCAGTGGATGTCCTAGAGAGTGAAAAAGCCAGGTAAATGAAAGCCTGTGGGACTCTGCATTGTGGTGAATGGATTCCCTCTTTGCCCTCTTTGCACCTGCCAGGGGCTCTGGCAGCATTTCCTAAGTGGCAGATTCTGAACTCTCCGTGCAGACACTTCTCCTTGTCTGGATGTTGTCTTTCATTTTCTTTACTTTTAAGACTTCAAACAGAGTTTTTCTGCAGAGAAAGGATTTGGGGGTAGCTCTTTCCCTCTAGGGGGTATTGTGTTTTTAGGTGGGTGTGTTGACACTGCCCGAGCTGCATTGTAAGGAGCTGGATACATCCATCAGCTCCACCTTGGGTCCTGTAACTTGAAGCCTCTGGGATGTGGATCAGCCTGGCCTCTGATGCTTTTTCTGGGCAGAACCATCTGAAGGCCCTGATTGCTGATCTAGGCCAGATTGCCCTCGGAGGCAGCCCAGCAACAAGAGCGGCTCTGTTGCATGGTTCCTCATAAAATGTGCCCCGGTGCCTGGAGGGCGTCTTCATTGCAAGACTTTGTTAGGTTTGTATTCACATTCCCACCTCAAAAAGAAGGTAGGGCATGTAGGCAGGAACTCCCTGTTCTTTCAGGGCCAAAAGCAGAGTAGGCACATGCTGGGCTTTGACTGCAGGGAGAACAAACAGCCAAGTTGTTTAGACAGACCTCATCAGACAGAGGAGTTTTTCCCTGAGGTGCTGCAAGTCCTGAGAGTTTATAAAATCTGATACCGTGTAGCAATGAGTTGCATATTCCCTTCTAGGCTGATAGTGTCTCTGGAGGAGAAGAACCAGCGCCTCAGAACTCTGGAAAAACAGAACCTGCTGCTGAACAATCGCGTATCTCGGTTATTTTCTGCTCTTAAGCAGGCAGAGCAGCTCTGTTCTGAGCATAGAAGACAAAGGCAGGAGCTCAACACCCAGGTAAGCTGTGCAGTGGCATCCTCTTCTCCAGGGACACACAACAGCACCTTTGCCTTGGAGGCCCCAACCTCTTTCCCCTCCCAGCAGCACGCACAGCTGCCGTCTTCTGCCCGGGGCTGCTGCTGCACCCTGAGGCCGAGGCTGGATCTGCTGTCTGCTGCCCAAGTTTTGCACCGTTCTCTCCCGGCTCCCAGCAGGAAATCTGGGAGGGGAGCAGCAGCAGACTCCTCTGGAGCCTCTGTGTCCCTCAGTTAGCAGTGTTGTCCCAGACAGAGTTGGTGCCTGTGCCGGGCACTGAGCAATGTGGGGACACAGAGGTGGCTATGGCAGGCTGGGCAGGGCACTTCCAGCGCAGCCATCTCAGCTGCTGTTCAGAGCTGCAGCCTCAAGGATGCCCATTGCCTCCCTTTCCCTCTTTTCTCTACATTGGTCTCCTTTGGAATCCTTGCTTTTCTGCCTTTTGGTTTTGGCATGGTTTTTGCCTGAAATCATTTCTTCTTTGCTGCTCTCCCTGCGGCCCACTCTGCAGCCTCAGGAGCAGCCCTGTCCCTGAGGCTCTGTGCATCCATCTTCCAGATCCAGGCCAAGCTGCTGGCAGAGATAGAGCAGACAGCTCACCAGGCAACTCAAGAGAAGCAGCTGCTGGAAACTGAGGTGTCTGAGCTGCGCGTGAGGCTCCAGAGCTCTGAGGAAAGAGCAGAGGCCATGGCCATACAGTGTAAGGACGTGGAGCTGGAGCTGAGGAAGACACAGGCTCAGAGGGACCATCTCAGAGCCCACAATCAGGAGCTGCTGAAACAGCTGGAGCAAAGTGAGCAAGGTACAGCTTCTCCTCTCCCACCCACTGCCCCATCCTGCCTCACCTGCGGGGATCTCGCTGATGGCTCGCAGAGGAAAAGTGCCCAGAGATGGCAGAGGGAAAAACAACCAGCAGGAGATTTATCCATCCAAGTGCCAGTGAAAGCTTTTTCTTGAGAAAGATGCTGTGGCTGGCAGTGCCATCCGGCTGTGCCATGGCTGATCCCGTGCACAGCTGGAGCCTTCCAGGTGCCGTGTCTGTGCTGAGGAGCTGTAGCTGGATGCCTCAGCTCGATTCCCCCAAACTCCAGGCCCTGCCAGAGCCTCCAGGCTACTGGCCTCTCTGGAGCAGGGCTGCACAGGCATCCCCTCTCCTTTGTCTCTCTTGGATTGCTCACTCTGCACAAGGCCAAGAGCAAACACACTTTCCCGTCCCTCTGAACATTTCCCCTTTCATTCCTGCTTTTTTCTCTGCCTGCAAATTTCCTTCATTTCTGTCAGCTTTGGAGCCCTTGTGGGCTCAGGGCCTGACAAACTCAGGCAGGCAGAGAAGACAGTGCTGTTGTCTCTGCAGGATGCACATCAGTTTGCCTTTGCTTTGCTTTTCCCCTTCTCCTTTCTCCTGTTCCTTCCCCCTCCCTGCTGCAGATTTGTGGGAGGCAGCAGTCAAGCACACCTCTCGAGAAACTGCCCTGGAGAAAGAGGCCTGTGAAAGGCAGGAAGAGGTTGTGACTCTTCGTCAGGAGGTGGCATCTCTGCAGAGGAAATTGGAGAGCCTGCAGAAGGAAAGGATGGATGTGCTGGTGAGATTGGCGGATGCCACAAAGGGCCATTTCCTAGCTGTGTTTGCACATTCAGTTAATAGTTCTAAGGATCACCTTTTTCCAGTTAAACTTCTCCAACTGCGTTCTTCTGAATAAGGAGGAGAAGATGTTGTAGTCATGTCAAAGCCAGTTAATGCTGAGCCTGCTGATTTTCCTCCATGCTGGGCTTCTGTGCCCTAGAAGCTTTAGTCCTCAATGTCCACACTGCCTCTATGGACATTGCATGCTTTGGGGAATTCCTCGTGTCCAAACCCATGTCCAGATTCCTAAATATCTGGATCTGGAAGGAGGGGTGAGAAGACCAAGTTTGCTGTGAATAGAAAGGTGTTTGGCCTTGGCCATCTGAGAGCAGCCAGTGGGGAGAGAAGAGAGGAAAGCCAAGTGCTGATCCACACCAGGACGTGTGCCTGCAAGGGGAGAAGTCGTCCTGAGTGGCAGCAGAGGATGACAGAGGGATCTGGCCATTGCTGCTCCAAGAGAGGGCAGTGGGGCTCTCGGGGATGGAGCCATGGAAACTCTACACAGCAGAGCTGGAAAACCACTGCTGTCAGCCCAAGCCCAGGGAAGGAAATGCTGGCGGTGTTTGCTCTTCCCTTCCTCCCTGATGGAGAGCACATCCTCGTGGCACTGCCTAAATCCTGCTTAGCATGGACTTGAAATCCTGGCTGCAGTTCTGGCAGCTCCTCCCCAGAGGAGCACTGGAGTGGGGCTGCAAGAGCTTGGGGAAGGGCAGAAAGGAAGCTGGGACAGGCTGAGGGAAGGAGCGGTATCAAGGGGGGAAGACCAGCAAAGGTCTGCAGCATCCCGAGGGGCAGAGAGAGAGGGGCAGCCAGTGCCTGCCCCTGCAGCAGGAGTCCAGATCTGGTCTGAAAAGCAAACCGAGGGGGCGAATGAGTGACCCTTTTTCTCCCTTTTTTGGCAGCATGGACAGGAATTGAACCAGCAGCACATGAGAGATGTGGAAGAGAAGAATGAAATGCATGCAGCTGAGTTAAGAAATCGTAAAGAAAATACTCAAGAATGGGAAGAGGAGAGAGAAGGCGAGCAGGAAGAGTTGGAGCATGGGGCTGCTTCTTTGAAGAAATGGAGAGAGAACACCCAAGTACTGAGTGCTGCACTGAAGAAAAGTGAAATTGCCAAAGGGACTCTGATGAAACACTTGTACATCCTGAAGGGAAAGTCTGGTATCCAGGAAGGCACTGGCATTGACCTTCAGTCCACTCCAGGGTCCCTGAATTATTCCAGTGCTGTTTCCCATGAGGAGGTGGGTCTCTATCCCTGTCAGTCCAGGCCTGCTTGGGTAAAGCAGCCCGGGCTGCAGCAGGCAGCCTTGTCTGTCTGCCTGGCTCCAGCCAGAGACCATTGACTGCCAGATTGTTTCCTGGCTCGCCCAGAAAGACTGCTCCAGCTCTGGAGCTTACTGTTCCAATCTGCTCCAGGCCAAAAGCTGGGCATGGGGAGCTGCTTTTCCTGTGCCCATGCAACACATGGGGGTTTGGATTTGGTGTGGGAAGTAATGGAGCAGGTGAGCAGAGGGATGGACTAAACTGAGTGATGGACTAAAGTGGACCAATGGCTGAAAATCAGCTGCACTCCTGGTGCTTAGAGTAAATGGTATTGCCAGTTGCAGAAGATGCAGTATTTTTGGGTGACAACACGGAGTTTGGAGTGGGGATGTTTGTTGGGAAGGAGCTGTCTGGTCCCAGGCAAGCCAGCAGGGCCTGACACAGCACTTCCAAGGTAACAGTGCCAGAGGCTTTTGGCAGCCCCGGCTATCACAGCTGCATAGGGCAGATGCTGTGAAA
Source organism: Anomalospiza imberbis (assembly GCF_031753505.1). NCBI lineage: Eukaryota > Metazoa > Chordata > Aves > Passeriformes > Viduidae > Anomalospiza > Anomalospiza imberbis. The sequence goes on along the minus strand of NC_089697.1, from coordinate 36,585 downwards.
CTTTGAGCCCAGAGCACAGGTGCTCCTTGTCCTCTGGCTGCCTGCGAGGTGCCACTGGCTGGCTCTGCACAGGGCTCCCGAGGAAGGGCTCGAGCTGTACCTTGTCCCACTTCCAGGTTTCCCAGGAGCAAGATTCATCGAGCTGCTCTCTGGAGCAGCTGGGCCCGGAATCCTCTGGCCAAGGGCACGCACTGGCCCAGGTGTGCCGAGAGCAGGAGCTGCTGGGCCAGAAGGCTGACCTTGAGGGCCGACTGGCAGCCATGGAGTGGCTCCAACAAGACCTTTCCAGGCAGCTGGAGGAGACCAGGTAAAGGCAGGGAGCAGAACCTTTTCAGATCTATTTACATTCCATGGACAGAATATGGAAGAGTCCCAAGAACAAAAATATGCCACAATGTGAAGGTTCTTTTTCTGACACCTAAAGCCAGCAAAGCTCTCTTGGGCTCCTGTTTGTGCTGCCGAGCACACTCCTGTGGGAAGTCCAAAGCAATCCACCCAGCCCTGAACTGAGTAGTAGGTAAACCATGCCGATGCTGAGTGAAACCTCAGGTTTCTCTTGGCTTTGGTTTCTTCTTCTGGGCATTGAACGTCCCTCATTCCTTAGCAAGTAGCTTGACATGATCCTGATCTTCAGAACTGAAGCTTCGTCTTCAGCATTCCAGGCTCCGACCTTGGCACGTTGGGGGTAGCACACTGCCATTCAGGGGGAAGCCAGAGGCTCCTGCTGAAAATCTTGAGGGCTTTCTGCTTCCAAGCACACTCTTGAGAAGTGTGGGACAGGCCCTAGAGCTGGCTGGAGAGCAGCAGGGAAAGCTCTTTGGAATTCTCAACAGCCTCTGGGGATTCTTGCTGATTGTTGATGGGCACCCAGCTGCCAAACCTGCCAACCTCCCTTTGGATGGTCCCTCTCACTCTGTAAAGAAGGACAAGTGCCTCGGGCTACTGCCTGCTTGCCCCGCAACACTAAAATAAAGGTGGCAAGTCTACTCCATGACCTTGCAAGAGTTTAAACTGCAGTCCCTGCATTCAGGTAGTTGTTGTTCAGACAAAAGGGTGTCCTGATTTTTTACAAGTGCTGCTGTGAGATGACCATGAGATTTTACTGTGTCACGCAAAGTAGTTCTGAAGCCACATAAATACAGGGTGTCTGGAAGATGATGGACCTTTATGTCCATTATCAAGAGCATTAAAAAGTCAGCAGTCAGCAAGGACAAGAGTCTGTTGTGTCCCCCTGCAGAGCAGCTTGGAAGTGCTAATGAGAGAAGGGCTGTGAGCAGGGGCTGGGCTTTTGCTCGTCGCCCCAGCCTGTTTGGACACAGCTAGCCAGTGTCATAGGTCAGGATCAGCAACTGAAGGTTTGGCTGTTGAGGCCAAGTTGGGCTGGGCTGTCTGTGCTGTGCCAGGCCATAGGGAAGGCCTGGGCAGTCCCTCAGAGGGCCCTGCTCTGCTGTTGAGATGGCACAAATGTGCCTTGCCTGGGCGAATTTCCACGTGACCCATTTCCCATACTCAGGTGTGGGGATCTTGAGCCACGTCGTCCTGGAATACCCGGCTGTGGGTGTCTGGAGCAAGCAACTCATGTCTCTCCGTATGTGCAACTCATAGGTCAGCAAAGGAGAGCCTGGAATCCAGGCTGAGTGCTGCTCAGCAGCAGATATCTCAGCTGGAGACCACCAGGAACCATCTGGAGGATCAAGTGCTCACAGTCACACAGGCCAAGGAGGTGATAGAAGGTGAGAACCTCGTGTGCTTTGTTTGTGGTGCTGCCCCTGCCTAGAGAACTAAGCACCCTGTAAAGCTGCCTCTGTCCACAGAGCTTCTGAGAAGTGGTGGGGCTTGGTGGCACTGAAAGGGCCTGAGGTCAGTAAAGTCAGTAAAGACTCTGACTCTTGCTGTTGGTCGTGTTTGTAGGAGAAGTGAAGTGCCTGCAAGATGAGCTGGAAGCAGAGAGATCTCTCAGGAGGCAGGAACGGGAAGACACAGCTCAACAGCTCCTGCAGGCAGAGCAGCAGCATCACAAAAGCCTCAGGCTTCAGGGAACTGCTCAGCAACTGGAAATAAAGAAGCTCCTGCAAGACCTGGTAGGGGACAGTACACTTCTGGAGTGTCCAAGCCAGCCCTGTGGGTTGGTTTAGCACAAGCAGAGCCTGAGGGTGTGAAAGGGCAGCAATCCTCTGCCAAGGCCTCCCGCTGCTGGGCCGGGCAGCAGAGGCAGCAGCTTGGACTTGGAGGTGCCTGAGAGCCCCCAGGATGGTGCTGGGACAGTAAATGCAGCCACAGCTTCAGTGAGGGCGTAAGAGGAGTTCCAGAGCAGGTTGGGCAGTGCCCACCCAAAGCGTGGCAGCCCAGGGCAGGATTGTCCCTGAGTCCCACCTGCCACGGAGCAGATGCCAGCGTGGAGCACTTGCCGGCATGGAGCAGATGCCAACAGTGCTGCTGGCTGCAGGCGTGGGAACTCGGTTCCTTTCTTGCTGTGCTTCCATGGAGGACAGACGGATTAGCTTTGGGCTGGAAGCAAAGGGAACAGGCCCCTTGTCCCTGGTCCTTCAGTCCTTGTGACTGGGGTGTCAGGGAAGGGAAGGTGACACCTCCTTTTCTGAGCACTTGGACTCAACGCTTGGGAAGGTCTTTGCCAACAGAAGAGATTCCACGAGTCTGTGATTCTTGCACCTGCTGAGCCTCCTTTTGAATTCCATGACAGGACACGGTTTCTGGAGTGCTGTTGTCTTTTCCGGTTGGGGGTTGTGGGAGGGATGAAGCTTCACCTTTTTCAGCAGGGAGCTTGCCTGGGACTTCATCTTGCAAATTTCTCCTCCCCTCCTCAGGCAAGTGAGCGCGAAAGGCACCGTGCAGAGATGCAGGAGACGCTGGAGCAATGGGAAAAAGAGAAGGCAGAGAGAGAGCAGGAGCACAAGAAGGTGCTGTTTGAGATGAGGCAGAAAGATGCCACCCTGCTGGCCCAACAAGAAGAACTAAGGAGATTTGAAAATGCCAAGCGACAGGTAATGACTGAGAGAGGAGAACTGGTGTGATTTTTTGCAAGGCTGGAGCTGTGGGAGATGGCAGGACATGGGGCTGTGTGGAGCATGCCCTCCGTGTCTTCTACATTGAACTGGGGGAGGTGAAAGCTGAACGGGGCTGTCTTTGGGACCAGCAATGAGCCCTCTCATAGGAAGCCAGGCAGAAACATCAGCTATCAGCTGAGATCTTTGTGCTGCTCTTGTGCTCTGTTGTTCTAAGATGTACCTCAGGGTACCTTCGCTGTTCTCTTTCCGCTCCCCTTTTGGTGTGTACTGGTAGGTGTTCACAGCCAAAGTGAGTTTGTAGCTCTTTTCTTATGTGGGAACGGGGGGGGAGGGGGGTGCAGCAGCAACATTGACAAGAGAAAAATCTTTTTAAAGACTTGCCTGGAGTATTTCTGAACAGTAACCCAGAGATGTCTTCTGGGCTGTGTTTTAAGTCACTTCCTGGGAAGCTGTGTTGGCCCCGGGGCAGGCAGTGGCCCAGGGGAGCAGCAGCCGAGTGCTGTGAGAGCACGTGAGCCCATCAGTCTTTGCCTCTGCCACACGGATGCTGCAGGAGAAGTGTGAAGCCCTCTGCTCTTTCCTTCGGTGCAGGTGCTGCTGGAAGAGCAGAAGGAGAAGAGTGCTTTATCAGAGGCACTGCTCCAGACTCAGGGAGAGCTCAGCCGAGCCCACCAGCAGGTCCAGCAGCTCAGGCAGGAGGTGAAAGAGCTGCAAGAGAAGGGGCAGGTAAGTGTGAGTAGGCAGGCAACAGAGGGCAGGGCAGGGACAAGGGCACAAAAGGCAGCTCCTGGGACTGAGGAGGCAAGGGCTGCTTCAGGCCCTGGGAGCACAGAGCCTGGTAAGCTCCAGAGCTCAGCCCCAGGAAGGAAGGCTTGCAGTGGAAGCAGAGCTGGCTAGAGAAGCCAAAAGAAGCAGCTGAAGGAATGGGATTTTGAGGCAGCACGTGGAACAAGCTGAGCCTGAGGGCAGGTCCCAGGAAGTTGCTCTGCATTTTGTTGCCAGACCATCAAGGCAAATCTGCAAGCTGAGCTGCAGGAAGCTCGCAGTGAAGTCCAGGCAGTGCAGAGGAGGCACAAGGAAGAGCTACACGGCCTCAAAGAGGAAATGAATCTGCTCCTTGAGCAGAGGGAGGCTCTACAAAAGCAGGTGAGTGAAACAGCACTGGCACGGCAGCCATGCAGCGAGGGGTCTGTGGCCTTCTTGCTTTTCCATGGCAGAGCAGCAGCTGGTGGGGTGATCCCTGGGGCTGTCTCGGGCTCTGGGGGCTCCATGGCAGCTGCTCTGTAGGACACACAGTGCTCTGCTGAATCTCAGCTGCTGCTCTGGACAGCTGGGCTAGTCCTCTGGGCTGTTGGCCAGCAACCATCAGCATGGATTCCTGCTGGCCTCTCCTTGCCAGCCTTGGTTTGGGAGGTGCTTTTTCAGGTGCCCTTGGTGGTGGGCCACTTAGAGACTGAAACAAGTTGTCCATATCCAGTGTGAATCTGGTGCTCTCAGGACAGGGAGAAATGGAAAGTTGTCCTTTGCCTTTCCTCTCAGCCTGTGCTGTGGCTGACAGTGACAAGCTGTGGCTGCAGCCCCTGACTGCTTTGTTCCCTTTGACTGGAGGTGGGAGAGTTGACATCTCAGCTGGCAGCCTCCCGAGAGTCCCGGGAAACGACTGTCCAGAGAGCCCAGCAAGAGGTGAGGGAGGCCCAGGAAGAGTCCAGGCAGAAGCTGTCGGAGGTTGAACACGTCCAGAAGATCCTGGAGGAGGCAGAAAATCTGAACAAGGAGCTGCAAGTGCATGTGGAGTCCTTGAAGAGGGAAAGGAATCGCTGGGAAGAAGTGGCTCAGCAAAATTCAGAATTGCAGGCTTCGGTGGATGTCCTAGAGAGTGAAAAAGCCAGGTAAATGAAAGCCTGTGGGACTCTGCATTGTGGTGAATGGATTCCCTCTTTGCCCTCTTTGCACCTGCCAGGGGCTCTGGCAGCATTTCCTAAGTGGCAGATTCTGAACTCTCCGTGCAGACACTTCTCCTTGTCTGGATGTTGTCTTTCATTTTCTTTACTTTTAAGACTTCAAACAGAGTTTTTCTGCAGAGAAAGGATTTGGGGGTAGCTCTTTCCCTCTAGGGGGTATTGTGTTTTTAGGTGGGTGTGTTGACACTGCCCGAGCTGCATTGTAAGGAGCTGGATACATCCATCAGCTCCACCTTGGGTCCTGTAACTTGAAGCCTCTGGGATGTGGATCAGCCTGGCCTCTGATGCTTTTTCTGGGCAGAACCATCTGAAGGCCCTGATTGCTGATCTAGGCCAGATTGCCCTCGGAGGCAGCCCAGCAACAAGAGCGGCTCTGTTGCATGGTTCCTCATAAAATGTGCCCCGGTGCCTGGAGGGCGTCTTCATTGCAAGACTTTGTTAGGTTTGTATTCACATTCCCACCTCAAAAAGAAGGTAGGGCATGTAGGCAGGAACTCCCTGTTCTTTCAGGGCCAAAAGCAGAGTAGGCACATGCTGGGCTTTGACTGCAGGGAGAACAAACAGCCAAGTTGTTTAGACAGACCTCATCAGACAGAGGAGTTTTTCCCTGAGGTGCTGCAAGTCCTGAGAGTTTATAAAATCTGATACCGTGTAGCAATGAGTTGCTTGCTTCCCTTCTAGGCTGATAGTGTCTCTGGAGGAGAAGAACCAGCGCCTCAGAACTCTGGAAAAACAGAACCTGCTGCTGAACTATCAGGTGTCTCAGTATCACTCTGCTCTTCAGCAGGCAGAGCAGCTCTCTTCTCACCGCGCTGGACAACTGCGGGAGCTCAACACCCAGGTAAGCTGTGCAGTGGCATCCTCTTCTCCAGGGACACACAACAGCACCTTTGCCTTGGAGGCCCCAACCTCTTTCCCCTCCCAGCAGCACGCACAGCTGCCGTCTTCTGCCCGGGGCTGCTGCTGCACCCTGAGGCCGAGGCTGGATCTGCTGTCTGCTGCCCAAGTTTTGCACCGTTCTCTCCCGGCTCCCAGCAGGAAATCTGGGAGGGGAGCAGCAGCAGACTCCTCTGGAGCCTCTGTGTCCCTCAGTTAGCAGTGTTGTCCCAGACAGAGTTGGTGCCTGTGCCGGGCACTGAGCAATGTGGGGACACAGAGGTGGCTATGGCAGGCTGGGCAGGGCACTTCCAGCGCAGCCATCTCAGCTGCTGTTCAGAGCTGCAGCCTCAAGGATGCCCATTGCCTCCCTTTCCCTCTTTTCTCTACATTGGTCTCCTTTGGAATCCTTGCTTTTCTGCCTTTTGGTTTTGGCATGGTTTTTGTCTGAAATCATTTCTTCTTTGCTGCTCTCCCTGCGGCCCACTCTGCAGCCTCAGGAGCAGCCCTGTCCCTGAGGCTCTGTGCATCCATCTTCCAGATCCAGGCCCTGCAGGACACAGTGCTGCAGATGGAGGCTTCCCAAACAACTCGAAAGAAGAAGCTGCTGCAGACGTTTGAGGAGTCTCGAGCAGGAGAATGGGCTTTGAGGGACTCTGTGGACGTGCTGGAGGCTGAGGTGTCTGAGCTGCGTGTGAGGCTCCAGAGCTCTGAGGAAAGAGCAGAGGCCATGGCCATACAGTGTAAGGACGTGGAGCTGGAGCTGAGGAAGACACAGGCTCAGAGGGACCATCTCAGAGCCCACAATCAGGAGCTGCTGAAACAGCTGGAGCAAAGTGAGCAAGGTACAGCTTCTCCTCTCCCACTCACTGCCCCATCCTGCCTCACCTGCAGGGATCTCGCTGATGGCTCGCAGAGGAAAAGTGCCCAGAGATGGCAGAGGGGAAAAACAACCAGCAGGAGATTTATCCATCCAAGTGCCAGTGAAAGCTTTTTCTTGAGAAAGATGCTGTGGCTGGCAGTGCCATCCGGCTGTGCCATGGCTGATCCCGTGCACAGCTGGAGCCTTCCAGGTGCCGTGTCTGTGCTGAGGAGCTGTAGCTGGATGCCTCAGCTCGATTCCCCCAAACTCCAGGCCCTGCCAGAGCCTCCAGGCTACTGGCTTCTCTGGAGCAGAGCTGCACAGGCATCCCCTCTCCTTTGTCTCTCTTGGATTGCTCACTCTGCACAAGGCCTAGAGCAAACACACTTTCCCATCCCTCTGAACATTTCCCCTTTCATTCCTGCTTTTTTCTCTGCCTTGTGGGCTCAGGGCCTGGCAAACTCAGGCAGGCAGAGAAGACACTGCTGTTGTCTGCAGGATGCACATCAGTTTGCCTTTGCTTTGCTTTTCCCCTTCTCCTTTCTCCTGTTCCTTCCCCCTCCCTGCTGCAGATTTGTGGGAGGCAGCAGTCAAGCACACCTCTCGAGAAACTGCCCTGGAGAAAGAGGCCTGTGAAAGGCAGGAAGAGGCTGTGGCTCTTCGTCAGGAGGTGGCATCTCTGCAGAGGAAATTGGAGAGCCTGCAGAAGGAAAGGATGGATGTGCTGGTGAGATTGGCAGATGCCACAAAGGGCCATTTCCTAGCTGTGTTTGCACATTCAGTTAATAGTTCTAAGGAGCACCTTTTTCCAGTTAAACTTCTCCAACTGCGTTCTTCTGAATAAGGAGGAGAAGATGTTGTAGTCATGTCAAAGCCAGTTAATGCTGAGCCTGCTGATTTTCCTCCATGCTGGGCTTCTGTGCCCTAGAAGCTTTAGTCCTCAATGTCCACACTGCCTCTATGGACATTGCATGCTTTGGGGAATTCCTCGTGTCCAAACCCATGTCCAGATTCCTAAATATCTGGATCTGGAAGGAGGGGTGAGAAGACCAAGTTTGCTGTGAATAGAAAGGTGTTTGGCCTTGGCCATCTGAGAGCAGCCAGTGGGGAGAGAAGAGAGGAAAGCCAAGTGCTGATCCACACCAGGACGTGTGCCTGCAAGGGGAGAACTCGTCCTGAGTGGCAGCAGAGGATGACAGAGGGATCTGGCCATTGCTGCTCCAAGAGAGGGCAGTGGGGCTCTCGGGGATGGAGCCATGGAAACTCTACACAGCAGAGCTGGAAAACCACTGCTGTCAGCCCAAGCCCAGGGAAGGAAATGCTGGCGGTGTTTGCTCTTCCCTTCCTCCCTGATGGAGAGCACATCCTCGTGGCACTGCCTAAATCCTGCTTAGCATGGACTTGAAATCCTGGCTGCAGTTCTGGCAGCTCCTCCCCAGAGGAGCACTGGAGTGGGGCTGCAAGAGCTTGGGGAAGGGCAGAAAGGAAGCTGGGACAGGCTGAGGGAAGGAGCAGAATCAAGGGGGGAACCCAGCAAAGGTCTGCAGCATCCCGAGGGGCAGAGAGAGAGGGGCAGCCAGTGCCTGCCCCTGCAGCAGGAGTCCAGATCTGGTCTGAAAAGCAAACCGAGGGGGCGAATGAGTGACCCTTTTTCTCCCTGTTTTGGCAGCATGGACAGGAATTGAACCAGCAGCACATGAGAGATGTGGAAGAGAAGAATGAAATGCATGCAGATGAGTTAAGAATTCATAAGGAAAATACTCAAGAATGGGAAGTGGAGAGAGAAGGCGAGCAGGAAGAGTTGGAGCATGGGGCTGCTTCTTTGAAGAAATGGAGAGAGAACACCCAAGTACTGAGTGCTGCACTGAAGAAAAGTGAAATTGCCAAAGGGACTCTGATGAAACACTTGTACATCCTGAAGGGAAAGTCTGGTATCCAGGCAGGCACTGGCATTGACCTTAAGTCCACTCCAGGGTCCCTGAATTATTCCAGTGCTGTTTCCCATGAGGAGGTGGGTCTCTATCCCTGTCAGTCCAGGCCTGCTTGGGTAAAGCAGCCCGGGCTGCAGCAGGCAGCCTTGTCTGTCTGCCTGGCTCCAGCCAGAGACCATTGACTGCCAGATTGTTTCCTGGCTCGCCCAGAAAGACTGCTCCAGCTCTGGAGCTTACTGTTCCAATCTGCTCCAGGCCAAAAGCTGGGCATGGGGAGCTGCTTTTCCTGTGCCCATGCAACACATGGGGGTTTGGATTTGGTGTGGGAAGTAATGGAGCAGGTGAGCAGAGGGATGCACTAAACCCAGCTGAGTTTTGTACTGAGAGGGCTGAAGAGCAGCTGCACTGCTGGTGCTTCGAGGATGCTTCCTGAGATGGAGATTCCTGAGGGACAGCTTCTGTGGTGTTTGAAATATGGGCATCATCTCCTCTCTGAATACCCTGCAGGCTGTTGGAGCACAAGTGGAACAGCTGTTACGTGGCTCAGGGACCATCCTGGAATCCAAGCAACCAATTGCATCACTAGAAGAGGAGAAGAGAGAGAGGCCTGAATTAACCACTGAGCCCAGAAGTGGCGAGCGGGTAAATTGGGCTTTCACTGCCTCTGCCGAGCCTCAGGCTCCTCTGGAACTTGGCACGTTAGCCCAGGCAGTGCTTTGGAGACCTCTGCTTGTTTCCTTGCCTCTCCCTGTCCCTGCTGTGGGCACACCCTTTTGTTTGTCCTCTCTCTTGGGGCAGCCCATGGCTTTCACAAGGGCACCTTCACTCCGCTGCCTCCCTCCCTGGCCCTGTGTCCCCGCACACACACTGGCCTCTCTTGCACAGCCCCCAGCGAGAGCTTTTTGCCCCCAGTGTTGTCTAGTGCAATTCAGGGTCTCAGAGCAGAGATCTCCTTGCCATGATGTCCACAGGTCTTTTTGCTCCGTGTTTGCTGACAGGTTTCTGTGACCCTCTCTCCCATCCAACGTGCAGGTGGAACCTGAAAGGAGAAGAAACAGAACTTTTAGGAGAGTGTTCCCCCCAGATTGCTTTACGTTTCCTGTCCACAAGCCTGCCTATCGAAATCGTCGACTTCTACAACAGAAGACTCCTCCAGTAGCTCAGGGAAGCAGCAGCCCTCCTGCTGATGCACAGCCTGTGGAGAAAGGGGTCAGTGGCCCAAATTTGGAAATCAGAGTTGGGTTCCTAAATCCCCTCGGAACTCTCTCTAACAGACCTGTGGTGGCTGGGGGATGTCCGTGGGAAGGCTTTGCCAGCCTTGAACTGGACCTGTTGATCATCTGAGCTCTGCTCTGTGTGGGAGCCTGTTCCCTTCCCCTTGCCCCAGGGCAGAGAGTTGGTGAGGGCTGGAGTTGGAGGCTGTGTCTGCCCCGAGAGCCGGTACCGTGGGGCTGCAGGTGCTCCTGCCAGCGTGGGCTTGTCTGAGCCGGGCCTTGTGCCTCTTTCAGGTGTCCCTGCTGCAGTCACAGCTGGCCCAAGACCGACAGGACCACCTGGAGAGCTGTGCAGGGAGCAGGCAGGAGACACAAGGTGCAGAAGGGACCTCCTTGCTTCCTGAACGACTCAGAGAGCAGCCAGGGTGCAGCTGGATGCAGTCTTAGACTTAGTCAGTAGTTTATGTTTAAAGGATAGTATAGGTGAAATTGAACCTTTACACAACTGTGTTCCATAGGATGAAAGACATATTTATAGAAAAATAAAGAGTTTATGATGATCATGATTAAACTAATAGATCTTTATCAGGGTTATTTACTACCCAGTACAGAGACCTATAACTTCCAGTATAGTGCATTATGTTTTGAAGCAACATTGTAGCAATTCTAGTCAAGCCAGCAAAACCAATTCTTGAAGATTGATGCTACTCACCCAAAGCAAGGACCACGGGCAAACATTTCTCTCAGCCTCAAGGCATGACCTTGAGAAGCATCCTCACTCCAGGGTGGAATCTGCAGAAGGGAGACATGTGACATGAACCACTTTGGTGAGAGCAGGAGAAACCTGCCATGTGTGGAGCTTTGTCATTTGTCCTTAGGAAACTGCAGCCTGATTATTCTCAGAGTCCCAGAATCTCAGGCCGGGGGAGGCTGGAAGCACCTCTGCAGGTCACCTTGCCCAGCCCCTGCTCCATCAGGGCCACCCAGAGCCAGCTGCCCAGGATGTGTCCAGGTGGCTTTTGAGTCTCTCCAGGGATGGAGACTCCACCACCTCCCTGGGCACCTGCACCAGTGCTCGGCCACCCTCCCAGTGCAGAAGTGCCTCCTGAGCTCAGAGAGCCCCTCCTGTGTGTCACTTGGTGCCCGAGGCCCCTGGAATGTCCCTGGCTCTGTCCCCTCTGCAGCCTCCCCCCGGGTATTTATCCCCAGGGATGAGATGCTCTGAGCCTGCTCTGCTCCAGGCTGGGCAGTGCCAGCTCTCTCAGCCTCTCCTCACGGCAGAGATGCTCCAGTCCCTCCGTCACCTTCATGGCCCTGTGCTGGACTCTGTCCAGTCTGTCCCTGTCTCCTGTACTGGGCAGCCCAGCTCTGGGCCCAGCACTCCAGGGCTGGCCTCACTGCTGTGGAGCAGAGGGAAAGGATCCCCTCCCTCCAGCAGCTGTGTCGCAGCTCCCGGTGCAGCCCAGGACGCTGTTCTGCATTGCTGCAGGAGCACATTGCTGGCCCGTGGGCATCCTGGTGTCCAGCAGGACCCTGCCAAACTTTAGTTTTTCAACCGGGTGGCCCCCAGCAGATACCGGTGCCTGTGGTTGTTCCTTCCCAAGGACAGGACTCAGCACCTGTCATAGAACTGTCACCCTTGTTGAACTGTCCCTCGGGATGGCAGCACTTCTCTCTGGCAGAGCAGCCACCGCTCCCGGTTTGTGGGAGGGCACCCCCTGGCCCCATCACCCAGTTTACTGACAAAGGTGTCAGCAAGGACTGGACTCAGCATTGTCCTCCAGGCTCCACCGCTAGACTTTGTGCCACTGATCTCCAGGGTTCCAAGAAGGTAGATTCTGTGCAAGGCGTCTTTGCTTGTATGCACAAATTCAGAAAGAATTGGCAGGATTTACAACAGGCATTTCTGCTCCATATCTTAAGTGGGAAAAAATGTAATGATCCATGCTCCCTCTCACTGGCAGTGGCTAAAGGAAAAGAGGTCCTGTTGTTGGTGACAGTGGAGGTCACCTGCAGAGGAACTGTGCCAGACTGGTGTGACATACAAGGTCAAGGGTTGAGGGCATAATTTAAAATAACTTAGCAAAGTGAAAAGCAGAATCACAACCCTGGGTGATAGGAGATCAAGTGAACCGGAAACTTCTGACCAACCTCATCTCAGAAAGGAGGGATGTGGAAGAAGAATCAAGTTATCCAGGGGGCGTGTACAGACATTGCTGTGGAAGCAGTTATGGAGTTAAGAGGAAGCCTGCCCTGCATCATGTGAGCAAGAATGCTGAGAAATGGGGAAGAAAGCTGATTACACACGATCTGAAAACTGGAAAGGCGTCCTGATTGTCAAGCCTGTAAACCTTGTGAGAAGAAGAACAAGCCGTCAAAAGGACGGATTTATTACAGGCCTGCAACCGCTTTTGAGCAAACTGCTGAGCACAGTTTCTCACAATAAAATGTATAAATAATGTCTTAACTTTGCAATAAACCCAATTCACTTGCTTCTAGCTTGTGTCTCTCACATTCATATGCCACAGCAGTAGGGAAGGGGGAGAATAGTTAGGGAGAATAGTTAGAATCTTAAGCCAGGCATACACCAGGTCTAAGGACTGGAGGAAGCTACGTCAGCTGTCCATTGTCTTCAGAAGAGCCTGGCCAGTGCAGGTGGTTCCTGAGAACTTCCTGAGAACTACAGCAGTCTTAAAGATGGGCACAAAGGAGGGTCTGAAGACCTACAGGCTAATCAGCTGCTTTGGAATCCCTGGGAAAGTGATGGAGCAAATCCTCCTGGACACCCTTTCAAGCAACTGAGAGAGAAGGGCATTGGGAACAGCCAGCACAGATTTAGCACAGGGACATGGTGCCTGGCCAACCTGAGCGACTCTGCAAATTACGGGAGACCAGGCATGGTGTTGCCCGACATTGCAAAACATTCAGCAGCCACGCAGTCCCCTTACAGCCCGACTGGTGAGATATGGACTGAGTGAATGGCCAAGGGAAAACCGCCCAAACCAGCGGGCTCAGTGCTGCTGGATCAGATGTATGAAGTGGCCAGGCTGTGGTGACACCACCCACTCCAGATCATCCCTGGAGCCAGCATTACTGTTGATTAATGACTAATATTTATATGCAGAGAATGTCTCCTCTAATCGAAGAAACTTTACAACAGGGGGTTTATTCCACCATGATCATACATATCACAAGGTAGTTCCTAGCTCATACATAAACATTACTTTTCATAGAACTATTTTACCCACCTCTGCCTCTTGCTGGAAGTCCCTTTATGGTCTTGGAGGGTCATCTAAAGAGGTCTCTGGTGGTCATATTCACAGTGAGCCCTCAAAACTGGAAGTGCCCTTGCCTTGAACTTCTCTTAGGGCATGCACTGTTGTTTCTTGTTACATAACTTTGCCACAAAACCCACTTGGGTGCCTTATAATCTGTTTTTCCACTGCTTCCAGCTCTGTTCAACATCCCGTCTGTCTACTTTTACATTCTTTTATCTCATTTGCTAGTTAGTCTTTAAGCTGTATTTTGCAACCAACACTTTCTGTTTTCCACGTTTTCTGTCACGGTGAGTGGCAGCAATGCGTCTTCCTGGCTGGAGCCACCCCCATTTCTGTGGTCCCTGCGGCTGACAGACATGCCACGCACTGATGTCATGTCCAGCCTCAGCTCAGCTCGCATCCCTTGCCCAGACAGGGGAGAACCACAGGCAGGAGAGGCAGAAGCCATGTGCTCAGGCTGCCCCGCCTTGAAGGCACAAGAGCCTCCAGCTTCTACCGGTCAAGGGTCAGGGCACCTGACAGTGAGCCTTCAGCACTGAGTGATGGCATCCCACTTCTGCAGCTTTGGCCCAGTCAGATGACCCTGTCTCCTCAGGAGCTGCCCTTTGACCTTGCCAGGGACCACTCAATGGACATGATGCCATGGCAGCTTGGCAACCCCTGGATTTGGCATCAACTATGGTGATGTTTCACCTCAGCATAGAATCCCCGACTGGTTTGGGCTGGAGAGACCTCAAAGCTCATCCTATTCCACCCCCCGCCATGGGCAGGGACACCTGCCACCAGACCAGGTTGCTCCAAGCCGCCTCCAACCTGGCCTCGGACACGTGCAGGGACGGGACAGCCACAGCTGCTCTGGGCAACCTGTGCCAGTGTCTTACCATCCCCACAGGGAAGAGTTTCTTCTAACCCTGCCCTCTGCCAGTGGAAAGCCATTCCCCTTGTCCTGGCGTTCCAAGCCCTTGTCCAAGGTCAGCCCTCAGCTCTCTTAGAGTCCCTTTAGGCATTGGAAATGTCTCTAAGGTCTCCCTGAAGCCTTCTCTTCTCCAGGCTGAACACTCCCAGCTCTCCCAGCTCGGCTCAGAGCAGAGGGGCTCCAGACCTTGGAGCATCTCTTTGGCCTCTCTGGACTCACTCCAGCAGCTCCACATCCTTCTGATGCTGGACCCGAGGGCTGGAGGCAGCTCTGCAGGTGGGGTCTCACCTGAGCAGGGCAGAGGTGCAGAATCCCCCTTGTCCCCTGCTGCCCACTCTGTGGGGCCAGCCCAGGACATGGGGCTTTCTGGGTGACAGCGCAAGGGGTTGGGGCACACTGGGACTTCTGTCCACCAACATGCCCCAGTCCTTCTGCTCAGAGCTGCTCTCAACCCCTGCCCTGCCCAGCCTGAGTCTGTGCTTGGGATTGCCCTGGCCCAGGGGCAGGCCATGTCCTTGGCCTCATACCAGCAGAGTCACACTGGGACTTTGGTGATGGTCTCTGGGCCTATGGCAATGACTCCAGCTCCTTGAAACTTTTAAGCTCCTCTTGCTGCTTCCCCTACCTCATGCTTTTCTTGAGAACCCCATGCTCCCTTTGGTACTGCCTCATCATCCTTGTCGCAGGTTTGCGTGGTCACATCCGGGTAGCAGGGGCCCGCAGGGTGACCCTCTATGAGAAGACACCAGAAGCTGCTCCCGTGTTGGGCAGAGCCGGCTCCAGAGGGCTCCAGGAGGGACCTGCCACTGGCTAAGGCTGAGCCAACCAGTGATGCTGGGAGGGCCTCTGGGATTAGGTACTAAAAAAGGGCTAAACACTGCTGTGCAACAGCAGCTGGCAGGGAGGAAGAAGATGGGAGAGCAACAGTGGATTTTGACCCATAGCCCGTGTAGGTGAGCAGAGGAACAGATCCCCAGTGCAGCCCATGTGAGGAGCCCACAGCACAGCGGGTGGGGATGCCCTGAAGGGATCTGCAGCCTGGAAGGAGCCCACGCTCCAGCAGGTATTGTAAAGGCAGGCGAACCCAGTGGGAAGAATGATGATGTCTGACTCAGTTCAGAAGGCTGAACGATTTCTTTATTATAACTATGCTATAATACATTAATTGACTATATAAAGGAGGATACTAAAACTACATGCTACTTTCTCTAACACTACTAAATCTAACTAACCAACAGCTTGTGACCCTGTTCTCCAGAGTCCAGACACAGGTGGATCCGATTGGCATCAGGCCCAAACAATTCTGACCAGAATCCAATCCAGCAATCACCCCAGGTAAACAACTCTCCAAACACATTCCACAAGGAAAAACAAGGAGCAGAAATAGAAACTGTTTTCTCCTTCTCTCTCTCTGTGCACCTCTAAGAAAAATCCTGAGAGAGAGAGAAATGTGCTTGCCACAAGCGGGCTCCTGGCAGGGGCTATGCTCTGTGGAGAGGAGTCCATGCAGGAGCTGGCAGAACACTGGAGCAGGCTGTTCCTGAAGGACTGGACCCCAGGGAAAGGCACCTTGCTGGAGCAGTTCTTAGAGAACTGCAGCCCGTGGGAAGGACCCACATTGGGAAAGTTGGTGCAGGACTGTCTCCCATGGAGAGGGGAATCTATGAGGAGAAAGGAGCAGCAGAGACAAGTGTTATGAGCTGACAGCAATCCACGTTCCCCATCTTGCGCACTGCTCAAGGGGAGGAGGTAAAAGAGTTGGGAGTAAAGCTGAGTCTGGGAAGAAGGGAGGGTAGGGGGAGGTGGTTTTAGGTTTATTCTTAGTTCTCATTTTCCTACTCTGTTTAAGTGGTTATAAAATAAATTAATTTCCCTGAGGTGAGTCTGTTTTGACTGTGGCAGTAATTGGTGAGTGATCTCCCTGACCCGTGGGATTTTTATCACATTTTCTTCTCCTTTTCAGTCAAAGAGGGGAAGTAATGGAGTGGCTCAGTGAGCACCTGGCTAGCCAAAATTGACCAACCACAGTTCTCCAAACTCCTTCATCACCACCTCCACCTTCAACACCCATTGCCCATGACTTCTTCATGTCCCTGACTCCACTGTCAGTGAAGGGTCTTCCAGCATTGCAGCATTTATTTTGCACTTTATTTACTGCACACTCCAGACATGCCAATGGCACAGGCAACTCTGTGATGTCCAGTGCTCTGGGCCCGCGTCTGCCACCAGAACTCCCCTGCCAGGGCTGGACAGTCTGGAATTGGCTGTGGCAGGTCTGTGGCACGCCCACGGCAAGTCCACAACAGGTCCATGGTGGGTCTCTGATGGGCGCCTGATGGTCCTTTGGCCCAGGTGCCGTGCGCCTTGGTGGGGAGCTGTCACTTTCTGCCCACGTGGTCCTTCAGTGTTACCAGCACTTTTTGTGCCCGCTTCAGGACCTCCTCCTCATCCACGCTGGGGAAGGCCTCACTGGGGGTCATGGGAAAGGGATGGTAACTCGGGTACTGTGTGGCCTTGCCGTCCGTGCCACGGTCACACAACCACTGCACGTCCAGGACAAGGCCCCTCAGCTCCGGCTCCTCCGCCTCCAGCCTTTGGGCCGTACCCATCGGCCCCCTGTGGCCCGCAAAAGCTTCACCACGGCAAAGCACGGCCGCCACCAGTGCCTTCTCCAGGGCCTGGTGCACTTTGAAGAGCACCCAGTTGGGGCAGCAGTGCCGGATGTCATTGCGGGCTGCCTGCAGGTCACTCGTGGCCTGACACAGCCAACGCAGGGCCTCGGGGACGGATGGAGTCAGGGCCATGAGCTCCTCACTGCTCAGCCAGGAGCCACAGCCTCCCTGTCTGTGGTGCTGGGCAGCACTCACAGGTTTGTATTGGACCCACACCTTTGGCCCCCTGACACCATGCAGAGGCCTCAAGGCTGGCAGGCTGGGATCCTTCCATGGATCAGCTTCAGCCTCCTCCTGCAGCCTTTTCTCTGGCTCTGGTGCAGCACCCACCAGGTCCACGTTGTTCGCCTCCAGAACCAAGGCCACGTCCTGTGGCTCCTGGCAGACCAGCATTTCACGCAGCACGGACAAAGCCTGTGCCTCCAGCTGCCCACCCAGGATGTTATTGATCTCCTGTGCCAGTGTCTCCACGACCCTCAGCTGCTGCCAGTTCAGCACCATCTCTGCATGCCGGATGTAGAGGAGCCGCTGGGCACCACCAGACGGGCGCACATAGATAACTTGTGACTGGGAGCTGCCCTCCACCTTTGCCCCACTGTGCACCAGCACAGTGCAGATGTCCTTGCAGCACTGCACTTTCACCTGCTCCACTGCAAAGCCACCATCCCCCTCCATTCCCATCGTAGCCTTGGGGGTCTGCCACTGCAGCAGGGACTCCAGCCCCAGCCTAAACCACGGGGATACCAGCAGGGTCTGGAGACGCCTCTGCGCAGCGCACTGAGAGCCGTAATGACATGGCTGCGGACCACCCTCCTCCAGCTGCTTCTCTGTCACCTCTGAGAGTGCCCGCGGCCGCAGGTGCGGTGGCAGCCTTTGCAGCAGCCACCTGACATTACACCCAGACACTGGCAGCGCAGCCATGGGCACAAAGGTCTTCTCTAGGGCCCGAGCAGTCTCTGAGGGCACACAGTCATTGAAGCACAGTCTGTGGGATGGCTCCAGGCAGTCAGCAGTGCTCAGCAGGTACAGCTCAGCCACAGCAGAGCAATCGGGGGGCTCCGGTTCCTCCCGCAGCAGCTGGAAGAAATGCCGTGTGGCCAGCAGGACTGTCTTCTCCTGGCTACTGGAAAGGGTTCCACTGCCATGGCTCTCCTGGTAGATTTGGGCCAGGACACGGCTGTAGTGAGTCAGTGTGGGGACCAGGACGACACCAAGGTGTTGCAGGAGATCTCCAAAGGCAGCCACGTGGGGGTGAGGCGTGAGGAGGTAGGGGTAAAAGTCAGCCTCGTCCGGGAGTGATGTCACCACCTGCCATGGCCTGGCCATGTCCCATGACTTGGCCTGCACCACGGGCAGCTCAGAGAGGTGCTCTGCGTCCACCTCCTTCAGACGGGTCTGCAGGAAGCTGTACATGCTATGGGGCACCCTGGCCCGTGTGCTTACCTGCAGTTCTGTCGAGCAGGCTGCCCTGCACACATGCTCCAGGTTGGCCACCACCAGGGCAGTGGGTATCTCTGCAAAGACTTCCATGGCCTCCAGGGACCGCTCCTCAAGTTCAAGGGATTCTGGCAGGATGGTGGCTGATGTCCACAGGAGCTCAGCCACATTTTTGCAGTAGGAAACGCTGCCTTTCAGAGCCACGGCCTTAGTGCAGTCTGTAAAAGGAGGGTGGAGGTTCATCAAGTTTGGGGGGATATCCAGTGGAGGCAGGAATTGGATTGAGGCAATTTTTCTCAGGAAATTTTCCTCAGGATTTTCCAACAGGATTGCAAGTTGCTTGAGCATCTCCTGCTGTCGCTCCAGCAGTTCTGCAGCATGGCATGTAGCCTGAGTGGCTTCACGCTCTATCTCCTCAGCCAGCGCCACAAAGTCCTCTACAGAGAGGCTGGTGCGGACACCTGCCTTAAGGAAGAAATCCACAATTACTATGCAGTTCGAAGGTAGCTTCTTAAAGAAAGATTTAGGCGCAAAGCGGTTTTGGAGCCGCATGTCATGGTAGAAGTAGGAGGCCAGGCGCAGTGTTCTGTGGGCATCTGGTATAAAGGCCGCCTTCCGAAATGCTGCCACAATGGCGTCCACGCTCTGAGTGGAACAGATGGGTCGCAGGACAAAGAACGAGCGTACAGCTTCCATGAGGTCTTGCTGTGTGAGCTGGGACAGCCGGGGAAGTACCACAGTCATGAAGAGCTCTTGGTCATCGGTGAACTCCCCCTTCAAACGCTTGGCCAGCCATTTGGGGTCCTGGCTTAGTGTGAGAAGCAGCATGCTTCTCCATGGAGGAGCTGCTCCAGTGCACGTGAATCCAGCTTTCCCTCCTGGACAAACCTTAGCAGGGCTGACACGTCCTGCTCCCCTAAATCCCCCCAGCAGAGATCAGCTCTTGTGTCTGCCAGATGGGCCACTACAGCCCTGGCATCTGTGACCTGCAGTGCCCTTGGCTTCAGGCAACAGTAGGCAAAACTCCAGGGCAGCAGGGACTGCTGGAGCACAGGGATGCCCAGTTTGTGCAGCACCTTTTCTACTTTAGAATGACACTCAAAAAGAACCTTGGAGAGGGAGGATAGTGGCAGTAGGTGCTTTGAGTCTGTCTTACTCCCCTGAATAGGCAGCACTGCCGTATTCTGGAGATGATTCATGAACGACTTCATGTCCACATCTGAAGTCCTGGAGGGGACCATCCTGTCAAAGAAGGTCCACAGCCCCTCGAGCCACCTTTCTCCCTCTGTGGTCCACTCCAGCTGACCCAATACCTCCTGGATGAGTGGTGTGGCCTCTGGGAGGTCAAGCTCCTTCACAAAGCAAGGTGGCATCCATTCAGGAATACACTTCCCCAAACGCCTATCTCTTCCTGGGATGCTCCAGTGCACTGGTTTTGGCTGGGATAGAGTTAATTTTCTTCCCAGAAGTGTGTCCAGGGCTACATTCAGGATTTAGCATGAGAACAGTGTTGGTTGCACACTGATGTTTGAGTTGCAGCCCAGTCAAGGACTTTTCAGTGTCCCACGCTCTGCCAGCAAGGGGCAGCATGGCCAGGAGACCTGACCCCAACTGGCCAGAGGGATATTCTGGACCACAGAACCTCCTGCCCAGTACAGAAACTGGGAGGGGGTTGGCCAAAAGCCTCCCCCCCTCTGCCCCCCCCCCCCCCCCAGAAAGAAAACCCCCACAGCCCCCTTCCCGCAACCGGTTCGGGAAAAATTTCCTCAGAGAGAAGTGGAGAAAACCTGTTTATTTAACAGGCAAAGCACTGTCCCGTGCAAAAAAATGAACAATACCAGATGACAAAACTCATTTGCTGCTCTGAAGAGATGACAAATTCAGAAAGTCTCTCCTGTGGCTGCTCGCTCTGTTATCAGTCCCTCCGGCACTGGGAAAGGCTGCTGCCCAGAGTAGGCCACAAAGTGCGAGCTCTCGGTGCTCCCCGGGTCCTGGTCCAGAGCAGGTTCGAATGGTTCCAGGAAAAGGGAAAGAAAGAAAGACAGTCCAGGGAAAACTTCACTGCCTCAGCTAGCTAAACTAACTAAAAAGCAAAGGAGCGCTCTGTTCTGCTCCATTTGTGCCCAGACAACACAGTCAAGCAGAATGTGGAGGAGTGCGATCTGGTAACAAACTCCGTGCTTCGTCTTCTCCCCTCCTTTGCTCTCAGAACCAGTCTTGAAGGCACTGAATACAATATCCAGCATAAACAGAACAGACGACTGGGGATACAAGCATCATAACATCACCCTAGGACAGAAAGAGAAACAGCACAATGGACTACTTAAGACGAGACAAGGGGTCTTGAGAGAGTTATCCCACCAATTGGCAAGAACAAGCAATAGATAAGCTCTCGTGGCAGGGGAGATGCCCTGCCACACCAGGGAACCCTGCTGCACCTTGCCCGGTTTCTTACGGGCAGAGCCCAGCGGATGCACGGCCTGGGCTCTGCTCCAGCTCTCAGGCAGCCCTGTTGTTAAGGAAACTTCCCTGTCTGAGCATCCCCGAGGCACTCTGGCATTCACACTCCCATCACCAGACTGTTCCTGCAGGGACCAAATCCCCTTTGCAGTGGGTGGCTCAGGTGAGCCAAAGGGTGCCCCCATTGACTCCCTGCACTCCCCCCACTCTCACACAGTCAGGCCAGGTTTCCCACAGCAGAGTCTCACGTGTCTCATTCCAAAAAACAATTTATTTGCAGCACAGGAACACAGAAATAGCCCGAGCCGGTGCCTCCAGGGAGGGACCTCGAACCCCTGGGCTGTTACGCCTTCACGGTCAGAGCACATCAAAGTCTCAGCTCTTCCTCCCGAGGCTTGGCATCTGCCCTGTCTCTGAGCGGCCACTGTCTCTGGCTGTGCCACAGGTCCTTGGGCTCTTTGTCATGCCAAGGGTCAGCAGGTCACGGGCTCTTCCCTTGGGCTCCTGCCAGCCAGAGCTCAGCCTGGAGCTGGCACTGCAGCTGCACCCCGAGCTACCTGCACCAGGTGTATTCCTCAGCACCTGTGCTTTGCAGCTGCCGAGGAACTGCACACAGGACCGCCCACTCGGCCTCCGGGACCGCACGCTGGAGCTGCTGGAGCTGCCTGAGCACTGCCCCAGCTGCGGGTGTGCGTGAACGCGCTGCGGGGCTCACGGCCCTCGTGGCTGAGCAGTCCACGTGGCCCAGGGAAGCTGGGGCACAGCCAATGCTGCTCCTCCCCTGGCCAAGCTGGAGAAGAGCTGCAGCTGGAGCGTGTGCCAGGAACTGCTTTGGGAGCAGAGGAACAGTGTCCCTGGGCTGCGCCCCTCGCTGTTTCCCAAGAGCCCCGTGGTGATCAATCACTGCACCTCCAACAGATTGCTCTGCCTGTCTCTTGCCTTTGTGCAAAGAGCGAGGCTGGCAGGGCTCTGTAGGGTGAAAGCTGCCCCAAGGAACCAGACAGGCTGGAGGAACGGGCGCCAGAGACCTCGCCACATCCAGCCAAGAAGGGGTAGGAACAGAGAGTGTCACCAAACAGGAAAAAGGGAACTTATCCAATACCAATTTGATGTGAATAAGCAGACACTTCTTTATTCAGGTGCTGGGAACACAGGGATAACTCCTCTGGAAGTGTGTTCCACTTAACAAACAAAACCCATCCATTTTATTTACTTTTTCTGCTGAATCATCATTATGTGCCTTCTTTTACATACTGCGCATACTATGCCCACTCTTAAATTTAACCTTTACATTGATTGGTTCTAAGAGTTAATAACTTCGCCAATATTCTAAACCAATCATTGCTCATCTCTCCTGAGGTCTACTGACTGGAATCCTTAATCTTAAAATCAAGATGGGAAGGATAGTGGGTTTCCAAGCAGTGTTACTGGTGAGCGTGACTGCAACAGAAGGGTCCAGTAACTTCCTGGGGAGGTTTCACCAGTTACATTCCAAACACAGCGCTCCTGACATTTCTATACCTTATACTTCACAACTGTCTACTTATAATCATAGTAACCCTTTTATATGATCTGATTATTTGATCAAAGCATTCATCACAAGAGCAGACAGGAACAGCAGAAGCCAGAGCAGGGGAGACTGGGAAGGTGGCAGAGAGGTGTCTGGGCTGAAGGGGATCCTGAGGAAAGGGGAGGAGAAGGCTTTCCCTCAGCCCGTGCTTCTCTTCTCTTTCTCAAAACATGACCAAGGAATCTCACGTTGCCAGGGATGGGCCAAATATCCAGTTTTCTGCAATTTCCCCAGCCGTTGCTGCTTGGCCATGACAGGGAAGAAGCCCTAAAAAGGGAAAGGAGGAAAAGCAGCCCCCAAACTGGGCATCTTTGGCGTGGCAATTCCTCCCATTCCTTCCTGTTGGTGAGGAAGCTTTGCCTGACAGAATGACACAACAGGGGAGGGGGGAAGGGGCCTGTGGACAGGAGCACCACAAGAGCTCTTGGAAGGAGCTGTGGAGCTCCATCTCACTGCTGGTGTCCTGCCAAAAGGCAGAGGCACTGCTGAGTGCACTGGGAATGACGGGGAGGAAAGCAGTGGGCTGATAGAGAGAGCTCAGCCGCTGAGCCTGGGGCATGCGGGTCTGCTCTAGGCCTAAGGACCCTCAAGAGCCTCAGCTCCTTCTCCTGCACCTGCTGTGCAGGAGGCTTCTTGAGCTACTGCCCAAGTGTCTGTGTCTTCACAGATTGGCCCCGGAACGCCACACCTGGGAGACTGAGCCACCGGGCTGATGGATTCTGACCTGCTGGACCTCCCACTCGGAGTCAAGATCTAGGTGAAGCCCAAGTCCAACTCTGTCTTCTGCAAGGGAAAGCTGGGGGAAAAGGTAAGGAAATAAAAGAGCGCAGAAAAGCTCTCCTCTTTCATGGGGTCCTCATCATGCACAGAAGTTCTTGTGGCCACCTCCTCTACAGCAGGAGCTGCAGCCCTACAGTCAGGCAGGGCTGGGCAGCAGAGGGAAGCTCCAGGCTGACACAGCCCTTGAGCCTGCCTAACCCGAGGAGACTGGTTTCATCCCCTCTCCACTGTCTGCATTTGAAGCACTGGGCCTGACCTTTTCAGCTGGAAGGTTCATTTGTGGGTGGGTCAGCAGTTCTTCCTGGTGGCCTAAGGTGTCTATTTGCTGCTGGGGTTTGTTTTCTCTCCCTCAGCCCATCCCATCACAGCCCAGCCTGGCCCAGCACGGCCCCGCAGTCTTTCTGTGAGGGTCTCTGTGTCTTCAGAAGGATGGTCTTCAAAGTGTTGGTCTTCAAAGTACCTTGCTCTTTCCACAGGTACCGCATGGCACCTCTTTACAGCTCTCCGGCCTCCTTCATACTCTGGGAAATGTCTCTTACAGCTTCACTGGCAATGTCCTTCTTTCAGTCTGGACGACCCCTACATGCACCACCTGAACCTGCAATACAACTGCCTGCATGACCCCCACCTTCAGGACTACCACAAGCGCAAGGACATCCTGCGGATGCTGAAGAAACAGGGCTGCAGCACCAGTGACAACAAGGTAGGTTTGGACATCAGGCTGATCAAGAACAGCCCTCTTCAAGCAGGGCTCCCACAGCCCCTGCTGCAGCCGCCTGCTGCTGCCAGAGGACAGAGCCGTGCGCTGGTGTCTCTGGGAGCAGAAGCAGCGCCAGCATCGCCCTGGCAAGCCCCAGTCCTGCCCTTCTCAGCCTGCCCCACGCTGCCTCTTCAGCCCTGGCTGGGGGGACATCACTGGCCCCAACACCAGGGTATGGGGGGAGGGCTTGGGGGCAGCTCCTCTCCCACTGAGGTCAGGCTGTTTTGGGGAAGGCTGACAGCATGGCTTGACAGTTTCTGGGAGATTCTGTCCTCATCCCTCCACAGGTGATTTGCACTGTGAAGGAGTTCAACGAGTGCAGGCAGTGCCTGACCAGGACCAAGCTGCAGTCGGAGCAGATCTTGGGGCGGCAAGAGGTAGGCAAAGCGTTGTGTTCAGGGCCATGGGACTGTGCAGGGCTGTGCTGCTGGGCTGGGTGCTGTGGTGTGGAAAGGACTCCACGGCTGGGAGCTGAGCCAGCGCAGGGCGCTGAGCTGGGCACGGGCAGCAGGGCCATGTGCAGGCACACCCCGTGCTGAGGGAAGCCCTTCTCTCCTGCCCTCGTGGCCTGGCTGAAGCAGAGTGCCGGCCTGGGCCCGCAGGAATCCTCAGCACGCAGGGGCTGAGTGCTTGTCCAGGCGCCATGACCCACAACCTGGTGTCACCTTTCTGGAAGGGCTTCTGCCACTTTTGGCCAAATTAAAGGATGGTCCCAAACTGTCAGGAACCACTGACACTTCCTGCAGGGCACAGCGGCAGCTGCAGCCTCAGAAACCTTCCTGCCCACCTCCACAGAAGAGCAAAGAGACCCCCCTGAAATCAGGGAGATTCAGAAGAGTGAAAGCACCTTTAGACAAGGGCCAAACCCACTCCACAGCTGAGCTGGCTCAGAAAGATGCCAGCAGAGCCGCTGGCTCCCAGAGGAAGCCGGACAACACTGCCGATGGCCTCTTTAAAGCTGTCTTTGAGCAGCTGACCACAGCAGAAGGCCAGAAGCTCCAAGAGCTGTTTGAGACCATTGTGTACAAAGTGTTTGCGAGGCGGAAGGTTCCTTGGGACCAGCGTGTCAGTGTCTTAAGAAACACTGCTCAGGGGATCAGAGGAAGAGTTTTTGGCAGCTCTGTGAGAACAGAGCCTGCAGAGCCACCACTAGACCGCCAACAGGAAATAGAACTGGTGGCCAAGGAGCTTCCAGCGATGGTGTTGGAGATCTTGGGGGACCATCTGGAGTCCAAAGCTTCTGAGTCAGGGAGGGCAGCCAGGCAGAAGGAGCAGCTTGTTGATGGAGGAGCCACCCAAGCAGACACACCCAAGGAAGCTGAAACAGACAGAGGACGTTTACACGCTTGCCTTGACTATCTCACCATCCAAGTTGTCAAGAATATTCCCTGCCTCTAGAAATCCATGGTAGCTTCTGAGTTTGGAGGAGACTCCAGCTGTGACTACACCAAAATCCTGAAGCTTCCCAAGGGTAAGGTCTCCAGAGGACAGATGCCACCAGGATTCCCTGGAGCATCTGAAAAACAGAGCCAGGAAGAAAGCACGGGAGTAAAGCTGCCTGCCTTAGGAACACAGCTCCATGCAAAAGGGACAGGCTATGCCAAAACCATGGAGCCCGAGTATCCAGCAATGGTGAAGGGGGACTTGGTGAGAGAAAGGAATCCAGCAATCTCAGGCAACACTTGGGACATAAGGACCATGGCAAATTGGATCGTTCAGTCTGTATTAGGGTGGGTTGTTCGGCATAGGCCTGCACCAACCTGCAGGCAGAATTTCCAATGGCCTGTCCCAAACCCAGCCACGTGCCAAGGCAGAGAGGAGAGCTGTGCTGCTGAGGACACTCTCCCCTCCTTGGACCCACAGTTTTCCCCACAGCCCATCCCTCCGGAGGGTCCAACGCCCCCTGCCCAGGACAGAGCACGGCACAGATCAGTGCACTCAAAGCTCGTCTGAGGCGAGCAAGGCGTGTGGCAGGAGAGCTGAAGGGCCTCTAGACAGCAAACTTCACACCCTTGTTCCATCAATAAAGAGTTTATCCATAAGGCCTTGCTTGTGCTTCCTCCAAACCAGGCCAAACTGCATCCACGCATTTTCCCTGTTCCCCCATCTCTCCCCCGCAGTCTGCTCCCACAACCTGCCCAGAAGCCCCCAGGATCTCCCAGGACCTCCCCAGAGCCACCCAGGACCCGACCATCTCCCCTCCTATATCTCCCACCCAGGACTCTGTACTACCCATCTGCCTCCCATATATCTCTTCCCAGCCCATCCAGGACTGCCTGAATCCCCTCAAGGAGTCCTCAGCTCCCTGTGCCTCTCATATCTCTCCTATGTCTCCTTCCATGAGGCCCCCAGGACCCTGTACCCCCTGTATCCCCCCCCATTTCTCCAGCCATATCCCCACTCGGGACCCCATAGCTTCCTGTATTCCCTCATATTCCCCCCATATCTCCCCCTGTTTCCCCTACCAGACCCCTGAAGGACCCTCTCAGCCCCCTCCAGATAGCCAGAGATCCCCCGAGCCCTGCCCTAGGACTGCCCCAGGATGGCTTGTACCTGATGGTGGAGAGCCAGTGTCCCCCATATCTTCCCCCACAGAGCCCCCAGGATCCTCCCCAGATCCCCCCCCGGCAGTGGAGTGCCACCCACCGAGGATGAGGGTGTGGGAGGGGGGTGGAAGACCATGGAGTAGCTGGTGGTGGGCAGGTGGAGGGCTTCCCCCTCCCCCAAGCCCCAACCACTCCCAAGGGCCCCCCCTCACAGCGGGAACTGGAACAGCTCTGAGGAGAAAACATCCTCAGATGTGCAGCCTGGGGAGGGGACCCCAAAATCAGGAAGGGACCCTGGACCCTAAGAAGTTGGGACCCCTAAAGCCCCCACCCAGATGAGAGGAGAAAATGGCCTGAGCTGTGTGGTCCCCGCCCAAAAATCAGGAGGGGCCCCAAAATCAGCCTCCCCAGCCCCCTCCACACCTCCGAAGATATAGAGCAAGTCGCCCACCAGCCACCCCAGCCCTCCCATATCTCCCCTATTCCAAATGTCCTCCAGCCCCCCCAGATCCCCTGAAGCTCTCCCAGCCCATTTAGCCCTGCCCAAAGTTCCCCAGAGCTCCCCTCAGACTCCCTGAAGCTCCTCCCCATCTCCAAACAAGGAGACCCAGTTGTCTCCCAGCCCTTCAAAAGCCCCCAACCACCCGTCCCCAAATTCCTCCAGCACCTCCAACCCCTCCAGCCCCCCCTCCATCCTGTAGAACCCCAAAACCTTCCCTAAACCCCCCTAGAACGCCCCTCAGGGCTCCTCCTGACCTCCAGTCATGTAGAGCTGCCAACCCCAGCCCCCCAGACGCCACCACCTTGCCCCCATTCTGAATTTTCCCTGACTCCCCCAAACTCCCCAGGCCCCCTTGTCTTGTAGCTGCCCCAAATCCCCCTAGGATTCACCCAGGACCCCCGAGCCCCCTCCCCACCTCCAAACACATAGAGCCATTCATCCACCAGTGCAGCAAGGGTTGGGGGGTCTCTGGGGAGGTTTTGGGGGTCTGGAGAAGGTGACATCACCTTCATCACCTTTATACAGTTACATCACCGAGATACATGCATATTCGTGTGTTTTGTACATTAGTCAAACATTCTTTTGAACTTTCTGAGGTTTCGGGAACTCCTTTGTTTGATTTCTTCACACTCCGGCTTGTCTGCATAACATCCTGGGTATCAGGTCAATATATTTTATTTCTTCTTGTGTCTCCATCCTGCTGTTTTACATCCTCTGTTAAGGATTTAGTGTGTCCTCCTTAAATGGAACATGGCATTCTCTAATTGTCCTCCGGTGCTCTGGTTTGTGTGACGGTTATCTTATCACTTGGACGGGTCGGTCAGTGGACGGCCTTACATTGTTCTTCTTAGTTACACAAAAGCCTTTTCTATTCTACAATACGTTCATCACACTCTTATTTCCATAACTGCTACACAGATATTATATTCATTACACTATTTCTATGAGCAATACAGTGCACACTTAAGCTGATAGATTCTATTATATTCACAAGCAGCTAAAAAGAGTTACAGTTGGTACTATTTCTAAATACTTATAATCACTGACCACATGCAAAAGCTAATACGTAAAGGTGAAAGCCAATATTATGTAGTCATTTTACACAGACTTTTGCTGCAATTTTGTTCAGGTTTAATGAACCTTTGGAATTTTAAAAGTGAGCATAATTTCTCACAAAGTTAATATTCAAAACCCTATTAAGTCTTTATTCTTCTTCCCTGAGAAGAAGTCCATGGCAATTAGTAAAGCTTTCTAAAATAAATTAATGGATTCAGCTGATTGCAATGATCATGGCTTGTGTGTCTTACAGAGGGCACATACTAAGGGGGACACGGATAGGCGGATCGGGAAGTCCCGAGTACCTCCCAAGTAGCTCAGCCAAGGGGGAAAGGGACTGAGGAGAAAATGCAGCCAGGAAAGGAGAAAAGAAGGCTGCTTGCTCCAGCTAATTGAGAGAGACCCTGATGGACTCCCTCCCTTTGTTCCAGCCAAGGGACTTTTACAGGACTCCTCTGTCTCCTTTGTGGACACGACCCTCGAGCCACGTGAATTTGACGCTCTGGGCGGTGGGGGGTGCTGGAACTCCACTACCTGGGCAGGGGGGAGAATAAACCAGCATAAACCAGTCCAGACTGGGGCAGCTGGGCAAAGTTCAGAGTCACAAGGGGCCACTGGCAGCGAGGCAGGGGAGCGGCGGCAGTGATGGGCAAGGGGAGGGCGGGGAGGAGTTCCGGCCTCAGCCCGACCCCCCTCAGTGAGTGACAACGGGGAAAAGTGCCCTCAGGAATTGTCTGGGAGGGTACGCAAAATGACCCCAAAAAGCCTCAAAACCTCCTCGAAATTTACACAAAACTGACCAAAATGGAATAAATTTGAATAAGTAGGAAATATTTCAGGCTATATTTTAGTTCCATTTAGACAATGGAGTGTGGGAAAGGCAGACTGTGCACTGAAACGTGGCAAAACCAAGAAAAACCCCAAAGGCCCTTTAAGAATCCCTGAAAATTAAGTAAAATTGAGTAGAGGCATAATAAATATCAATAAATATAAATCAGTTAAAGCCATAATTAACATACCAGTATAAAAGGGGGACGTGTAATAGGGGGCTTGGGGTGCTCAAATGCCTCAAGAAAGTACCAGGAAACCCCAAGCACCACATTCCCCTCATGCTTGGGCTGGCTGTTGAGCAGCTCAAGTAGAAGAGTCCTCCAGGAACTGAAGGGAGCAGCAGCCCTCGTGCTGAGGCACAGCCTGTGGAAAAAGGGCTCGGTGGCCCAAATGTGTGCTTTGGAAATCAGAGTTGGGTTCCTAAATCCCGTGAGAACTCTCTCTAACAGACCTGTGGTGGCTGGGGGATGTCCGTGGGAAGGCTTTGCCAGCCTTGAACTGGACCTGTTGATCATCTGAGCTCTGCTCTGTGTGGGAGCCTGTTCCCTTCCCCTTGCCCCAGGGCAGAGAGTTGGTGAGGGCTGGAGTTGGAGGCTGTGTCTGCCCCGAGAGCCGGTACCGTGGGGCTGCAGGTGCTCCTGCCAGCGTGGGCTTGTCTGAGCCGGGCCTTGTGCCTCTTTCAGGTGTCCCTGCTGCAGTCACAGCTGGCCCAAGACCGACAGGACCACCTGGAGAGCTACACTGAGAGCTGTGCAAGGACCAGGCAGGAGCTGTCAGACCTTCAGCAGGAGCTGTCCTGCTCCTTTGCAGCTCTGCTCAAGGAGCCCAAAGCTGCTCTTGTGGAAGCAGACACTTGAAGCTGCATCGGTCTCTGAACCTTAACTTGGCAGTGACATCCAGGGGCTGTCCGTCTCTGGAGAGACAGGCCCTGCAGAAGGCAGGTGCAGCTCTTCTCTTCCACGCAGGATTTGTGCCCTGCTCAGAAGCCAATTCCTGTCAACTGGGGAACAAAATTCCTCCCTAGGTCACAGATGAACGCTATCGAAGATGAGGGCAAAAAATACCTGCCAAAGCTTTTACAAGCAGGCTCATTTAGTTCTTGAAGGTCTGTTCCTAGAGAGGAATCTCTGATGTAAGCAGCAAGACTTTTCTTCTGCCTAGAAAACCTAGTGATATATTGCCAAACAGAGAGCAGAGAAAAAAAATGCACTTGTGGTTGTCTCAGCATTCTTAATCACTTTTATGAGCCTTAAACACTGCAGCTCTTGGCAT
The DNA here is from genome assembly GCF_031753505.1 of Anomalospiza imberbis. Taxonomy (NCBI): domain Eukaryota; kingdom Metazoa; phylum Chordata; class Aves; order Passeriformes; family Viduidae; genus Anomalospiza; species Anomalospiza imberbis. Next base: position 6,635 of record NC_089697.1, on the reverse strand, counting down.
TTCTCTGTAGGAATTTGAAAAGCCCCTGAAACACCATTCTTCCTCCTCATGCGGCTGTTCTAAAGGCAAAGCTTTACTTTCATGAATATTTGTCAGCAGCAAGAACCTTTGCAGGCTTTTTCTTCCATCTCTCCTTTGTCAGGAAAGACAGAAGAATTCCTGTAACTCAGGAACCAAGCGCATCCCTAAAGAGCCTGCAGGTCTTGAGAACGCTGAGCCTTAAAACTGACACTGTCTGCACCAGCAACTTTGAACTCATGTTATGAGCCAGGTCCCTGCCCAGCTGCCCAACAGGGCTCTGGGGACACGGGGGAGGCAGGGCCCGTGCCAGTGGTATAAATAAATTTGTTTTAATAGGCCGGCTTAATAATAGTTCATCGTTTTAATGAGTTGTAATGAATTGCTAATTAATATAATTAATTGTTGGAATTGATGTAGTAAGTTACAAAGTTAAAGGTATTGTCGGTCAAGTGTGCGTGCATAGCTGTCAATCACGGAAAAGAGGGGTCGGAAAAGGTGTCAAGGCAAGAATCTTCTAGACGGGTTACATCATGGAGCGATGTCAGCAACTCAACCTATGACTGGGGGACTAACCAGCCAATAGTGCCTCAGAATTCCAGGATGATTGGCCAGGAATGCGCTGTCTTATGGAGCAACCAGCTACCAGGAGGTGGACCAATCAACAAGTGGATCAAAAGTGCACCAGTCTTGCACCTTTCAGAGACTTTAAAAACCCCTGGGTGCCGAGCACCCGGGTCTTTCTGCAGAATCAGTATCCACAGAAACTCCCTGTGTAGCACAGAGTTACTTGGATCTCTGACTTGCCCCTGAGGCCCTGGGCTTATCCTGGGGCCTCGTCTTCAGTTGTCTTTGTTTTTAATAAACAGGCCCAGGCCTTTTAAAATGTCTTGGCTCCAGTTCGCCTGCTTTTAACACCAGGACCGGCAGGAAGCTGGGATGGGGGGAGAGCCAGGGAGGGCATCTCCAAGAGCCCCTGGAATGCTGGGCTATGGACCCTGGTAACCATCGCAAAGGCTGTGGAATGTTGGGAGTTGGAGCCTGACAACTGTCACAAAGGCCATGGAATGTTGGGAGTTGGAGCCTGAGAACTGTCACAAAGGCCATGGAATGTTGGGGGTTGGAGCCCGAGAACTGTCACAAAGGCCATGGAATGTTGGGGCTTAGACCCTGGCGACAACCAACAGCTCCTGGCTATTGGGGTTTGGACCCTGGAGCTGTCAACAGCTCATGAGCTTTGGGGCTTGGACTTTGCAAAGGCCAAGGGCACTTGGATTGTGTGCTATTGACCCTGCAAAGGCCAAGAGCCTTTGGATATTGGGGTTTAGACCCTACAAAGGCCAAGGGCCTTTGGTCATTGCTGTTTACTCTCTGCTCGTGCCAAGGGGAGGATGGAGACCCAGCGGGTGAGTGAGAAAGCCACTGCTCTCCTTGTGCCAAGCCCAGCAGGGACCTGGGAGGGCCTGGGCTGGGCCTCGGGGAACAGTTCCCTTTGGCAATAGCAAAGGATTAACAGTTGGCTGTTCCGGAGCTGGCAGCAGCTTTGGTGCTCGCTGTGGGGACAGGTGTGGGAGGGAATGGGTGGCTCCTGGCCATCCCAGAGCACAGCCACATCTCCTCCTCCATCCTTGTCCCACTGGAGGCTGTGGGCACAAACAAGGGAGCAGCTTTTCATTGCCTTCCCCTCACCCAAATTACAGCACAGCCTCAGCGCTTCCCAGAGTCCAGAATGAGTTTCTCCCAGACATCTCTGAAATGATCCCTAGTGGCCCAGAGGAGGTCACAAGCATGATAGGAAGATGCTCCAAGGGCTGGAGCACCAGTGGCAAGGGAAAAGGATGCAAGAGTTGGGGTTGTCCAGCCTGGAGAAGGTTCCAGGGTGACCTTAGAGCCCCTTCCAATGCATGAAAGGGCTGCATGAGAGCTGGAGATGGACTTAAGCCAGTGGCCTGCAGGGACAGGACAAATGACAAAAGCTTCCCACCAAGACAGGGCAGGGATGGATGGGATATTGGGAGGGAGTTCTGCCCTCTGAGGGTGCTGAGGCCCTGGCACCCAGGCTTGAGGTTTCCCAGAGAAGCTGTGGCTGCCCCTGGATCCCTGGGAGTGTTCAAGGCCAGACTGGCTGGGGCTCTGGGCAACTCCCCTTCTGGTGTTCTTAGAAGTGATGAAACACCTTCCAGCATGTTCATTTCTGCTGCTGTCAAACTACTGGGCTGAAAATATTCCCAAGGAGGGGAGGAAGAGCTCAGCTGGAATTGCTGTGCTCTGGGACAGGCTGGGAGGCACTCAGAGGCGACTGCCTCAGGGGCAGCCATGCAGTCTGAGTGTGCTCTTCCCCGTGCTCTTGCAGGGAGCTCGAGGGCTTTCTCAGCAGGGACGTTCCTCCGGAGCCCCTGAGGTGAGTAAAGTGTGCTGAGCTGGCTGGCATTTTGAAACTGGTTCTCCATGAATGGACGCTGGTTCTTGTGGGATCAGAAAAGAGGTATCTCAGTGCTGCTTTGGAATGGGAACAGAACACCTGACTAACAGCTGGATGTGGGCTTTCAGGCGCTGGTAGGCGACAGTGACAGCATGGCCAATTCCATCATCTGCACCGACAATCCTGGGAATATCCTCTCGACTCTGACATCCACTGATGAACAGCATCCTTTTGAATTGGTTCGGGAAGCTACAGAGAACTGGGGGCGCATGCAGCGGCATTTTGATCAAATGGAGGAGAGAACTCAGAGGATCAGAAGCCGCTGCCAGCTGATAGACTCTCTGCTAGAAGAAATCAGTAGGTGAGTCTTTCCTCCTCCTCCTCCTCCTCCTCCTCCTCCTCCTCCTCCTCCTCCTGCATTCCAGAAACAATCTGCTTCCAGGCCGGGGAGTTCAGAGGAGTCCCTGGTGAAGAAGTCACCTGCCTACCATGTGTAGTCCTCAGTGTGGCCCTCGAGCATCGTCCTGTCTGGTTTTTCCATGCTCTTCTGTGACTCCCAAGGCTGTCTGGGAGCTGCAGAGCCATGTTGGAATAGGAGACTCCTTCTCGCCGTGCTGCTTCCCTGAATTCTGTTCTTTAAGTGCCCCTGCCCAGCCATAGCTTCTCACTGAAAGAAGGCAGCCTCTGGAGGATTTTCCTGGGAGGGAAAGAGCAAGGTCTTCCTTAGCCCACTGCCCCCAGCTCCATCCTGGAGAGCTGAAAATGGCATTGCTGACTCTTCAGGCCTCTTGATTCTTCTGACTGAGCCTTGTCTCTGCAGTGACTGTGCAAACCTTGAGAAGTCCAGGGAAATGCTGCTGCAATGCACTGGAATCCCGGAGACAGGAGCCTTGTGTCTGCATCTGAAGAACACCAAGCAGCGGAAGGAAGCATCAGCCCAGGCCGAACAGGCAGAGCAGCAGGACAGGATGGAGGTTGGTTTTGGAAATGAGACTGGTTTTCCCTTGAAAACTCGTCTTGCCCCTTCTTCTACACTGGAGGACTTGGCTGCACTCGAGGGAGAAGACCCATTGTTGCAGAGCGAGCTGGAAGTCAAGAGGCAGTCATTGGAGGAATTGCAGCTTCAGAGGGATCTGCTGCAGCAGGAGAGGGATGATGTTAGCACGGCTCTGAACACCTTATTGCTCGGCAGCACCTGTGGGAGGGGGAGTTGTGGCAGCCAGATCAGCCCAGATGCTGTTGCTGGCAGGAGAAGACGGGCACACTGCTGTGCACACCTGGCTCAAGACGGCACATGCGTTTATGAGCCAGGGATATGCGTGTTCATCAGCAAAGTGTTGCATGCTTCTGCAAAATGTGTTGCTTTGGGCAGCCACAGAGCCTCTAAAACGGGGATCGGAGCTGGGGAAGGGTCTGGAGCACAGGTGTGACCAGGAGCAGCTGAGGGAGCTGGGGGGGCTCAGCCTGGAGAAAAGGAGGCTCAGGGGGCACCTTCTTGCCTTCTACAGCTCTCTGTGACAGGAAGCTGCAGCCAGGTGAGGGTCAGGCTCTGCTCCCAGGGAACAAGGGACAGGACAAGAGGAAACAGCCCCAAGCTGTGCCAGAGGAGGTTTAGATTGGGTGTTACAGGATAGCTGCAAGAGAAGGCTTTGTTTCTGATGATCTCTGTCAGACAGTCTCAGTTCTGGGGAATGTGATAGGTTGGGCAAATGCACAGCAGACGTTCTGATTTGGCCACATCAGGCAGGCGTCCACAAGTCACAAAATGTCTGCTCAGCACAAGAGCCATTTCCCGGCGAGGCATCCTCTCCTTGCAGAGAGCTGCGTAGAATATGTGAGGAGGAGAAACTTAGACGAGAGTTTTGTTGTGGCAGGGGGAAATCCTGTATATTTCCCCTTGATTCAGCAAGCAAATTTGTTTTCACAAATCTTCCTGAAAATGTCCAGCAATGAAATATATCCAGATAATAATTTTGTTTCCCAAGTGGCAGTTGCAGAAGATGCAGTATTTTTGGGTGACAACACAGAGTTTGGAGTGGGGATGTTTGTTGGGAAGGAGCTGTCTGGTCCCAGGCAAGCCAGCAGGGCCTGACACAGCACTTCCAAGGTAACAGTGCCAGAGGCTTTTGGCAGCCCCGGCTATCAGAGCTGCATAGGGCAGATGCTGTGAAACTTTGAGCCCAGAGCACAGGTGCTCCTTGTCCTCTGGCTGCCTGCGAGGTGCCACTGGCTGGCTCTGCACAGGCCTCCCGAGGAAGGGCTCGAGCTGTACCTTGTCCCACTTCCAGGTTTCCCAGGAGCAAGATTCATCGAGCTGCTCTCTGGAGCAGCTGGGCCCGGAATCCTCTGGCCAAGGGCACGCACTGGCCCAGGTGTGCCGAGAGCAGGAGCTGCTGGGCCAGAAGGCTGACCTTGAGGGCCGACTGGCAGCCATGGAGTGGCTCCAACAAGACCTTTCCAGGCAGCTGGAGGAGACCAGGTAAAGGCAGGGAGCAGAACCTTTTCAGATCTATTTACATTCCATGGACAGAATATGGAAGAGTCCCAAGAACAAAAATATGCCACAATGTGAAGGTTCTTTTTCTGACACCTAAAGCCAGCAAAGCTCTCTTGGGCTCCTGTTTGTGCTGCCAAGCACACTCCTGTGGGAAGTCCAAAGCAATCCACCCAGCCCTGAACTGAGTAGTAGATAAACCATGCAGATGCTGAGTGAAACCTCAGGTTTCTCTTGGCTTTGGTTTCTTCTTCTGGGCATTGAACGTCCCTCATTCCTTACCAAGTAGCCTGACATGATCCTGATCTTCAGAACTGAAGCTTCATCTTCAGCATTCCAGGCTCCGACCTTGGCACGTTGGGGGTAGCACACTGCCATTCAGGGGGAAGCCAGAGGCTCCTGCTGAAAATCTTGAGGGCTTTCTGCTTCCAAGCACACTCTTGAGAAGTGTGGGACAGGCCCTAGAGCTGGCTGGAGAGCAGCAGGGAAAGCTCTTTGGAATTCTCAACAGCCTCTGGGGATTCTTGCTGATTGTTGATGGGCACCCAGCTGCCAAACCTGCCAACCTCCCTTTGGATGGTCCCTCTCTCTCTGTAAAGAAGGACAAGTGCCTCGGGCTACTGCCTGCTTGGCCCGCAACACTAAAATAAAGGTGGCAAGTCTACTCCATGACCTTGCAAGAGTTTAAACTGCAGTCTCTGCATTCAGGTAGTTGTTGTTCAGACAAAAGGGTGTCCTGATTTTTTACAAGTGCTGCTGTGAGATGACCATGAGATTTTACTGTGTCACGCAAAGTAGCTCTGAAGCCACATAAATACAGGGTGTCTGGAAGATGATGGACCTTTATGTCCATTATCAAGAGCATTAAAAAGTCAGCAGTCAGCAAGGACAAGAGTCTGTTGTGTCCCCCTGCAGAGCAGCTTGGAAGTGCTGATGAGAGAAGGGCTGTGAGCAGAGGCTGGGCTTTTGCTCGTCGCCCCAGCCTGTTTGGACACAGCTAGCCAGTGTCATAGGTCAGGATCAGCAACTGAAGGTTTGGCTGTTGAGGCCAAGTTGGGCTGGGCTGTCTGTGCTGTGCCAGGCCATAGGGAAGGCCTGGGCAGTCCCTCAGAGGGCCCTGCTCTGCTGTTGAGATGGCACAAATGTGCCTTGTCTGGGCGAGTTTCCACGTGACCCATTTCCCATACTCAGGTGTGGGGATCTTGAGCCACGTCGTCCTGGAATACCCGGCTGTGGGTGTCTGGAGCAAGCAACTCATGTCTCTCCGTATGTGCAACTCATAGGTCAGCAAAGGAGAGCCTGGAATCCAGGCTGAGTGCTGCTCAGCAGCAGATATCTCAGCTGCAGATGACCAGGAACTATGTGGAGGAAGAGCTGGAAGCTGAGCTGCAGGAAGCTTACAGTGAAATTCAGGATGCGCAGAGGAGGCACAAGGAAGAGCTACACGGCCTCAAAGAGGAAATGAATCTGCTCCTTGAGCAGAGGGAGGCTCTACAAAAGCAGGTGAGTGAAACAGCACTGGCACGGCAGCCATGCAGCGAGGGGTCTGTGGCCTTCTTGCTTTTCCATGGCAGAGCAGCAGCTGGTGGGGTGATCCCTGGGGCTGTCTCGGGCTCTGGAGGCTCCATGGCAGCTGCTCTGCAGGACACACAGTGCTCTGCTGAATCTCAGCTGCTGCTCTGGACAGCTGGGCTAGTCCTC